>NC_057862.1:366542477-367168727 GCF_019393635.1 Dromiciops gliroides
TCTATGAAACAAAAAAGCTTACTTCCCAGTACTTTTTTTCCAGTTATAAGTGGAAGTCATTTTATCTACTGGTGCAGTGATTCACGAAACATTACATATGAAAGAATGTCAGTAAGAGAATGACTTGTCCACAGGCCATTTCTTTTCGAATCCCATCAGAAAGATGAGAAGAAATAATGGATATAATAATGATGACATTTATATAGCACTTTACAGTTTGAATATGCATTATGACATTTCAATATCAGACAACCTTGTGAAACAGGTTCTTATAGTTATTTTTATTTCCATTAGTTGAGGGAACTGAGTCTCAGAGAGATTAGGTGACTTGTCCACAGTCAAACAGCTAGTAAGTAGAAGGGCAATGATATGAAGAAAGGTTTTACTGAACCAAATACAGTATTCTATTTACTCTATCACCTTGGCTTTCAAATGTAAATTTTCCAATACAATTCCATGTATAAATATATTTATTCCATCTCACCAATACTTCTCTCTACTCCATCCTTCTGATGTCCTGAAAGAGCAGAGAAACAGGACCAGGAATGTAATTTAATCATATAATCAGTGGTTCCCCACTGTTAGCTTGCCAAGGAAGGCTTTGGCCATAATAAGGGGTTCTACAGGGCTGGCTCTCTAGACAATCAGAAGATTTAGGTCATGGGCAGGCAACAAACTGCACTTTTTGCCATGCCCTGTATGTTAAGTGACCCCAGAGGGGCAACTCTTTAAGCTGTGCTAGGTAGTATGAGGATCCTAAATCCTGGCTTAACAGTGTAAATAATACAGTTTGAGAAGCTTTCTGGCTAAATACCCTCCAGCCCCCCAATTCCCCAAACCAACACACATCCACACATATATACCCTTCTACATTCCCTCTTTTGGTGCCAAACACAAATCACATAGCAGCTGATGGGGAGTGGTTGAAGTTGTTCTGAAAGACAGAGAAAGGGGCCCCAGGGGAGGTTGGGAGAGCTGCTGCTCTTGCTTAGGGGAAAGGCTGGAGCAGGGCCTAGGAATGGCTGGAGAGGACTAGTTTTAAGACTCCAAACATAGTCCTGGGGGGTGGGAGGTGCTTGCAGCGTTGTAGCTTACTCCTAATTGCTTCATATCAGACCAATACTATTCAAGAAATATTGATCAAGCAGCAGTTATGTGCCAGTGTACATTTAATCCTGCATCCAGAATGAGAGTAAGTTCCTTGGGGTTAGACAGCTCTTTCTAAGGTATGGAGTGCTTAGAGAGGTGGGCTGGGAAGACTTGGAGTCCCAAGGCCTTGGGTTCTAATTGTGGCCCTAACCCTGACCCGTTATGTAACTGTTTGAAAGTCTTTTCCCCTTGACTTCCTTAAATATCTGGTGGAATCATGATGGGAGACTGTCCATGTGCCAGACCCTCATTCCAATTACATCATTATACCTTCAGGTCAATAAACTTCCATTAGATGCCTCCTATGGGCCAGATGCTATGTTTGGAACTGGGTAACCAAGGAAAAAATGAAACAGTCTTTGTCCTCAAGAGGCCTAAATTCTACTGTCATACAATATAAATCCCAGTCAGCCAATAAGCTTTTGAGTAAGCACACCTCCCAGGCCTACATTAAGGTGAGTTATTATTATTTATTGCTATTATTATTATCATCATCATTATTCTAAGCCCTGCACTGCAGCTTAGTGACTTCTCTTTCCTCTGAGAAGGCCTGGGCCCATAATTGCTGCTTCTGGGAAGGGATGAACACAGGCACTGTGCTAAATGCTGGGAATACAAAGAAAGGCAAAAATGTGGTCCCTGCCTGAGGGAACTTACATTCTAATAGAGGAGACAACATGAAAAAAAGCAAACCATTATACATTCAATATTTATACTGTGTCCAGACAATCTAGATAAATATGAAATATATTCAATTAATAATAACAGCTGGTACAGCTAGGTGGCACAGTAGATAGAGCCCTGGCCCTGAATTCAGGAAGACCTGAGTTCAAATGCGGCCTCAGAAACGTAACACTTATTAGCTGTATGACCCTGGGCAAGTCACTTAACCCCAACTGCCCCATCATCATCATCATCACCACCACCACCACCACAACAGAGAGTATTTACATAGCTCATAGAGGTTTAAAAAGCATTTTACAAATATCTCATTTTATCCTTACTTAATTGCTGGAAGCTAAGTGCTATTATTATTCCCATTTTAAAAATGAGGAAACCGAGGCAGGCAGATGTTCAGTGATTTGCCCAAGGTCACATAGTTAATAGATGTCTGAGGCTGGATTTGAACTCTGGTCTTTCTGACTCTAGACCCAGCAACTGTTCCACCTAGTAGCCTCTGTATGCAAAATAAATATGTAATTTTGTATTGAGGCTGAGGAGAGAATGAACAGTTAAGGAATAAGGAAAGATCTCTTTTAAGAGTTTACACTCGTGGGGCAGCTAGGTGGCACAGTGGATAGAGCACCAGCCCTGGATTCAGGAGGACCTGAGTTCAAATCTGGCCTCAGACACTTACTAGCTGTATAACCCTGGGCAATTCACTTAACCCCAATTGCCTCACCAAAAAGAGAGAGAGAGAGAGAGAGAGAGAGAGAGAGAGAGAGAGAGAGAGAGAGAGAGAGAGAGAGAGAGAGAGAGAGTTTACACTCAGATCTAACCTTTAAGAGAACCAGGGTTTCAGAGGAGCTGGGGGGGGGGATAGTCAATGCAAAGGTATGGAGGCTAGAGATTGTCTTGTGTGCCATCCCAAGAACTTCAAGTAGGCTGCTTTGGCTGGAATATAGACTGTGTGAGGGGCAGTTGTGTGAAATTAGTCTGGAAAGAGATGCTGAAGCCAGATGAAGGTGAAGATTTGTTGTGAACAAAGCATGTTGCGAATCTTTGCATGATATAAAAGTAGGGGTTGTTATTATTATAAGCGTCTGTGCCCCTCAGGCACCCATTGAGTAAAGACTAGTTGGATTTAGTTCATATAACATTCTGTATACCTTCTCTACTTTGTCCAGACAATGTATTAACAATCAAACACAATGCTATAGGGGAGAGGCAGCTAGGTGGCACAGTGGATAAAGCACTGGTCCTGGATTCAGGATGACCTGAGTTCAAATTTGGCCTCAGACACTTGACGCTTACTAGCTGTGTGACCTTGGGCAAGTCACTTAACCTTCATTGCCCCAACCCCAAAACAACAACAACAACAAAACAAACAAATAGCAACAACAACAAAATAATGCTATAGGGAGGCCAGTCCTTCAATGCCCTCAAGCCAAGTTTGGATGTCTCACAGTTTCTGTGAACATTGCTTTCAGACTCTAAAAATTTCAAGTCAAGTGGCCTTTGAGGGCCCCCAGTCTTTGCTATTCTGTTATCCCTTTCACTCCCACCTGTAAACTGCCATTACAATGGATTTTGCAGGATTGACAAACTCTTCTCTGCCTTTGCCCCACAAGTGCTTTTGCATGGCCCTGGATTCCTGTCACTTTTGGTGTGAGCTTCTCCTGTGGCACTGATATTCCTGAGATCATAGGCCATAATAGGGACATAGATTTAGTGGCAGAATTGACCTCAACTGGACTAGTCTTCTAATTTTACACATAAAGAAACTGAGGCCCAGAGAGATTAATTGAATTGCTCATAGGTAGGAAGTACTTCTATGATCCTATAATTTGAAGGCTAAGAAGTGAGATTTGAACCCAAGGCCTCTAATTCTAAATTCAACCTACACTGAACCATAATGCCTCTTTAGGCAGCTCCGTGTAATTTGAAATAATGTATGTGAAATGCTTTGTACATCTTCAAGGCCTACATTAAAGTGAGTTACTTATCCTCCTCCTCCTCCTCCTCCTCCTCCTCCTCCTTCTCCTAAGCCCTGCACTGCAGCTCAGTGATTCCTCTTTCCTCTGAAAAAGTCTGGACCCACAGTTGCTGCTTCTGGTGGTGCTGGGGCAGAGAGTGCTTTGGCAGCTTGGCTCTGGCCCTGGCCTTGCCCATTCTGTGAGAGCAGGGAATTTAAGAAGCAGGTCACAAAAAGTGGCAGGAATGGAAAGCAGACTTGGGGATCAACACTGCTCAGAAATCATGGAGAAGCAATGTGCTGGCAGAACAGTTTTCTGGGTTCTCGGGTGTTGCTGCCCTGGGGCATAGGGAGGTGGCAAACACAAGGAGACAGAACAGGGGAGGGAGTGGTGATGTGTGTTCCTGCCTCTGTGCAAAAATTCTGAAATACAAAACATTACGAAAGGAAAGCTCAACGTTTATTCCCAACTTTTATTTGGGCCTCAGCAGGAACAAGGTACAAGATTTCTCCAGAGCACATTTAAAATATGACACTGGAAACCAGATATACATTGATATATATGTTGAACTTGGCTTGTCCTGGGTAGTGCAATATGGACATAACTCACTTTCCACACTATGTGAGTTGAAATATTCGAAGTCTTCAAAAATGGTCTTATTGGTGTGGCTGGTGCCTCCAATGCTAAAGATTCCACCCCGTTCATGCTTTCTCATCCTGCTTGAGATCCAAAATTACAGAACTGACATGTGATCAGAGAGTCCAAGTCAAGGCAACAAGAATTTATTAAGCACTTACTGCATACTATACACTGTTTTAAATGCTGAGGATACAAATGCAAACAAAACAAACAAACAAAACAAAACAGTTCCTGCCTTCAAGAAGCTAACAGTCTAAAGGAGGAATACAACATATAAAAGGGAGATAAAAATGGGAATCTGTAGGAGCATGTAGGGGAGCCTCTTGGGAGTTTGGTGGTAAAGTGTGGAAAATGAAGGATTGTTTGAGACCTTCCTTAAAATTGAAGGAGTAACTACCTAATGAGAAAAGGGGACCACAGGGGCAGACAGAAGAGGCAGCTAAGGCAGGGTGGGTGAAATCTGGAGGATGAAGGAGCAGATCTAGATATACATTAAAGATCATTTAGCTCAACACCACTCTCCCCCTTCCCTTTTTAACAAAAGAGAAAACTGAGGCCCAGAGAGGGACCACAACTTTTGTAAACTCTCACCAATAGTATTCTGAAGAACCAGGATTCTAATTTGAATCTTGAGAATCCCAGGAGATGGTAAACTTCTTGATGATGAAGGTGGTTTTAATCTTTTTGTGCTCATCTTGGCTCACTGTCTTGCACAAAATTGTCACCTAGTGTTTGTTGAATTGGAGTGTTTTCCATTCTGTGAAGTACTTGGAACTAGCACCTATGGCTGCTTGGACCCAAAGATGATGAAAGAGACAAAGAGAAAGTCATTGAGAGCAGGGGTGACTTTATCCTTTGTCTTTGTGCACCTAGCATAGTGTTTGGCACACACTTGACAATAAAAGCTTGTTGACTGATTGATTGACTTTCATTTAGACACCCAGAATCTATGGTCCAGAAATAGCAAGAGGCAATAGGAGAACAGACTTTTCCTGAGTTTGTGTCTTATCCCTGTCCTGGGTGACAAGCTACAAGTGGGCAGGGACAGTGTTTTACCTAAACTTTGTAGGCCCCTTCTCCCGGCCCCCATCATGGCCTGTTAGAGCAGTGTTCTATTAACAGGCACTTAATAAATACATTTTGGATTAAACAATTGTATGGCCTAGAGGTGCCCAAATTGGACAGCTTCAGAGTCCAATCAACTTTGAGTTCATAGGTTGTAACCATTCCTAACTCTCAGGTCTAGCTATAGAAGAATGGGGTCTTGCTTTCTGACCCTCTCAACTTCTCTATTACAGCTACTGGGAACCCATGGCTGCCCCACCTGAGATCTTACCCCCGCAACTCCTGGCTGGCTCTGATTGTCACCCCATACCCCCAAAGTGCAAAGTTCCTTCCTCCTAGGGAGCCTGACAAATGACTTAGCTTATGGGTCTCCAAGGATTGAGTACTGTTCTTAAATTTTTTTAATCCTATGTGAGTTGCTCAAACTCCCAGAGTAACTACCTAATGAGAGAAGGGGACCTTAGATTTGTAGTCCTCCAAGGTCTGAAGGGGTGCTTCTTTTTCTTAAAAGAAGTTTTATTGATGCTCTTTAAAAACAAAACAACCAGCACCACCACAACAGAATCACCAACACTTCCCCAAGATCCCCCTGCCTCCCTATAACAAAGAATTATTGTTAAACCAAACAAATCAACACATTGACCATACACTACAATGCATTTAGCTCCTGTCCTCTCCATACCTCCTCTCTCCCATCTCTCCCTAGACAAGGAAGAAACTTCTCTATCTTCCTCCCGAACATTGTCCTTTAGGCTTTTGTCTAGCCTATTTTAATTTACAATAACATCCTTAGATACTCTTGGAGGACTGTAAGTCTTTGGTCATTGGGTTTCTCTTTCTCCAGGTAATGTTTTGTTTGCCTGAAACATAATTATTAGCCAGTGGTAAGTCTTGGTCTAGTTTTCTGGGGCTTCCTTCCTCCATGCTTCTCTGTAGGATCTGTAACTAGTATTTCTCCTAAATTTTAAAAAATTCACTTAAAAATTTTTGAGTTGCAAATTCTCTCCTTCCCTCCCCATTGAGAAGGCTAGCAATGTGATATCCATTATCCTTGTGAAGTCATGCAAAACTTATTTTCTTATTAACCATGTTTATTTTATCTATGTTATCTTGTTATTTTTTAATTTTTTAAAAAAGATCTAGGATGTTTCAAGGCCACATGGCCTCAGTAGCAGATGTTATCTTCCCTGGAACCTGCCTATAATACAAATAACTCTTTTTTCTATAGCACTTTAGGTTTACCGAGAGCTTTTCCCATTACAGTATCCTTATTATCACTATTTTACAGGTATAGGATCTATCTCAGGAATTTAATTTGCCCCAGTCATGGGATTTAGACCTGAAAGGGCTTGTAGAAATTGCCTACCCCAAACTCCTCTTCTTTAGCTGGAGGAACTGAGGCCTGGGAAAGTTAAATGACTAGCTCACTATCACAAAGGTAGTAAATAGTACAGATAGTACTCAGATCCTATGACTTCAGACTCATTGCTTTATTTTCACTGGGCTATACTTCTTTTCTGTTAAAAGTAACTTATGTTTGTATAATGCTATGGGGTTTAGTGATACTTTAATTAATGGGCTCAGAAACAGGAATTTGGAAAAAAATATTTGAAGGGCAAGGTGATAGCCTTGTATCAGTTTTATCTAACTTCTTTTATTCTTGCCTTATGACACTCATCCAATTGCATGAGAGATCCAGAGAATCTAGAGGGATAGGGAAAACCATGGGGCTCATACTCACATAACCCAGTGTGTGTGTGTGTGTGTGTGTGTGTGTGTGTGTGTGTGTGTGTGTGTGTGTGTTGGCAAAGTCCTTGTGACAGACCCAAAGATCTGAGGACAGGAAATTATGAGGTATTTCTAAACAAAATCAAACAGTTATTTGGGACAATGGACAGATACGGAAATCTGAAAAAGACATAACCATATATCTGTAGACTCTACCTACATAACTAGCTATTCCATGTTTTGAAAGACCTTGGACACTGGAGGTTAAAGTTTCTTGTAGGAAGGAAATTGTTCCTTAGTCCAATGAGTAAGGTTTACCTTCCTTAAAAAAGAAAATATAAGGGCAGCTAAATGGTACAGTGGATAAAACACTGGCCCTGGATTCAGGAGGACCTGAATTCAAACCTGGCCTCAAACACTTGGCACTTACTAGCTGTGTGACCCTGGGCAAGTCATTTAACCCTCATTGTTCCACAAGAAAAAGAAAAGAAAGAAGAAAGAAAGAAAAGAAAAAGAAAATATAATAAAATTATCGGTATCTTGTTTTTATATCACTTTCATTTCCAGATAAATCTCTTCACCCTACCTCACCCAAATTCTTTGAAGGAAACTAATCTAGTTATACACTTATAACAAAAAGTAAAAAAGAAAAGAAAAGAAAAAGAAAAAGAAGGAGGGAAGGAACAAGTTCAGCAAAACTAAGTAACCCATCAACTGAATCTGATAGTATATGCAATATTCTAAACCCATAGTGCTCCACTTTTGCAAGTAAGTTTAGGGAAATACATTTTCTTGTCTCTTCTTCAATTCTAAGCTTGTTCTTTATAATGCTTTCATTTTTGTTCTTTCCATTTGCATTGTTCTAATCATTGTGTCTATTATTTTCCTGATTCATTTTGCATCAGTTCATGTAAGTCTTCCCATTTTTCTCTGAATTCTTTATACGCATACCTTCTTTACAGCAGTCATTGTCCATTACACTTATGTATCATCATTTTTTAACCATCTTCCAGCTGATGGACATCTACTTTGTTTGCAGTTCTTTGTTGTCACAAAAAAATACTGCCTTCCTTCTGAAGGAGTCAAAATTTAAGCTCTGGATTCTAAGATTAAAAAAGATATAGTAGAAGGCATTCCTCCTATGGGGAATGCTTAGCACCTGGACTGAGGAAAAGAGCTGAAACCTAGGAAGTGGCAATAGAGAGAAAAGAGAACAGCTCAGGAGAGAGAGATGGGGAGTAGTGTAGGTGTGACAGCACCCTCACCAGACAGCAAGTATGAGGCATGGTGCACAGGCTCAGGTGTAGCAGTAAGAAGTGTGATGACATTACCAGGAGACATTGACAGCCCTTCAGCTATATAGGCACATGTTACCAATCCACATATGCCCCGGTTACACGTGTGCTCTACCATATGTCCCTGCCAGCCACAGGAGTTCCCTGCCTGTGTGTCCTCAGACATGATCCTAGTGAATGTCCACTTTTTGCAGTGATTGTGTGTGCTTTTGCCACAGAGCATATCCAAGGTTTGTGGGGGAAATTGCTTTATTGCTTTTTCGCTTACTGTTTTGTTACATTAAATGCCTCTGCTCCAAACTGGTCACACTTATTGTTGGTGGTGGGGAGACAGGGGAGGGTCACAATCTGTAGTTTTGGATGAATGCAGATCAAAGGAATGTCCCAAAGCTGATACAGTATTTCTGGGGCCTTGTGTGTGAGGGGAGTATCCTGGGAGTCACACAGACATTATCTTGTATAATCCTCACAACAAACCTATGGAGGAGGCAGGGTGAGTGCTACTCTCCCCATTTTATATGCTTCCCCCCCCAAAATAGCTAGTCACTCCCCGTTTCAGAGTGCTGCAGTTCTGTAAGACCTCACTTCTACTCATTTGCCATTTCCCATCTGAAGGACGCCTCCAGCTTCCAGCTCCTTTGCAGAGCTGAGAAGGGTAACAGAATGGGAAGTCAAGAAGCTAGCAAGCTCAAGTTACCAGCTTTGCCTCTGTCCCCAGTTACCTTTTGATGACTCATTCACCTTGATGACTCAGGTATACCCCTGAGAGTTATTTTTCTAAAAACCCAGCATGATGGGAAACATAATTTTCACACCAAGTAAGAATAGTGGACAATTTCTGTCAATAGTATGTGGAGACTTTTCCTTCATCTCTACCTTTGCCTCATGACAACCTACTAGGTGCACCCAAAAGGAAGGTTTTCTGGGTTCACAGTCCCTTTAAAGGGAGGCTCTTCTCCTCTAGCTATAATCTTGGGATCCAGCCCTGCCTTTAATTCCCTTCTGCTCCCCCTCCTAGCGAGTCATCAACAGTCTCACATTCAGCCAGAGTAATCGGTGTAGTTGTTGGCAAACTGCAGATTTGCAGCATAGTTACAGAGCCCAGCCCCTCTCCACCTAGCTCCTGAGAAATCTGGTTTTTCTTCCTTATTCGTCTGTTTCTATACGTCCAGAGCAGGCAACACAACTCAATTCAGCATGCATTAATTAAATACAAGGCACAGTGTCACGTACTGGGAATATACAGACAAAAATGAAAACTCTTATCCTTGAGGAGCTTATGTTAATGCTAGGGGTCTACAGCTTGTGCCAGATAAGTAAATACAACATCATTTGAGGTGGGAGACATCACTGACAAAGTGTGGAGCAATAAGGAAAAGCATGAAGCAGGAGGAGAAAACTTGATAGAAGCTTGAAGGAAGCTCAAATAGAACTTGGCTTCCTTTCTTAAGAATTTGGGAAGTCATAGATGAGATTTCTCTTTTCAGTTGAGAAATTCATGATGGCAGTAGATTAGTAGTAACCCTAAATTTAAGCTTCCAAGGTGCTGTGTATTTTTGTATTGGGGAAGGGGTGCGTTATTTTTACTTAGTAAGAATTTTGAATGTTCACCCCTAACTCATATTGCTTCCTTCTGAAAGTTAGTGAAAAGCACCATGAGACTTAAAGTCAAGTTTTCAAATCCAAGTTCTATTATTTGTTAGCTATGAATTAAACTTTCTTAATCTCAGTTTCTTAATTTTTAAATGGTGATAACAGTTCTTGGACCACTTACTGTAATTCATGCAGTTGTTGTGAATCACTTTGTAAATTTTAAAGTACAGTTATCGCTGTCACACTGCAATATTCCCTATCCTGGTTTTGATTTATTGTCAGTCTGCATAAAACCTAAATGGGAATTATGGGGGAGCTTTGTTTAAGCCACAGTTGACATGTGAAGGCCAGGAGACAACACAGAAAAAGTTCAGAAATGCATAAAATATGTATCATATCAACATATAACATCAACATATTTTTATCTTTAAATACCATAATAATTCAAACCTTCTCTGGTACTAAAGGAGGGCCAAAAATATTTGCATGGATTTTCCAGATAGTGTGGTCACCACACCCCCTTCTCCCAACCCCTGTGATGTGGAAGGGGTAACTGTACTCTAGAAATAGGAGCTTTTTATTGATTAGAGCTATTCTGTTGAATTATTTCTGTTCTGTTTCTGCTGGCTCAACCCAGGGGAGTGTGGGTTAGAGGTGGGAGATGAATGGAGCCAAGTTCTAATTATGCCTCAGTTGTTGATGTGCTGCATACCTTTTACTTTTCACACCTTGATTTTCCCAACCATCTCATAAAGATACTTTTTAGTTGTTTTCTTTTTTAAAATTTATTTTAAGGGACAGCTAGGTGGCACAGTGGATAAAGCACAGGCCCTGGATTCAGGAGTACCTGAGTTCAAATCCAGCCTCAGACACTTGACACTTACTAGCTGTGTGACCCTGGGCCAGTCACTTAACCTTCACTGCCTGCCAAAAATGAAACAAAACAAAATTTATTTTAATTTTAATTTATAGAATAAAAGAAGAAGCCTTTCCATAATATAGTCTAATAAAAAAGATGATTGTACATGAAACTGCAAATATATTATGTACAACCTGGTGTTCCTTTGAAATATATAATAACAAAGATATCTTGATGAGGAAAAGAGATGTCACCTAGCCTTTTGGCCAGCTAGAAGTAAGCTTTCTATCTCCTTATTACTTAGAGCACTTTACTTTTGACCATCCTTTGCCCTTGTTGTTTTCTTTAGAGCTAGGGACCTAAGAGGACATCTAGTCCAATCTATACTTGAATAAGACTCCCCTCTACAGAGAACATTGGATAGAGTGGATAGAGTGCTGGAACTGGAGTCAGGAGGACTTGAGTTCAAATCCTGCCTCGGACATGTGTTAGCTGTGTGACCCAGGCTTTTTCTGCCTCAGTTCCTTCTCTATAAAATGGGCATAATAATATTACCTACCTCACAAGGATCTCTTAAGGATAAGATGAGATTATATATATAAAGTGCTTTGTAAATCTTAAAGTGCCATATAAATGTTAGCTGTTCTCATTATAGCATCCTGAGTAAATAGTCACCCAGTTTTTACCTTAAGACTTTCAGTGAGGTGAACCCACCACTACTTTTGTAAATGTTAAAATGTTATGTAAAGTCAAACTGTTATTATTCATTTCTATCCTTCATCCCTCCCCCCACTTTTTGCCTCCATTAAGATAGTAAGCTTTCTGAGGGCAGGGATTCCATCTTTTTTCAGGGGGTAAAAAAGACAAAAACAAAAAAAATAAAACTATTTTTCCCCAACTGAGCTCAAAACTTTTCATAGTAGGCATAGGAAGTATTTATTATATATTTGTTGAGTGGAATTGAATTAAATTGAAATGTTCCCCCCTGTTGCTCATTTGAGCTAGAACTTAATCATAGGTGTGTGACTCACCTCTCTGACTCATCATACTTTTCACTTCATGTTCACACATCTCCCCCTCTCCTGCTGGAGAGGTCCAAAGCTCTCTGTCACCCACTATGTAGCTGACAAACCCTGACACATCCCCCAAACAACATTTGCAGGCTCTTTCACTAGAAGGAATTCATTCAATGGGGCAAAAAAAGGTTATATGAAGCACAAACCACAGAAGAGAGGACTGTTCATCTCTTCCGTCTCTATTCTTCCTGAAACAGGGAAAATATTGCAACAACAACAGCGATGATGATTTCACATATCTATGTTTTGTTAAAGGTTTAGAAAGTACTCATTTCACGATGCCCCTATGACATAGGTTAACTCAACTTGACAAATGAGGAAACTTAGCCTCATAGTGATTAAGTGATTTGTTCATGGTGGTATAGTTACTAAGTGGTGAAGCCAGATTCAGGTCTCCCACTTCCAAGTGCAAGGCACATTTTATTAAATGAGAACCGAGTCCAGATAATACTCCAGGGATGATAATGACTTCTACAACTAATGTTAATTACAAGGGCATGGTAGAAACTGTGTCATTTAGCACTCTAAATTTGCAAAAACAATGGCACCTAAAGAAAACAAAACAAAACAAAACAAAACAAAAAAGAACCATGATCAAGTGCCCAGAATTATAAACCACAAACTCATTACTCTTGTTAAACAAATCACTATCCCACAAATATGAAACTCAAAATGCCATTTAGAAATTAAGTTATTAGGCTAGAAAGAGAGCATTATCACAGATCAAAATCTATCATGCTTAATCGCCCAAACATAATAATACTGAACCATAAAAGTTTAAGAATAATATTTTTAGGGAGTAAGTATTTTTAATTAAAGTATATTAAATATTAGTAAAGAATATTGACCATGTGGCAGTTAACACACGCCAAAAACTCCCAGCACCATATTGTCTCTAAAAGAGCACATGGCCCCAAGCAGAGTTCAGAAGCCCTACATTACCTATATTAATATACTATGGATGAGTACAACTTTAGTTTCCATTTATTTGAAATAACAGAAAGAACTTCTATAAATATTTTTGCCCATATCAGTTCTGGCATAAATCAAACTTGGTCAGGTATAATCTTTTATTAACATATTTTAATCTCTTTACTAATGTCTCATTCAATATTTTTGTGTTGATATTCATTAAGGATATTTGTCTACATCTTTCTCTGCTTTGTCTCTTCCTGGTTTAGGTATCAAGAATATATTTTATTCTAGAAGGAATTTGGTAGTATAGCTTCTTTTCTAATTTTTTTTTGTTATTTGTGTAATATTGTAATTAATTTTTCTTTGAATATTATATAAATCATTTGTAAATCAATCTGGTCCCTTTTTGAGTTTACTTACTATTTATTCAATTTATTTTTCTGAAATTGATTCATTTATTTCCTCTGGTTTTATTTCATTAATCTAATTCATATATTTAAAAAATATTCATCCTTCTCACCAAAGTTATTCGCTTTGTTGGCATTTAATTGACAATTTTGTTGATTTCTTCATTTGTTGTTAATTCTCCTTTTTCATTTTTGTTACTTATTTGATTTTCCTTTGTTTAAAAAAAAAATCTGACCAGCTAACAGTTATTTTATTATTTCATTAAAAAAATTTCTCATTTGATCTATCAATTCAATGATGATTTTGCTTTTACTTTTATTAATCTCTTTATTTATTTGAAGAGTACCTAATTTTTTATATAATTGCAATTTTTTAAATTTATGTCTTTTCTAGTTTTTTTTCTTTCCCAAATCATTGACTTATTCTTGCTCTCTTTGATTGATGATAGAGTATAAAGATACAGGTGAAATAGGAACATACTTAACATTAGTGATTCAAATTGAAGTGCTTTTCTTTTCTATTCTTCTCTTCCCCTTACCTAGAATTCAACTCAGTCTTAGTCTGTCATTGACACTCTTATGTTCCTTTGTTTTGTTTATGACTTACTTCCCATGAATCCTACCTCCATCTTAAGCACTTCTCTCCCCTCTCCCTGCCTATTTCCCTTTGCATTTACTCATTATTCTCTGTGTATGTTTGTACTTCCCTTGTCTGGTTCAGATGAAAAGAGGGTTCATGTGATTGCTGTTCCCTCTACCTCATTTCTTCCCTGTTTACAAGGTCTTCTTTTAGCTCACAGGATATATGACCCTAAGAAATGGTCCTGGGTCTTTCCCTTTTCACTCATTATCTTATAATCTAGATGCGGGGAATGGAATCTCTGATCTGGGCTGGGAGTGCTAGTACTGGGAGTACTCTGTGTTTTGACATAGATCTGGGAGTCTAAGAATCTAGACTGGGTATTATAGCCAATGTAGCAGTGATGCCTTGAAGGTCAAGAGCAGAAGCTGAAAGTAAAGAAGACTTTTTGGATGTGAATTTGCTGGGAACAGTACTATGTAGGAGCTTAATCTCCCTCTCCATTCCCCACCAGAGACCAAGGTGATACAGGGTACAGGGGGGAATTATGCCTCTGAGGTGTTTTGGAGCAGGGGTTGGGGGGGAACGGGGCGGGGGTGAATGTATATTTATTTGAGCTGTATCTGTGAAGTAAACATCCCTTTGTAAAAGCCAATTGATGCTAAATAGAAATGGAATCCTAGTCACTGGGCCTAAAATGGAGGAACAAAGCTTATGGGAGCTCAAGATGATGGCAGAGAAATGAGATTCCTCATCCCCCTCAGAGGAGTATCTGAGAATCTTTAGGACAGAAAGAGAGAGAGAATGAAAGAGAGAGAGAGAGTCAGAAAGACAGAGACACAGAGAGATAGAAAGACAGAGACACAGAGACAGACACAGAGAGAAAAAGGGGGGGTGGTGGTAACATGCTTATCCTTGAGTGCACCAGAATCAAGTATGTTATATGTGCATAGGAAGTTCCTTCGCTTTTACCTGCCCCCTTTATTTTACTGTATTCCCCTTTCCCTTCCTTAAGGCACATCTGTTTGTCTTATTCAGCTCTCTCTATGGTTCTTGAAGACCTTAGGGTTCTGAAAGGTCACTAGTTTCTTCTATTGGAATCTAAACACTTCATCATTCTATTGCCCCTTCCAAGTGCTCAAATGTATTTACCTTTCTAGTTTTCTCTTGACATCTGTATTTGCATTTCAAAGCTTCTATTCTGCTCTGATCTTTTCATCAGAAACACTTGAAAGTCCTCTCCACCTCCACCCCAGAGGCCTTCTCCTGCTGGCACTGGTTCAACCCCTATGGCATTGTCCTCTGATTGGTGAGATCCTCCCTAGAATCTCCATTTGAAGAAACACCCACAACAGCCATGCTTACTCCACACTTAGGCAAGCCCAGGACTTCCCAGATAGCTTCTCCACCTAGTCGCTGTTCCTGTACATCTACCACCCCTCCCAAATTTTCAGCTCCCTTTTATGTGTTGTCATCTCCCACTAGGAGGAAAGCTTCTTGAGGATAGGGACTGTCTTGTATTTTAAGTGCTTAGCAAAGTATCTGGAACATAGTAAGTGCTCAATAAATACTTTGTCTGTCTGTTTCTATCTCCCTCAAGCACTCTCTCTTGTTTCTCTGTTTGTGTCTCTCTGTCTCTGTCTCCTTCCTTTCCACATTCTCTGTTTCTTTCTCTTTTTCTTGTCCCCCCCCTCCATTCTTTCTCTGTCTCTCTCTCTTTCTATATTTATTCCATTAAAGATCTATTTTCTCCCTTCAGGATTATACTTGGCTATTCTTGTTTGCAAGCCTTTATCTTTTCTGTTTTAGAATAATATATCACAAGACAAGTTCTTCTGGGTGATCTTCACCATGGTTGCTTGGCACTTGAACTCTTTCTTTCTGGTTATTTATAGAATTTCCCCCCTTTGATCTGGAAGCTCTGAGTTTTGTTTATGACATTCCTGGGAATTTTGATTTAGGAGTTTCTTTGGGGTGCTAGGATGCATAGTGGATTCCTTCTATGTTCATATTTCCTCTGGTTCAAATAGATTTGAGTAGTTTTCATTTATGATGTCTTGAAACCTGATATCCTGGCTTTTTCTTTGACTATAGTTTTCAAGTAGTCTGATAATTCTTAAATCATTTCTTAGTAATATTTTATAGGCTAATTTCAATAGTAATTAGCTTATATTTTCTTCTACTTTTTCAATCTTGATTTTGTTGTAGTATTTCTTGTCTCATGGAGTCATTGATTTCCATCTGGTCCATTCTAATTTTCAGAGAGTTTCTTTCATGAGTAAGGTTTACCACATCCCTTTCTATTCCTTCTTCCAATATTTCCTACACAATTTTGGTTTAATTTGTTATTTCTTGTTTCATTTCTTCCATATATTCATGTAGTCCTGGTAGCCAAGGTATGTAGAGGCTCTGCTTGTTATTTTGGTGTTATTTCCTTTTTCCTTTTGGAACATTGTTGACCCATAATATTTCTTCATATCGTTCAATGTTTTCTTCTGTTTATTCACATCTTAAGCTTCAGTCTTTGACTTGAAACACAGTGTCAGGGCCAGGCTCTACCTCATCTTATAATCTTGGATGACATACCGTTTTCCGGATACTATTGCAGACTTTCACTTCCATTGCTATGTTCTGGTTCCTTCCTTCCTTCCTTCCTTCCTTCCTATCAGGGCATGGCCAGGGGCTCTGTCTTGAGCAGGAAGAACATAGTGATGAGGAATGTGAGCTCTAGCTAGATTAGGACCAGTTATGGAAGAACTCTTCTTCTGAGAGAGTATTGCTACTTGCCTTTTGGTGGAAGAATTGATTTTTTCTCTTCTCCCATTATGCCATTAGACATACCTTCTTATAACAGAGTTACTTGCCCAGTGGAAAATATGCTAACAGGAAAAAGGATCAGGTGAATGACAGTATGAAATGACCAGTATATAAGCTGTGCCTAGACAAGGAACGAGGTACAACCTGAGGACACTATAAGAAAAGAAAAGAAAGGACATTGGGGTTTTGTTTCAATGAAGGTATGTGATGTTTAAAATCTAAATGTGTGGTCACCTTAAATTAGAAGCTTTAGCACCAGTCTTTTGGCATTAAGCATTTATTAAAGCATACTAGGTATTAGGAAAAAAAGAACATGTGGAGTTAAGGCCCATTTAGCCTAGAGTTCCAGCCTGGTCTGGTTCTTCCTCAAGTCCTCCGCCATGAGCCTGCTTCAACCACGAACTCTCCTGAAACTGAGTGTGGAAGCTTTTTACAGATCTGCTTCAAGCTGATTGTTAGGTGTCATCCAAATCCATTGGCTCACTGGACTTGAAGGTGGTCTCAAGTTAAGTTCAAAGTCTTTAGCTTCAGAGAACAATACCTCTTTAAGGGCCTGCCAGGTGTGGTTACAATCTAATTAACTTGAAGTAGGCTCATCAGCAATCACTCTCACTTAATTCAATCAGTTTAGATTAATCTCCAGGTGAGCCTTTAAGTATCTGCCAAATCCCATTATTTTCTCACAGGTATCAGTTGCCTTGGCCACATGTGTTCCCCAAGTTTGTGTCCTTCTACTACTAAGCTTTAAGTGCATTCCCACTCTTCCCGCTGATGCTGTATACATTTGTGAGAGAGTTTATAGGGTCATGTTTGATAAGTATTATTCTTATTATGCCTAAGAGAGGTAATATGTAGTGCTGGATAGGGCACAATATATGTTGTTAGGATGGTCCAGTTTCAAGTCATGCCTTAGATACTTACTAGTTGTGTAAGCAACTCTGTATATCAATTCCCCCATCTACCTTATGGACTTAGGCTCTCTTACAGCTCTAAATCTATGGCCCTATGATGCTATTTTAATAAATGCCTTTGCTTTGAACTAAGTATATGCCCTTGCTAGCTGAGAAGGATAAAAACATCAGTGGGGGCTCATGAGCTATAGTTTTAGGACCACAGGCTAGATGGTCTGTGAATATGGGCTGTTACCCATTTGGAAGTTCAAGATGATATGTTAGGAGTTTCAGGGCAATTTTGCTAGTCAACAGACATGATGATTGGGAAAAATGGCAGAAGTAGTTACTCTCATAGCTAGATGAAACGTAGTGATGGACTTAGTATGTTCCACCATGCCATGAAACCATGTTTCATCAATATCTAAGTATATTTAAGATACTACTAATAGAGCCTTCTGTGACATACATTTTAGTATATGGTGTTATACATATATTATTGCACTAATATATTTGCTATATTTCTATAGATGTTATATATTTATTTACTGTATGCTACTCTTTTTTTTTGGTGAGGCAATTGGGGTTAAGTGATGTGCCCAGGGTCACACAGCTAGTAAGTGTCAAGGGTCTGAGGCTGGATTTGAACTCAAGTCCTCCTGAATCCCGGGCCAGTGCTCTATCTACTGTACCACCTAGCTTCCCCTACTGTATGCTACTCTTTTACATATGTTCACATTTTGGAGGGTAAGTACAACCATAAACCAATAAGTTATGGTTGATATAGACCCTCATGGAAGACTGTTCTTTCATGGATTGTCCAAGCACTGTGCCACCAGGAGTTCAGTGAGAGTTTTTAGCATAAGGCACTGTGGGAAAGCACAGAAAAAGGCAATGTTGATTATAGCCAAGTGAGTGCAGAACTTTCTACCATTGGGAATATGGACAAATTTGACAAATGAATGCCAGCTGATTTCCTGGGGGTAGCAAATGTTTAACTTGTGGGGAGAGTATAATGAAAGTTGAGGGGTAATGATCAGGGGAAGCCCCAATTAATTGATTTCTTCCTGACCCACTTGATAAAATTAAAGGGTCAATTGATAGAGAAAATGAGAAGTTAAAGTCTTTTACGAAAATATGAAGAAATATTTAAATTTTGTCAAGAAGTTCTTTAATCAAATTTGATGGAATTATAAGGAGGCTAGTCATTGGTTAGCTGAGGATCAGCAGTTCCCCTAGTGGCTTTAAAAAAACAAACACTCTCTAAGAAGCCAGTCAAAACAAGAGACAGGAGTCCTGTGACTAGAAACTTATCTCTAGTAGTTGAAAGTTAGGCTAGGAAGAGGAGTGGACTTAGGGAGCCCTTTTGAGTGACCTGAGGACCAGAGGAAAAGGGACTTGGCCAAAGCTGTGCCAGGCTCTTTTCACTATACCTACTGTCTCTCAGTCATATTTCCATGTACTAAACAAAGGATAAGAGGGATTTAGGAGCAGCATAAGCAGTAATCCACTTGTGTCTTAAAGATGAAACCAATAGGACTTGACTATCTGTTTTCTATGCGTGATCTTTCCTGATTGTGAATTAGCTTCTTTAAAGGCACATGATTAGAAGCTCTACACAACCAAGCATGTTCTAAAGGAGAAATAGCTTCATTTTAGCAGCTCTATATAAATTAATTCATTTCATAAATGTATGTGAAATGCCAACTACGTTTCAGACACTATGTTAAGCACTGGGCATAGGAACACAAAATATAGTCCATGCCCTCTAGAATCTTAGATACTTCTACTGGAGTTGGGGAGATAACAAGATAAATGAATACAAAACATATAAAAACAAAATAGTTTCAAAGTAATCTTGAGGGGGGATGCTGCTAGTAAGTGGGAATATTCAGAAAGGCCCTGTGTAGGAGATAGCACTTGAGCTGGACTTTGGAGGAAGGTAGGGATGCTAAGAAGCAAAGGTGAAGAGAAAGCTTTCCCTAGGCATGGGGAAAGTCTGTATGAAGGTACTGAAAGGTACTGAAACAGGAATTGCAAGAACCATCAGGGAGGGACCAGTGAAGCTAGAATGGGAAGTTTGTGAAAGGAGATAGTATGGAGTAAGCCTGGAAAGGTAACCCGAAGTCAGATTCTAAAAGGTTTGGGATATCAAACAGAGGAAGTTCTTTTTGAATCAAAGTCAATGGGAACCCCTGGGATTTTTTGAGCAAAGAATTAACATAATCAGAGTTGGGCTTTAGGAATGTTAATTTGTCATCTGTGTGGTGGACTATTGGAGAAGAGAGAAAATGGAGGCAGGGAGAAAAAATGAGGAGGCTATGGCAGTAGTCCAAGTGAGATGTAATAAGAATGGTCGCTGTTTGAGATCTGAGAAGGTGACAAGTATAAAAGATGGTTTAGAGGTGGAATCCATCCTTTTTGAACTAAGTAGATATGGGTGCCTTTCCCGATTTCTTTGATTGTCAGAATTCTGTCCCTCCTCCCTTGGAAATTACTTTGTATTTACACATGTGTGTATGTAATCTATAAGCTCCTTGAGGGAAAGGGCTATTTCTTTTTTTATCCCCCGTGTCCAACATACAGTAGGCACTCAATAAATGCTCATCAAATTAAATGGAAGAAATATGTACTTCAATAGATTTATTGCAATGTAGGTATTTCTCCAATTGGTACAGATTGAAACTAATCCACTCTTCATTCTGTGTTACTCTTGTCTATGTTGCTCCATTGATCTGGCATAGAGGACCTAGCCAATGCTCTGGCTGCCTTCCTCTGAGGGGTGGTCCTAACTTAGGGTCCATGAACTTGGATTTCATGAGGTTTATGTACTGGGATGTGGAAAAAAACAACCCTTATTTTTAAAACTTATTATTATTTAATTATGTATTGTGTATGTTCAAATATGTATTTAAATGTTATTTAAATACTTAAATATTTAATTATTTATATTTTTAAAAATTATTTTCACTAACCTGCAGTTGAAAAAATCACTTTCTTTCATTATGAATTATAAACAAACAAAAACTCATAATTGAGAGGATCTATGGACTTCAACAGACTGCTCTAATTCTTCTTGAGCATGGGTGTCACCTCGGGACAAGCTACCTGTTGTCCTTTGCCTTTATCAGATATCCCAAAGGGTAATGCAGAAGCAGATGGTGGACACAGGAAATGTAGATTTGTGGCATGATCCTAACAGTGACTTATGTGTGGGAGTGGTACAAGAGATGCCATCCAGGATACACATGACTAGAAAAGGGGTCAATGAAGGATATCATATATGCTTAAAAGAGACTTCACATTTGAACTTAACCTTACTAAGGAGACTGAGAGGTTGGCCTCCTTTTGTGCTCTCAGAGCAGATTGGGAGACTTTTTCTCTGTGTTAATTGGCAATAGCATGGGCCTTATTATCATTCTTTTGGTATCAACCCTATGTCAATCTGATGAAATGCCCCTCTCTCCAGAAGTTGCGTCTTTGCAAATAGTATCTCTACCTCTTGGCCAAATAACCCCAATTCCTCTTTATTAGGCCCACCTTCTGTCATGATGGTACCTGGAAACTGAAAGGAATTTCCACACCATTGTAGAGGCAAGACATTCCTCTCTGAAAGCTATTCCCTATCTGTCCAAGAGCACTGCTCTCAGAAGCTTGGATCCAAGAACAGTTGCCCTCACTCTCCTGTGGCCCTTTGAATCTGCTCACTCCCAGGTTTGGCAATTTCCTTCTTACCTTTGGAATGTAGCACAAGGTTTGAGGGCCTCACCACATCATCCTGGAATGGAGGCTTCTGGCAGGTAGCCCACTGACCCTGACTCCACATCCTTCTGGACTTTCAAGGAAAGAGTCCAGAATTTCACAACTGGGCGTCTAGACAAGAAAAGGCGATTTGCTCAACGCCAGCATGAGCTTCTAAAGAGTGCCAGACTTTGAATCCTTTCTTTCTACTTCCATGGAGTGACAGAGGCCGCATTTCACAACTTGCAGCAGTGCTAGTGTAATTCCAGATTTTTTGACAGTTAAATCTTTCTCTTGTTTTAAAGGGCAGTTTTAGCCAAAGTATGTTCTTGTGACACTTTTCTTCAACCGTT
The DNA here is from genome assembly GCF_019393635.1 of Dromiciops gliroides. Classification (NCBI taxonomy): domain Eukaryota; kingdom Metazoa; phylum Chordata; class Mammalia; order Microbiotheria; family Microbiotheriidae; genus Dromiciops; species Dromiciops gliroides. Next base: position 366,564,221 of record NC_057862.1, read on the forward strand.
ACTAGAAGCTAATACTTGAAGAATGAGTTCTGTTCCCATATAGAAATTTTTCTGAGAATGAACTATACAAAATTCATTTCAGTTCAACTCAATGACATATATAATTCAATTTACTTCAGTTCAATTCAGGTTAGTACAATTCAATTCAATTCAATTCATTTCAATGCAATGCAATACATTTCAGTTTAGTTTGGTTCAATTCAGTTCTCTTTAGCTCATTTTAATATACTTTTTCAATTCATTAAAATGAAATACAATTCAGTTTAATTTAACTATATTAGATCCATATCTATCTCATCCCATTTCATTCTATCCCATTCCATTCCATGCAGTCCAGTTCAGTTCAATTCAGTTCCATTTCATTTAATTAAGTTCAATTGAATTCAATTTAAGTGGGACAAAAACTTTATGCTTCATAATGTGCTAAGAACAAGGATAGAACTTGATATTGCACTAAGTGAGGATAGAACAGAGAAGAACAAAAGAAAGGGAGAGTGATATAGTAGAAGCGATATTGCACTTATGATCAGAAGATTTGGGTTCACATTAGAGATAGATAGGTGGTTCAGGGGGTAAAGCACTTGGCCTGGAGTCGGGAAGACCTGAGTTCAAATTAGAGAGTTAATAATTTTAGCTACTTCCCATAATTTTAAGCATCAACTCCTGTCTTAAAGAACAGACCCCAATTTTTTTCCAATCCAATTAATATTTAATAAGGGCCTCCTATGTGCAACACATTATACTAGGTTCTAGATTCAAAGGGAAATAAAACAAGATCATCTCTTCCTTCAAGAAGCTTACATTTTATTGCTTTGGAGATAATGTATATATAAGATGGGATTATGAACTAACAACCTGGTCAAACAAGATTTCATGAAGGGGATAGCACCTGAATTGACCCTTAAAAAAGGGTTAACAACAATTTCAATAGTGATAGTAAATAGGAGATCAAGGAATAGCTTAAGTATGTCTTCTTGAACTGTCGTTTTGATTCCTGCCTCTCAGTCAGGGCAGATATTCTGTTCTCTTCTGTTTCACATTATCTGGCTTCCCTTTTTGGCTGAAGGTCCCAGACAGTGACACTTTTTAATGGCCCTACAAAACAAATTAGAAAAGTTCGTTTGGTTTTGGTGGTAGCAGAAGAAGAGAAGGGGGGCTATTTTAGGCCCCATGGAGACTATCTGGAGTTCCCCATGTACCTGTGGTCCCAACATCCCAAGAGGCATAGCAAGGAGTAGTGGAAACTGGTTCAAGTCCTGACATCACTACTTATTATACAGATAATCTTGGGTATCTCTCTTGGTCTCAGATTCCTTATCTGTAGAATGAAGCAGGTGGACTAAATGATCCTACTTCTTTTTTTTATTTTTGATATAAGGTATTTTATTTTTTCCGTTACATGTAAAGATAGTTCTCAACTTTTGTTTATACATGCTTTACAATTTCAGATTTTTCTCCCTCCCTCCCCTCCCTCCCCCCTCCCCTAGACAGCAGGTAACCTGATATAGGTTATATCTATATATCTATATATCATATCCATATCCATATAGATATAGATATATACATACATATATATACACATAATAACATTAATCCTATTTCTGCATTAATTCTGTTACAAGAGAAAAAATCAGAGCAGTGATGCAAAACCTCAAAATAGAAAAAAAAACAAAAAACAACAGCACCCAAAACAAAAGAAACAGTATGGTTCAATCAGCATCTATACTCCACAGTTCTTTTTTTTTTTTCTTGGATTTGGAGATCCTCTTCTATCATGAGTTCCCTGGAATTCTTCTGTACCATTGCATTGGTGAGAAGAATATAGTCCATCACAGTAGGTCAACACTCAATGTTGATGATACTGTGTACAATGTTCTTCTGGTTCTGCTCATCTCACTCATCATCAGCTCACGCAAGACCCTCCAGGTTTCTCTGAACTCTTCCTGCTCATCATTTCTTACAGCACAATAGTATTCCATTGTATTCATATACCACAACTTGTCCAGCCATTCCCCAATTGATGGGCACCCCCTCAACTTCCAATTCCTTGCTACCATGTAAAGAGCAGCTATAAATATTTTTGTATATGTGGGTCCCTTTCCCCCTTCCATGATTTCTTTGGGAAAAAGACCTAAAAGTGGAATTGCTGGGTCAAAGGGTATGCACAGCTTTATTGCCCTTTGGGCATAATTCCAAATTGCTCTCCAGAATGGTTGGATCAGCTCACAGCTCCACCAACAATGCATTAGTGTTCCAATTTTTCCACAGCTTCTCCAACACTTATTATCTTCCTTTTTTTGTCATTTTAGCCAATCTGATAGGTGTCAGGTGGTACCTCAGAGTTGTTTTAATTTGCATCTCTCTAATCATTAGAGATTTAGAGCATTTTTTCATATGGGAATAGATAGCTTTGGTTTCTTCATCAGAAAACTGCCTGTTCATATCCTTTGACCATTTCACAATTGGGGAATGACTTGGATTCTTATAAATTTGATTTAATTCCCTATATATTTTAGAGATGAGGTCTTTATCAGAAGCACTGGCCTCAAAAATTGTTTCCCAGCTTTCTGCCTCCCTTCTAATTTTGGATGCATTGCTTCTGTTTGTATAAAATTTTTTTAATTTAATATAATCAAAATCATCCATTTTGCATTTTATAATATACTCTATCTCTTGTTTGGTCAAAAACTGTTTTCCTTTCCAAAGATCTGATAGGTACACTATTCCTTTCTCTCCTAATTTACCTATGGTATCACCTCTTATGTCTAAATCATGTATCCATTTTGACCTTATTTTAGCATAAGGTGTAAGATGTTGGTCTATGCCTAATTTCTGCCATACTATCTTCCAGTTTTCCCAGCAGTTTTTGTCAAATACTGAGTTCCTATCCCAGAAGCTGGAGCCTTTGGGTTTATCAAACACCACATTACTAGTGAATGATCCTACTTCTGACATTCTATAGCTCAGATGAGCTGGGGGAGACATAACATACCAAATAAAGAGGTAACTAACAATACATAAGCAGGAGTGGAAAGTCAGAGAGAGGTTTACTTTCCCCCTCCATCTTTGCTTTATCCTCCTAACTGAGGGGTCCCTGGGGCTACTTGTCAAAGGGTTCTCTGCCCTTTGGGTGGGAGGAAGGTCAAGGAGCAATGAGGGCTTGAACCTCGTGAACTTCAGCCCTCAGGATAAGAGCAACAAAACCCCTTTCAGCTTTGCTTTGAAATAAATGCCCCCCCCCCTTTTTTCTTTTGGTGAGGCAATTGGGGTTAAGTGACTTGCCCAGGGTCACACAGCTAGTAAGTTTTCAAGTGTCTGAGGCTGGATTTGAACTCAGGTCCTCCTGACTCCAGGGCTGGTGTTCTATCTATTGTGCCACCTAGCTGGCCCCAAATGCCCAGTTTTAATTCTGCTCTGGCTAACCCGGCCCTGTTGTGCCTTCTGAAGATACACGAGTGCAGATGTGTCTCTCACTGCCCTGTAGCCAGCATGTTCTGGGCTGTGCTTTCAAGAGGCATCATTATGCTGCTGAGAAAGGCAATACAGGAAGAGTAGAAGAGTTCCCATGATGCCTCTGATACTTAATGGCCATGACTGTGGGCATAGAGTGGCACAGGATGCCTAGGTCTGGCACAATGGAGTATCCCTTAGTCCCATGTGCAGACAGAACCTAGCAGCATAACCAGCACTCCCCTGGGAGCCCAAGGTTCCCCTCTACTGTCTCATCCATCCCAAGCACGAGGAATATTGCTCCAGGGTGAAGGTGCCCATATTCTGGGACTGCCAAGGCCCTCTGTAGCAGCATGACAACATCAGGGATGGGTATTCCTTTGCATGATGCTCTCCTCTCTTTTGTCCCTCCCAATTCACCTCCTTTCTCTTTTGTGAGTTTTGTGTAGAGGAAATAAATAGCTGTCCTACACATTATACATTGATTTTCTTTGAACTCACCCACCCTTGGGAAGACCCCAGACAGAAGCCAAAACTTAAACTTTAATTAATTTTTTTTTTTTTGCGGGGCAATGAGGGTTAAGTGACTTGCTTAGGGTCACACAGCTAGTAAGTATTAAGTGTCTGAGGCTGAATTTGGACTCAGGTCCTCCAGAATCCAGAGCTGGTGCTTTATCTACTGTGCCACCCAGCTTCCCCAAAACTTAAGCTTTAAATATTTTCCCCCAGGTCTAGAAGTTAGCACTGTAGTACCAAAGAGTAAAAGCATAAAGAACCTGTCCCTTCTTTTAGGTCATCAAAACTCTCCCAAGGCTATACCCATATGGAATACTTGGGCCAAGATCCGAAAGCGCTCATTAGTGGAGGAGGGGGCACAACACCATTCTGCATTAGCATACATGTACTTAACAATTTTAGTCGCAGTTCTTGGGATTCTCTTAGTTAAGACTCTGCATGGATAAGTCACTTCTGCTTTCTGAACCCGTTTCCTTTATTATAAAATAAAGTTAATAATACTGCCTACCATGCAAGATTGTAGTGAAGAAAGAGTTTTATGATCTATAAATGGGAGATGTTCTGATATCACATGTTTTCTAAAAAATTAATCTGATCTAATCTGATTCTTCAGCTCTGGGAAATGGTCACAGGAAAGCTAGTTCCAATACTGACACCTGGCTTCCCAGGAGATCCTCAGACTAAGGACAAGGCCCATGTTCATTTCCCTGCCCAGCCCTAGAGCCGGCAGAGGAGGGGAAAGGGATGAAAAATATTCCCCATTTTATCCTTCCCTGAGCATTTAAAAAGCAGTAATAAATAGATGATAGCCTTGGAGGTGTGATTTATTTGTTTTATGAATCACAGAAGAGCCCATAACTCATGGGAGATTAAGGCTGAAGTAAGTTGTATGACTCTTGCATTACAAGTTGAGATTAATGTCTTATCACACGAGGCACCATCATTAACCCATCCCTCCTGCAGTTAGTTTAATGGCAGTGACAGAAGAATTGACTTTTAACATTAAAAAAAATGTTCTTCATTTCTGTTTGACTCTGATTCTAGCCAAATAAATGCTTGCATGGTTATGGTCCCTGGCCCAAGGGTTTTGAATGAGCAGGGATGTTCAGGCCCTGGGGTGGAATGGTTTGGCCAGTTTATTTTATTGATGGGGGGAAGGGGCATTAGGTGGTGTATTTGGGCTTCCTTCATCTGTTCTGAACTGTGAAGGGGACCCCTGGGAAAGCAGGATCTCTCTTTCTGCTCTTAGGGATACTTTTTAAAATAAAAGTTTTATTGATGACATGATTTTTAAATCTCAATGATTTCTGAAAATCACCTCCCAACCTATTCATAATTAAACCCTAACTTGTAACAAAGGAAAAAGAGTTAAGCGAAAACTGGATAAGTGGTTTGATATTCACATGTAAGTATATGCAGCATTCTGCCATACCCCCCCCTCCCCGCACACACACACCACCTCCTTTGGAGAGAAAAAGAAGCATATTTCATTATTTATTCTCAGGGACCATTATTGGGCTTTTAATTTCTCAGCATCTGGCTTTCTTTCTATGATTTTTTGTGGGGGTGGGGGCAGTGAGGATTAAGTGACTTTCCCAGGGTTATACAGTTAGTGTCAAGTGTCTGAGGTCAGATTTGAACTCAGGTCCTCCTGAATCCAGGGCCAGTGCTTTCTTACTGTACCACCTATCTGCCCCTCTATGATCTTTTACTTTATATTATTGTAGTCATAATGTGTGTCATTCTTTTGGTCTTAGTGATTTCATTTAGAGATACTTCTGAGAGATATGACCATTCAAGGTACTGTGATGGGGGGGGGGTTCTCCAAACCAGACTTTCCATGGGAAGGTTACAATTCAGTAGTGGTAGCAGTGGTGGCAGTGGTGGTGGTAGTAGTGGTGGTGGTGGTGGTAGTAGTAATAGAAGAAGAAGTAGTAGTAGAAGTTGTAGTAATAGTAGCAGCAGCAGCAGCAGCAGTAGTAGTAGCAGCAGCAACAGTAGCAGTAGTAGTACTACTACTACTAGTCGTAGTAGTAGTGATAGCAGCAGCAGTGGTGACAGTGGTGGTGGTGGTAAAAGAAGAATCAAGGGACTTGGTGTCAGAAGTCCAAGGTTCATATCCTAACCCTGCTACTCCCTCAAATTGTGACCTTGAGCAAACCACTCAATATGATCATCATCATTAACATTTATATAACATTTTAACATCTGTATGCAATTTCATTTCATCTTCCCAAGAACCCTGGGAGTTAGGTGGTATTATTATCATTCCAATTTTATAGATGAAGAAACAGAATCAAGCACAAGTTAAGTGATTTGCCCAGGGTCACAAAGTTGCTAACTGTCTGAGGCACAATTTGAACTCAGGTTTTCCTGATTCCCTGAGTCTCAGTTTCTTCAACAGGGAAAATAGTCAACAGTCAATAAGCATTTATTAAGCGCTTACTATATGCCAGACACTGTGCAAAGTGCTGGGGAGATAAAGGAAAAAACACTCTCTTTCCTCTCAAGGTGTTCACAATCTAATGGCAGAAACAAACATGAAAATAACTAGGTACTTATAAGAAATATACAGACCAGGTGGAAGCTCAAAGAGAAGCATCAGTAGCTGGGTGAAGCAGGCAATGACTCCTGCAGGAGGTGAAATTGCATGGCTTCCAGGAGGCCAGGGAAGCTAAGAGGTGGAAGGGAGGAGGGGTGGAGCAGTCTGGGCAGGAAGGACAACAATCACAAAGGAATGGGGACAAGATGGAGTGGTATAAAAAGAGCAAGAAAGCCAGTATGGTTGGATCATAGAGTTTGTGGAGGGGAGTAAAAGTAGGAAAGGCCTGGGGTGTAAAGAGCTTTCACTGTCTGAAAGAGGACTTTACATTTCATTCTTCAGGTAATAGAGAATTTATTAAGTGTAGTGAAAGTGGTGGTGACTTGACATACATAAACCCTTACTTTAAAAATCACTTTGAAGGGGCAGCTAGGTGGCACAGAGGATAAAGCACCAGCCCTGGATTCAGGAGGACCTGAGTTCAAATTAAGTCTCAGACACTTGACACTTACTAGCTGTGTGACCCTGGGCAAGTCACTTAACCCTCATTGCCTTGCAAAAACCAAACCAAACCAAACCAAACCAAAATAAAATAAAAATCACTTTGGCAGCCTAGTGGAGGATGGATAATCATAAGTAAAAAATGCCAAATAAGGGATAAGGCAAAAGTGCCATCCCGGTGTTGATAGAAGTACCCCAGGACTTGATGCCAGACGATTGGTGTTCATTTCCCAGCCCTACCTTTTCCTAAGTTGGAGACCTTAGGCAAGACATTTAGTATCATCACCATCACCACCACCACGACCATCATTATTAATATTTATGTAACCCTCCAAGGTTTATGAGGCACTTTTTAATGTGTTATTTCATTTAATTCTCACGACAAACCCAGAAGACATGAGGCAGGGAAGTCAATTACAAATTTGTTGCAATAGTCCAGGTGACAAGTGTTACTCATTCTTGGTTTTCATAGAGGACCAATGAGATCACGGTGTGATGTCTTGACTTGCACAGGAATTGGATTTAAGTGAGGCAGAGCTACACAAAGTTATCAGCCTCACTGTCTTTTCCAGAGTCATCAAAATCCAATGGTAACAAAAAATTCAGTCTGACTGGTGATGACCTGGGATGCAGTATATGGCCTTGTGTCTTTGATGTCTAACCAAGCTCTAAGCATTCCATAGTTGTCTTCATGTCCATTGGAACAGATGGTTCTCATCTGCCCATTTTGTCAGGGGAAGTCTTCATGCTCGGGATGGACATCCCCCTAACTCACTGAGGTTTGAAGCCTGTTGGTCACCCTCAACCTGGTTTAGCCCATCTGCCAAGAGAGTATGCCATGGTGTGGCTGCTATGCATGTATAGCTTCTTGTAGTAACAGGTGAGAATTGGATGAAGGTGGACACCAAAGGCAGATGAGCAGCCCTGAAACGTGCTGGGCAAGCCCTTATACCAGAGTTTCCAGTCCTGCTGGAACACCCCAAAATGAGGAACTGGAGTAAGGAGGTAGATGTGTGAGTGGAAGAAAGGGACATATATGAAAGATGTGAAGATAGAAATGACAGTATTTAACCAGAAATTGCATATGTGGGGTGAATGAATAAGAGGTTTTGAGAATAACAATGAAGTTTCCAGCCTAGGTGAGTAGAAAAATGGTGGTCTTTTCAACAGTAATAGAAAACAAAGGAGAATTTAAGGTGAAAGATTGAATCTGTTTTGGATAAATTGAATTTGAGATGACTATGGGACATTCAGCTTGAAAAATGTCAAAGACAATTATTGATAAAAGAACTGAAACTCAGGAGAGAGACTAGGACCTGATATAGAAATCTAGAACTTATATGCATAGAAAAGATTAATCCACAGGAATTGAGGAGAGCATAAAGTAAGATGGTATCAGAGGGAAAAGATAAGAAAGCCCAGCACAAGACCTTGGGTAATTCCCATGGTTAGTGGGCATGGCATGAACGAAGATACAGCAAAGAAGCCTGAGATGGAATTATCATTTAGGTGAGAGGAAAACCAAGAGAGAGCAGTGTTACTAAAAACTAAGAGAGGATCAATTATTTAGGAGGATAAGGTGATCAATATTAGTAAGCATTACAGGGAGCTCAAGAAAAATGAAAATTGAGAAAAAGCCATTAGATTTGTCAAGAAGTCATTGGTAGAACCATTCTGGAGAGCAATTTGGAACTATGCCCAAAGGGTTATGGGACTGTTCATACCCTTTGACCCAGTGCAACCACTGCTAGTTCTGTAACCCAAAAGAGATCATAGAAGAGGGAGAAGGACCTATCTGCACAAAAATATTTATAGCAGCTCTCTTTGTGGTGGCAAAGAATTGGAAATTGAGGGAATGTCCATCAATAAGGGAATGGCTAAACAGGTTGTGGTTTATGAGTGTAATGGAATACTATTGTGCTATAAGAAACAATGAGCAGAAGGAGTTCAGAGAAACCTGGAAGAACTTGCATGAACTGATGATGAGTGAGGAGTAGAACCAGGAGAACATTGTACACAGTAACAGCAACATTGTGTGATGATCAACTGTGATAGACTTGGTTCTTCTCAGCAGTTCAATGATCCAAAACAATTTCAAAGAACTCATGATAGAAAATCTTCTCAATATCCAGAAAAAAGAACTGTGGATTATGAATGCAGAATGAACCATACTGTTTCTGCTTTTGGGCTGTTTTTTTTTCCTTCTTTTTTGAGGTTTTTCTCATGTGCTCTGATTCTTCTTTCACAATATGACTAATGCAGAAATATGTTTAATGTGATTGCACATATATAACCTATATCAGATTTTTTTCCGTCTTGGGGAGGAAGAAGGGAAGGGAGGGTGGGAGAAAAATTTGGAACTAAAAATCCTATGAAAACAAATGTTCAAAACCATCCTTACATGTAACTGGAAAATAATAAAATACTTTTATTAAAACAAAACAAAACAACAAATAAATTTTCTGAGATAAGGGGAAAAAAGTCATTGGTAGTTTTGTAGAGAGTAATACCTATTGAAGACAAAGGTCAGAAACCACATGGCAGAGGGTTTAGAAGAGGGTAATAGGAAAAGTACAGGCTTTCAGTGTAGACAACTTTCCCAAAAGAAGGGGAGAAGAAATGAGGACAATATAGTTATTGGGAATAGTCAGATAAGGTGAGAAGAGACATGGGGATGCTTTTAGGCAGCAGGGTAAGAGTCTATAGATAGGTAGAGATTGAATACTAGAGAGAGTGGAGATAACAGTAGAAGCAATCTGTTAGAGAAGATGGGAGGGAATGGAATCAAGGACACATATTGAGGAATTGATGTTGGCAAGGAGAAGAGACACTACTTCATTCAATACAGGGATGTAGAAGGAGAAAGTAGGGGAAGACATCTGAGTCACATGAAATGACAATGAGAAAATAAGAAGGTGCTCTTGGTGAATGGCCTCAATTTATTTTAATGTAAGGGAAGGTCCTCATTAAAGTAGGTTGGAACAGAGGATGGTCAAAGAGGCTTGAGGATAGATGAGAAGATTTGGAACAAGTGCTGCAGAGAGTGAATTACTGAATCTCTATAACAGTATTTATTCTAGCTAGCACATAGATTTGTGGTTAGAAAAATGTGTTGCTATATTATCATTAGACTGAAAGATAGGGAAAACTCTCAGTGGGCTAGGGCAGCCAAGGAAGAAATCAGAGAGCTGCTGGGTCTAGAATAAGAGGAAGGATGTAGATAAGTAGGGGTGGGGGCATGATGCTCTAGCAAAGGCAAGCAGGTGGGAAAGAGCATGATGTACATGGGCATGAGAAGATGAGCGTGATTGAAATTGAGGGTTTCCATATTTACTCTACTCCTATCAGAATCATCCTTACACAAAGAATAAAGACAAGCCCACAGAGAATCGAGCAATAAGATGATGAGTCTTAACTCAGAGTTGTGGAAATTTATTTTGATTTGGGGACCCTACCTTTGGGCTGAGATTAAAAAGCCTTAGGACCTCAGGGTCTCTTCTGTGTGGGAGGTGCTAGTGCCCCTTCCCCTCTACTTCAGCTGAGCCAAAAATCCCCGTGGGCTATATAAGACACCAGGTCAGAGAGCTGGGGGGGGGGGAAAGCCCACAGCTCCCTCCAACCTGAGAGGAGGTATCTGAGAGATGCTGGGCTCTGGCGTAGCCTGTGCTGAGGCATGTGAGGCTCGAGCACCCCCCCCCCCCCCCGCCAGCTGCAGCCCTGGCTGGCAGATTAGCTTGGTGCGTGGGTGCAAAAAGCCCTGAGAATTGAGTGGAGAGAAGAAGAGGTATATATAGACCTGGGAACAAGATTAGGGGGGCAGCAGACGAGAGATGGGGGCTACAAGGATGCAGGAGAAGGCTAAAAGAGCAAGGAGCAAGGAGGAAAGGGGATGGACAAGATAGAGAGACCGGGGTCTGCTGACAAGATGGCAAAGGTTTGGACAAGGAGATGGGGGGGGCAGAGAAGAGGACTGGGAGGCGGCTGATGAGATTAGAAAGGTTGGAGATTGAGAGACAGGAGGACTGGGGGGGGGCAGACTAGAGACGGGGCTACAAGGACACAGGAGAAGGCTAAAGGACTAGGAGCAGAGAAAAGAGAGGCCAAAGGGCAGACTGACGGAGCAGACAGACAGAAGATTGGTGAGAGAGAAACACAGGGGTTCAGCGGTGGCAGTAAGGAGAGGAAAGTTAGAAGCAGAGGGATTTACAAGGGGCTTGGAGTTAGAAAAAAGGACCTGAGTGCCTTAAGACAAGAGGCGGCTAAGGCCCTTATTGTATTAAAGAAGGTCCAAGTGCAGTGGGTGGGAAAGAGATGCACCGCAATGCAGTCAGGTTGTACATTTTATTTCCCTGTATTCTTAATTTTAAATAGTATTTCATAAATAAACTCTGCTTTGATTATTTAACTAAGAGGCTTCTTAATATTTGCTTATCAATTTGGGAGTGGAGCAGTGTGGTAGAACTTTATAAACGGCCCACATTAAGTTAAAAAGCAGTCAAATAGCCAAATAGTCAAAGGTCCCCAGATTAGTCCTCCAGTCAGATTAGCCCCAAATTAGCCCCAGTAAATCAAAATATTTTCACATTTAATAGCGACCATGAAGGGACTTACGGCCCCATTATAATTTTTCTAAACTTCAAATTTTTCATATAATCATAATTTTTCATAAGTATAGTTATTATAATTTTTTAGATTAGATATATTTATTAATAATTTTTACAGAGTTTATGCTGAAAAAGCTCATGGATATGTAGACTCATAAAGTTTTTGCCGAAAGGGACCTTAGGGGCCATCGAGGTTGACCCCTACGCCCACCCCCATTTTATATGTGAGGAAACTGAGGCACAGAAAGGTTAAAGAATTTGTCCAGGATCACACAACTAGGAATCTGCCCCAAATCTTCTCTTCTGTCCTCAAGCCTTCTCTGCCAACCTTTGCCCCAGCCCACTCCACTGAGGACCTCACCTCCTAGTTCACTTAAAAAAAAAAAAGATGCCATTCACCAGGGGCTCCTTCTTATTTCTTCATCATCTCACATGATTCAGAGGCAGAATTTCCATTCAATTCATTGTGACTCTAAGTCCAGTCGCATAATCTACAATGACATGCTGTCTCTCCAACATAACCAGCCTCCAAATATCAACCACCCATCCAACCACCATTAAGTAGCACAATGAAGAGGAAGGACTTACTTATTCACCTTTGTGATACACCCATGTCCTTCATTCTCTCCCAAACTGCCCTTTTTTTTTTTAATCTTGAGATTGCTCTAGAGAGTTAGCAATTGTTTCCAAGCTGATCTCATAGGATAACCGAAAGGACCTTAGAGGCCATCAAAGCAAATGCTATAATTTTAAATATGAGAAAACTGAGCCCCCTAACCCCTCAAAGTTAAGGGACTTGCCCAGGGTCATACAGGTAATATATATCTGAATTTGTGTTTAACCAAAGATCAAGTCCAATCCTCTTTCCACTAGACGATGCTGTTTCTTACCCTCATTCAAATAGTTAAGGAGAGGGGCTATGAAACTGTGACCCCTATTACCACATAGGGATTATAGGGTTACAGAGTGACACTCACTGTGCCCCCACCCCTACCCCCAGGAAGAGTATAATGGAACATTTTTAAATGACTTATCAAAGCCAATTGTTAAATTTTCATTATGAACATTTACATGTTGGAAATCAGCAAACACTACAAATAAGGGCAGTTAGGTGGCACAGAGGATAAAGAGTTGGGCCTGGAGTCAGGAAGGCTCATCTTCCTCGGTTCAAATTTGGCTTCAGACGTTTATGAGTTATGCAACCCTAGGCAAGTCACTTTACTCTGTTTGCCTCAGTTTTCTGATTTGTAAAATGAGCTGGAGAAGGAAACGGCAAACCACTCCATTATCTTTGCCAAGAAAACTACAAATCAGGTCACAAAGAGTCAAACATGACTGAACACCAACAAATCAGAGCTTGATTTATTGTTTTGTTGATTATTTAGATTTAAGAAAGTTGTGGAGAAAATGTTTATAATATAGATTACAATTAAAAGTATGTTTTCAGCAAGCCAATTATTAAGCATTTGCAGGCAGCTAGATAAAGCACTGGCTCAGAATTTGGGAGGATCCAAGTTCAAATCTCACCTCAGACACTTACTAGCTGTGTGACCCTGGGCAAGTCACTTAACCACAATTGTCTTAAACATCTGGAGCTATCTCTAGTCATCCTGATGTATCTTGCCACTGGACTCAGATAGCTCTGGAGGAGAGAGTGATGTTGGTGACCTTGCACAACCCTCCATCACTAAAATTCAATTCGCTGAAAGTCATGACATCAGCACAATGTCATGGTTCTCCTTGAGAATGAAGGACAAACAACAACCTCAAACATTTATCTGCACACCACTGCCCCATACCCTACACTTAGGTTTAGATGGCCTTGCTCCCAGTTTCACTGTGAAGATTTCCACCAGCTGTCCTGAATTTTCTAAGATCTCCTTTTCTATACCTTAAACTTTTTCATCATTGTCACCTTCTGGTCAAAAAGAGAGAGTTTTAATCAGTCAAATCCTCCCACCTCTGCCCTTGATCCTATTCCCTGTCACCTCCAGAATCTACTTCCAGCAATCATTCTCTTTGTCTTAGCAATCTTCAACATCTCTCTCATCAGAGATTCCTTCCTATATGTCCATACATGTGTTCAGGCTTTTCCTTGATCTTTTTGTACTATCCAGCTACTGCCTTAGCTGTCTGCTTCACTTCATCAGTGCATTTGAAAAATACTGTGTACATTCAATGATTCTAGTTCCTCAATAGTCAACATCTCCCTGACCACATTCAGTCAGGCTTTGGCCCCTACCTCTCTAGTGAAACTTTTTCTCCCTAAGCTAACAGTGGCTTTCTCATTACTAATGGGGGAATAGGATCACAGATTTAAAGCTGAAAGAAACTTGAGAGCTCTGAACACAGAATTTAAAAACACAGCAGGATAGGAAAAATTGAATATACATTAGGGTATCTTTGCAAAGATGTAGAAGCTCCGAGAAAGAGAATAATAGCTTTGGAACACAGAAACCAAAGTGGATGAAAATTTGTTGGAAGTAAAAGGCAATAATGTTTAAAAAATGAATTCTCTATAAGTCAAAGAAAATAGTTTTATTTTTTAAAATAATATGTTCACCCAATTACATGTAAAACCAATTTTTAACGTTTGTTTTTTTAAGTTTTAATGTCCAAATTCTATTCCTCCCTCATTCCCCTTCCCCTTCCCTGAGATAGTAAATGATCTGATATAAGTTATACATGTATATTCTTGTAAAACATATTTTCAAATTAGTCATTTTGTTGAAAGAAAACTCAAACCAAAAAAAGAAAAAAAGAAAGGAAGGAAGGAAGGAAAAAAGGAGGAAAATACTATATTTTAGTCTGAATTCAGATTCCATCAGTTCTTTCTCTGGAGGCAGATGGTATGTTTCATCAATAGTCCTTTGGTATTGTCTTGGATCATTGTATTGCTGAGAATAGCCAAGTCATTCACAGTTGATCATTATACAATATTGCTGTTACGGTGTACAGTGTTATCTTGGTTCTGCTCACTTCATGCTATCAGTTCATGTAAGTCTTTCAAGGTAAGAAAGAAATATTTTTAAAGAATTGCAAGCTAATACAATATCATGAGAACATTCCTCCAATCACTAGTGGTAAAGGAAAACATCTCTGAGACTTTGTTTCCTACCATGAAAATTGGCAAAGTTGAAGAAAAAAGGAAAAATAAATGTTGGAGAGACTGTGAGAAGACTAGTATGGTAATGTGCTCTTGGGAGACCTGTCAACTGGTCCAACTATTTTGAATATTGATTTGTAATTATGCAAGGAAACTTTTGACGCAGTTATTCCACTATGCATTACATAATCTAAGTGGGTCTGGATTTGAATCATGGGGGCATGAGGATAGTAAGTGCCACAACATTATAGCAAAAAACAACAACAAAACCCCACTTTTATTGAATGAGAATAGTTATTTCAAGTAGCAGGAAGAAACTCTGGAAAAGATCCTGCCAAACAATTGCCTGTAGGGTAACCTTCTGTCATTACTAGTATTATCCAAATAGAGGTTTCAAAAAGTCTAATGAAGTTAGTTTCCTAAGTCTGCAACCTAGAGAGTCAGTCATAGTAAATTTTCAGTCACTTAATACACATTAAGAGGTTCCACTGTCTAGACCAAGTTGTTGTCACTACCTGGCTTTAGAAGTTGTTGCAGGGCAGCTAGGTGGTGAAGTGGATAAAGCACTGGCCCTGGATTCAGGAGGACCTGAGTTCAAATCCGGCCTCAGACACTTGACACTTACTAGCTGTGTGACCCTGGGCAAGTCACTTAAGCCCAATGGCCTCACAAAAAAAAAAAAAAAGTTGTTGCATATCATTCTGCTGGCTGGGTTTAGACACCACAGCTAAAACCCAGAGTCTTTCCATAGAAAGTCTCCTATATGGGACAGCTAGGTGACACAGTGGATAGAGCACTGGCCTTGGAATCAGGAGGACCTGAGTTCAAATCCGACCCCAGACGCTTGACACTTACTAGCTGTGTGACCCTGGGCAAGTCACTTAACCCCAATTGCCTCACCAAAAAACAAAAACAAAAACAAAAAGAAAGTCTCCTATACCAAGTGAGTGAAAAAGAAGTCTAGTGTATACCCATATTCTTAGTGGCAAACATAGAAACAAAATATGTGCCCATCCTTCAAGAGTTTGCTAAAAAAATAACAAAAAATCCCCAGTTGGGGCAACTATGTGGCGCAGTGGATAAAGCACCGGCCCTGGATTCAGGAGGACCTGAGTTCAAATCCAACCCCAGACACTTGACACTTACTAGCTGTGTGACCCTGGGCAAGTCACTTAATCCTCATTGCCCTGAAAAAAAACAAAATCGCCAATCAAAATGATGATATTTGAATGTAATGAAATTTTTTGTATAGTGATAAATGATAAAGATGAGGAATTGAGAGAAACACAAGAAAATATGGACAAACTGATGTAGAATGAAATAAGCAGGGACCAAAGAACAACACAGGCAGTGACAACAATGTAAATGGAATAATAATGAAAAGAAATCTGAACTTTGAGTAACTGAATGATCAGTGAAGAGTTTAGAAAAGTCTCAGAAAATAGAAATTGAACACATTCCTGTCCTCAGAGTGGAGAGGTAAGGGACTACCATGGCAGAATATTGTATACATTGTCATATATGGTCATTGTACTGAGTGTTTTGGCTTAATTACAGACTAGGTGCCTCTGCCTCTTTTCCTCTCACTTTCTTTTCCTCTCTTCATATTGACTTCAGGCCTCATCATTCAACCCAAACTGCTCTCTCCAAAGCTACCAATGATCTCTCTTTTTTTTTTTTTTAGTGAGGCAATGAGGGTTAAGTGACTTGCCCAGGGTCACACAGCTAGTAAGTGTTAAGTGTCTGAGGCCAGATTTGAACTCAGGTACTCCTGAATCCAGGGCCGGTGCTCTATCCACTGAGCCACCTAGCTGCCCCCAATGATCTCTTAATTTCCAAATCTAATGGCCTTTTCTCAATTCTCATTTTTCTTGACCCAGGATCTCATCAATTTGTGCCTGGACTCTTGGAATAGCTTGTTTATTGGCCCCAGGAATGGGTATTTTTAAAGTATCTACTACATTCCAGGCACTGTGCTAAGAACTTTGCAAATATTACCTTATTCATCTTCCACTTAACTGCTAAGTGAATTTTCTTAAAGCTTAACTCTAACTGTGTTACCCTCACCCCTGCCTTTCAGTGGCTCCCTATCACCTCTAGGATCAAATACAAAATCCTATGTTTAGCATTCAAAGTTCTTCACAACCTAGCCCCTTTTTACCTTCCCAGTGTTCTTATACCTTTCTCCTCTCCATGCATTCTGCCTGTGACACTGGCCTCTCTTCTTACTATTCCTCACAAAAAGCATTCCATCTCCAGACGCCAGGCATTTTGAGGGCTGTTTTCCATGCCTGGAATACTCCATCTCCTGACTTCCCTAGCTTTTTTCATGTCCCAGCTAAAATCACTTCTTCCATGAGAAACCTTTCCTAATGTCCTTTAATGCTAATGCCTTCCCTCTATTATTTATCTCCAATTGATCCTATATAATTTTTGGGGGGTGGGGCAATGGGGGTCAAGTGACTTGCCCAGGCTCACACAGCTAGTAAGTGTCAAGTGTCTGAAGTCATATTTGAACTCAGGTCCTCCTGAATCCAGGGCCAGTGCTCTATCTGAGCCACCTAGCTGCCCCCAATCCTATACAATTCTTAATAACAGTAATAACATTTATATAGTGCCTACTGTATGATAGGCAGAGGCAAGGTTGAAGGTCAAGGCTTTCTTGTCTTTCCATTGTCCCACAATATTCCCTGATTAGATGATAAAAGAACTGTTTCAGGGAGTGGTAGATAGGAAGGAAATATTTATTAAACGCCTACTATGTGCCAGGCATCATGCTAAGCACTTTTACAAATATTATCTCATCTTATCTTCACAATGATCCTGGGATGTAAGTGCTTGAACTCAGGTCCTCCTGAATCCAGGGCCAGTGCGTTATCCACTGCACCACCTAGCTGCCCCTGTCTCTGTCGATGAACGGTGAACTCCTTGAAAGGATGGACCTGTTGCCTTTCTTTGTATCCTCAGCTTGAATCAGGATGCTTAAGAAATGCTTTATTGACTCCTTTCTTACAAGAGAGTTCAAGAGGTGGTTGGAGACAAGGGTAGAAGGAAATAAAAGATTGTTTTAAATCTAGAAATGACTGTGATATAAAGTCAAACTACATCAATTTTTTTTTTCAGTCGTTTTTCAGTTGTGTCTGACTCTTTACTACCCCATTTGGGGTTTTCTTGATAAGGATGCTGGAGTAGTTTGCTATTTCCTTCTTCAGCTCATTTTACAGACAAAGAAACTGAAGCAAACAGGATTAAGTGACTTGTCCAGGATAACACAGCTAGTAAGTGTCAGATTTGAACTCAGGAAGATGAGTCTTTCTGAATCCAGGCCTAGCATTGTATCCTAACTGCCCTCAATAAAATGCATATAGCTTAAAAAAAAAAAACAAAAAACCAAACCCGAAATTCCCTTAAAAGAACTATGATTATGTGTGTGTGTGAGTGTATGTGTATGCATAGGTGTGTCTCTTCTCCCAACCACCCCAAAATAGATGAAAACTCCTTCACATTTTAGTAGACAGGTCAATATCCCCACACCAACAAAGATACACAAGATCCCAGGTAACATGGACTTTTCCCAGCCTCTATAAATCTGGGACAAGGATTGAAAGTTGAAGGTTGGAACACAGAATCATGGGATCATAGATTTAGATCTGGGATATATCTTAGAGGTCATCTAGTTCAGCCACCTTATTGTATAGAAGAGGAAGCCAAGGCCCTCAAGTGTCACGGCAAAAAATTTAAATTAAATTAAAAATCTTCCCTTCTAGGGCAACCTTCTGGCAAATGAGTCTTTGAATGTTGTTCTTGGAAAAGAGACACATTCTCACCCATTGGGCCAGGGTTCTAAGACTTTCCAACTCACTAGGAATCTGTGTCTTACTGACATAGTTTTCTAGAGCCCAGGATTAAGTACACAATGTGGTTGGGCACAGGAGAAGGATTTTTAATGTTTTAAAAAAAGTTTATTGAGTCTTTTGTTTTAAATAGGCCTCTTCCTCCTTCACCTCACTGAGCCTTCCGTTGTAGCAAAGAAAAATAATGAAGGAAAAACCAACAGCACAGGGACTAAGTCTGACACCTTACAAAATATTCCACACCCATAGTCCCTCCCACATTTCCAAAAAAAGGAGGGAGGTGCGTTTACTCATTTTCTCCCTGAGGCCAAGATTGGTAATAAAAATTATAATGTTGCATAATATTTGGCTTTGTTTGATCATTCTTTCCATTTGCACTGTTGCTAACTTGGCTACTGTTTCCCTGGTTCTGCTTATTTCACTCTGTATCAGTCTATATGAGTCTTCCCATATTCCTTTGAGTTCCTCATATTTGCTTTGTTTTATTTTTTTTTACAGTGCTTTTAATGCTGTTTTTTCTTTTAAATCTGAGAGCACTTTTAATTTTTTAAATATATAAAATTTTATTTTTCTCCAATTACATGTTAAAACAATTTTTAAAGTTTTTTTAAGTTTCAGGTTTCAAATTCTATTCCTCTCTCCCTCTCTCCCCTCCCTTCTCCTTGAAATGGTAAGTAATCAGATATAGGTTATACATGTGCAATCATGCAAAACATTTCCATATTAATCATTTTGTATAAGAAGACTCAAATAAAAAAGATGAAAGAAAGTGAAAAATAGCATGCTTCACCCTGTATTCAGACCATATCAGTTCTTTCTCTGGAGGCAAATACTATGCTTCATCACTAGTCCTCTGGGATTGTCTTGGATCATTATATTCTGAGAATAGCTAAGTCATTCACAGTTCTTCATTGAACAATATTTCTGTTACAATGTACAGGATTTTTCTGGTTCTGCTTACTTCACTTTCCATCAGTTCATGTAAGTCCAGTTTTTTTCTGAAATCATCCTGCTTGTCATTTTTTTTTTCCCTGGGTAATGAGGCTTGAGTGACTTGCCCAGGGTCACACAGCTAGTAAGTGTCAAGTGTCTGAGACCAGATTTGAACTCAGGTACTCCTGCATTCAGGGCTGGTGCTTTATCTACTGCTCCAACTATCTGCCCCCCCCGCCCCCCGCTTGTCATTTCTTATAGCACAGTAATATTTCACCACAATCATATACTATAGCTTGTTTAGCCATTCCCCAACTGATGGGCATCCCTTTGATTTCGAATTCTTAGTCACCACAAAAAGAGCTGTTATAAATATTT
Organism: Dromiciops gliroides; assembly: GCF_019393635.1. Lineage (NCBI taxonomy): Eukaryota > Metazoa > Chordata > Mammalia > Microbiotheria > Microbiotheriidae > Dromiciops > Dromiciops gliroides. Next base: position 366,584,105 of record NC_057862.1, read on the forward strand.
TTGTACAAATAGATATTTTTCTTTTTTCTCTTTTTTTGCATGTCTTTGGGATATAGTGGTATTGCTGAATCAAAGTGTATGCACAGTTTTATAGCCCTTTGAACATTTAATGCTGTTTTTATTATTTTATTTTTTGTATTTTTATTCCATTATATTTGTCTATTACAATTTGTTTGACTGTGCCCCGGTTATTGGGCATCTAGTAGTTCTTTACTAGAACAAAAAGTGCTACTATGGATAGTCTGTACAGGGCCTTTCTCCTTCCTTGACTTCCTCAGCATGTGTGTGTGTTCCCAGGAGTAGGTTCTCTTAGTCAAAAGAAATGACCACTATTTTTATATCATTCCAGGTTGTTTTTACATGATGGCTCTATCAGTTCCTAAGTCCACAGACAGTTTAACTTTGTGCCTGCTTTCCTGCAGTCCTGATGAAGATGATAACAAAAATGATGATGATGATACAAACAATAACTAACACTTTAAAGTTAGCAAAGCTCTTTACATGTGCCATCTAACTTGTGCCTTACACCAATCCTGTGAGGTAGGTGCTATTATTATCCCCATTTTACTCATGAGGAAACTGAGACTGAGAAAAGTTAAGTCACTTACCAGGGCCACACAGCCAAGAAGTGTTCAAGGAAAGACTTGAACTCAGGACTTTCTGACTCAAGTCCCATATTCTGTTCCTTGTACCACTCCAAGGGTAGACTTTTTTTTTTTAGTGAGGCAATTGGGGTCAAATGACCTGCCCAGGGTCACACAGCCAGCAAGTGTCAAGTGTCCCAGGCCGGACCTGAACTCAGGTCCTCCCGACTCCAGGGCCGGCGCTCTATCCACTGTGCCACCCAGATGCCCCTAAGGGTAGACTTTTGTAGGGGACACTCAGAAAGAACATTTTCAGATAAGAAGGACACCTTTCAATCCCTTGCATAGGAGGTGGTGCCAATTTTGCTCCTGTCCTTTATTATTGCCCAGTATCAGTGGAGAGTCCTGATCTGGCACTCCTATAAAATGCTGTCAGTGTATAATGCAAGGGAGTCAGAATCATCTCATGCCAAGTTGTCTCTTCCCCCCTCCCTCCATCTCCCTTGTTACCCTGTTATCCCACATATCTTTTGTCAGAACGGCTCTACTCATTTTCAGTTGTGGTCAGTGAATTTTTTTTTTTTTGTGGATTAAAACAAACTCTAGGAAAAAAAGGGGGGGCAGGGGGGAAGAGAAGAAAAGAAGTTTTTCCTGGGGAGATCAAAGAGTCAGCCTAACATGAAAGCGACCTTATAAAACTATATATTAGAAGCAAAACAACAAAGGCCCAGCCCTTGAGCAATATCCATATGGGAGAGTCATTCTAGCCAAGCCTCAGGGGTGCTGGACTGTTAAGTTGCTGAAGGAGATAGGAATTTGGTGACATTGTGCATTAAAGGCAGGCTGAATAAAAGTGGGGCCTTGTTCTGGAATGCTGTGTGGAGACATAGGAGGCCTCTGATGCAAAGAGCTGAGCTGAGTCTCCATAGGCCTGAGACAGATCGGGAGCCCAACAGCCTGTCTCTGGATGTGTGGGCCTCAGAATACCTGTTGTAACTTTTTGTGCCACAGTTATTATCAAACTATTTGAAGCCACCCCTTTCCTCCCTTTGCTTTGCGGTAAAGGCCTGGCCTTGTGGTCTTTCAGATGGATGAGATGTCCTGTCTCTCAGGAGCAGCTTTTGGGGGAGAGAGAGGTGGGGATTGGAAGAGGTGAAGCATGGTGGAAAGAGCCTGCTATATGGTAGAATCCTTGCTATATATTTACCATCTATGCCACCTTAGGCAAATAACTTAAGCAGCTAGGTAACACAGTGAACAGAGTGCAGAGCCTGGAATCAAGAATACCTGAACTCAAATCCAGCCTCAGACACTTACTGTCTGTCCTTGGGCACACTAAACCACTGTGTGCCTCAGTTTCCTCATCTATAAAATGGGGATAATAATAGCATCTACCTCACAGGGTTGTTGTGAGGATCAAATAAAGATAATAATTGTAAAGCATTTAGCACAGTGCCTGGCACATAGTAGGCACAATATAAATATTGGCTATTATTACTGTTACTATTACTACCACTACCACTACGACCACTAATACTACTACAACGATTACTACTACTACTACTACCACCACCGCCACCACCACCACCACTACCACTACCATAAGCACCACTACTACTACTTCATCTTTCAGGGGATCAACTTCCTCATCTGTATAAGGAGGGGAGTTGAGCTAGATGGCCTTCAAAGTCCATTTCAGCTCTAAATCTACCATCCCATGATTCCATGCTTCAGTTTCCAACTTTCAACCCTTGTCCCAGATTTATAAAGGCTGGGAAAAGTCCATGTTTCCTGGGATCTTGTGTGTGTCATTGTTGCTGTGGGGATATTGAACAGCCTTATGTGACCTGCAGCAATGCTGTGAGGCCAGCCAAGAGCTCAGGTCTCCCCCACAGTATCCCTGTTCATATCCTTTTTTTCCTCCCAATATTAGCTTTAGGTCAGTGACTAGGCCAGGGTTTATATGAAGTGCTCCTGGGAGACTTTTCTGCCTGAAATCCATTTAAGGGGCTGGAACCTTTTGTTCTATGATAAGAGATCTGGCTGAAAATATAAAATCTGCTGGGAGAGAGAATAGTGACTCAAACTCTCACTAAGGTGCAAATGACTAATACCAGAATTAGTCATGATTTGGAATCACCAAATCTCAGAGATAAAAAGAACTTCAGAAGTCATCCAGTCCAATTTGTACCTGAAATGGAAATCCTCTACGGCATAAAAAGTGGTCATTCAGTCTTTGTGTGGAGACCTCAAGGGAGGGGCAGGTTAGACCATGAGAAGCACAGTGGATTTGAAATGAGAGGGCTTTGGGTACAGCACTCTTGGAATCTCAGTTTTCTTATCTGCAAAATGGAGAGGTTGGACTCATTGGCCTCTAAAGTCCATTCCAAGCTCTAAGTTGAAGAGCTCTCTGTGTCTACATACCATGATTTATTTGTGACTATAGACATAATTTTTGAGGTAGTATAGCCCATATGGGGTCTAAATGTGGGGATCTTGAAAAAATTAGCAATAGTAAAAGGTTATGTATGTATATTTTTATATACATATATACCAAGGGTCACATAAACATTTCTTGGGCAAAAGGGGTTGTGAGTAGAAAAAGTTTAAGAAACCCTGGTATAGACAACCAAATATCTTCAAGGGGAACAAGATAAGTGGTAAAATTGAGTTTATTTTCTCAACATAAAACAGCCTAATAGTATAGACCCTCAAACATACACTTTTTTCTCCTCCTGATTTTATTTATTTATTTACTTGTTTGTTTGTTTTTGTTATTTATTTATTTGGTGGGGCAATGAGGGTTAAGTGACTTGCCCAGGATCACACAGCTAGTAAGTGTCAAGTGTCTGAGGCTGGATTTGAACTCAGGTCCTCCTGAATCCAGGGCTGGTGCTTTATCACTGGGCCACCTAGCTACCTAGCTGCCACATCTCCTTCTAATTTAACTGGCTTTTTGCCACTGCTGGTTTATTACCAATAATAAGCAAGAGAAGAATAGATCTTCACATAAGGCAGTTCTTTTTGTTAACAAATGACAATGGGCATTAGAAAAACATGGATAGGGGCAGCTAGGTGGCGCAGTGGATAGAGCACCGGCTCTGGAGTCAGGAGTACCTGAGTTCAAATCCAGCCTCAGACACTTGACACTAGCTGTGTGACCCTGGGCAAGTCACTTAACCCCAATTGCCTCACTTTAAAAAAAAAAAAGAAAAAAGAAAAACATGGATAGACTTGCATGAAATAATGAAAAGGGAAATGAGCAAAAGCAAAAGAATGTTGTATACAGTAACAGCAATATAGCTTTAACAACAACTTTGTGTGAGTGGATAAAGCACTGGCCCTGGATTCAGGAGGACCTGAGTTCAAATCTGGCCTCAGACACTTGACACTTACTAGCTGTGTGACCCTGGGCAAGTCACTTAACTCTCATTGCCCCATCAAAAAAAAAAGAGAACAACTTTGAGTGAATGTCATTTTGACTATTATAAACACACAATTTAACTACAAAGGATTTGTGAAGGAAGATACTATCTATATACTGAGAAAGAATGGATAAATAAAAGTATGTATGGAATGGTTTTACATCTATATCTATATCTCTCTCTCTATATATATATACACACATATACATATTTGGGTCTAATGGTAGCCATTTCTAGGGCAGGGGAGGAAGAGGAAAAAAACAAAGAATTTTTCATAACTTTATCATATATTTAAAGGAATAGCAAGTTGTACATAATAAATTTAAAGTTTTGTGTGCAATCATCTTTTTTTAAAGTATACCATATTATGGAAACATTTGTTTTATTCCATAAATTAAAAATTAAATTAATAAAAATTAAAAAAATTAAAATGACAATGGACAAAACCATATCCGGTATCCAAATAACAATAATTGATGTTTATGTAGCAGAATTTGTAAAGAACTTTGCATCTATAATCCCATGGTACAGTGAAAAAGAGAGCCAGCTAGAGAGTCAGAGAGACCTGGGTAAGAGCCCTGCCTCTGATACATACTGGCCATATTGCCCTGGGCAAGTCATTATTCCTTCAGTGTTCTAAGAAACTCTAAGTCTTTAAGTTTCAGAGAAGGTGCCACATTTGCACTGGGAGAGGGTTTTGCTCATCCATGAGTTTCCTATACCAATAAAATCACAGGTCCAATCTCTATTCTGATCCTTTCATTTAAGCCTCAAAACTACCATGTGACATAAGTGCTAGATTGATTATTATCCCCATTTTAGAAATGATGAGCTAAAGGTCAGAGAGGGTTAAATCATTGGCTCATAGTTACATAGCCAGGAAACATCAGAGGTTGGATTTGAACTCAGGTCTTCTTGATTCCAGGTTCAGCATTCTATCTGCCATGTTAGGCTACCTCCTTCAAAACTACTAATATAAGAGCTCAAAAATGATAGAACCCTAAAAAGAACACAGTGGGATCAAATCAGTAACCTTGCACCTTCTCTTCTTTTGGTCAATGTTCAAAACATCTCCTGGTCTTACATTTAAAAGGAACTGAGGTGGTGCAGATATTATTATACCCATTTTCCAGATGAAGACAATGAGGATCAGATGAGTGACTTGCTGCAAGCTAGTAAGTGCCTGAGCCAAGATTCAAACCTATGCCTCCACATTGCCTTTCTCTATCCAGATACCATATGATTTAGTACTGAAGGGACATTAGAGGCCATCTCTTCCAACCTCTTATGTTATTACAAGAGACAAAACTGAGGTCCTGAGAAATAAAATAATTTTCTCAGGGAAATATAACTGGTAAAGAAGAGAGGACACTGAAACTCAGTTTCCCTGATTTCAAATATAGATTTTTTTCCTTTACATAAAACCACACTTCTTTCATTTTTGTCTGTCAGTCCATCCATCATCTATCTATCTATCTATCTATCTATCTATCTATCTATCTATCTATCTATCTATCTATCTATCTATCTCTCTCTCTGTCTCTCTCTCTATCTCTCTCTCTATCTATCTATCTATCTATCTATCTATCTATCTATCTATCTATCTACCTTTCTACTTATGAACCTGCTTACCATTTGTAATTATTATTACTATTTACATATACAGAAAGACCATATACAGAGAAGAAAAAAATCGGGGGGGAGCACTTCAGTCAATCATTTGGTTGTTTTGTCTTTATGATATCCAACATGCATGCACTTAGAAAGAACTAAATATTTGGTCTTCTGGATCTAGTCTTTGAAGGTGGCTATGTCTCAGCCTGTGGTCTTTTCAGCTCCAGGTAATTATATTTTTAAAGGTCTCATCACTCTCCCTGGGGTCCTAGTAATACAGAATTCCCTGCTTGGTCCTGCACTCCTGACCAGAGATCTGTGAACGTGAGGACACTTCAATCTCAGAGCCTGAAGCTGCCCACATGACTTCATCCATACTGGCTTCAAATGGGGCTCTTTAATTATGGTAGGACCTCAGTAGGCTTTCCTGCTCTCTATCTGGGGTCCATTTTCCCCTTCAGTTCTCCAGATTGGAAGGCCATGTATATGTGTGCCCATTTGTGCACATATGTATGGGTGTGTGTACAGGGCATGTATTGTCACATATGTGAATGTGAAAACTTATTCCAACTTTTCTCTACCCTTATCTTGGATAGCAGCAGACTCAGGGCTATGCTCAGTTGGTCAGTGAATCAACAAGCATTTATTAAGCATCCATTAGGTGCCAGACACCATACATACAGTCCGGAAACTGTGATAGCAAGCGATTTTGTATCCATTTGGAAGAACTTGCGTCTTACAAACACATGTGAAGTTTTTTTTCCCTAATTCATGCTAGTCACAGGAAGTTAAAAAAAACCATGACTTTAAGAAGGCCAAAGATAAATGGATGCAGGAGAGCAGGCTCCGGAACTTTTATGTAAACATTTTTGCTTTGTTTCTAATGATCAAAACCAGTCTTTCCACAGAACCACATTAAAACAACAACATACAAGAATCACTGCTTGTATCAGTGCCAAAGGTGGAGAAGCCTGTGGACAAGTAAGACAAAAGATGAGGGTGAACTGAGAAGTGGTGATTACCAGCCCTGGGATCTAACTCCAGACCCTAGAACTGCCCCTTCCAGAATGGGCCTTAGCGGGTTCAGCAAGGGGGTTTTAGGACTAGGATAATAGCTCATATTTCTGGAGAACTTTACATTTGACAAAGCTTATTTCCCACAAGGTCAGGAATTATTCTACCCATTTTACAAATAAGGAAACTGAGTCTCGGATATGAAGTAACTAACAAGATAACAAACATTTGAGTGGAAATTTGAACCCAGGACTCTTGACACTTAGATGCCTCTCAGGATTTATCCTGAGAATAGAGGCTATTAGAAGCAAGGTCAGGGGAGGGGAACAAATGGTTAGAGCATAGACCTGGAAATTAGGTCAAAGATCACAGGATCATATATTTAGAGGTAGAAGAGACCTTAGAGGTCAACTAGGCCATCCTCTCCTTTTTACAAATAAGGAAACTGAGGCTCTAAGAGGCAAAGAGATTTGCCCAAGTTTACACAGATAAGGGGCAGAACCAGGATTTGAACCCAAGTTGTCTGAATCTAAATATAGCACTCTTTTCATGAGACCATGTGGTTCTAGTTAACAGGTCACCTCTGTCTCTGAAATCTTGGCCAAGTTGCTTAGCCTCTCTGTGCCTCAGTTTCCCTATCTGAGATAATGCTGGTCTATGTTACAAGGTGCTTTGGGGAACTAATTAAGTGATAGTTACAAAGTTCTTTGAAAATAGAAATCACTGAGTAATAATACGTAATTATTTATAGCATACGCTGAGATCTTCAGATGAAAGTCTACCTAACTACAGTACATTATTAACCAGTCATCAGGAACCTTTGTTTGGGTAATAGACTTAATTATCTGCACTAATTTAATACAATTCTGCAGATGAATAATTTAATTCTCATCCCCATTTCTCTTCTTTTCCTATCCTGGGTCATTTTAGCCACTGGATCTCACCAACATGTGGTAATAACTATTAAACCCATTCTTTCTCTGAGGATCTCATCCTTGTTATCATGATTTTTGTGAAGAGATATGGGGGCACTTCTCTTGTCTCCCTGCATATCAGCCATCAACCCTAATTAGACTGTAAGCATCCATTTTGTTTTTTAAATAAGCCTGTTGCAAGTTTGCATGGGCTGTCATGTAAATCATGGCTCCCATGACAGTTTCATAGCTACGATGACCAGTAGGCAGTAATTCCAACTTTCCCCATAAATGGGGGAGGGGGAAGCAACCACCAATTAGAGGTGATGGGAGGTTTGTTCACTTTAAGTTAAACTTCTTAAACGTGAACTATTGGTGCTAGATGCAGCCCAGCATGTGACTGGTGAGAGGCTCCAGAGGTAACTGGGTGATGAAAATTTCACAGAGCAAAGTCCAAGTAGTTATTTCTGAAGCCCCAGGTCTGTTCTTCTATGCTTTGTAGGCATTAGGAAAGCTCTTTCTAAGCCATGTTGTTTTGTACTCTCCATGCTCTCTTGTATGGGGAGGAAGGATTTAGCAAACTAAAGGTAACCATAGAGGTGAAATTCCTTCTTGGCATTCAGACTTGGGCTGGGAAGGTGGCGACTGCTACTCCTTAGCTCAAATAATTTCCTTCCCTTCCCTGAGCCCCAGTTTCTTCATCTTTCAAACAATAAGGTTCATTCCAATTCCTTCACAAAATTTTGCTCCAGTATCTCACAGACTCACAAAAGCGACCTTGGATTCTTGAAGGCTGGACCAGGACATTATCTCTGGTTGGAAAGTCTTTGAGTGACAAACTGATACCAGATTGTGTTTGCTTTCCAAGGGCCAGTCTGCCTAAATATAGAGAGATGCATCCCAGCTGCTGGCCATTAGGTGACTAATTCTTTGGCCATGGGGATCCATAAAACAAAGAAAATTTTTAAATGGTCCTTATCTGCTTTAATTTATCTGCTTGTTTTGGGGTTAGAAAGTATTAAGACTTACTATTTTTAGACTTATAAATATTATAAATATTAACTCTAGGTACATATGATGGGGAATTGGGCCAATGAGGGCCTAATCCCTTGGAGCTGATTGTGCATACTCTAGGAACAGGGTCCTCACTGGCTAGTTACATACATGTTAGGAATGCAGGCACTACAATGTAGTGATGGAATGTTAAACTTGGAGTCAAAAACACCTGGGTTCAAATACCACCTCACACACTTAACTATGTGAGCCTGTGTAAAAGTCATTTAACCACTCTAATCTTCAGGTTTTTTTTTCATCTGTAAAATGAAATTAATGGTGGGACTTACCTCACAGGGCTATTGTGGAAACCCAACAAGATGTAGGTAAAGTGTATTGAAAACCTAAGCTTACAAAAGCCCTCAAGTTAAAATAATAATATCAATTACAACAACAATAACATTTATAGAATGCTTTAAGATTTTCAACATACTTTAAAAATTTTATCTTATTTTATCTTCACAACTCTGGGAGGTAGGTGCTGTCATCCCCATTTACAGTAGAAAAAACTGAGGCAGGCAGAAGTTAAGTGATTTGCCCAGATATTAGGGTCTGAGACCAGATTTAAACTCAGGTGTTCATTGTTCTGGGTCCAGTGCTCTATCAACTGCACCACTTCTCTTTGCTGTTCTTTGTTTATTGAAATTTTCATGTGTGTCGATATTTTTAAAATTAATGATTTTTTAAAAACCTAAAAGTAAAAAATATCTAAAGGACTATATAAATGTTAGTTATTATTATTATTAATTGCTCTAAATTTCTTTTTTTAATAATAAAAGTATTTTATTATTTTCCAGTTACATGTAAACATAGTTTTTGACATTTGTTTTAAAAAAATTCTGAGTTTCAAATTTTTCTAGCTCCCTCCCTACTCTCCCCCCTCCCCAAGACAGAAAGCAATATGATATAGGTTATATATGTACAATCACATTAAACATATTTCTGCATTAGTCATGCTGTGAAAGAAGAATCAGAACACAGGGAAAAACCTCAAAAAACAAAAGTAGAAATGGCAATCAGCATTGAGAATCCATAGTTCTATTTCTCTGGATGTGGAGAACATTTTCCAAAATTAATCCTTTGGAATTGTCTTGGATCATTATATTGCTGAGAAGAGCTAAGTCTATCACATTTGATCATCGCACAAAGTTTCTATTACTGTGTCCAGTGTTCTCCTGGTTCTGCTCACTTCACTCAGCATCAGTCCACTTAAGTCCTTCCATGTTTTTCTGAAATCTGCCTGCTTATTTCTTACATCACAATAGGATTCCATTACACTCATACACCACAACTTGTTCAGCCATTCCCCAATTGATGGGCAGATGTCAAGCTTATAAGTAATTCTTCAATAAATTCAATCACAGAGACAGCTGTTCACATTTTTCCATCACTTTCTTAAGTCTAGACAATGAACAAAACAATAAATCAAGCCCTGGTTTGCAGATTTCCAAGGTGTAAATATTCACCATGAAAAACCCTCTGATTATTACTATTGCATGAGACATAAACAGGATTTTGAAAGACTCCTCCCCCCCCCACACACACATACCTGATTCTCACATTTTATCTGCAGTGGAAGGAGTTCCACTGTCATTTACGATGCCCTTGTAGAATTGGACCCAAATGACAGAGGCAAGTCCTAGAGATTATTGAGGTCTTTAATATGTTCCTGTTTGCTGCTGATTTTGTGCTGATTACAAACAAGCTCCAGAATATTAAAGACCTTCTCAATGAGATCCATGATTACTCACAAAAGATCAACCTAACAATCCATGTAAAAAAAATAAACTAAATAAATGAAAAATTTCTAATGCTTCATTTACGACATGTGGTTGGTGGCCATTCCATATACATATGTGCATGTGTAATGGTGGCTTTGGAGCATGTTTAGATTACTTAATACTGAGGCATCCAGTTTCCAGGAGAAGACATCTTATGTTCCCTTTCCACATGGGTGGGAGTTACTTCCTTTGATTGACTTAGTGGCTGGAACAGGCTGTGACTCTGAAACTGATAGACTGGTCAATCTCAATCTCTTTCTTATGTATTTTTTACTGCTGAGTCCAGGGAGGGAGAAGGTCATAATTCACCCAGATCACAGAGATTATGAATTGAACCAGAAAGGGGGGAGAGTTTCAACAGATGTTGGGAGCATGTTTGTATACTTGGTATTATACCTTTAAAGTAAATATTCCTTTGAAAAAAGCTAATCCAACTGTAAGTTGCTAAATGTAACTTAGGTGCCAGAACTCTCCTTTTATAATTGGAGGAACATCATCAGGGGCCAGAACCAATGACAAAGAGCCCAGGCACCCCCAAACCTCCCTTAAGGGTACTTGAGTACCCTGGGCTGGGGATGAGATATAATATACCCAGCCTTCTGATTGTGAGTACTAAGGAAATTGCTGTTACACATGTATTGGGGATAAGCAATGAAGATGGACAATGAAATGGAGGAAGAGATGAGCATCCTTGACCTCATTTCCGAAATTGTGCAGTGATTTCAACAATCCCAAGATGTTCATCAGCACAATTCTCTTTAAACACAAATATTCTCCAAGTGATGCTGGATGGTTGTTTATCTCAATTAATCATGGTCTGAAGAATCAAAGGGGAAGTTGACTCCAAGGGAAATAATGGAAAGATGTGTGGTGCACTCAAGGAAGTGGGAGCATATTTCCCATGATTATTAGCACATGTGATAGGACTGAGCAAATAAAAGATCAGAAGAGGATCTAACATAGGCTTCCCATGTAAGGAAGACAAGGGACCAATGGAGATAGATGGCTCATAGGTTACACTGGTTCCCATCAAATGTAAAAACATCCAGAAGTTTTCTATCACATTGAGTATTTGCCCAATGGAGAATTGATGAGAGAACATGGACAAGAATTGCACTGGCAATGATAAGATATTTATCTGTTGGAGAGAGTTGATCTTCAAATCCAGTGGTATGCTTAAGGGAGCTTATAAAGACTCACAAGAGTTGGTTGTTAAATTTTCATTGTGAATATTTGCACCTTGGAAATCTGCAAATATTATAAACCAGGGCCTGGTTTATTGTTTTGTTAATTGTCTAGATTTACGAAAGTGATGGAAAAAAATGTGAATAATACAGATTAAACTGAAAAGTGTATCATGTGTACATTTTCCCCTCTAGAAAGCTGGTTGTTAAACACTTACCAGCATACCATTATACAGACCCCAGATCCATTGAAGTGTGGAAATCAAAATGAATGGGTTGCATGAGACGATTGATCATTAAGGTCCTTCCAACTCTGGTGTACTAGGTCCCTTCTAGCCCTGTCACTCTTTGAACCTCCCCATCCTACTATGTCCTAAGGCCATTTCACTCTCTGCCATTTTATTCTAAGAGGAAGAACTCCAGGATTTCAGACAGTCTTTCTATGGAGTTAAGATAATGTACCGGAAAAGAGACTGAACTTTGACTCAGAAGATGTGAGAGAGTTCAAATACTGCATCTGATATTCATCTGTTTTGTGACCTTGGGAAAGTTCTTTCCCCAACTCTGAGCCTCATTTTCCTGGTCTGTAAAGTGGGGATAACTGCTTACACAATCACAGGGTTGCACCATCTCACAGATTCAGAAAGGAAAGTGCTTTGTATACCTTCAAATATTATAGAAATGTGAGCTATTCATTCATGGGAAAATGTACACAAAAATTGTATAGATTGAAAAGGGAGGAGTTATATTTTTCCTGTCTCCTCTTTGGAGTTAATCTTAGTCATTATAATTATGGCTATTTTAATTATTATAATTATGAAGTATTTGATTCTTCTTTCCTTTCTTCCTCTCCCTTTCTCCTTTCCTCTCTCCTTCCATGCCTCCCTCCCTTCCTCCCTTCCTTCCTTCCTTCCTCCCTCTCTGTTTCTCTCTGTCTCTTTTTGTCTCTGTCTCTCTGTCTTTGTCTGTCTCTGTGTCTCTGTGTTTGTCTCTGGTTGTCTCTCTGTCTCTGTCTCTGTCTCTCTGTCTCTTTCTCTCTCTGTCTCTGTCTCTCTTTCTCTCTCTTTCCCTCCTCTCTTACATTAAGATGAAAAACTACCTAGAGGAAGGTGTGATGTGTGCTGATGGAGGAAGCATCCACATAGGTAAGGTTACAGAACCATCAAATAATAAAACTTTACGAGATAGAACATTCTTTCCTCTGCCCCAGTGGTGTCAAACTCAAATAGAAAGAAGGGTCACTAACCCATACATAAGGATCTCTGAGGGCCCCATATTGACTTGGAAAACCTCATATTAACATGATCTATGTTCTATTGTATTTTTATTTATTTTGTTAAATATTTCTCAATGACATTTTAATCTGGTTCTCTCCCTCTAAGGAGTTTGCTACAATCCCCTCAAATAAATCTTCCTACACTGTCCTCAGAATGCCTCTGTGAGATAGGCAAAGAGGCCTTATTACCCTCTTTTGACAGGTGAGAAAACAGGCTATGGGAGAAATAACCCATCCAAAGTTATAGGAATTGTTGATTTGACCGCAGAGATTAGACACTGGGCCTTCTTAGTCCATCGATCTTTTTGTCAAACTCAGCTTTCTCTTACTTCCAAAGGGACCAAAGCCCTTGTGAATTTGAGCATCTTCCTCACCCTACCCATTTCAGTCTATTTAGCAGGAGGGGAAGATTCTCCCAAGTGTCCATTGATGTATTTTCATATTTGGTAAGCCTTTAAACTTGTATTAATAGGTTTTTCTTTGGACAACTCCATTTTTAAATACATCCCTATTTCCTCCATTATCTAGTGAGTCTTCTTTTGTAAGAAATAATAAAAAAAAGAGGAAATCTACAAAATTACCCATCAACTGAGTCTGAATGTGCCTGCAATGTTCTACACCCATAATCCCTCACTTCTGCAAAAGAAAGGAAGGAGGCATATTTTCCTCATCTCTTCTTTGGAGTTAATCTTGGTCATTATAATTATGGCCATTTTAATTATTATAATTATGAAGTATTTGATCTCCCTTCAGGAAAACCTGAATTTAAATTATGTTTCAAATGCTTACTAGTTGTATAAGCCTGGTCAAGTCACTTGACACTTCTCAGTCTCAGTTTCCTCAACTGGAAAATAAGGATAACAATAGCACTTACCTCCCAGTTGTAAGGGGCTAAAATTCTAGCTATACTATCTAAAATCTAATGAGTGGTTACCAATAAATTATAAGCTTTAGCAAGAGTATTTAAGTGTTTAAGTATTTATTTATTTATTTATTTTGCAGGGCATTGGGGGTTAAGTGACTTGTCCAGAGTCACACAGCTAGTAAGTGTCAAGTGTCTGAGGCTGGATTTGAACTTAGGTACTCCTGAATCCAAGGCCGGTGCTTTATCCACTGTGCCACCTAGTTGCCCCTAAATATTTATTAAAGAGCATTAGGATCATAGAGAAAGGTAAAAATCTAACTATTTCTAACAGACCCCATCATCTGACCCCCCATGGTGAGGTCAGGAACCAAGAGAGAAAAAAGTCCTCTGCCAGTGTCCACTTCCTACTTTGTGTCCTCCTCCCAGAAATGGGAGGCTCCTCAAGTTGATTGGCTGGTAGACTTAATAGACAGTATCTACAAGCAAACATCACTTCTTGATGCAAGGACCTTGACCACATGGCTTGCCCTCAGATGCCTTGTCCTCATGGTGGAGCTTTCCAGCAGGTGGCGTCATTCCAATCGTTACACAGTATTGTGAAGATCAAATGAGATAGTATTTGTAAAGTGCTTAGTATAGTGACTAACACATAATAGGCCTTAATGATTGTAGTCCTTATATCTATTTTCCCATCATTACATACCAATGCATATGTGTATGTGTGTGTGTGTGTGTGTGTGTGTGTGTGTGTGTGTGTGTATATATATATATATATATTGCATGTTTACCCGAATTTAAAATTTTCAACATTTTTGGTGACACAGTGATATCTCACAACATTCATGGACTGCAATTTGTTTGCCCATTCTCCAATCTCTTTGATTCACTATTTTGTGTGACCCATTAGCATCTTCTTGAGAGACCTCAGAGGCTCCCTATGTCCCAAGAGAGGAACTCTGTTGTCTTGCCTTTTGGAGTCAGGTTGCTCAAAGCAGAACCAGGGAATGTAAGCCTTCTGGCCTTCCTGAGAAGCAGTAGAGAGATGCAAACTCTCAACACAGACTCAGGAGATCTGGATTCTATACTCAGAACTACTAAGCAATCATACAGTGAAGTCAACTTGTGTCAAATGCCTGATTCTCTCATCCTTCTCAACTTTGCCTCAGACACCAGCTCCTCTTGAGGGGACATGGATATTCTGTCACCACTGATGCCTTCATCAAGACGGACAATTTCAGGTGGTCTAGGTCTGTTCAATGAATAGGCCATTCTTTCCCAAATTAGCTAGCCCTTCCTAAGCTTTATGGGAAGGATAGCTCTGGCAGGGGAAGAAATGTGTCTTATTAGTGATGACTGCAGATGCGTGACTTGGAAGCTATTGCTTAAAACATGGAATTTCAAATTTTGTTCTTCCCAAGGGGGATAAAGGAGATTAAAAGATTAGTTTGGTTTGAGGCTAGCATGAAAGGGAGTCTCAGAAACTCACATAATAGAGGGAAGGGACATGGAAAACACATAGGTACAGACTCACAGAAGGGGCTACTCCCCCTACTAAACCTTTTAGCTAAGGTCAAGCACAGAGGTAAAGATAATATTGAAGAGCATTTGACAGAGGAGACAGAATGATGGGGTCTGAGGCCATTGGGTTCATATAGTAAGCATGGGCACTCCCACTGACTAGCTCTAGCTGCCCAATTAATAGATGATCTACCTTATCATTAAAGGTAATGGGGGTTTATCAGCTCCCATCTTCCCCACCATACTGCTCTGGGCTCTCAGCAGGAAGGGCAAGGCAGCATAAACAAACAAGGCAAACGTAATTCATGCAGTATGGGGACCACCCCCTGACCCTAAATGAAAGGAGATTTTTTGAATAAGAGAAGAAAAATGGGGAGAAATCACTGTGAGGGGAGGATGTGGGGACTTCTGCTTCCAAGTCCTTCTGGGGAGGATTATCATTCACAGACCCTCATTGTTGGATGGGATCTCATCTGGTTTAATCTGTGCTTGATCAAGATTTCTCCCCACAGCTTCCTCTACTAGTGTCATTAAAATTCTGCTGGAATGATGAAGCACCTACTCAGTTCCTAGGGTGGGTAACCTCTCCTAATTGGGCACAGAATTTAGCTCCTATATCAAACTTATGCTGCCTCTTGGCAACTTCTATTGGTCATTTTTTCCCTGTGGGCCTTTTCTTGGAGGCCAAGGAAACAAAGTATATATTCTTTATTCACTCACCATCTCCCTATCAGATTATCTTTCTCTGAACTAAAATTTCCTACTTCCTTCAACTAATCCTTATATGACTTGGTCTCTAGTCTCTCAGCTCTTGATATTTAGGCTCCAGTTGCTAATGTCCTTTTAAAAATTGTCCATTGTTGACAGAAGAAAACCCAATAGGAAGGGTACAAAAGCCCTCAATATTAAAACACCACAGTCCAGATGTGGTCTGACCAGGGCCAAGGGCAATGGACTATCACCTTGTTTGTTCTCAGCAGACTCTCATCCTGACAAGCTTTTACATGGCTGGAGTCTGAGAGAGGGCAGAAACAAATCAATTCACTGAGGTCAAGTGGTCCCAAAGAGGGGAAGGGCCTCTGCCAAGGCCCAGTAGGACTAGACTGTCATTTTCCAACATATTCCTCCACACATTACTTTGGGGTTGTGGAAAAACCCTTGAAACAAGAGTTAGAAGTAGTTAAGTTCTAGTTTTAACTGTGTTATTAACTCCTTGTGTGACCTGAGACAAGTTCATTTCTCTTTTTGGGGAAAGGGAGAGGAATTTTTATAAATCTGTCATTCATTAATGAATGACAGAGTGGTAGTGGATAGAAAGGGATCATAGAATGACAGAAAGAATACTGGCCTAATAGAGTTCTAGATTCTTGTCCTGCCTCTGTAGGACCTTGGGAAAGTCACTTCTCCTCTGGGTCTATTTCCTCCTCTATAAAATGAGTGGCTTGGATGAGATCATAGGATCACAGATTTAGAGCTACAACAAAGTGACCTCCAAGATCTTCACCTCCCCCCATCTCCCTAACATCCCATGGCTCTATGCTTGTACCTATTACTTAGGTCAGCTTTCTCTGAGTTGGGACTCTGTGTGCTTCTGAAGTCAGTCTGTTATTCTGAATTGAGAAATAAAGACATGTACAGAGACATACAGAGACAGAGAGAAACAGAAAGAGACAGAGAGAAAAGAGAAGGACAAAGAAAGGGGAAAGAGAGAGGGAGGGAAGGAGAGAGGAGGAGAGACAGAGACAAAATTATTTTATTTTCCTTATTTTCCTCATGTGTAAAATAATGGCACTGATAATTTCTATATTCTTTATATTTCCTTTGTGGCCTGGCATTCTAAATTCCATGATTACCTTTTCATAGAGATTTGGCTGCTAGAATGTATATTGTGCATGTATGTGTTTGTATGTTGGCGAAGCTGTGAATGTTATGAACTGGTAGGACTTTGGGTCAGATACCAGAAGCAAATATTGCAGTGGGGACTTTTGTATCCTTCCTGTAGTGTGTTCTCCTGTCAACGATGGACACTGTCCCTTCCTGCCTTCACCAGAGCAGATGAAAAAAATGTGACCACTGGGTAAATGTGTCTCCTTTACCAGCAGGTTTGATGAATTCTCTCCATAGCTCTTCAATTGAGTAGAACAATCCTTACAGGGTTAGGGCTTTTGCTGCTGTCATCAGCCAAATGGATAATTACACCAGGGCTGGAGGGGAATAAAAACAAACAAACAGAAAAACTAAACGAAGCAAACCTGTCTTCCCTCCTTGGAACTGGGAGTGGGACAGAGAAGGTAACTCGGTGATGGTGGTGGGGGCACAATTAAAATGTCCAAAAACTTAGTTGGACATAAGGGAAAGGTTGGTCTCCTACAGGCCACTGTACTCCTGTGGAAGATGTGGAGAGAATGTTAGAGATGAAAAGAACTTTCCTCATCATTTAGTCTAAACTCCTCATTTCACAGAGAAAGAAACTAAGGCCCACAGAGAAGAGATTTGCCTGAAGTAACACAGGTGAGCTGCAGAGACAAGACTCAAACCCCAGTCCTCTCCCTCCAAATCCAGTGGTATTCTCAAGACACCAAGAGCAGAGTTAGGCTGGACTTCCCCTTAATTAGAAGGAGCCAGGCAAACAGTGGTGAATGATAGAAGGTGAAATGATGACGTTTGTATGTGATGGGAGCTTTTGAGATGTTAAGAATTTTATAAAATGCCTCCTGAAATCTGATTGATAAAAATGAGGCTGGAACTCCATATCTCCTTGGGAAGCAGCACAAGCTGCATTCCTTGGGAGATTTAAGGTTGGTTTGGAAAACCCACTGGAGAGTATGTGGTAGGGACTGGCCTGGCCTGGGATGAGGAGTAGACCAAATGAAATAGTCAGTATTTTCCATCTCTAGTTTCTTCTGTGACTTTGAGTCAAAAGCGGCCTCAGCCTGGGATTTCAGCCTAGGATTTAAATTACTTTCTCCCCATTATTTATCATGTGGAATTTTAAACATGTTACAGACACAAAATGTCCTGAAATCATTTCTGAGGCCTAGGCCTTTCTCATCCATGAGAGGTGTTCCGAGGCTCATATTGGGCCTTCTTGGGCAAGTGGAGCTCATGTCTGGGTGTAGGGGGGAAAGAGATGGGTCAAAATGGGGAGGGTTGCTGTGGAGAGGGATTCAGGGATTTGTGGGACATTCAGGGATTCTCAGCTCCCAGTTTAAATTGATTGGAACATTGCTTTTAAAAAGTTATTATTTTAGGGGGCAGCTAGGTGGCATAGTGGATAAAACACTGGCCCTGGATTCAGGAGGACCTGAGTTCAAATCTGGCCTCAGACACTTGACGCTTACTAGCTGTGTGACCCTGGGCAAGTCACTTAACCCTCATTGCCCTGCAAATAAACAAAAACAAAGAAACATTTTAAAAAATTGTTATTTTTATGGAAACATTTCTTTCTCTCTCTCTCTCTCTCTCTCTCTCTCTCTCTCTCTCTCTCTCCAAGACACCAGACCACTTTCGAAAGCATGCGGAGGTCTGACTCATAGAACCTGGACTAAGCAACAGGTATAAACATAGAATCACATCAAAGGAGTGTGTGTGTGTGTGTGTGTGTGTGTGTGTGTGTGTGTAATCTTAAAGGTCATCTTTTTGTAACTCTAAATCTTGGAGCCTATGATCTCATCCAGGTTCCTCATTTTATAGAGGAAGAAAGAGACCCAGAGAAGGAAGAGAAATGACTTGCCCAAGGTCCCACGGATTCAGGGCTAGAATCCCAAACTCTTGACTATTAGGTCAGTGTTCTTTCTGCCATTCCATAGTACCTACCACCAATCTGTCATTCACGAATCTATCTAACCCACCCCTACCTTTGAAACTTTGTTTCTGTCTTATATCAGTGTCTTGAATTTAGGAGACTGGGGGGGGGGGGGGAACGGGAATCAAATAATGGGATGCCAAGTTCCCTGAGTATAATATGGTACATTTAATAGAACCTCCTAGTAATGACCCAGAATGTAAGCTCTTTGAGAGCAGAATTTGTTTCATTTTTGTCTTTTTATCTTGTGTCTTGCACAGTGATTGGCACTTTGTAAGTATTGAAGAAATGCTTGTTGATTGAAATAATGATTGTCTGAAACTGACTTCTCTGTGAACCTGCAAGAGGGGTAGTGGTGCTGGAAGTGAGAGATATCTTAGCTCTAATATCTGAGACTTGTAAATTTCTGTTCCTCTTCTCTAAATCCCACCTGCCTTTTGAAACTTGTATTTCTTAACTGCTTAAGGCAGGCAAACCTCCTTTCTCCCTCCACCTTCTCCTCGATTGAAACATAGTACTCTGGGGGAAAGGCAGTGACCAGTGCCTTGTAACGTACATATGATGGAAAACACCCCCACACACCTTCTGTTTGTCTGGAATAGCTAAACTAACCTGGGCTGGTCCCTCCAATCCTCCTCCAGGTTCCTGTATGAATCACCACAGAGCCAGCTCCCTGCCAAAGGCAAAGGATGGAGAGTGGGGGAAGGGAGGCTTTCCAGGTAAGGTCCAGCCCCAGGCTGGAGAATAAAGGGGAAGAGATAATACTCCCTAGCTTCCCTGGGGGTGGGAGGTGCAGGGGGTGGGATGATTGAAGCTGGCTAATTCTTTCTCCCCATCTTTGAGTCACCCACCACTGGAGGCAGGGCAGGATGATATGACTGGGAAGACCAGTTAAGACACTCACTGGTCTCCCTACATCTGCCCTGCTCTCCCCAATCCATCCTCAAACACACTTCCAGATTAATCTTTCTAAAGGATGGGTTGGATTCCAATACTCATCTGTACAAACAACTTTAATGGCTCCCTTTGCCAAACTAAATTCAAATTCCTTAGCCTGGCATCCAAAGCATCAGTGATTTGGCACCAACCTCCCTTCTCAGTCTTAGACCCCTTCCATGTACCCTCTGCTCCTTTTTAAGTGGACTAAGTATCATTTTTCAAACAAACCCTGTACTTTGCTTCCCCTGAGTCTTTGTGTATTCTATTTCCTCTGTCCAGCATGTCCTTCCCTTTGGAATGACCTCCAGTCCTCTAAGTTCCAACTTTAAATGGCACCCCTTCCTTGACGACCATCATCCCAAAGCTAACACATATCAGGGAAAAGATTTGAACCCAGGTTTTCCTGACTTTAAATTCAGTACCATTTCCCCTGCTAGACTCCAAACCTCTTAAGATCAATCACTGTCTCTTAGTTATCTTTGTAAACCCCCAAATATGTAGCTTGGCTGTGGTGATATGGTGGAAAAGACACTGCAATTGGAGTCAAAGGATCTACATTGGAACCTCTAGCTGTGGGATCTGGGGCAAGTCACTTCATCTCTTAGGACCTCAGTTTCCTCATTTGTAAAATAAAAGAGTTAGACTAGATGGCCTTTCAGGTCCCAGATGGTTCTAAAGTTGTGACTTTTAGAAACAATAACAATTTGCTGAAAGAATGAATGAATGAATGAGGCCAGACTTCTCATTTGCACTTCTCACTATCCTTTATCACCATTATTTACGTTGGTATTTCTTTCTCTACTATAATATAAGCTCTGAATGAAGGACTTGTATTATATTTCTCTTTGTATCATCAACAGCCCATCCCAGAACTTTACAAATAAGAGGAACTGAATAGTCATTTGTTGGAAGAAGGAAGGGAGGAAGTCAGGCAGACAGGAAGGAAGGAAGAAAGGAAGGAAGGAAGGAAGGAAAGAGGGAAGGAAGGAAGGGAAGAAGGAGGGAAGAAAAGAACAAAGGAAGGAAGGAATGAGGGAAAGAAGGAAGGAAGGAAAGAGGAAAGGAAGGGAAGAAGGAGAGAAAGAAGGAAGGAAAGGAGAAAGGAAGGAAGGAATGAGAGAAAGAAGGAAGGAAGGAGGGAAGAAGGAAGGAATGAAAGAAAGAAAGAAGGAAGGAAGAAAAGTGAAATAACAATAGAAAATGAGTTTATGTGAAGGTGAGCTGGGAATGAGAGAAGGAACCTCAGAGAATATTTGGTCCAAACCCATCATTTCACAAATGATGAAACAGAGGCATGAAGGTGAAATGGCTAGTTAAGTAGGCAGGGAGGGGAGCAAGGAATAAGCATTTCTATAGCACTTACTATGTATTGGTCACTGTGCTAAGGGCTTTACAAATGTTATCTCATTTGATCTTCACAACCACCTTGTGAAGTAGGTGCTATTATGATTCCTATTTTACTTTTTTGGGAGAACTGAGGCAAATAATGTTTAATTGACTTGCCTGGGGTCACAAAGTTAGTAAGTGTCTACAGTGGAATTTGAACCCAAGTCTACCTGACTACGGACCCAACATCTATCTACTTTACCAGACTCAAAATAAAGTTCTTGTTCTACCACACTCTATAGCATTTTTTCTTTTGGTAGTGAAATAACTGGTCAGCTGAGAGCTACTCTCATTTATGTGAGGGCAAATCCTGCATCTCGGAGGTTTAAAAAGAAGGGGAGGGGCAGCTAGGTGGTGCAGTGGATAAAGCACCGGCCCTGGAGTCAGGAGTACCTGAGTTCAAATCCGGCCTCAGACACTTAACACTTACTAGCTGTGTGACCCTGGGCAAGTCACTTAACCCCCATTGCCCCACAAAGAAAAAAAAAACCCACAAAAAAAAATAAAATAAAAAGAAGGGGAGAAGGGTGTGGATTAAGTGTGTGTGTGGGGGGGGTGGTGTGGGGCGCAGGTTGGAGAGGAGGGACTGTCTTCTTTTTTCTTATTTAATAGTAATAAAGATTTTTCTTCTGATTTTATTTTTAAATGCGATTTATTTGTTCATTCATTCATTTGTTTGTTTGTTTTAATTTGTTTATTTTTGCAGGGCAATGAGGGTTAAGTGACTTACCCAGGGTCACATAGCTAGTAAGTGTCAAGTGTCTGAGGTCACATTTGAACTCAGGTCCTCCTGAATCCAGGGCCAGTGCTTTATCCACTGTGACACCTAGCTGCTTCCACCTCTGGATTTATTTTTAAGATGACTGATATGGGGAGAAAGCACGTGGGTCCTTAGGATTCCTCTGTACTCGCACAAGACCTAATTAGGAATAAAAGAACAGGTTTATTGGGGTACAAGAGAAACTGGCCGGGAGAAAGGTTTTGGAGAAACAAAATGTTTTCCTCCCCGACTAGCTTGGGGAGCACCCTTTTATAGGGTTTAGGGGGCATGGGTAAGAGTGTCCCTTAATTGGGTCAGGGGCTGGGGGTCTTCCCTCGTTGGGCTAGGGTAGGAGGGATCCCTCCTGAGCAATCAGGTGGTGGGCGTTAACTTTGTCTTGATGGGTCTAAGCAGTCTGCTGGTGGGCGGTTCCAGGTGGTCTTCTCCTGGCATGGTCTCTCCCAACCTATTACCTCATCCAGGTGTTCAGGAAGACTGGAATGCAGGGTGGTGGTCCTGGAGCATGCTCAGTTCGATCTGGTGCAGCTTATCTCTTTTGGGTGTGTATGTCCTTGATTGAATTCAAGGAGAGGCCTACTTGATTTCAAGGGAAAACCCCTGAGGTTTCAAGGAAAAAGTTCCTTGAACTCCCCAGAAACTGTTGGGGTAACTGGGGCCCATAATCCTCCCATGACAATGACCAAATGAAAAAGTGCTAGTCTATACTTCCCCACTGACTGTCTCCATGGGCAGCTGTTTGGACCACGATGTCATTGTCCAGGAGCTGTAGTGGTTGCCCTAATGCCCAACCAGGGGCATTCAGGAAGGGACGTGAATCTCCAGGAGCTAGCTTGTAAACCCAAACTTGTAAAGTAAGGATTAGAGCAGTCAGCTCTAAGCCCTGGATCTCTCTCTGGTGTCCTAGGCCTGGTCAATGATTTTCCATCTTTTGTTTGTTTGCTCCTCCCCTACTGCCCAAAGAGCTTCACTTGTCTTTCTGTTTTGTTTTTTTTTCTCCTAAAAGTCATCCTGTCTCCACTGTCCAGGGAAACCACCCTTGTAGAGATGCAGCCTGGGGCCATAGTATCCACCCCTCCTTCTCTCCATCCGCCACAACTTCTGGAAACCTGGAATGGGGTTTTAGCCACCAAGGTCCTTGCCAGCAGATTGATCATATTATTCAATATCAGACATAGATATTGTTTTATTAGTGGAGATGAAACTAAAGGACTCACATTACCATCTGTTTTGTTACTGCCCCCTAAGGCCAATAGAATATTTCCATCTGACTTGTAGCTGAACCCTATATATATATAGTTATTCCTTCCACATTGTGACTTTCCCCATCACGGTTTTGATATATAGTGGCTCAGCATAAAAAATTAAATGGGAATTTGGGGGAGTTTTGCAGAAGACTCAGACGAAACAAAAAAGGTTTAGAAACTCTGAAATGCATAAAATCTATGTATAGTATTGTATAAGAACAACATAGTTTATCTTTAAATGCCATAATAATTTAGATTTCTTTTCTGGCACAAAGGGAGGGCCAAAAAAATTTCCAGCTCTCGGGGGTGCCGTGTCCCTAACCGCTGTGATGTGGAAGGCATAATTGTATTTTCTCCCCCTAGATTTGAACTCTTCAAGAATAGGGACTATCTTTCTTTACTATTTGCACTTTAGCAAAATATGCTTGGAACATAGAAAACATGGGATGAGGCTTTTTCATCCATTCATTCCCTTGGACCTAGAATCCCATACACTCCCCTAAAAGAATAGCAACAGTAACAATAATACTAGCTAGCATCCGTAGAGTTCTTTAAAGTTTACAGTGTGTTACATATGTTATCTCATTTGATGTGCTCCTGACTCATTTTCCCCAACTACAAGATGGGATCCATGGAGCAAGGGTGATGAAAAATAGGGCATTGTAATGAATTTATCCCTGGACTAGGAGTCAGGAAGACGGGAGTGTGATTTCTGCCTCGGACACTTCTTAGCTGAACACTTTGGATTCTTGGTTTTGTTGAAGTAAAAAGTTGCATTGAGTCAGACCATTTGCTTAACCTTAGGGGACTGAGGATTGGGGAGTAAGGGACACCCTTGAGATCATTGAGTCCAATCCCCTCATTTTACAGGTGAAGAAACTGAGCCTCACAGAGGTGCAGTGACTTGCTCAAGGTCACCTGGTTTGTAAATAGTAATAGGATTTAGAGCTAGAAGGACTTTGGAGATCCTATAGTCCAATACTCTCATTTTACAGATGGGGAAACAAAAGCCCAGAGGGGAAGTGATTTACCTGAGGTCTCATAGCTAGTAGGTGGCAGTATCAACATTCAAACCCAGGTCTTCAAAATCTAGTGTTTTTTTCTCCTACAGCTTCCTGTCTTTCTCCTCTGGTCACAGAAGAGTTAAATTATTGACCAGAAGTGACCTTCCCTAACCTAAATCTGTGTAGGTCCTGGGTCTCAGAGCTGGAAAGAGCAGGCAGGGGCATGGACTTTTCTTAGAATTTTACAGAACCTGTGTTCATTTTTCCCAGATTTCTCTTCAAAGCAAATAAGAGCAGGCCAACCCATTGCTAAATTGGACAACAGGACAAGCCTTCCCTGCCAAGCTTACCTGCAACTCCCAGACTCCTCTGGAAATGGCCATGAAAGCCCTCAACAGGCATTCCGGGGTGCCCTCTGATGGGTACTGTGGTGGAACCTCTTGGGAGGAAGACAGAGAAGAAGGCGGTCTTGGGTGTCCTTTGTCCTCAAGGAGTTTGTAGTCTGAGTAGGGAGAAGAAAGACAGACGCATGTATGAAAATTCATCTGAGTGTCAAACAATACACAATGCCAACATGGGGCCGGGTCCATATCTCCTAGTGTACTGAGGCTGAAGGAAAAATGCAAAACCAGGACTTGGTGGTAAGAATGAACCTGCTTATTAATGGGTCTTTGAATTCTCCCTCTCACCTGTGAAGAGGGCTCATGTAAGGAACAGACTGGAAATAGGCTGACAGAGGTAGATTAGGATAGACTGTAGAAAGCCTTAAATGTTAGGCTAGATAGGGATAACACTCTAGCTCCTTGAGGGTGGGGATATTTTATTTTTCTTTGTATCTTTTGCCAGTGCCTAGCACAGGGCTTGGCCCAGAAAAAGAACTTAATAAATGCTTGTTGATTAATTGATTAATTTCTATCCTCATACTTAGCATAGTACTTGGCACATTGTAGGTGCTTAATAAGTGCTTGTTGATTGATTGATTTCTATCCCAATGCTTAGAATAGTGCTTGGCACATGCTTATTGTTGTTGTCGATTCAGTAGAGTCTGACTCTTCATGACCCCATTTGGGGATTTTTGGCAAAGATACAGGAGTGTTTTGCCGATTCCTTTTTGAGCTCATTTTATATATGAGGAAATTGAGCAAACAGGGCTAAGTGCCTTGCCTATGGTCACCAGG
The DNA here is from genome assembly GCF_019393635.1 of Dromiciops gliroides. Lineage (NCBI taxonomy): Eukaryota > Metazoa > Chordata > Mammalia > Microbiotheria > Microbiotheriidae > Dromiciops > Dromiciops gliroides. The sequence continues at coordinate 366,609,670 of NC_057862.1, forward strand.
TAGTAAGTGTCTGAAGTCAAATTTGAGCTCAGATCTTCCTGACTCTAGCCACTGAACCACATACCTGCCCTACGTGGCACATAGTAAACACTTACTAAATACTTGTTGATTGATTAATGTCTATCCCAATCCTTACTATAGTACTTGGCATATAATAGATGATTAATTAAATAAAGCAAAAAAAAAAAACAAAACTAACCCCAAAGCCATAGCCATTTTCCATACTCTAAATGCTAGTGAAACAGTGATTTTTTTTTTAAAGGAGGAAGCCCCAATGTCTTTTCCTAAAGCAGCAGCTTGCTTATGTCAACCTTCTTGCTCACAAATATATGTCTTCAGCTCAGGAGGTCCTGGGCTACACCAGAGCAGGCTCACTGACTCAAAACTGATTAGGGTTCTTCCTTCCCTGTGCATCAGGAGACATTAACTGCCTGGGTCTGGGTCTGGGCCAGTAGAATAGAGACGAGACTGGGCTGTTCACAGGCCCAACCTTGGCTCTTGAACACAGCTTCTGAGAAGCCACATTAGCACAGCAGGGTAGGGCATGTAAGGGCACCTGAGCTGAGATGTCCTCACCTGCCCTGGCAGCAGCCCACACTCCCACATGCTGTAGGGAGAGGAGGAGGCTGAGGTTTGTGGCACCTCCACCCAGGCATCAGTGGGCCACACGTTAACTAGCCTCTGGTATTCCCTGTCATTTCATCATCCTATGCATCGTGAACATTGTCTACACCTAGAGCTGTGCCCAATAGCTGGGCCTCTGGGGGCTGGGTGACTTTGGACGAGTCATTTATCTTCTCTGGGACTCGAATAATTTGACTAGGCAATCTTTAAAGTTCTTTCCTATGCCTCTGAGTTCAGCATAAAAGAAAGTTCCAGGGGCTGTTCACAGGGGTTGGAGGGCATCCCTTTCACCTCCATTACCTCCTGAAGACCTCGGAAATGGAATAGGATTTCCCTCAGGAAAAGGCAAAGTGGGGTCCTAAGGACCTTGAGGGGTGGAGAATGGAGAGGAAAGGGACTAAGTGGACAGAAATAGTTAAAGAAGGGCCAGAATGGATTAAACACTTCAAAAGTATAGCTTTGGGGCAGCTAGGTGGCACAGTGGATAAAGCATCAGCCTTGGATTCAGGAGGACCCGAGTTCAAATCTGGCCTCAGACACTTGACATGTGTATTAGCTTTGTGATCCTGGGCAAGTCACTTAACCCTCATTGCCCTGCAAAAAACAAAAAGGAAAAAAAGAAAGAAAACAAAAGAATAGCTTTTTTGAGGTTAAGGGATTGCATCTTATTTATGTTTATTTCCTGACACCAAGCACATCGCATTGTAGACAATAATAATCTACATTTCTAAAGCACCTACCTGTGAGCTTGTTAGTACAAGTGATATGAACTCCATTTTATAGTTAAATTTCCAGTCAGTTTTCATTTATAAAGCACCCACTATGAGCCAAACACCATGCTAATCACCAGGGATCCAAAGAAAGAACAAAAAACAGAGGGTCATAGAGTTAGAGTGCTTAGGGTGAACTTGGGTTCATAGAATTTAGAGCAGGAAAGGGGCTTGGAGATCATCTAATCAACTGCTATCATTTTCCAAATGGAGAAACTGAGACCCCGCGAGATTAAAATGATTTCTCCAAGTCTATACAAGTAGGAGATCAGGATAGAACCTAGGTCCTCTGGCTCCAAATTCATTGGTCTTTCCAATAGACTAGGCTAACAGCCTCCACCCAACAGTTGCTGTCTAGTCATTTTCAGTTGCGTCTGACTCTTCCTGACCCCATTTGGGGTTTTCTTGGCAAAGATAGTTGAGCAGTTTGCCATTTCCTTCTCTAGCTCATTTTACAGATGAGGAAACTGAGGCAAACAGGGTTAAGCCACTTGCCCAGGGTAACATAGTTAAGAAGTGTCTCAGGCTGGATTTGAGCTAAGGAAATGAGTCTTCCTGACTCCAGGTCTGGCACTCTACCTACTGTGCCACTTAGCTGCCCATCCACCCAGCAATACCCATATATAAAAAAAGTGAGAGAATTGAAAAATAATGGGGATAGAATAAAAGGAGAAAATGTAGCAAACTCTTAATTATATATGAGAGAAGCTTTATAAATGTTGAATAAACTGAATGAGTGGATGAATTAATAATAATAATAGCTGGCATTTGCATAATACTTTAGGATTTGCAAAGCACTTTAAATACATTATCTTAATTGATCCCCATAACAACCCTGTGGGGTAGATACTACAGGTAGTATTAACGCTTTTTCTGAATGAGTTGCTAGGGAGGGGAAGCTGTGTTAAGCAAGGAGTCCAAACTCCTTTCTGCCATACCATGGATATGAATTCACAAGGTAAAGAAGGGAGGGAGGTTATTATAGACAACTGGGGGAGGGCCCAGCTTGGACCACCTGGGAGAAGCTGGCATTCAGGGCAGCATATCCCCCAGTAGTAGATCATAGTCCTCCCCATACTAGGATTCACAGAAGGTGGGGTTCTTCTCAACTGTTTTATCTTATTTTCATTAAAAGCCAAGGTCCCCTTTCTAGGGAGGCACAGTAGAGGATAGAAAATATATTGAACCCAATAGCTCTAGGTTCATAGAATATGGTTTTAGATCCTATGTCAGTCAATTACTAACTAGGCAACCTTGGGCAAGTTACATAATCTCACTAGGACTTGGTTTCTTCATCTGTAAAACCTGGGGATTAGAAATGATGTTGGGGGGCAAGGACGGCTAGATGGCGCAGTGGTTAAAGCACCAGCCCTGGATTCAGGAGGACCTGAGTTCAAATCCGGCCTCAGACACTTGACACTTACTAGTTGTGTGACCATGGGCAAGTCACTTAACCCCCATTGCCTAAAAAAAAAGAAATGACGTTCTGTAAATCATCTGAACCCAATATATGTTTTATGAAAGTCAGGCCAGTGTTAGAACTTATCCTTAGGGCTCTAGTTAGTAAGAGAGTGGTGAAATCCTACTCATTTCCAGTTTCCCTGCCAGCCCCTGGGAAGCTTAGCTTCCCCAAACCTTGGAGGTTTCAATCTATAAGTCTATAAGCAATGTAAACACAAAGCACCATGCTGGTCACTGAGGCTACAAATCCAAAGAATGAAACGATCCATGCTCTCAAGGGGCTTACATTTTTTTTTTGGGGGGGGCTTACATTTTAATGGGGGACAAAAGAAGTCTACTTATGGAAGTTGTATAAATGGTCAGATAGAGTCACTGTGTTGATTTTGCTTAGCTATTTTCTTTTTTTTAAAGGGAGGGATTATTTCTAGCGTGGGGCACAAATCAATCCTGAATTGATTACAATATAAAATAAAACAAATTGAGTGTGCAAATGTCATAGAGGTTAAGAGAAGCTCTTATGAGCACAGGAGTCATCAGGGAAGACTTCTTGGAGGAGCTGGGACTTGATCTGGGCTTAGACTCATTAACAGGATTTGGATAGGCAGAGAAGAAGAGGGAGGTGAATTAGCTTGGGGCCAAGGAGAGTATAAGGAAAAGAAGGACATGGGTATTATAGACTAGAAAGGAATCTTAAAGGCATATGCATTATAAGTGTAATGTGTATATATATATATATATATATATATATATATATATATTTTTTTTTTGCAAAGTCATTTATAGGAAAGGAACAAGGATGTGAAGAAGTCACATATAGCACAAGGAATTGAGTATGCCTAAGGTGCAGAGCACTGTATTAGGTGGTAGGGAACATAAAAAGTATGTTTAATATGGTCCCTGCCCTCATGGAATACAGAGTTGGATACTGGGGCATCTAGGTGGCACAGTGGATAGAGTGTGGGTCCTGAAGTCAGGAATACTCCTGTTCCTGTGTACAAATCTGGCCTCAGACACACTGTGTGAACCTGGGCTACTCACTTAGCCCTGTTTGCCTCATTTTCTTCATCTGCAAAATGAGCTGGAGAAGCAAAGGACAAATCACCAAGAAAACCCCAAATGGGATCACTAAGAGTCAGAAACAACTGAACAACAACAAAAATAGAGAATAAAGCTTAATAGTAAGGATTGGGGACAAGAGGACCCCTGATGGCTTCCTCTCCTGCCCAAGCATTCCTCTTTCAGAACTTCCAGGGAAAAAGAAAAAAAAATGACAAATACTGGAGGACATGTGGAAAAGCAGGGATACTAATGAACTGTTGCTGAAGTTGTGAACTAGTCCAACCATTCTGGACTAGATCTAGGACTTGATCTGGGCTCAGGTAGATTAACAGGATTTTGTTAGTCAGAGAAGGGGAGGGAGGTGAACCAGCTTAGGGCCAAGAAGAGCAAAAGGAAAAGGGCATGGACAATTTGAAACTATGCCTAAAGAGCCATAAAATTGGTATACACTTAGATCCGGCTAATACCACTTTCTATCCCCCCAAAAATAATAAGAAAAAGAAAAGTGCTTATTTGTACAAAATATTTATTGCCATTTTTCATGTGGTGGCAAAGAATTAGAAATTGAGGGGATGCTCATCAAGTGGGAAATGACTGAACAAGTTGTGGTATATGATTGTGATGAAATACTATTGTGTTATAAGAAATGACATAAGAGATGGTTTCAGAAAAACTTGGAAAGACTTAAACTGATGTAAAGTAAAATGGGCAGAACCAGGAGAATATTGTATCCAATAATAGTAATATGGTAATGATGATGAACTGTGAGAGATTTCACTACTCTGATCAATACAATGATCCATGACAATTCCAAAGTACTTCTAATGAAAAATGCTATCCACTTCCAGGGAAAGAGCTGATAAAATCTTAGTACAGATTGAAACATTTTTTTTTTCACTTTTCTCCATTTTAATTTTCTTGCTTTTCCCCCAATATGGCTAATATGGAAATATGTTTTGTATGACCACATTTATGATGGGTATCATATTGCTTGCCTTCTCAGGAGAAAAGGAAATGGAGAGAGAAAGAGAACTTAGAACTCAAAACTAAAACAAACAAACAAACAAAAAAACCTTAAATTTTTGATAGCTCATTCCCCATTTGGAGGAATACTAATTATTATTTTTTCCTTTCATCAAACCAAAGTTTGGGGGGCAGCTAGGTGGCACAGTGGATAAAGCACTGGCCCTGGATTCAGGAGGACCTGAGTTCAAATCTGGCCTCAGACACTTGACACTTACTAGCTATGTGACCCCGGGCAAGTCACTTAACCCTTATTACCCCACAAAAAACCCCCCAAAACCAAACAAAACCCCCCCAAATCTGTGTCTCTTTAGTTCAGAATCATATGATTTTTCATTTAGAGCTAGAAGGGATCACATAGACTAACTAATTCAACTTCCTCATTTTAGAGATGAAGTTGAAGGTTAAGTGACTTACCCAAGGTCACATAAGTGGCAAGAGTCAGAGATGGGATTTGAGCTCAGGTCTCCTGTCTTTAGAGCCACTTCACCACTAGACATTGCTCCCAATCCTGCCTTCTAGAATCAAGTGAAAAGAGTCTAAAATGTCTTTCACAGGACAATGCATCAAGTACTTGAAGATAGTGATCCTTAGGCAAGCCACTTTAGTTTTCTAGGTCAGTTTCCTCAATTGTGAAAAAGGGAGTTAGACTAGCCTCTAGGGTCCCTTCTAGTTCTAGGTCTATAATCCTATGATCCTAATCTGCCAGCTAGATCCACAGTTGATAGAGCACTGGACCTGAAGTTTGGAGGACCTGAGTTCAAATCTTACCTCAGACACTTACTAGCTGTGTGACCCCAGGCAAGTCACTTAATGCTAATTGCTTTAAACATCTAGGGCCATCTCCAGTCATATGCATGCATGTATGTATGTATGTATGCATGCATGTGTATATATGTCCTGATATATATGTGTGTATTTATGTATATATATGTGTGTGTATCTCTATCATCCATCCATCTATCCATCCATCCATCTATCTACCTATCTATTTATCTATCTATCTATCTATCTAGCCACTGGACCCAGATGGAAGGAGGAAGTGAGGTTGGTAACCTTACACAACCCTTCCTCACTTATATCCAATTCACTGCAGTCATGACATTACCTTCGAGAATGAAGGACATATAAGAATGATTCCAATCTAGTCTCTACCCCCAAGTCTTCCCTTCTTTAGGCCAAAAAGATCCTTGAACCAGTCCTCATATAGCATGGTCTTCAGACCCCTCACCCACTTAGGCAACTCTTTACTTTTTCCATATTATCAATATTCTTCCTAGAATGGGTCACTCATAACTATGCCATGCTCCAGATAAAAGTAGTTTAGGCAACACTGGGCTCCATGATTACTTTTGTACATATCTAAAATGGGTATTTTCAGGAACCAGGTGTCCCACCACCCCACCCTTAGGGTTCCAGGCTGCTTGACTCTGTAGGGTTGGCAGAAATAGAAGGCAGGTAGAGAGACTGTGAAACTGGAAGAGACATGAGTCCATCTTGATACAGTACAGTTACTCTGTTTTAGAAGGGTTAGTATGTGTTGTGGGATTTCCTTTTCCTTTTTAGATTCATGATGAATCAATGATACAATAAAGGATTTATTTCAAGGCTTCACAGATTTGAGATTCCTTCAGTTTGGACACTCCTATCCCCAGGGAATCACTTTTATCTATGAGAGCAATCTGATCAGATTCTAGTCTGCTTGGGAGAGAGAGACCAAGGCAGGAAGGGTTGGGCTGTCTGGGCTAAGAAGGCATATTTGCATCCTGCTAGCTCTAATGAAAAGAGGGCTGTTCTTGGATAGAGTAACAGAGACAGGGATGGCTGCCTACAGGAAATGGAGAGTACACTAGTGACTCTTTGTACCAGAAAAAACTCCTAAATGGCGAGGGAAAGATAATTACTGGGAATGTGGATGGTGAGGAAGCCAGACTCACCTTGAAGTTCCCGGAGAGTTGTTCCTTTCTCTCTCCTGGCTTTTTGCTTTGTGTCATTGCCCCATCCTTTACCCATCTTTATTCCTACTCAACTAGAATATTACAATAGTCTCCTAGCAAGTCTCTCTGCTTCCACTCTCTTCTCCATCCAAGACATCTTTCATACCACTGCCAGAATACTCTTTCATAGGTATAAATGTAATCTGATGTTATCTCTGTCCCTAAATCAGCAGTAGCTCCCTATTGCCCATTGAATTTAGTCTAGACTCTTCTGCTTGGCCTTCAAGTCTCTCCATAATCTGACAATACCCTGCCTTTCTAACTTTTTCTTGGTCTCCATTCCTTCAGTGCACACTGTGCTTCAGCTGAACTGATTTTTTTCACTCACCCTTGAACATACCCTGTGTTCTTTTGCTGAGACATTGCTCAGATTGTTACCTGGGGCTGGAATGTTCTCTTTCCATCTTCCTATTATACTCCAGCCTAGACTTTAAGGCCCCTCCCAGATGCCACCTCCATGAAGTCTTCCTTGTTGCTTCTGTCTGGCAATAACCTTTCCCCTGTAATCTCATAGAGGATTTCATTTGCATATCTCTATAGCACTTACATGTTATTTTGTGTGTTATTGGTACAGCATTTTTTATCTTATCCTCCCTGTCAGACTGTGGACAGGAATCATATATAAATTTTGTTTTTCTTCCAGCCTAGCATGGAATATTTTACATCATGGTTGTTTAATAAATATTTGTTGAATGAATGAGTGAAAAAATGAACAAAGAACTGTCATTTAATAAGGTCAGTAGTGGACATTCATTGTACATCAGGAAGCCTAATGCGGCCTGCCTGGACATCTATTCTTTTTGGAATGCAATCAGTACATAAGCCAGCCCAACCTTGAGGTCCTAGGGGTGTTTCTTCCATCTCTCAAGATTGCACTGCCTTCTTGCTTTCATGGGGTCATAGGTTGAGATCATAAAGGGACTTTCAAGGTCATATTGTCCAACTCCCTCATTTACTGGATGAGGAAACTGAAGTACAATGAACTTAAATGACTCACCCAGGGTCACAAAAGCAGTAAGTAGCAGAGCTGTGTTTCAAAAGCAGGTTCTTTGACTTCAAATCTAGAGCTATTTCCATGGGACCATCATGCCTGTGGTCTCTTCCCAATCCACCACCTTGTTCAGCTACTCAGCTTTAGTCTTTCTAATAAGCCTAACAAAAAGGCACTAGATCAGTTCTGGGACTGGGTGGTCCATAAGGGACCACTGTACTTCCATACTGGGTGAGATAGGGAGACCCAACCTCAAACACACACACACACACACACACACACACACACACACACACACACACACACACATCCCCAAACTCTGTACTTTAAAACATCAAATAATATTGGCATTTCTATATAGATAATAGAACAACAACAACAACAAAGAAGATTTGTATGTGACTCTGCAGATCTCAATTATCTAGCTTGCTTTTCATTTTAAATATATGGTAGATTCAACCTGTAGCTTTCAAAGCCTAGAAAAAGCTCCGTGCACTATTCTTCCATTCACAGTGTCTGCCAGATGCTAGAGAACTGGCCCAGCCCTGGGACTCCTCCCATACGCCCTGTCTTTGCTGTGCCACTAGGATGGGGCACCCAGAAAATTTGGGAGTGTGAGAGGGATTAGCAGCACACACTGGAACCTCCTGGTTAATGTTACATGAAGAAAAGCCATGCCCATGCCCATGCCTATGATTAGCAATGTCCTTGGGAGAATCATTTCTATGATAAGGATTCTAAGTCATGGTTTGGACAGGAGGTAATCATTCTTGCTGTTGCCTTCAAAATTTAAAAGTTACAGGATCTAGACCTAGAAGGGACCTTAGAGACCATCTTGTCCAAACCCCTCATATTACAGAGGAGGAAATAGCTATAAAGGTCAAGTGACATGATCACAAAACTAGAAAGTGGCAATCAGGATTCAAATCCAGGTTCCAGATTCACTCTTCTTTCCATTAATTATACCCTCTCTTATTTTTGTCTAATAGCCCATGATAGCTCTCTCATCTATTAATTTATTTGACCCTTCTTTGAACCTGGTCACATTTTTTAGCCCATACCACTTCTCGGGGAAACAAATTCCATAAGTTGACTCCCTGTTATGCAAAGGGGAGACTTCCTTTTATTTGCCTTAAAACTACCTCTTTCAGGCTTCAAGGGGGAACTTGCTAGTTCCCCTAGCTCTACTATTCTGGGATTTGGTGAAGTCTATGCTCACCCTCTGTATGTTCTTCATGATTTTATAGGCTCCCAAGAATACTGATTCAGAGCTGCTGCCTCAACCTCTAAGCAGGATCCTACCTGCACAGGGCTGCTGGAGTCTAGCATTACATTGTTCATTTTTAATAAAATGTCTTTTGTGTTATTCTGACAACAGGGGCTGACTCAAGTTAATTCATTAAAGACATGCCTATCAGGGGTAAGACCTGGTGCTAAGTAGTAATATGAGTCCTTCGTCTCCTTGCACAGGTCTTCCTCAATGTTTCCCATCTCTATTATCAAAGCACTTCTAAAATCCCTCCTACCAGAACCTTCTTCTGATCTCCTTTAATTCTAGTTGCTGGGGCAGCTAGGTGGAGCAGTGGATAGAGCACTGGCCCTGGAGTCAGGAGGACCTGAGTTCGGGTCCAGCCTCAGATGCTTAACACTTAATAGCTATGTGACCCTGGGCAAGTCACTTAACCCCAATTGCCTCACCAAAAAAAAAAAATAATAAAATCTAGTTGCCTTCCCTTTGTTGATTATTGCCTATCCATCTTAGAGATAGCTTGTTTGTCCATAGTAGCTGCATGGCGTCTCCCCCTTAGACTGTGAGATCCTTGAGAGCAGGGATTCTTTTACTTCTTTCTTGTCTTTTCAGTACTTAGCACAGTGCCTGGCACATAGTGGATGTTTAATTAATGTTTATTGCCTGTGTTCCTTTACTATCTGTGCTCATGTCTTAGAGTATCTTACTAGATTGTAAGCTCCTTGAGGGCAGTGTTTTGTTTATACTGCACTTGGCAAATTCAATTCATGCTTGTTAGATTGAGTTAATTGGGATGTAGCAGAAAATATAGTGAGTTAGGGGGCAGGATACCTGGGTTCTAAGCAAGGACCATATGCTAATTCACCATGTGATATTGAGTAAATCATGTTCCCCTTTCTAGGACTCTATTTCCTCACTTGTAAAATGAATTCTATCAATTCTATTTGAGTAATTTCTTAAGTTCCTAAGTGGCCCATGTACAGAGGAACCAAAGAATATCCATGGACCAAACCATCCATCCCACCACCATCAAGATTTGTCTTTAACTTGCTTTGTTATAGTCATTGATCAGTTGACTCATAGAGGGTGGCCAATTAATCAATCAGCAAACATTCATTAAGTACTTAGTATGTGCCGAGGTGCTTGGCAATGGGCTTAAATATACAAAAGTGAAATCTTCCCAGAGCTTAAGGAGTTTATATCAAGCTAGGGATAGTGAGGAAGATGCAATATATTCACAGAAAATTTCGTAATAGATACAAAGTGATTCGATCGTGGGCACTAGAAGATCAGAAATCAGTAAAAGCCTCTTTAAGGAGCCAAGCCTTGAAAGACCCTCAGGGTTCCAAGGGGTTCCAAGAAGCAGAAGTAAGGAGGGATAGGGTTCTAGGCCTATGCAAAGGGATGCAAATGCATGATGGAGTGTGGTATTTGGAGAACAAAAAGCAGGTCAGTTTTCCTGGAATATAGAGGAGAATAATGTGTAATCAGTCAGAAAAGATAGGTAGGAGTCAGATTGAGAAAGGCTTTAAATGCAAAAGAGGGGAGTTTGCATTTTATTCTAAATGCAATGGGGAGTTATTGATGCTTCTTGGGTAGGGGAGTGATATGGTCAGATCAGGAACAGGCTGCATAGTATTATGGGTGGTATGCTCAGAGACTGAGCTCAGCATTTTTCTCTTTGTTTTCCTCTTCTCCTTCCCTCTAGGTGTGAAGCTAGTTACAAAATCAATAGATCTCCAGGTGACTAGTAATATTTGGTCTGTTTGGACAGTATTTATCCCATGGAGAGAAAGGGAAAAACACTTGTATACTTTCTTCAAGCTGGAAGAGCTGCAGGAGTAGCATGTTGTTATAGAAAGGACACTGGATTAGTGTTTAGGGTTGTGAATTTGAATTCTAGGTCAGCTACATCTCAATGATGGGACCTTGTATAATGTCATCATCTATCAAGGTTTCAGTTTCCTCTTCTCTAAAATGAGCAGGGGTTAGATTAGGTGAAGGGTAGCTAAGTGGCACAGTGGATAGAATGTTGGAGGACCTGAATTCAAATTTGACTTCAGGCACTGAAGCAAGTCACTTAACCTTGTTTGCCTCAGTTTTCTCACTTGTAAAATGAGCTGGAGAAAAACAAAAAAACAACAACAAAAAAAACCAAAACAGCAAACCGTTTCAGCATCTTTGCCAAGAACATACCAAATGGGGTCACAAAGAGTCAGACATGACTGAAAAGGATCCAATAACAACAACAAAAAGATTAGGGGATCTCTTGGCTCTCTTTTCTTTTCAGCCCTAAATCCTATTTGCTTCTAACTTATTACAACTCCTTACACCTCAGTTTCTTCCTCTTTAATATAAGGGGGATCAGGGTAAGACTGGATGTTTCCTCAGATCTCTACTTCCAAATCTATGATTCTATTTTTTTGAGAAGCTTGAATAAGCAGAGCCAGGCATCTTCATCATCAGTGTCCCTCCTCTAAATTTAGAGGGTTTAGCTGAAAATGGGTGTTTTATATATAGAATGATTGAACAGAGTCTTCTAGGGCTATGAAAACCCTCCATCAATATTCACCCCGGTTTTATTAGGAGGATTTTTGGACTGTGCAAACCTAGAATTGTAGCCTAGAGCTTCTACATAGTTCTAGCAAATGGGACCCAGGTCTGGCAAAGTGATTAATTAGTGTGTGGGTATCTGTGGAATCTTTGATTATAGAATCATAGACCCTCAGAGGTGAAAGGGACTTCAGAACCTGTTCAATCGACAAAATTCCCTTCTATAGCACCCCCAGCAAATGGTCTTCCACTGGAGGCTCGAAGACCTGCAGTGATGGGGCACTTCCAAAGGTATTCATTCTACTTTTGTACCATGCCTAGCACAGTGGAAGTTTTTCCTTACATTAAGCTGTCATGTGCATCTCTGAAAGTATAAACCCTTATTAATCTGCATGCTTTGGGAAACCGGGAACTATCTTTGAGAAAGGCCTTCTGATAGCTCAGGTTTTTGCTTAGCAGCACTGATCCCAGTGGGGTTTTCATAGGACAGCTCTAAAGAAGAAAGGAACTTTCACTGTCTGATGTCCAACCTCTCATTTTTAGATGAAGAAACTGAGGCACAGAGAAGTTAAGTGACTTATCCGAAGTGACTTGATTTATACTCATGTTAATAGCTTCTTAGATCTGGGGCTGAGGTGGGGGAAGGCTCTAAGGTCATCTGGTCCAAGCGTTTCATTTTATAGCAAGAAAATTGAAGGTCACATAGATAATAAGTAGCAGAGTTAGGATTTGAATGAGATCATATGACTTCAAGTTCAGGGTTCTTGCCATCCATCCATTCATTCATTTACTCATTCATTTATCCATGCAGAATTTTCAAAATTTCTATTATGTGTGCTAGGCTGGGGATACAAGACAAACATGAAACAATAGTCTTTGATCTTGGTGAGCTTGCATTCTATGGGGAAGAAAAACACATATAGAGAGAAACTGATTTAATAAGGAAATCAACCATCAAGAGCCCCCTGGTACACCCACCGAACAGGAAGAGGAGGGAAAGAAATGGGAGTATGTTCTTGGTTTGAAATCCTTTTCAGGCTTAGAAATGATGGGAAATGGGAAGAATGTAATGGGGAATTTAATGAGCAATTGCTGCAGAATGCCAGGTTGTGGTAGAGATGGGGATTCTTGTAAAGGTTCTTTGCATCATTCTTTCCATGCATAAAGCCTTGCTGCATTCCTTCTTTAAGTTCACCCAATAGTTAAGCCAGTTTTTATTAGCCACACAGAGAAAAAAGAGAACAAATTACCTTGCTTCACTTTGAGAACCAATTTGGAACATCTCTTTCTTGTGATTCTGGTGTATTCAAATACTAGTTTGTTCATTTTTTCCCTGCTTTTTCTTTCTAAACTTCTGTTTTCTATCCACAACTGGAAGTGACCAGGACCAAAACTGAAAGTGGTGAAATCTGTGAGGGTGGCTGACCTCAGTCTAGTCAATCTTTCCAACCCTTTCTCCAGGCCAGCCTGGGTCAAGGCCAGTGTAGGCCAGAATTCTCCTTCACGTTTGTGGTTTTGTACCTGCCTCTCTGCTCACCTACTTACCTGGTTGGTCATGAGAGAAGCATCAGGCAGAGCGCAAATTGGGCGGTTAGACAACTAACCGCCCAATTTGTGTGAGCAATTTGGTAATTGCATGTTTGATTAATTGCAAGTACGGGCTTGGGAGCCACCTTTTGAAGAGATGGACCAGTGGTAGGCTCAGGATAAGCATCCAATCCTCTGGGTGAGGCTTATCCAAACTTCCAACTTTCCCAGCTTCTCATATCACTGAATCCTATCTCCCTGTCCTATGCTGCCAATACTACCTTCCTTCTTATCCTATTCCTCCCCATCCCAACTCTTACCAGGACCAGTATTGAAGTTTTCCCTAAGGCTCAGTGGATGACTATTTCCTAAAGTAGTCCTCTCTCACTTCCTTGCATTCTGACTTTGAATATGAACCCAAGAATGCTCTTCCTTGACCTTGTAAAATTCCTGCCTTTTTTTCATACTCATTTCAAGCGCCATTTCCTGCAAGAGGCCTTTCCCAGTCCCCCCAGCTCCTAGTGCCCCCCAGGCTACTTTTTATCTACTCTTTTTTATATTTTAAATATTTTTATATCTATGCATATGTGGTCTCCCTATTAGAAAGTATACTTGTTGAGGGCAGGGTCTATTTTGCTTTTTCTTTGTCTCCCCAGCACCCAGCACTAAGCCTTCACTAAATGCTTGTCTCTTGATTGATTGAAGTCATGGCTATGTTTGAGGGATCTGGTTCACAACATTTTATCTAGCAGGAAATGAAGACATCCTTGTATGTAATGAGATACGGTGAATGGGGTAGTGTCTAGGGCAAGACTCATGATAGTACTCTGCCTTGATGAGAATCTCTCTAAAATACTATGTTTAATTTAAAGCATCAGGTATATTTTTTCTTTTTTTTTTTTTTTTAGTGAGGCAATTGGGGTTAAGTGACTTGCCCAAGGTCACACAGCTAGTAAGTGTTAAGTGTCTGAGGCCGGATTTGAACTCAGGTACTCCTGACTCCAGGGCCGGTGCTCTATCCACTGGGCCACCTAGCTGCCCCTATATTTAAAAAAAAATATATGTTTTATTGATGGCTTCTGTTTTTACATGATAGTCATTTCTGGATATATATAATATCCAGAAACACACACACACACACACACACACACACACACACACACACATTTTCCCCCCTGTTCCCCTCTCCCTGAATTCCTCCTTTGTAAGAAAAACAAAACCTGACAAAATTAACCAATATGGTAATCAAAGCGCACAATGTAGGCAATATTCTCTCCTCATGGTTTTCCACCTCTTGGCCAGGAACAGAAAGCCATGTTTCATTCTTTGCTCTCCTAGAACAAGAGTTTCTAAATATTTTTGTGTTCTGGATTCCTTAGGCAGACTTGTACAGTGAAGGGATCCATTCTTAGAAGCATATTTTAATGAATAAAGTATAATACATTACAAAGGAAACCAATAATATTGACATACAGTTATAAAAGTATATTTTTTAAAGAGTTCATGGACCCCAAGTGAAGAAACTACATACCATTGCTGGTTTTCTTTCTTTTCTTTTCTTCCATTTTTCTTTCTTCCTTCCTTCTTCTTTCTTTTTCTCTTTTTCTTTCTTTCCTTCTTTCTCTCTTTCTTTCCTTCTTCTCTTTCCTTTTTCCCCTCTTTCTTTCAGAAACTATGCCTTTTTTTCCTTCTATATGTCACATTCAGCACTTAGCATAATGTGTGCAGCACATATTCCATACTGGTTTGACTTCCTTTAAATTGTTATAGTCATTGTGTATATTATTCTTCTGGTTCATCTAATTTCATGTTGTATCATTTCATGCAAATCTTCACATATTTCTCTAGAATAAGGATAGGGACTAGATTTGTGATTTAATTGGTATACGAAATTCCCAGGTGAGGAGACTCACCAATATAAGTGAGCACTTTCTCTGCCACTTCTAGTCTAGAGAGTTGGCTGGGAACACATAGTGCTTAAGTGACTCTGGTTGTATCAAAATTGAAATTTTTAACCCTTTCTTCCTTGTTGGCTCTTTTAGCTTCTTTATGATACCAAGTTGCTTCTCATGTTTCTCCAAACTCCTCATAATTCCTTTTTGGGGGCACAAGGATACTTCTTTATCACAGTATCCTCTAAACACCACATTTTAGAAGGAATATTGACTACTGAGAGACCCTGCAGGAGGGGTGGATCGGGATGCAAATAGGGCTGGAAACCATGCTATATGGGTGGGAAGATCAGCTGGCAAGACAAGTGATATTTAGTCTGAAGAAGACTTGAGGTGGGATATAATTATTGTCTTTAAGTACTTAAAAGACTATTTTGTGGAGGAGAAATCAAAAGGGTTCCACTTGGCCTCAAAGACAGACTCAGCTTTGATAAGAGGGAAAAAAAAATTAATAATTAGAGTTATTCCATGAACTTTCATAGGAATTTGCTATAGGAATTAATGGTCTCTCTCAAGTGGTAGTCAAGCAAACACTAGTTTATGATTTATTAGGGATTAAATTAGATTCAATTTAATTCAGGTTAGTTCTTTCAGTTCAATTTCATTCCATTTACTTTATTCCAGTTCAACAACCATTAAATGCCTACTGTATACACAGTTTTGTGCTACTAGGAAAATAAAGAAAAACAAATGGCTCAAGGGAGAAGGGGTGGGGCAGATAAGTATATTTGTTGTACACAGATAAGTAAATACAAAACAACACCAAGAAAAGGTAAGGAAAATCTGGGTGGGGGCAGGGGAACAGTACTTTAATGGGGAGGGGGACAAGGGAAGAAAGGCTTTGAGTAGATCATGGTGGTCTGGCTGAGACTCAAAGGAACTTAGAAGGGAGAGACAAAAGGAGAGACCTCAGACATGGAGCATAACTTGGGCAAAGGCATGGAGGGAAGAGATGGGATATTTTATATGGGGAACAGCAAAAAGGCCAAAGATTAATTCTTGCTCAGGTAAGGGTTAGACTAGATGTCTTCTGAAGTTTCTTTCAACTGAGATCCTGTACTTATGTAGGAATATGAGTTCATATTCACAGAATTAGAATCTCACCATCTCAGAGATGGAGGGGGCATTAAAGGGCTACCTAGTCTAACCCACACCTGTACAAGGATGCTGCCTCCAGCATCTCTGACAAGTGATCATCCTATCTCTGTTTGGAGACCAGTCTTTCTTGAGGCAGACCTTTCTGCCTTAGGGTGCCTCTAATTTTTAGGACATTTTTTCTTATATGGAACCTAAGTCTGCCTCTCTGTATTTTCTACTCATTGGCTGGCCACTGAGGCCAGGAAGGACTTTTTGTTCTGGTCATTTCGAAGAGTCTACATAACACAAAATAATGAGAGTTCACTGAGTAACTTAATCAACGTAAACAGCCAATCCAGATAATTCAGGCCACCTGTCTCTTTGAGTGTTACAGACATGGTCAAATTCTCACTATAATATAACAGTTATTGTGGCAGGTACTTGGAGAGTGTGACATTGTGCTCAGAGGACCCCGGTCAGCCAGTCAATAGGCATTCATTAAGGATCTACTATGTGCCAAGCATTGGGTATACAAAGAAAGGCCAAAAGAAAAGTCTAAACAGTCCCTGCTTTCAAGGAGCTCAGTCTAACTGAGAAGACAACATAAAGAATTTTTCTTTTTTAAGAAGAGAAAAAATTCAGCAAAACTAAACTATATATTGGGGAAAAAAATTGACAGTACATTCAATGCTTCTCACCCATGTACCTTCTACTTCTGAAAAGGAGTTGGGAAAGGGGGTCTTCTAATATATCTTCTTTGGGTCTAAGCTTGGTCTTTATAATTTTGAAACATTCATTATAATTTAACTCTTTTTAAAAATTCAGACTAGGATTCAGACAGCTATGTTCAAACAAGGACAGATAGGAGATACACAACAGAGGGAAGACAATAGCATAAAGGGGGATTGGAAAAGGCTTTGTGTAGAAGGTGAGATTTTCGCTGGGATTTGAAAGAAGAGGGAGAAATGAGGAGGCAGAGATAAGGAGAAAGAGAATTCTAGGCATAGAGAACAGCTAGTGAAAATGTCCAGAGTAGGGATATGGGGTATCTTCTATGAGGAATAATAAGAAGCCAGTGTCACCGGATTTCAGAGTACTTGGAGAGGTGGCAAGTAAGGTACAAGAAGCCTGGAAAGATAGGATGGGCCCAATTTTGTAAATGGTTTTGATTGCTAAACAATGGATTTGATATTTGATCCTGGAGATATTAGGGAGCTACTAGAGTTGATTGAATGGGGGAGGAAGGGAATGGTCAGATTTGTTCTTTAGGAAAATCAGTTTGACAAGTGGAGTGAAGTCAGGAGAAATTTGAGTCAGGGAGAATCACCAGTAGGCTATTGCAATAGTCCAGGCATGAGGTGATAAAGTTCTGCACTATGATGCTGGTAGTGTCTGAGGACATTAGGAGGCATATATGAGAAAGGTACAATTTTTTTTTTTTACAAAGGTAAAATCTATAGACTTTGGCAACAGATTGGAATGGGGGGCGGGGTGGGGAGAAGATGTGGTGAGAGAGAGTGAGGAACAGTCAGACCTTGCCTAGTTCTCCCCTAAGATCTATTGTGGCCTGGGCAGTAATAGAAATATCACTAGGGCACTTTGGATCATGGAAGTCTAACTAAGGAAGTCCTTTTTTATTTTCTTTTTTTAACTTAGGAAGCTCTAAGAAGGAGAAAAGGGGACCCAGACCATGCCCTTCCCCTAACCAGGGCCCCATAAACTACACTGGACATGGTATAACAGTCTGACTCATAGTCTGAATGAAAAAAAAGTGTTAAATTATAATGAATGTTTCAAAATTATAAAGACCAAGTTTGGGCCTTTTGCAGAGGTGGAAGGTCTATGGGTGAGAAGCATTGGATGTAACGTCCGATTTTTCTTCCCACTATATTGATCAGTTTTGCTGAATTTTTTTCTCTTTTTAAAACAATTCTTTATTTTATAATAAATTCTCTGAGAGAGGGTAGAGATAGAGAAGAGAAATCTAGATGATCTCAAAACAAAAGATACCAATAAAATATAGTCCAAGTTAGAGGGGAAAAAAAAGTTAGCTTCTCAGCATGGGGCCAAGCTGCCTTCCCAGTATATGTTTTTACCATTAAAAAGAGGAAGCATTGTAGAAAAAAAAAAAAGATGCATCCAGGGCAACTTTTTTATTACAGAAATAGTCAGGGAGTAAAAGGCATTTTCTGTTTACAGGAAACTCTCATAAATCCTCCAAAGCTGGCTGAGCAATTCTCACCAGCAGGAGTGGGTTGGGCACACTGGGGCTTCCTGGGGATAGCATAGCTCCTAAGCTATGGCTGACTAGGCTCCTCTCCTTGGTCCATGACAGCTGAGTAGCCAGTCCTAGATAGTGGGTTGGGGTCTTGCTGGAAGAGAAGGGTCTAAGCTCGCAGGGTGGGAGGAGGTGTGGAGCCACCAGACTTCCTCCCTGGCAACATCAGCTCCCCTCTCCCCTAAGGGCTCCTCCACTTAATTCTCTATGCCTCCTACACTAATGATATTTACTCTTCCCTCCTTTGCAAGGTGTTACGCGGGCTAATTAATGTTTTGAAACCTCCTGAAGGCAGAAAACACAGTGTAAGTGCTTAATAGTTGCAAGAGTCATGTCATGCCTAGAGCACAGTGAGAGGATGGGGGTGATTCTGTTGGCAGAGGAAGAAGAATGACCAATATGGTAGGTCATATTTTGAATTGATAGCAGCCTCATGAAGAAAAAGGGCTGTTTTAGGAGACCATGGTGTCCTCTACACAGCTGTCAACCAAACCAAGCAAATAATAGTCCTAGTGCATAACTTTGGGTGGCATTGTCTTCATTGGTGAAGTCTCACTCCTCCCAATTTAATAAGCATTTATTAAGTACCCACTATGTGACTACATTGAGCTTGCTTGATACTAGGAATATAAAGACAACAATACAGTTCCTGTCTTCAAGGAGCTTATTCTATTGACAGTAATTAATCACCTAAAATTGTGTTTATCATGGGTGAAGTCTTAATACTCTTTCTTTCTTTCTTTCTTTTGGTCTAAGAATTTAGTGTGGGAAAATCCTTTCAAAGATGCAAAAACAATGCCTCTTGACTGAACCTTAATCTATCATACCTCTTAAAGGGAGTCACCAATTCAGTCAGCACATTGAGGCTTGGGGGTTATAGTTTCCAGTCCAGTCCACAAACATTTATTAAGTGCCTCCTGTATACTCCACACCAGGTACTCAGGACAACAAGACAAACTGCGAAAAGTGGCTGCCCTGAAGGACCTTACATACCATTGCAGCTATTGCAGAGATGCACCATGAGCACAGGAAACTGATGATGACCTCATCTGAGGAGGAAGAGAACATTAATCGCTGGTATGTCAGGAAAGGCTTCCCAGAGGAGGTGAATGGTCTTTCTAGAGTAGCTATGCCAGCTAATGAGGATGTAATGGTAAGACGGGCCCTAGCCCAGGCTCTCAGAGATCCTGTGATCTAATAAGAAGATAAAACCAATACACAGTCAACACTCAATAAATTATCAAGCATTTATTAAGTGTCTACTGTGTGCTAGGCTCAAATCCTACCTTCTTTAGGAACCTTTCCTAATGTTCTCCTTTGATCCCCCAATGGCTGGTGCTTTCTTTTGATTCTATGTGTGTCTTATGTGTGCTTGGTTATTTACATCTTCTGCATTAGAAGATAAGCTTTCTGGGGTCAGGGACTATGATTTTTGCTTTGCTTTGCCTCCCCAGTGTTTAGCGTACATAGTTCCTGGCATGCTTCTTAATAAATGATTATTGACTGATTGATCACTAGATGCTGGGGACAAAAATACAGAGTGAATAAATCAGTATAAATTATATGAAAATATCACATATATAAAAATTTGTAGAGAGGTTGTGAGAGGTGAGGAGGGAAGGATCACTTCTTGTTGGGGAAGCAGTGACCATTGAGATGGGTGGGCCTTGAAGGAAGAGACCATTCTGGGCAAAGGCAATAGGATGAATAAAGACATGGAGGGAGAAAAGTATATAATGGAAAGAATAACTGATAAGAAGATATAGCAGATGAGAGAATTAGAGAGTTAGGTAGACCTGAGTTCAAATCCTACTTCAGAAACTTACTAGTTATGTGACTCTGGAAAAACCACTTAACAGCTAGCTGTCAGTCTGTTTCCTCATCTGTAATGTGGAGATCATAATAGCACCTGCTATACATGATTATTATAAAATTCAAATGAGATGATAAGTGAAAAGTGCTTTGTAAACCTTAAAGTGCTATATGTTGTTACTACTGTTTAGCCATAGTCATGTTTGATTCTTCATGATGCCATTTTGGATTTTCTTGGCAAAGATACTGGAGTGGCTTGCCATTTCCTTTTCCAGCTCATTTAACAGATGAGAAAACTGAGGCAAATAGGGCTAAGTGATTTTCCCAGGATCACATAGCTAGTGTATGAAGCCAGATTTCAACTCAGGTCCTCTTGACTCCAGGCCCAGCAACCTCCCCATAGCTCCCCCATGAAGTGCTATATAGATATTAGTCATCATCATCATTACCATCGTCATCTTGGAAACATAAGGGGAACATGATTGAAGGGTAGGTTGCAGTTGGCTTCTGGATGGCCTTGAATGTCAGACTAGGAAATTGTGCTTTTTTCAGGAGGCAGTAGAGAATAGAACTTTTATGGGCAGAGAAATAATGTAGTCAAATCTGTGCATTAGAAGAATGAATGGCATGGGCAAGGGAACAAGGATAAAGAATCTAGGTTTTAGAACTGGAAGGGACCCTAGAGGCCATCTCATCCAATCCTCTCATTTCATAGATCAGGAAATAGAGGCCTAGAGAGGTTAAGTTGCACCCCAAGGTTACAGAGGTAGTAAGTGGCAGAGCTAGGCTTGCGCCCCCAAATCCAATGCTCTTTCCATTCATTATCCTTAAGACATCAGAAGAGCATCTAGAAATCTTGACCCTTGACTGGCAGCTATGACTGATCATCCCATTTGGGAGATGCTAGAATTTACCTGGAAAGATGAGAAAGGACTAAAAGGCTAGAGAAGGTAAGAAGGGAGAAAAGGAAAAGGTGCAGCTTTTCCCATCAATAATGAGAATAGTTTATATTTCTTTAGTGTAATAAGGCTTATAAAGTGATTTATCCACAATAATCCTGTGAAATGGAATATCAATCATTCAGTCAACTAACAAGTACTTATTTTGTGTCAGGGACTGGTCTAAGTGCTAGAAACACAAAAACGGAAAGTATAGATATATGTAATATTATTTTACTTATTTCACAGCTGAAGATCAGAGGGCTTAAGTGATCCGTCATTTAATTAGCAAGTGTTAGAGCCAATATTATAACCCAGGCCTTCTTACCATGAATAATGGGTAGGAATTACATCGAAGCAACTTTAAGCTCAATGTATGGAATATGTATACATACATCTATGTATGTGAATGTAGTTGTATATCTATGTCTATGTCTAATGTCTGTGTCTGTGTCTATGTCTATGTCTGTCTAATGTCTGTCTAATGTCTATGTCTATGTCTGTCTAATGTCTGTGTCTGTGTCTATGTCTATGTCTGTCTATATCTGGTATATGTACATGTGTGTATGCGTCTGTAATATGGCTCCAACCTATCAGTCCAGGCTTAACTTCTGCATTCTACTCTCCTCATGTACTTTACATTCCTATCAATCTGGACGACTCCATCCTTAGCTCACTCTGTTCCCTGTGTCTGTAATGGTTTCTATTCCCATCTCCATCTATTTTATGTGTTCCCTACTTTCAAAGCCCTAATTTAGATGCTCTCACTTCCATAGATCCTTATTTGTTGAAATCTATTTTCTTAAACTAGATATTGGAGAGGCAATCTAGCATAGTCAAGAGGGAGCCTGGAAGTCAGGAAGATTCAGGTTGATGTCCTATATCTGTGAATTCACCACTCAGTATTTCAGACAACCCTTAAGCTGTCTTTATGAACTCTAAGTGGAACTTCATTCAATAGGCCATGAGGATCCAGCAAAGATTTTTCAACAGAGAGAGTGACATTTCACTCAGCTGGGTGGGAGAAGAGATAGACTGGGGGCAGGGTGGCCAGTTAGGAGACTTTTACAAGAATCTAGGTGAGGGTCTATACCTGGGTGAAGGCAGAGGGAGCATCCTTATTTGATCCTTTACTATTATTAAGAAGGCAAGAATAAAGACCCAAGAAAAGCCCAAAATCAGGCACAAGAAAACATGGTGTCCTGGCTGTTGAAACCCTATAGAGATGCTATTAGACCAAAGCTTGTGTAGATTACCAAGGGGGTGGGAAGAGAAATAGTGAGGGGTGGTTAATGGCCACATTCTCATTGGAGGCCCAGATTGGTATGTTTATGATAATGATGATAATGATAATAAGGCCATTATTCTAATTGCCATTAATAACATTAATTTCATTTATTTATCAACCATCTGCTTTCTCTCTTGCTGAAACCAAACTGGACCTAGCTTGATGGCCATATTCACAGTTCTAGTCTTCATTTCTCCTAGAGAGGCAAGCAGGAGGGTAATGGAAAAGGAAGGGAAGCAGATGGGGGAGAAAGAAAGGGTTAGGACAGGGAACAAACAAGAAGAGGGGAGGGGAGGAAAGAAGGAGCTGTATTTGAGGAGGAAGGGAGAACGGAAGAGCGCAAGCATTTATTAAATGCCTACTATGTGCAAGATACTTTGCTAAGCACTTTATAATTATTATCTCATTCAATTTTCATAACAACCCTGGGAGGCAAGTGATATTATTATCTCAATTTTATAGTGTGGGAAACTAAGGCATAAAGGTTCAGTGACTTGCCTAGAGTCACTGAGCTAGCTTCATTTGAACTCAGATCTTCCTAAGTCCAGGGTCCAGAACTCTATCCAAGGTGCCACCTAGCTGCTTAGGGGAATCAGTGCAATGATTGTTCCTGGTCATCCTCTTTTATCCCTAAAGTCATGTTAGTGTAACTAGCTCATGCTGTGGAAATCATAAAGACTGAGCTTCAGTCTCTTTATCTCTTAAAAAAAAAAAAGATAGAAATGGCATCCTCGTCCCAGGATTGCTGTGATGATCAAATGAGACAGCCAATTTAGTTAAGTGCTTTGCAGACCTAAAGATGCTAAGGAAGCGAGAACTTCTTAGGGGTGATCTCTTCTCAGGGATTTTGTAAAGGGGATTCCTGCTCCCCCATGACTTGAACCAGCTGACCTCTGAGACTCTTTCCAGCTCAGAGGGTCTGTGCTGCTTGGTCAAGGCTGGATTTCAATGTCAAATATGCCTCCCCTGTGGCTAGAGGTTGCCTTGCTATGCAAGCACATTTGCGAAGAGCTCAGAATAGATGATTATGTGAGCTAATAACAGCAGCAGAGTGTGAAGCTCCGTTTATCTGCACAAAGGAGCAAGAGCCCACAGACTTAGCAATAGGCTTACAGGCATGGCGACAGCAAAGGTCCTTTTGACTGTACCTTTCAGCCAAGGAACACAGTGAGTAGAATTGCTGTTGTTATTGGACCATATTCCAGAAGAAATGGGCTATATTTGGGGGCGGTACAGTAAGAGGCTGATCATTCATAGGAAACTGAAAAGAAGGGGGTAACTATGTTGCAGAAGCATCTAGAACTCCCAAAGTGGGTTAGGGGCTTCCTTTTCTAAGAATCTTTCTGAATGGGAAGGATGGCTGACCCCTTGTCTGTCCCTCTCCCAGGTGGCCAGATGGCTGGGGCTGGGATGCTTGTGCCAGGTAGATGTCTGAAGGCAGGACTTAGGTCTATGAAAGAACAAGGGGAACCAGAATAAGGGCGACTATAAGAGTAATGTCAGGAGTTCTGAAATTCAGGATGAGTTGGTGGTGTTAAAGAATGATAATGTCAAGAAAAGGGTTTTTTAAACCTTTTTTTGCTGAAACTGGTCTAAGGAAAAGGGAGAATAAAAAAGAAGTGTAGGACCAGTGCCTGGGGGCAGTGGAGTAATGTTTTCTGATTCTATTCTTTCTACCAAGGAGATTGATCTTTGAACTGAAAAGCACATCACTAGCTGTGTGACTCTGGGTAAGTAATTTAACTTCTGTAACTCGGTTTTCTTAACTATAAAATTGGGATATTAATAACACCTACCTCTCAGGGCTGTTGTGAAGATCAAATATGATAATAACTATAAAGTGCTTAGCAAATTGTCTAGTGCATACTAGGCATTTAATAAATGCTTGTGGCCTTACTTTTCCCTTTCTTCCCTAAATGCAGCTACCCTAGGAGGTGAAACCCAAAATAAATAGGGAGAAAGTAAGAAAGCACCTTTGTTATTGTTTGGTCATTTCAGTAATTTCTTTCTCTTTGCAACTTCATTTGGGGTTTTCTTGACAAAGATACTGGAGTGGTTTGCCATTTTCTTCTCCAGCTCATTTTACAGATAAGGAACTGATGCAAACAGGGTTAAGTGACTCGCCCTGATGGTATATACTACACCTCTTCCCTTCTCTCTTCCTCCACACTGCTCCCTTCCTTCCCCATCTCTGAGACATCCCAGAACCCATCCAGGATGATCAGGTGTGGTAGGAAGAACTGCAGCCACTAGAGAACCCTCCAACCTTTCCTTTACCCTTCATTCAGGCTCCTTGACTGCTTTGAGAGCTTGGATGAAATGAGAATCAATAGCTCTATCTCCTTGGATCCTCCAGCCCTTACCATCCAACCTGTTTCTGTGAAGTGTCCTCATGTGATCACTACCTGAGTAACTCAAGGGCCTTTGGGCCTTGTTAGCTTCCACAACACTATACTCCTAGGACCTCTGGGCCTTTCCATTCATTCACCTTTCTGCTGAACTTGCCTTAATGTGTTATCCCCTACAACTAGACTGAGTTCTAGATTTTCTATTTGTAACTGTAGCACTTAGCACAGTTCTTGGCACATAGGAAAGAATTAATAAATGCTTTTTCATTCATTCATATGTGGTGTGATGCCAGCTTCCAAGGAGGTTTCTTATGGAATGGTTCAGGGAATAGTGATTGGCCCTGTGCTGCTTAACATTTTTATTAATAACTTGGAGAAAGGAATCAATGATAAGGATAACAATGAAACAACATTAATAGTATTTCTATAGCCCATTAAGGTTTACAGGGCACTTTACAATTATTATTTCATTTTATCCTTACAACAACCCTGAAGGTTACAATTATTATCCCCATTTAGAGGTTAAGTGACTTATCCAGAGTCACACAGCTAGTAAATATCCGAGGCCACATTTGAACACAGGTCTTCCTGACTCCAGGTATAATGTAATCTGGCTGCCTAATTATCACATTTGCAGATGACATAAAATTAGGTTGACATGCTAAAGCATAAGAGTCCCAATTCAAAAAGACCTCACTAATCTATGACATCAGGTTTAATCTGATATAATGTATTTATAGTGATAAAGTTTTACAAGCTCATTCAAAAAATGTTCACAAGCATATCAGGAATTTTATTGTACTTGTAGCTCAATTTGTATCAATGGCATGATAGACTAGCCAAAATCCCCAAACAGACAAACAACAAAAACAATAAAAAATTAATTTGAACTGAGATAACATTATGAGGGAAATTGTACCCAGAACTAAACTCAAGCTGGGACAGACTTAGGAAGCTTGCCCAGTCTTTGAGAGTGCATGGATATGTAGGTTTCTCTTCACCTAGATTTTGACCTAGCTCTTCATCATTTAGGCCATGTACTGTACCACCTCTATGTCTATAGAGGGTGGAGATGACTTCTTCAGTCCTCCATCAGTGAGCTTGCCTCTGATATCCCTTCCAACTCTGAGTTTCTCTGATTCTGTGACTAGGCAGCTGTGGGTCGGATAATTCAAACTTATTTCTTGTCTTCCATTGCCCTGATCTCTAGGGATGACCCACAAGAACCTATGGTCCCTTTGGTAGCAGGGTGTAGTGGAAAGAGCCCTTAACTGGGGTCAGGACCCCTCCTCTTCCACTTTTTACTGCTGGATCTGTCACTTACTCAAGGTCTTTCCACCTGGGGCAGATTTTTTCCCCTCTCGGGGCCTTAGTTTCTTCCTCTATAAAAGATTTGGGCCAGATGGTCTTATGGGGCTTTTCTGGGTCTTGTATTCTATAATTCTATGACTGATGCCCCTTCCAACTCAGTTTCTATGATCCTGTGATTTAACTTTTGTTCTTGAGCCTAAAAGGAATAGGAGTAGGGGTGTGTTTGAGACAGTTCATACCATGGGTATTCATACTCAGGTATCAGCAAATCCCAAAAATCAATGATGGATTTATTATTTTGTTCATTGTTTAGACTCACTCTCTAGACATAATCTAGACTCATCTTCATGAGTTCAAATCAAGTCTCAGACACTTACTAGATATGTTACCAAGGGCAAGTAACTTAACTCTGTTTGCCTTGATTTCCTCCCCTGTAAAATGAGCTGGAGAAGGAAATGGCAAACCACTCCAGTATCTTTGCCAAGACAACCCCACATGGGGTCATGAAGAGTCACACATAACTGAAACAACTGAACAACAACAACAACACTTAGTTCAGTGCCTGGAACATGGTAGGTGCTTAATAAATGCTTATTTTCTTCTTTACTTAAAAACAAAAAAGAAAAAAAGAAAGTGATGAAGAAAATGTTAATAATGCAAATTAAAATAAAAAGTGTGTTTTACATGCATTTTTTTTTCTTGAGAGCCAGTTGTTGAACATTTGCCAGTGTCCCCCTGGATATAGCACAGATATAATATCTATGATACACAATATCACATGATAAGTACATTGTAGAGGTTAAAACAAAGTGACTTCTGTGGTATGTAGGTGGCAACATTTTAGTTCAACGGTAAAAGAGTGGATAGGAATTCCACAGTTGAAGAGGAATTCTGTACTCTAATCTTGCTTTTATAGGTATGCAGCATTGGCCCTGATCCCTCCAGAGCCAGACTGACATGGCCTGAAGAAATGGGGACACTGTGCTACAGAGGGACAGAGGGACAGAAGGGAGATGACAGAGTCCAGAGACACTGGGAAGCAATGTTGGGGCCATTGTGTTACTAAATTTGGGCACTAAGATGTGAGGGGGCTGGAGAGCTGGAAACTTTAAGGCAATGGCCTCTGAAGGCTGAGATTTAGGGAAGGACTGGAGATAGTCCAGGCTACTGAGTTCAGGGTTTCCAAAGGAATGGTTCCATTCATTTTCAAGGAAATAGAATCTCAAGCAGGGAGAATTATCCCTAGAATAATTCATAAACAATTATAACATCTTTTACCTCTCAGAAATCTTCCCTTCACATGCATCCTTGGAAGGTAGGCCTCAGTTTTTTTCTTTTATTCTCTGTCTTTACAACTGGTACCCAGTTCTGCTAAACAGCTGTCTGATCCTGCCTGGGGGGCAGGGGGAGGAAATATATGAACATTCTTAGACTCTCTGGAGAGCTGAGCCATGTCATGACTTCTTGGTATATCTGACAGTCACAGAAGGGCCCTTGGTGTGTGAGGGCAGGACTGCTTGGTCTGCACAGGCATAAGTCCCCAGGTTGGCTGTGGGAGGCCTCTGCCTTTTTGGCAAGAAGCATTTTGCCTAATTGGTGACTCAGTGTAGACTACTCAGATTCTGATCATCCTTTACTCTCTGCATGCTTCTGCTGGGAGAGGGTTGTGAAAGCTTGCAGTGGAAGGACTATAAGAAGAGAGTTTTCCATTGATCAGTGCCCATGAGTTGTGAAATCTGCCAGCCAAGTCCAAGTGAGGATTAGTTTCTTGCCCACTCTTGCAGAACTATAACTAGTAGTATTTTTACCTATGGCAAAAATACCTGGGGTAACCAAGGATAAGTAGAAGTTATAAAGTGATAGGCTCAATGATAAAAAGAAAGGATCCACACATGCCAAAATATTTATAATAGTACTTTTTGTAGTAGTAAAGAACTGGAAACAAAGTAGATGTCTATTGACTATAAGAAATGATGATAATCATAAATACAGAGAAGTATGGGAAAACATGAATTGATACAGAATGAAGTAAGCAGAACCAGGAAATAATATACATAATGATTAGAAAAAAAGGAAACAACCAATTTTAATGGTCAAGGTTGGCTCCAAAGAAGAGTTTTCAGAAAGCACCTGCTTCGGGGGCAGCTAGGTGGTGCAGTGGATAGAGCACTGACCCTGGATTCAGGAGGACCTGAGTTCAAATCTGGCCTAAGACATTTGACACTTACTAACTGTGTGACCCTGGGCAAGTCACTTTACCCTCATTGCCCTGCAAAAAAAGAAAGAAAGAAAGAAAGAAAAAGAAAGGAAGGAAGGAAGGAAGGGAGGAAGAAAAGAAAAAAAAAGAAAAAAAAAGAAAGCACCTGCTTCACTGTTTTACAAAGGTAGGGGACTGTAGGTGTGGAACATTGTATACATATAATATTAGACTTTCCCCCCATGCTTTGGTTAGCCTTGCTGAACTATTCTCCCTGCCTTTTTGTTCTTCTTTATGGGGTATATCTCTCTAGGAGGGGGTATGGAGAGGCACATACTGGAACATGAAAGTGATGAGACAAAAGACTTCAATAAAAAGATTATTGAAAAAATGTTTGGGGTGGGACCCTGACAGCAGGTACATTTGTACTGACAGAAGGTGCTCTAATTTTTGCTCCTATGTTTTTTAGGGGTCATCAGGTCTCAGGAGAGGGTTACCATAATGAAGGGCTCACTGGCGAATTTGGGCCAGTAACTGCACTGTGACAAAAACCAGTGAAGGGCTGCTAATTGAATAGTGACCACTGTGAGAAGGAAGCCAACCCCCCTGCCAATTTTGACAACATGGAGAAAAGCCCCATTTACCCAATATGAGATAGAAAAGGCTTTAAAAGTGAAAGGAGTTTAGTCACTGATGCTCATTGAATAGGGGAGATCTGTACTTAAGGAAAATCACTTTGGCAGTAGGGTATAGGATGGACTGGAGTAATAAAAAAGACTTCAGTCAGAAGACCAGTCAAGAAGCTATTGGAATGATCTAGGAGAGAGGTGATGAAACCTTGCACCAAGGCCATAGTTATGTGAGTGGACAGAATGGGACATATATGAAAGACTATATAAAATGTAGAAATGGCAGGATTTGAAAATGGATTGGCTATGTGGGGTAAAGGATAGTGGGGAGTCCAGGATAATGCTGAGATTTTTAATCTAGGATCCTGGAAAGTTAGTGGTGCCTTTAAGAAAAATTAAGAAGTTTGGAAAAGGGGAAGGGTTTGAAGGAAAGTTTTAATGTGTCTCTGGGACATCTGGTTTGAAATGTATAATAGGCAGGACAGTCATACACACATAGACACACATGCACACATGCATTCTATGTGTATACGCACAAACATAGATACACGTATGTGGATATACAATATATCAATATATTATTCTGTTGTCATATATGTATATGTTATATTGTATATACATACATGTGTGCTTATATGCCTTGTATATACATATAAAATACATATATAAACATAGATTCACATGTAAGATATATACAGAATATATGTAGGTACATGCATATACATATATGTACATGTTCTATTGGCATATCTACATCTTGCTGGCTATCTGTCTGGTTATCTGGTTATCTATCTATCTATCTATCTATCTATCTATCTATCTATCTATCTATCTATCTATCTATCTATCTATCTGTCTATCATCTACCTGTGAGTCCTCTGCATAGAAGTGGCAAATAAATCCATGGAAGCTGATGAGGTTACCAAGAGAGCATAGAGAGAGAAGAGAGCCTAGGACAGAGACTTGGTGAGCACCCACAGTTAAGGAGTGTGATGTGGATGATGAACCAACAAAGGAAACAGAATGAATGTTCAGACAGGTAGGAGAACCAGGAAAGAGGAATTTCACTAAAAACCAGAGAAGAGAATATCTGGGAGGAAAGCATGGGTATTTGACAGTGTCAAGTGTTATCAGAGAAGTTAAAGCAGGTGATTGGGGAAAGGCCATTTTCTTTGGCAATTAAGAAGTCATTGATAATTTTAGAGAAGAGTTTCATTTGAGTGATGAGGTAAAAAATCAGATTATAATGTGTTGAGGAGAAAGAAGAGAGGTGGTGACAATGCATATAGATTGTTAAAAGATCTGGCTGAGAAAAAAGGAGAGATATATCATGATAGCTTGAATGAATGGTAGGGTATAATGAAAATTCTTTTTTAGGGGTGGGGGGAATTGATCATGTTTGAAGTCACTATGGAAGGAAGCAGTGAATAGAGGGAGGCTGAAAATGAGAGAGAGACAAAGAGAGAAGGACAGAGAGACAGAGAGACAGAGAGAGACAGAGAGGTGGAGAGGCAGAGACAGAGAGACATACAGAGAGACAGAGATAGAGACAGAGATACAAAGACAGAAACAGACAGACAGACAGAGACAGAAACAGAGACAGAGAGAGGTAGGGAGATAATGATTGAGAATATAACCTTATGTAATGTCCTGGAGAAGATGTGATCTAGTGAACATTTAAATGGATTGGCCTTGACAAGGAGAAGGACCACTTCCTCATCATAGACAAGGATAAAAGAAGAGAGAGGTGACGACAAGTGCTACTGAGATGAAGAAAATTAGAGAAAGAAGAGCTCATGTTGAATTACTTCAGTTTTCTTAGTTTAGTAAGAGTCACAGTCTTCATCTGAGAAAAGGGGAGCAGAAGGTGCAGGAGGCTTGAGGAAGAAAGCAAAGTTTTGGAATAGCTTCTGTGGGGAGTGAGATAGGGAATCAATTAAGGGAAAAATAACTAAATAAAAGTTGGGTGAGCAGTCCACGTCCCAGATGGAAATGTTCTTAGTGGAGGCCAGCAGCTATCTCCAGGGATGGGTCATAAGTCCCCAATTGGTAGAGAACACTGGGAAAACTCCCAGAATGGAACCAAAATAAAACTCATAGAAAGCAAGAAACTGAAAGGAAAAGAACCAAGTGGACAAGTATCATCAAAAAGATAATTACTCTGGGCCTAGGAAAGAGACCAAGTCTTAGTAAATAATAGGATAAAGGAAAATGATATAATTTTCCCTTGTCACTGGCCACTCCTTCCAAAATGCCTTTTAGCCCAGTACAGAGTCCAGACCAGCTCAGAGACCAGCCCTTCCTAGTCCAGAGCCAACCTGACCTGCATTCAGAGCGAAGGCCAGCCTAGCCCAGCCTAGCCCAACCCAGAGCCCAGCCCAGTGTAGCAGACAGTTCAGCCCAGCCCAGTGACTTTCAGAGCCAACCCCAGTCCAAATCAGAGCCCAGACCGACCCTGTCTAGGCAACATATGATGGGTGGAGACCAAAGAAAACTGGTTACTGGACCAGCCTGGTTACTCTATATGTGCCCTTTTCCTTTTTTTCTCCTTTTTCTGAAGCTACCTAATCTTTGACTCCTCAGAAGTCAAGTGAGAATATCTATCCTCCCATTGAAACACTTCACACCATTACAGGTTTTTTATGCTTTCTTTCCAGACCATTTTTACCTTTCTAAGTACCAATCAAAGTGATTTTAACTGTACCAAACTTATCCTTGAGACAGAGGTCCATCTTTTCTTATAATTTGTCTATATTATATGTATTTTTGATATAGCCTACAAGTCTCACTATGTTCTCTCTTCTACTGCCTTCCAGATAATTTTCTCTTTTAATGAAGAACATTTTAAAAGGGAAAGAATCAAAAACTCATAAACATGTTGAAAAAACTTTGACCTGATATGTGGTATTCCACACTGAAACTTCTTCCACATTGGCAAAGAATTGGGGAAGGGAGCTATCTTCTTTTTTTAATCTTAATACAAGTATTTTATTATTTCCAGTTACATATAAGGATAGATTTCAACATTTGTTTTTACAGGATTTTTAGTTCCAAATTTTCTCACCCTCCTTCGCCTCCCTCGCCTCCCTCCTCCCTAAGACAGAAAGCAATCTTATATAGGTTATATATGTGCAATCACATTAAACATATTTCTGCATTAGTCATATTGTGAAAGCAGAATCAGAGCACAATGGAAAAACCTCAAAAAAGAAGGAAAAAACAGCCCAAAAGTAGAAAGTGTATGGTTCAATCTGCATTCATAATACAGAGTTCTTTTCTCTGATGTTGAGAACATTTTCTATCATAAAGTTCTTTGAAATTGTTTTAGATCATTGCATTGCTAAAAAGAGCCAGGTCTATCACCATTGTTCATCACACAATGCTGCTGTTACTGTACACAGTGTTCTCCTGGTTCTGCTCCTCTCAGTCAGCATCAGTTCATGTAAGTCCTTTCAGGTTTCTCTCAACTCCTCCTGCTCATCACTGCTTCTCACATTGATTTTTTTTTTTAAGTGAGGCAATTGGGGTTAAGTGACTTGCCCAGGGTCACATAGCTAGTAAGTGTTAAGTGTCTGAGGCCGGATTTGAACTCAGGTACTCCTGACTCCAAGGCCAGTGCTCTATCCACTGTGCCATCTAGCTGCCCCCCTCACATTGATTTTTTTAACAATTTGTTTTCTAAATTTTCTTCTTCCCTCTCTCCTTGACCCTCCCTATGAAATCAAACAATTCATTTAAGTCATACATGTGCAGTTATGCAAAACATCTTCACATTAGTCAGGTTGTGAAAGAAAATAAACAAAATACCTTTAGAAAGAGGAGCTAACAATTAAAATTCTACTTCAATCTGCATTCAGATACCATCAGTTCTTCCTCTGTTGATGGTTTGCCTTTTTCATGTCATCATCCTGCTCATCGTTTCTTTCACAGTTACTATTGCTAACCATATTACCCTCCATCTTATTCTCTCCCCTTGATATTTACTCTATTTTCTATCTTCCTTCACCCTATCCCTCCTTGAAAGTGTTTTGCTTTTTACTGCCCCCTCCCCCAATCTGCCCTTCACTCCTTCACCTCTTTATCTCCTCCTCCCACTTTCCATCATGGCACAATATATTACTATACCCACTTGAATGTGTATGTTATTCCCTCTTTGAGCCTATTCTGATGAGAGTAAGGGTCACTCACTCTCCTACTCCTTCTCCATCTTCCCCTCCATGCCATAAACTTTTTCTTGTTTCTTTTATGTGAGTTACTTTTCCCTGGTCCACTTATACATTTCCCTTTCTTCCAGTGCATTCCTCTTACCTCTTAACTTTATTTTAAAGCTGTCATCATGGGTCAGCTAGGTGACATAGTGGACAAAGCACCAGCCCTGGACCCAGAAGGCCCGAAGCCCAGATCTGGCCATAGACATAAGACACCCCACCTTGCCTGTCCTACAAAAGGCAAGGATAAACAAAAAAATAAATGCCTTACAGATATCATCCCTTCACATTCAATTCACATCTGTGCCCTCTGTCTAAGTATATTCCTTTCAGCTGCCCAAATACTGAGAAAGTTCTTATGAGTTAGAAGTGTTATCTTCCCATGTAAATAGTTTAATCTTTTAATATCCCTCATGATACCTTTTTCCTGTTTACCTTTTTATTCTTATCTAGGGTCTTGTATTTGAAAGTCAATTTTTCTATTCAGTTCAGGTCTTTTCATGATGAATATTTGAAAGTGCTCTTTTTCATTGAAGTCCCACTTTTTCCTCTGAAAGATTATACTCAGTTTTACTGGATATATGATTTTTGTTTGTAGTTCCAGTTTCTTTGCCTTCCGGAATATCATATTCCATGGCCCCTGGTCCTTTAATGTAGATGCTGTTAAATTATGTGTTATCCTTACTGTAGCTCCACAGTATTTGAATTCCCTTTTTCTAGGTACTTATAATATTTTCTCCTTGACCTGGGATCTCTGTAATTTAGCTATAATATTCCTGAAGGTTTTCCTTTTGGGATCTCATTCTGGAGGTGATTGGTGGATTCTTTCAATTTCTATTTTACCTTCTGCTTCTAGAATATCGGGGCAATTTTCCCTGGCAATTTCTTGAAAGATGTTGTCTAAGCTCTTTCCTTGATCATGGTTTTCAGGTAGACCAATAATTTTCAAATTATCTCTCCTGGACCGATTTTCCAGGTCAGCAGTTTTTCCAAGAAGATATTTCACATTGCCCTCTATTTTTTATTCATTTTGGTTTGCTTTATTGTGTCTTGGTTTCTCACTAGCTTCCATTTGTTCAATCTTAATTCTTAGGCAATAATTTTCCTGAGAGAACTTTTCTATCTCCTTTTCCATTTGGCTTTTCAAGCTGTTGACTTTTTTCTCATGGCTCTTCTGCATTGCTGTCATTTCTCTTTCCCTTCTTTCCCCCACCTCTCTAAATCTTCCTTCTATCTCTCCTACTTTCTCTTCAAGGTCCCTTTTGAGCACTTCCATGGCCTGAGACCAATTCATATTTTTCTTGGAAGCTTTGGATGTTGGAGCTTTGACTTTGTTATTATCTTCTTCTTAGGGTGTATTCTGGTCTATCTTTCCCCCAAAGAAGTTTTCTATTGTCCACT
Source organism: Dromiciops gliroides (assembly GCF_019393635.1). Classification (NCBI taxonomy): domain Eukaryota; kingdom Metazoa; phylum Chordata; class Mammalia; order Microbiotheria; family Microbiotheriidae; genus Dromiciops; species Dromiciops gliroides. The sequence continues at coordinate 366,644,363 of NC_057862.1, forward strand.
GCTCTTTCTGCTTACTCATCTCAACCTGGAAGCAGATGTCTGATTGAAATCTGATTCTCTATGGTTGGAAGCTTGCTGTGCCTGTGCCCCTCCTCTACTGGGCCCTCACCACTTGATTCAGCCTGCTGGTTCAGAACCAGGGTGCTTCACTCCAACTCCAGCAGAGACTACAGCCACTTCACCCCAGTCAACCACCAAATGTCCTCAACAGATCGCGAGCTGCACCTCAGAAGAAGCCACTGTCACCCAAAACTCCGAGGCCCTGGAGGTAAGGTCTGTTCCTGGCTGGGTCTGCTTTGTGTACTGAGCTTGTCTCTCAGCCTGATCAGCAGGTGATCCCAGTTGCCATCTTTGGCTAGAAAATAGTCTCACTCTGTTCTTATGTGGGTTAGGCTGCTGCAGGGGGTTGCCTTATGACATTATTTTGGAGTGTGTGGACAGGTTTATACGGAGCTTGGGAGATTCATAGCCTTTCCTCCACCATCTTGGCTCTTCCAGCAGCTATTTTCTTATATCTCTTCTTTGAGGCCAGTCATTTCACAGTATTCAGTTTTGATTTCACAGATTCAGATAGATCAATGTCATTCTTTCTATTTACACTGTTGTAGTCATTGTGTATGTGGTTTTCCTGGTTCTGATTGTTTTATTTGGAATCAATTCATATAGTCTATATTTATCATATTCATCATGCCATCACAAATCATATTCCCTCATATTCATGCACCACAATTTGTGTGGACTTTCCTTACTTTGGCCCCTCTTTTTTAGGCTCGATTCAATTAGCATTATTCTATGACTGTGAGTCACAGAATACCACCATGTATTCCATGGGTGAAATTAAGAACTGGTGTCACCCAAAGGGCAGTGGAGAGGTGAGTGGTAAGTGTAAGTAGGTAGTGCAAAGAAGGAATTGAGAAAATCTGGAGGAAACTAACTGGAGTTATCAAATAAATGTGTGCTTGATGAAGATGATAGACTGGCCATCCACTCCACTGGTATTTCTAAGAAGTCAAGGGAGAGAAAGCTCTCTGTGACAAGTGTAAGGACAAACTTGCATGAGAGTTAGATGGGACAGATATGCATGAGTTATGCTCTGTTTGTTGGAAGGAATACTTCCAACTGCTGTCAATGAGTTCATAGATCCATTACAGTATTTCAGTTAAGACCACTGTGTTATTTACCCTCATGCCTAAAAGCTGCCTATAGGATGCAGAGATTACCATGCTGCCACTCCAGACTATCCCTGGGGCTTGTTCCATAGGCTTAGTTACATTTTCACCAATATCTTATCTTGGGGGGGTTGCAATTAGCCATAAAGGAGAATGGAATCAAAGAATCATTGGATTATACAATTATACATTTAGAATTGTGGAGGAGCTTAAAGAACATCAAGTCCAACTCCATTATTTTATAGAGTAGGAAACTGAGGCCCAGAAAGGTTGAGTCATTTGCTAAGGATCATACAGCTATTAAGTCTGTGAGGTTGGATTTAAGCTCACATATTGCTAACTCCAAGTTCAGTGATCTGTCTACTATAAAATGTTGCCTCTTGAGGCCAAATTTGTATTCAGTTCTTCTGAGTGCTTCAAACCTTTAGCGAAACCCAGAGGTAACCCCTGAGGTTAATCCTGGCAGAAGCTAGCCCTCTCAGGCATTTAATGCCAACACAAATGACCACCAGAGGTATCCCCCATGACTAGGACAACTTTCAAGGGAAAAAGCCCTGCGACCCCAAAGTTATGATCTTCTGGGTTGGTACAGTCCCTGAAAGGCAGATTTTTTTCTCCTTTGGTTTGTTTCCATTTAAAATTGGCCAGAAGATCAGGAAATAGACTCACTCTTAATTTAATGGCTCCACTGTTGTCGATGGGCCAGGTATTAATTGTGTTAATGGTGATCATTCTGAATTCATTTGGTGTTTGTGGGGAGGCCACCTGCATATCCATATGGTTCCCATCATTACTGAGGGGTAGGGAATGGGCCCACTAGGAGTTTGCAGAGCGGGGGTTGGGCTGGCAGTGAGGATGTGGGGATCCAGGAAGGCAGAGGATGCTGGTGGGACCCTGCTGAGGGCTGAAATCTTTCCAAAGATCTCTCCACCTCCCTCCTTCTCATCCCCTCCTCTCTCTCCACCATGGACACTTCTTTTCAAAATAATAATTTCACTTGAGTATTTGAACACCTCGGAAAATAAATAAAACTGGGCTTCACTACTCCCACACAGTCAGGTTACAAAGACAACCTGCTGCTTGCCTTCTAATTTAACAAGGCGACTAGCACTTCACATGCTAACTGCTCAACTCTCCAGAGGAAACATCCAAGGGTTCCTGCAAAATTGGGAGCTGGATTTATGTGTGTGAGAGAAAGTACATATGCGAGTATGTGTATATAAGAATTGTGGGTCTGTGTGTATGTAAGAGAGTTTACATATGTGTATGTGTGTAAACATCTTATCTATTTGCATATGTTTCTATGAATGTGTGAGGATGTGTGCCTCTCTGTGACAAGTGTGTGAGTGTGAAAATATGCTTCTATGAGTATCAGCGTATTTATGTGCATAAGAATTGTGTGATATTTATGTTTATATGTACATGAGGATGTGTCTGTATATGAGTATGTGTGTGAAAGTCTTTGTAAGTATATCATGTGAATGTATGAATCTCTGTGTGAAAGTATTTCAGTGTATTTGAGTAGCTGACAGTGAGTAAGTTTATACATGTGTGTGAGAGATGGTGGCAGTTTTACACATGTATCTGCACTAAAGATTTATGTGTAAGTATTAGTCCAGGAAGTCATATTCATGCAAAAGGACGTGTGCCTGTGAGCATTTGTGAGATACTCTGGGCTTATACATGAGCTAGTATGTGAAAGTGTATATAAGAATGGCTTTGTATATAATGCATACACATACATGTTTTTATATGTATATATACACAATTCTTATGCATATGTGTATGTATATATGCATGTGTGTATGTATATGTACATATGAGATACCTACATAAATATGCATCTATGGGCATGTGTTGTATAATGGAGGAAGGAGATGGAGAAAAGGGGAAATTTTGAATCAGAGGGAGATGGCCTAAGAAATGGAAGAATGGCCATTTTGGGGTTTTGGTTGTGAAATCTCTTAAGTCTGATGAGGTAGGAAGGATGAATCACATGCAGCTTGCAGTGTCAGAAGGAGGAAAATGTCCATGGAGGATAGGGAAGGGAGGGGTGAGGGGAGGCCTCTAGCTCTAAGACTGGGTAAGGGAGGGATAGGGGTTAGAGGGGTGGTTCTGGTGCTGGCCCCTGACCACAGAGTCCTCCTCACTGGCTGTGTAGATCTGGTCGATGGCCGGGTACAGCTTCTCACCCCGCCCCCTTCATTTCAAACAAGAAGGATTCCCTCAAATTTCACAGATTGCTATAAGAGGTCAGCACCTAGTCCCACAGATGCTATAAAATGTTATCATCTAATCCCAAGCCCCTCACTTTACAGGGGAGTTCCTAGAATTTGCAGAGAAGTTAAGAGACTTACCCAAGGTCACAGGTTCCACAGAGCCAGGACCTCAAACCTAGGTTTCCTAAGTAGGGTGGTATTTCTACTAGACTGCAGCTGCATTGATTGGCTTTTAGGTCCCTCTCTAAGGAACTCCCCTGAATAGCTCTCTGCTCTATATTTAGGCAACAGTTCCCCATCTCTAGATTTCTATAGAGTACTCTATACATGGAAGATTGACTTTGGTGGCATGGGACCCAACTTCCCCTTTAGCACATTTCTTTCCACAAACTTATCCTCCCCTACTCCCAATGGGATTGGTGGGGGTCTCTTGGCAATCTTTAATTCATTCATTTATTTAATAAATATTTATTGTCTACTCTTTTCTTTGTACCAGACTTGAAACTAGGAGAGTCACTAAGTTTAGATAAGAAATCACCGGTCCTCATGGGGATCACAGTCTAGCAGGGGGATACAACAGACCTAACTATAAAACACACAATTATATGTTAAATACATTAGACAGCTTGAAAAGGAAATACTTGGTGAGGTCACCAAAAGGTACGTTGTGATTGATGATGGCTGGAGACACTCAGGAAAGGCTTCCTGGAGGAGGCAAATGTTTCCTTCTAAAGAACGGTAGGGGTAGAAAAGGTAGAAATCCATTAGGTAAAGAGAGGGAGGGGGAACATTGAAGGAATAGAAAAGACATGGGAAGTTGGAGGGCTTAGGGCAAGTTTGGAGAATAGAGAAAAGTGTATTTTGGAGAGAGCACATAGAATTCATGGAGAACAGTACTATAAAACTGAGAGAGTAAACTGGAACTAGATAGTGGAGAACTTGAAGAAAGGATGGATGAGTTTGAATTCAAGAACTGGAAATTGAGGGGATGCTCATCAATTCGGGAATGGCTGAACAAGTTGTGGTATATGACTATAATGGAATACTATTTTGCTGTAAGAAATGATGAGCAGTTAGATTTCCGAAAAACCTGGAAAGATTCAAGTGAACTGGTGCTGAGTGAAATGAGCAGAACCAGGAGAACATTCTACACAGTAACAGCAACAATGTGTGATGATCATCTGTGATAGACTTAGTTCTTCTCAGCAATACAATGATCCAAGACAATTCCAAAAGACTTATGATGGAAAATACTCTCTATGTCCAGAGAAAGAATTATGGAGTCTGAAGCAGATTGAAGCATATTATTTTCACTTTTTTTGTCTCCCCTCATTTTTCCTTTTGTTCTGTTTCTTCTTCCACAACATGACTAATGTGGAAATATGTTTTACATGATTTCATATGTATAATTTTTATCATATTGCTTGATGTTTTGGGTAGGAGGGAGAAAAATTTTGGAATTCAAAATCTTTCAAAAAAGGAATGTTGAAAGTTGTCTTTATATGTAATTGGAAAAAATAAAATACTACATTTTTTCAAAGAAGCAATAGTAGCTTTGGTCTGAGAGCCAGGATGAATATTTGATGTCATTTAGCCCAATCCCTTCACTTTTCAGGTGAGTAAACTGAGGCCAAAAGAGAATTTGGCCAAGTTCACATCCACAACAATAGGGAGCCACTGAAGATTTCTGAATATAAAAGATGATTTGAATCAGAGGGCAGTAGTGAATTGACAACCCTGAACCACTGAGGGACTGAAAAAAGTGAGGAAAATATACTTGGAAAGTAGCTTCAGAAAAAATAGTGACATTGCTTAGAAAACAGAATTTCTTTGGCCTTGAAGATATCTTTTGCTGTGAATTTTCATGGGATCTCAGGAGACAGAGGGGACTTTTTAGAAAGCCACAGCACAGTAGGATATCTTGAACAAATCCCTGCCCCACCTTTCTTCTTCACTGCTATCATGTCCCAGGCAAAACCTGTTTTTTTTTTTTTTGATCAATCATTCTTCAAAACCTTTTTTTTTTCCTTCAAGAGGAAGGAAACCAGTAATCTTAGAATCAACCCAAGTGCATGCCTCCACATCTCACTGTTATCTAAGGTGAGTAAGTCTCATCAGTCCGTGGGATTACATCTTTAGACCTGAGAGTTCATTTTGTCCAACCCTCTCATTTTACATGTCAACTGATGTCAAGAGGAGGGAAATGATTTGCCCAAGGCTGCTGAGGTGGTAAATGGAAGAGCTGGAATTCAAACCCAGGCCCTGGTATCAAAGGATCATAGATCTGTAGTCAGAAGGTACATTCAAGGCCATCCTTGTCTAACCCCCACATTTTAGCTTGAGGAAATTGAGCCCTGTGGAGGTCAAGTGATTTCCTTAAGTTCACACAGATAGATAAAAAGCAGGGGTGAGAGTTGAACTCAGGTCATCTGATTACCAGTCCATCAGCCTTTCCTAGGTGACTGTAGGCAATTAAGTGGCTCAGTAAATACAGCACTGGGATTCAAGTCTGGCCTCAGACAGTTCATGATCTGTGTGATCCCAGGCAAGTTACTTAACTGTTATCTGATTCAGTCTCCTTAACTGTAAAATGAGGCAAATGATAGCACCTACCTCCCAAGGTTGTTGTGAGGATCAAATGATATATTTGTAAAGTGCTCAGCACATTTCATGGCACATAGTAGACACTTAATCAATGCTTGCTTGTTTGCTTCCTTCCTTCCTTCCTTCCTTCCTTCCTTCCTTCCTTCCTTCCTTCCTTCCTTCCTTCCTTCCTTCCTTCCTTCCTTCCCACCACATCATACTGCAATTCTTTTATCCTCTAATCCAGGAATAGCATGAGATGGTGGAAAGATCAGGGGACCTTGGCCCAGGCTCTGCCACTAAGTAGCAGTGTGCCTTTAATGAAGCCACATCTCCTGGAGTGTCTGTTGCTGGTCTGCATATAGCCTGTATGACCTACGAGAGCCCTTGCAGCTCTGCTCTGACATTCTATCATCTAATTCCCCTTTCCCTAAGTCAAATTGACCTTCCTTCCAATTAGCCTGAATTAGTGAAAATGCCCTCATATATCTTCCCATGGGGCTTGTATTTCATTTCTTAAATGATGCAGTGTAGACCAATGAGAGTAGTGGAGGCACCTAGCTAAAGTATTTTAAAAAATTGAATCATTCTGTGATTTTTCAAAGCACAAAGGATTCCCATGCCCTCATGTTGCTGTGTGCTGATGTCACTCTGCTACTGAATGTTCATTTTGTGTTCTGGACCACTTAATGGGAGTGGGGGGAAACTGGAGGAATTCCTAAACCGTGGTAGTGTGGTGGGAGGGCTATTGGACTCAGACTCAGAGGACCTGGGCATGAATCACTGTTCTGTCATGCAGTGCCTATGTCTCCTTAGGGAACTCACTTCACCTAGCTAGGCCTCACTTTCCTCAACTAGAAAATATCATCCAAGGCTCCTTGCATTTTTAAATCTATTATCTCTTTGTTCCATCTGGGGCTTGTGCTATTCAATCCTCTTTACCAGCTAACTTTTTATATGTTAGTCAGCAAGACAGGGCACATCATTCCCTCCCCTTTCTCTCTCAGACTGACTCCTCCTTTCATGCTCATGCCTGACCTCAGAAGACAAGTGTTCTCGTTGCTCTCAACCTTCTCTGTGTGCATGGGACTTCAAGAGACAGGGCTCCCTTCACCACCTCCTCTTAGCCCCTCCTGTTCCCAGGATAAAGATGAAGCCACAGGCTCTGTCACTGTCACATGAGAGGGAAACTTTGAAAACAACATGTTCTTTGGAGAGGAGAGACACAGGGGTGGCCTCACTGAGCACAAAAAAAATTCCAATCCTGGCCTGACACCACAGAGAAGAGGAACTCACTGGTAGGACCCAGTTCTGGCCCCCAGAAGGTCCACCCATGTATAACACTGGGGAGAATTAGCCAGAAATGGGCAGCTAAGTCTTACATTAGGGCAACCATGAAGTCTCCAGTATGGATTTATTTATCTTGTCATTTATTCATCTATTTAACTCTTCCAGCTTCAGTAGCTAGGAGAGCCACAGACACTGCAACCTGAGTAACTGAGTAAGCTACACATTCCCTCCTATAGCCCAGAGGGCCATAAGGAAACCAAAAAAGCTTATAAAAATCACTTACATTTATAGCATGCTTTAAGGTTGGCAGAGCATTTGACATCCATTATCTCATTTGCTCCCTGCCACAATCTCATCCCCTTTTTTGCAGTTTAGGAAACTGAGGCTCACAGAGATTCAATGACTTGCCCATAGTTACAGAACTAGTCAGTGTCTAAGGCAGGATTCAAACTAAGGTCTGGAACACAGTAAATGCTTATTACCAGCGTTCTCTCTGGCTATATCTTGTGCCTGGAATGGTGTCCCTTCTTTTTTTTTTTTTTTTTATTGAGGCAAGTGGGGTTAAGTGACTTGCCGAGGGTCACACAGCTAGTAAGTGTTAAGTGTCTGAGGCCAGATTTGAAATCAGATCCTCCTGACTCCAGGGCCGGTACTCTATCCACTGTGCCACCTAGCTGTCCCTGGTGTCCCTTCTTTACCCTGACTACTGACCTCCTTGTCTTCCTTTAAGTCCCACATAAAAACCTACCTTTGACAGGAATTCTTCCCTAACCCCAATTAATTCTAGTGCTTTCCCTCTTTTAATTATTTCTCATTTATCTGGTATAGGCATATCTTGTTTTATTGAGCTTTGCTTTATTATGATTAGCATATGTTGTTTATATATGTATTTGTGTATATATATATACATATATATATATACACATAGATACATATTTATATACACAGAAATTGAAGGTTCGTGGCAACTCTTCATTGAGCAAATCTTTTGGTGCCATTTTTCCAACAGCATGGGATTCTATAATGTCTCTGTTATATTTCAGTAATTCTCGCAATATTTCAAACTTTTCATTATACCTGTTATGGTGATATGTGATCAATGATCTTTGATGTTACTGTTGTAATTGTTTTGGGGCACCTAAACAAGACAGGCAACTTAATCAATAAATGTGTGTTCTGACTTTCAAAAATGGGCTATTCCATTGTCTCCCTCTGCTCAAGCCCCTGCCTCCCATCCCCTGATAAACAATATTAAAATTAGACCAATTAAGAGTCCTACAATGGCTTCTATGCATTCAAATGAAAGGAAGAGTCAATTGATGGGGCAAACTTCATTGTTGTCTTATTTTAAGAAATTGCCGCAACTGCATCCAACCTTGAGCAAGCACCGCCCTGATCACTCAAAAGCCCTCTACGTTGAGGAAAGACCCTCCATCAGCAAAAAAGATGATAATTTGCCAAATGCTCAAAGCAAAAATAGCTAAAAGGTATTTTTAAATTAAGGTATTTGCATGTTTTAGATATAATACTCTTGTATGCTTAATAGACTACATTATAATGTAAACATAACTTTTTATGCATTGGGAAACCAAAAGTTCATGTGATTCACTTAATTGTGGTGGTCTTGAACCAAACCCACATTATCTCTGAGATATGTCTTTATATAGCTTGTTATGTATATATTTGCTTGCATATTGTCTCCTCCATTAGACTATAAGCTCCTTGAGGGCAGGGACTATCTTTTATATCTTTTTGTATCCCCAGTTCTTAGCACAGTACCTGGCACACAGTAGGTGCTTAATAAAAGTTTATTTATTAATTGATTTGTCATATACTGTTATCTTTTGCTTCCAGGTTTTGGGGGCTTTTTGCATTGTCTCATATTATGTCTCTCACCATTCTTTCAGGGGCACCACAATGCTACACAATTAAGAGTTATAAAAGAGCTCTAGAAAGTCTAATTCTCTCTTGCCAATAAGAAAATGGAGGTCCATAGTGGATCACCCAAGCAAGATTGGAACTCAAGTTTTCCAACTCTGAAGCCAGTGCTTTTTCTTTATGTTGTTGCACCAAGGACAGTGATGAAAATAACAACCCATATTTATAGAACTTTATGGAGCATTTTCCTCACAGTGTCTCAGTGGTATTATTATCCTCATTCCAAAGAAGGCATCCTCGGGTCCCTTCTGGCTCTAAATCTATGATGCTATGAGGTTCAGAGAAATTAAAGGATATGCTGATGGCCAAATGGATGGTCAACTATGAGGCTGGGGTTCAACCCTGAAATGCCCACTCCATATCCCACATTGTGTTGCTGGTTCCATGTTGCCGGATTCTCCCTTCTTATCAATAGTCAATAAATATTTGTTAAGCACCTACTATGTGCTAAGCACTTTCTATCAATAGGAAGAGTGCAGTCTGTACACTGAACTCTCCCGCCCAGTAGTTTCTGCTTTGCTGGGCTTCTGTCTCCCTCTCTTAACATTCCCAGCAGCACCTTTTCCCTCAGAGCTTTCCTGAGATGGGGAGACGTGGTATGTGGCTGGTATGAGGCGGTAATGCCATCAATCCTGAGTAGCTTCTCCTCCTGTCTCCACTCTGCTCCTGACTTGCTAGATGTCTTTCAGCAAGTCTCCTCCCCAACCAGACTTCCAGTTTCTGAGGCAGAAGGACTTGCCTTGTTCCTCTTTGTCAGGGAGGCCACTGTCTGAAGAAGTGTGTTTGACCTTTCTGGCTACAGGGCTGTGGGCCTCCTGGTCAGGTGGTAGCTGAGGCTGCTGAGTACATCTACATCAACATGACTGTACATAGCCACTTAGCCATTGTTGCTCACTGTGGTTGCCACTTTTGGGCAGCACCCATGATTGGTAGCAACATAGACTCTCAGAAATGGAAGGGGACCTTGTGGCCCATCTATTCCAACTTGGACAAGAAACCCCTGGACAGTCTACCCAAGTCATTTAGTTTCTGTGTGAAGAACTTCAGGGAGGTGGAACCCACTGTCATCTGAGGCAATTCATTCCACTTTCAAATAGCTTCAATTATTAGGGCATTTTTCCTGACATCAGATCATCCAGCCCTGCCATTTCCTTCCTGCTATATGTTACCTTTGAGTTCATTAATAAGACCCACCCAAGGACTTAGTTCAGCCATCCACTAAGAATACTTTCTGGGCTGTATAATTCAATGAGATTGAATTCATTTCAATTCAAGTGGATTTATTAAGTGCCTACTATGCTCATGGCTTTGGGTTAAGTTCCAGGTAGAAGAAGATAACTGATAGAAGATGGAAAATAACAAACTCTACCTTTAGGAACTTAAAGTTGAATTTTGGGAGAGGGAAGAAGGCCCTAAGAAGTGCCAATGATTATTGCTTAATTTTACCTGTTGGAAATCCTAGGATCATAGATCTGGAACTGGTAGGGACCCTTTGATGTCATCTAAACCAACCCATTCATTTTACAGGTAAGGAAACTGAGCCCCAGAGTCATAAAGTGACTTCCTCAAGGATGCTCAGGTCTTCTGAACCAAAATCACATGGTCTTTCTGTTGAATCATGCTATCTCTCTTCCATGTATTCAATACGTGTTAAGTCTTCCACTAGTTTGTTTGTTTTTACAATTTTGTAGCTAGAGATGCATTTCTACTTGGACAGTGATCTTGTTCTTTCTATATTATTAACCCACATTGTTTTCTGGTCATACAAGTTCCTGATGGGGCCTTTCATCTGGTGAATTCTTAAATACTGGGAATCATCAGTCCTGGGCTCAAATCTTGCCTCCTACACTTACCATCTAATTAATATCAAACAATTTGCTTAAACTTTAAGGGCCTCAGTTTCCTAATCTGAGAAATGGGGATAATGATTCTCTTGCTACCTCTTTCATGCAGTTGTGAGGAACAAGTTTGTCAAATCTAAAGAGTTACAGGAATATGATTTTATTAGTTGAGTTGCATTGAATTGTTCATCTTTGCAGCACCCACATTATCTAGCACAGAGCCTGATTTGCAGCAGGTGCTCAATAAAAGCTTACTGAATGAGTGATCCAGAATGAAATTGAATGACCATTAGGAGAGGTTTAACTTTCAATTAAGACTTGGGAATGGAAGTGAGATTTTAGCAAAAACATGAAGGACACATCTCTACACATCCCCATACACTCAACCTCCCACACTCTCCTTATTCTCATTTGGATATGAGCACATTCAGAACTCAGGTCAGCAAGAACTGATGGTATGTGGAGGGGGAGAAGGAATGAATGGCTTTTGTGGGAAGGGAGCAAGAGACTGGGGGTAGGGGGTAGTGGTCACCAGAATGTTTTTATTTTTCTTTGTCTCTTCTTTCCCCCAGCTTCTTCCAGTAGCAGGGAATTCTGATTTTCCCTAAGGGTTTTCTACTTAAGTCTCTCTCTCTCTCTCTCTCTCTCTCTCTCTCTCTCTCTCTCTCTATATATATATATATATATATATATATATATATATATATATATATATGTGTGTGTGTGTGTGTGTGTGTGTGCGTTTGTGTGTGTGTGTGTGTTTATTTTTTCATTCATTCATTTTTTTGTGGGACAATGAGGTTTAAGTAACTTGTCCAGGGTCACACAGCTAGTAAGTGTCTGAGGTCGGATTTGAACTCAGATCCTCCTGAATCCAGGACTGGTGCTTTATCCACTGTGCCACCTAGCTGCCCCCTAATTCAATAAATATTTAGCAATCTCTAGCTATAAGGAAAGTCCTGGCTAGGCACTTGGGGGAATAAAGGAAAAGAATAAGTCCAAAATAGGAACTTAAGAGTGAAGAAACTAAATTCCAGAGAAGTTAGGTCTCTTGCCTGAGGTCACTCTAATAGTAATTAATAGAGTCCAGGATACACACTGACATCCTCTGAAAACCAATCCAAATTCAATGCTGCTTCCTCTACACAATGGTCCCTGTCCTCATGGAATTTATAATCTAGTGGTTCGGAGAGTTCCCTATTGGTGCTACATAATTTTTGTTCTGCTTCCCCAGAAATGTACCCTTGAGTACTCTTAAATAAGTAGACATATTGTGCCAAGTGCAGAAATGGGGAAACTGAGGTATAGACAAGGCAAGTGACTTGTCCAAAGACAAGTGATGAGTCATTTTCACAAATGCAGACAGAGCTGCCACTATGGCTTTGGGAATCACGTGCATTTAGGATATAGCAAGCTGGCTTCTTTCGCAACCAACGGCAAGGCTCTTTCACCACAGTTCTCTTCATGGCTCTTTCATTCATGTGAGTCACATTTGCTCCTGCTCCTAACCCCCTTACTCTTCTCCTCATCCTACCACTAAGGACTATTGGGAGTATGTGAAGAAAAAAGGAGCCTGGAGAGTAGGTGTAGAGACTCTCCTAACAGGCAATGAGACATAAGAGCCTGATTGGAATGTCCCAGAATCATTGGCCATAAGCTTTAGTCCCAATATCCAAATTCAATGTTCCATTGATTTTGCAAAGGACGTTTGTAAAAGGTCCACAGGCAGACAACTGGCAAGCAATGAGCATTGAATGCTTACTATGTCCCAGGCCCTGTGCTAAGTTCTGGGAATAAAAATAAAAGCAAAAAAAAAAATAGACAAATCCTGACCTCAAGGAGTTACATTCTAACAGGGGAAGGTGACACATAAAAGTGGGGCATTTATAGCTTCCATAATCTAGATTTCAAGACCCATTTAAGATTCCTCTTCCTCCAGGAAGACTCACCTGACCACTACAGTATTCCAGATCCCTAACTCCTAAACTAATATAACTACTAATTGCCTTTCTCACTCTCTCTGTCTCTGTCTCTCTCTGTCCCTCTGTCTCTGTCTCTGTCTCTCTGTCTCTGTCTCTGGACTCTAGACATTGTCTGACTGCCTTATAATTCTTTTTTGTATGCTTTCTTTTTATCTTCTAAGCTGCATCATTCTCTCTGAGGAGAGGGAACATATGGTGGAAAGACTGGATTTATAGTCCAAAGATCTGCTTTCCAATCAGGGCTCAGCCATTTTTTACCTGGATGACTTAGAGCAAGTCACTTCTTGTTTCAGGGTCTCAGTTTTCTCCTCCTGGTTAAATGAGACAGTTGGATCAGATAATCTCAGAGTTTCCTTCCAACTCAAAATCTTTTAATTCTATGTCTTATTCACCTTTGTTTCTCCAAAATATAGACCATGGTCTTGTAAATATCATATACTCAATAAGTATCTATTGGTTGGTTGATTAATTGATTGGTAATTGAGCATTCCCTTGGTAGCTTGGTTCTTTACATCCCATACTAGGATTCCTGGCTTTTCCTTGGTTTTGTGGGGGCCTGTATACCACATTCCTTGACAACACTTGTATTTTTCCCTTGAAGTGGGAAATGGGGCTTGCTTGTAATTTGTGCAGACTTGTTTGTCATTCCAGAAGGGGTAGAAAGCTGTGGAATACTCCCTCTTCCCCTCTACCTCTAACATCCCTAGTTTCCTTCAAGGTTCATCTATATGAAGCCATTCTTGATTGATTCCCTTAGATGTTAGCACTCTTGGTCTTTTGCTCAAATGATTCTCTCTTCATGTTATAACCTCCCAAGATAATTTAAGCTCCTTCAGGACATGGGCTGCTTTTTGTTATGTCTTAGTGCCCCCGTGTCTAGCCCAATTCTTGGACCAGAGCAAGTAGGTACTTAAGAAATACATATTGGGGATCAGATTGGATTGGATTGCCAAACTATTTCGTTTAAACATTTATTTATTTATTTTTTAGTTGTTTTTTTTTGTTGTTGTTGTTGTTGTTTTTTTTTAGCGAGGCAATTGGGGTTAAGTGACTTGCCCAGGGTCACACAGCTAGTAAGTGTTAAGTGTCTGAGGTCGGATTTGAACTCAGGTACTCTTGACTCCAGAGCCAGTGCTCTATCCACTGCACCATCTAGCTGCCCCTGCCAAACTATTTCAACAGAAAGGTCTGAGACACTGGTTACACACTGAGGAAGAAAAGGTAATACCATTTAGCCTCTCTACTTTATTCCCAATACACCTTTCACTTGCCAATGTTAGTGAAATGGTCTAGGCCTGTCTCTTAGGCAGCATGGCCTCATGAGCAACTCCCCAAACACTGCTTCTGTGCAGGCCTATAAATACAAATACAACCATAAGCAATTATCTAGGTCTACAGAGCTTCTCTGAATTATAATGCACTTTCCCTCACTCTTTAGAAGATACCAAGAACTGCTCCCCCGTGGCAGGTTGTGTTTGATATCTCCAAAGAGCTCATGAGAGCACTTTACAACATAGGAAGGAGACACACAAGGGAGACTACAACTCTACAGACAGACATAAATGGGGATCAGGCTAGCTCTGACTGCCCAAGAAATACAAGTGAGAATCCTCTCAGTCTGTTGGAGAAATGTTGATTTTCTAACTTTGGAGAAAGTGCTAGCAGGAAGTCCAGAGATGAAGCTCCATAGATGAAGAGAGCTTAGAAGCTGCCCCTCTGGAAGTAGGGTTGATAACTATGACTGGTGCTGCCTATTTGCCAAGAGTCTTTTGACTCCAGCAGATGCCACAATATGAGCAAAAGGTTCATCAGCCATTTATGTCTTGTCCCCCAGATGTTTCACTGCCTCAGGGCCTGTGCCTCCAAGAAAACAGATGCTCAGAACACATGTGCATTTTCCACTCAACAAACCATGAGGATGCAACAATAGAATCATAGCAACTGAATCCTAGGGCTAAAATGTCAGCATAGAAAGGGGTTTCTTGGGGAAATCGTTTTATGCAACTTTAGTATCCCTTCCTCAGCTCCTGCAACTTCATCTCTCTTTTTTTCTGTCTCATTTTCTCTGTTGTCTGGCTGGCTGCTTCTGGTTTTTTCTCTGTTGTCTCTGTGTTTCTTTCTTTCTCATTACAACAAACAGCTAAAGCTCTTAGATTATCCCACAGTTCATCATCAGGCTGGTAGTGTTTTGTCTGTGCTGGAGAAAGAGAAAATTTAAAATGATATACCCTTCCAGAAATTCAAAAGCATTACAATTCTTCATTGATCCATGTTGACTCCAAGCAAATGAAAATCTGCCCTGATGAATTTGCTACAAAATTTATTGAAAACTCTGGAGCATAATCATCCTGGTTCTTTGGCCAACACTCTTGCTTGAGGTTCTCAGAGGACAAAGCCACAACTTGGGCTCCTGAGGAAGCAAAGAGAGAGGCCTTGGTAAAGGCCTTTTCTGTTTGATTTTGGACCTTAGTTTTATTCTTGCTTTAACTAGATAATTTCTAAGACTCTTTCCAACTCTAAAATTCTATATTCCCAAGAAATGTTACATCTTGTCAGCACAGAATCTTTTAAAAAATTAAGTAAAATAAATATTTTATTGAAGATATTTATTAGCATAATTATAACTTTCCAATAACAACTCACCTTCACTGCCCGTTACCATGAACCTTCCCTTGTAGCAAAGAAACATACAAAGCAAGATAAACCAACACACTTGGCATATCCACCAATGTATGCCTCATTCTGGGAGACAGCTAGGTGGCACCATGGTTAGAGCGCTGGACCTGGAGTCAGGAAGACCTGAGCTCTAATCCAGCCTCAGACACTTACTAGCTGTGTGATCCTGGGCAAGTAACATAACCTCCATTTGCCTTAATTCACTGGAGATGGAAATGGTGAACCACTCCAGTATCTTTGCCAAGAAAACCCCATGGACAGTATTGGTGTCCTATGGTTCACTGGGTCATGAGAGTTGGACATGACTGAACAACAAATGTGTCACAGTGAACCTATAGTTTACCACTTTTCTGATGAGAGGAGGGAGACATAATATTTGTATGTATAAATACACCTATACATACATAATTATATATTTCCTAATTACATATTAATATTTTTAAACATTCTTAAAACTTTTGAGTTCCAAATTCTTTCTTCCTCTTGCTACTCCTCCCTCCTTGAGAAGGCAAGAAATATGATATTGATTATAAATGTGAAGTCATAAAAACATATTTCCATATTAGTCACATTGCAAAAGTAGACACATGCGAAGAACTAAACCAAGAAAAATAAAATAAAAAATATGTTTCAATCTGCATTCAGAGTTCATAAGTTCTTTTTCTGGAAGTAGACAGCATTTTTCATCACTAGTCCTTTGGAACTGTCTTGAATCATTGTCTTGATCTAAATAGCTAAATCTTTTACAGTGGTTCATCCTTACAATATTTCTGTTACTCTGTACAATGTTCTCCTGGTTCTGCTCACTTCACTTTGCACCAGTTCACATACGTTTGCCCAGGTTTTTCTGAAACAATGCTCTTTATTATTTCTTATAACAAAATAGTTTTTCATTAGAATTATATACCACAACTTGTTCAGCCATTCCCTCCAAAAGAGATACTATAAATATTTTTATACATATAGGTCCTTTTCTCTTTTCTTTGACCTTTTTGAGATACAGACCTAGTAGTGGTATTCCTGGGTCAAAGGGTATACACACATTTATACCCCTTTGGACATAGTTCCAGATTGTTCTCCAGAATGGTTGGACCAGTTCACAAATCCAACAGTACATTAGTGTCCCAATTTTTCCACATCCCCTCCAGCATTTGTCATGGGACACAACTCTCACCATTAGTCCTCTGAAGTCAAGTTTGGTTGCTACATTGATCAGTATCCTGAAATCTTTTTGATGCTGTTCTTTACATTATTATGGTCACTGTATACATTGTTTTCTTGGATCTTCTTTCTTTCCCTTGTATCAGCTCATATAAGTCTTCCTAAGTTCTCAGCATTCTTCATAGTCATCATTTCTTGTGCTACAACATTATGCCATTAAATTCATATACTACAATTTGTTTGGATATTCAATTAACACTTGTTAAAATCAAAGTAAGAGTTTAATAAATGTTCAATCTAAGTGCCTCCTTTGTGCCTAGAACTTTGCTACTCAGTGAGGACTCAAATACAAATGTGAGATGGTCCCTGGCCACTAGGAGCTCACATTCTTAACTGATAGGCTACCATTTTCATTGTGGGTCTTCTAGGCTTTCAAATGGATTCTCCTGGCTAAAAAGCAGTTATCTCAATTGCTCTTAACATATGCTATTTTCTCCAAGAGGAAGAATCTCAAATGTGTCATCTGGATGATAGTTTTCCCTCTCCTTTCCTCCCACACTCACACCCTTGAGGGGAAGAGGGAAATGTCATTGTATAGGGGTCTGGACAATTGGACTCCAATCTTGAGATACCTTTATTTTGGAAATCTAGAGCACATATTCCCACTGGTTCTTCTTGAGGAGCAAAGGGTTTTTCTTTTTTAAAAGCATGAGTTGAGAAATTTTCAAAGTCTCTATGGAGGGCTTAGTCAGAGAGGTCCAGTTCTTAGGAATAATGAAGAAGTGGTCCTTTTCTTTTGGGACTTGACTGCAGAGCCCTCTTTCTGGATGCTTGTTACTGCATTTTGCAATCAGGGCTGATTTATCAAGGGACGACCAGAAACACTGAGAGGCTAGATTTAAAATTCTGAAGTCTGCTGGGCTCCTCCGTCCAGGCTGATACTGTGCCTGCATAGTCCAGAGACTCAGACTTGGAGACACCAAAGAGTAAAGTTATTTGATGGGCTGACGTGCAGGGGACAGGTGTGTATTCCTTACCTAGAGGGCCCCCCCCTCCCAGGGTTTCTAGGGCTTTTGGACTTGGGCGGGGCAGAGATTTCTATTGAGAAGCCATGTAAAGACTAAAGAGAAAGCAAGCTATGAACCATACTGATCTCTGTGTTTCTCCTTCTGAAACATCAAGGAATAAGGGATAAGGTGTTGCCCTTGTAACTAGAGTCAGGGAAAACAGGTAGAGCTAGAGGGGTGGATGAAGGTGGAGATAAGATATATGTAGGGCCAACTGCAGGGGCTGAGAGAGTAGATCAGTTGGAACCAGCCCCTATAATGGTGGTTGAGAAAAAAATCTATGCCAAGCTCCCATTTCTCCCTTGCTTTCCCAGTACTCTATTCTGGGAAGAAAGCAGAAGGAGGTGCTACTCATTGAGAGTTGCTGCCATGTGCTTGTAGCTACCATTACTGCCAGGGGACAGGGAAAAATTAATCTCTTTCCCCTCTCCTTTTGCTGAAAAGAAAGCAAGTTATTGCCTCTCTCCAAGTTTGATTTCCATGACCTAGAAAGTGAGAATAACAATAGTTGTATAACCTATTTCATAAAGCATAAGGTTCAAATTAGAAAATGGATATGAAGAGCTCAGTAACCTGTAAAGCACTGTGTAAATATTACTTATTATTATTATTATTTTCCCACCATGTGGGCATAGTCCTACTTACTGCCAAGGACTGTGAAATGCTTCAAGCAGCTAATGCCTTTCATTTAAGTGATGATCCTCTAACCACAGATAGTAATTGTGCTTTTGAACAGAACTATTTTTTTATTAACATAATTACTACCTTTTAAATTCACCTTCACACAGGACCATTGCAGCTGATAAGGTCTAAACCAATGTTTGACCTGTGAAAACATCTTTCTGGCTGCCCTCTTTTTTCATACATCATTATAGTTAAAATGCTGCGAGAGAGTAGGGCTCACCTTTTCTCCCATTAGAATTCGACTCTCTTCTTTCCACCAATTCATTTGAACATCAGAGGTTGCCATTTTCATTATTGTAACGGGTGCCTTTATAGTCTGCCTGGATGGATATCAGATCAGCCAACATCTGGTGGCAGAGACCATCCTTTTAAGGAGCCTGCAATACAGTGTTATTCGGCTATAGGAAAGTTTCAGGCCTAAAGAACATTCAGAGTTATATTGAGAGCACCAAGGGTAATGTATTTTGAAGGATCAGGCTTGCTCAGGAAGCCCATTGTTGCCATTAGTCAGCACGTACCCTCACAAGAAGAGTCCTTCTTAACCCATGAACTGAGGAACCTGAGTATCTGAGCATCAGCAAATAAACCACGTTGGGCACCTGGGGAATTTATTATTTTAATTGTTAGACTTCATCACTGGTTATTTGAATTTTTTTCCAGGATGGTTTATCACTTGTAAATTATTTGCCACAATGTTGTAATTCTATCCAGATCCTTAACTTTCTAATCATGCATCTTTTATGGGGTCTCTTTTAAAGAAGCACTATAATTACGTGCCAAGGGTCCCTGTAAATTTTATCAGGCCATAAAATATTATACTTTAATTATTTGGAAGGAAAAAAAAGAAAATGTTCTCTCTGCAAGATGGACGATCAATACTGCCAGAATCACTGTGTCGTTGGCAATTTCCTATGCCCTACTTGCACCATCCCTCCCAAGGCCAGAAGGCTCTTTTCCTTCACTCAGGCTCTGACTAAACAAGGAATAAAGAAGAGGATCCAATCGTGGGACCACACACCTAAAGATAGCTTTGTCTAACTCTGTGATAATTGTCTACTCAAGGAGTAGAGAAGACTTCCAAAGAGCTGGCAGTCTCATTGATAGGACAGCTTAGTGTGGGATGATGGGGAATGTAACTTGTAGTCAGGAAGACTTGGGGGTTCAAAACCCACCTATGAGACTTACATGAGGGTGACCAGGGGCCAACTTATATAACCTCTCTGAGCCTCGATGTCCTTATTTGTAAAATAAGTGTAATAAAACCTGTAATAGAGAGAAAAATCGCTCTATAAATCTCAATATTGCCTGGGATTTACTATATAATGACTCAGTATATATTCTTATATAGGAAATATAGCATGACTCGGTTGCTAATGGAAAATAGTCATTCAATCAACATATATATGTATATATGTATATATATGTATATATATATACACACACACATATACACTATACCCTTTATTTTTCAATGACTTTTTTCTTTTTTACATTAATTTTACAATTTTGAGTAGAAAAATTCTCTCCTTTTTTCCAGTCCCTCCCCTACCTATTGAGAAGGCAAACAATATACCTGCTATACGTGTAAAGTCATGCAAAACATATTACCATATTAGCCATGTTGCAAAAAAGAAAAAGCAAGAAAAATAAAGATAGTAAAAACAAACAAAAAAACCCAAAACATGATTCAATCTCTATTCAGAGTTCAATAATTTGCTCTATGGAGATGAGAGCATTTTTCATCATGAGTCTTTTAGAATTGTCAGGTATCAGTGTCTTGATGAGAGTAGCTAAGTCTCACAGCTGATTATTGTTAAAATATTGCTATTATGGTAAATGGTGTTCTCCTAGTTCTTTTTGCTTCACTTTGCTTCAGTTCATATATGTCTTCCTAGGTTTTTCTGGAAATCTCTCCTTCATTTCTTATAGCACAATAGTCTTTCAGTACAATAATACATCACAACTTGTTCAGATTCAATTGATGGGCAGCCCTTCAATTTCCAATTCTTTCAACAGGCATTCATTAGGTGCTTGTTAAGTGACAACTACTATACTAAGTGCTGGGGATTAAAAAAAAAAGGCAAGAATGATTCCTGCTTTCAAGGAGTGTATATTCTAATAAAGACATAAAAAATAAGTAGGTGCATACAACCTACATACAAAATAGATGGACAATAATCTGAGAGAAGAAAGCATTAGTAGATGAGAAAATGGGAAAGACCTATAGAAGATAATATTTTAGCTTTTTTTTTTTTTTTTTGCAGGGCAATGAGGGTTGAGTAATTTGCCTAGGATCACACAGCTAGTAAGTCTCAAGTGTCTGAGGTTGGATTTGAACTCAGGTCCTTCTGAATCCAGAGCCAGAGCTTTATCCACTGTGCCACCTAGCTGTCCCTGATTTTAACTATGTTTTGAAGAAAGACAGCGAAACTAAAAAGCAGAGATGAGAGCACAGGTTCCCATCTTCTTTATTCTGTTTTTCAGTCCTGTTCCAGAGTCTATTTGCATGATAACTAGGAGCATTTTGTGGGTTAGAAAGAATCTCTTCATCTCAACTATATGCATATTTTGCAGTTTTGCTAACTGTAATGTCCTAGGATAATTTGAAGGAGAGGTAGGCTCTTGACTAAGGAATATGATAGGAGTTTAAAGGAATTTTATACCATAACTCAAAGAGATTAGACTGAGAGACCTCCAGACAGTATCAGAAGAAAAGTGTTCAAAAGAAGAGATTGAAACTCCTAAGGACTGGTCTAACCAATAGCTTAGGCTGAGTGAGTAAAAATAGCCTGAGGTTTTCAAAGGTAGAACCCAGCTACTTTATTAGTAGCTCCAAAAAGTCAATCCAGCTGAAGCTATAGGTAGTGGGAAAGAGTAGCTTACAGGACATGTTCAGCAGAGAGCAACTCAGTGAAGACCCAGCAGAGGATGGAAGTGTCCAGTGGAAAAGAGAAAAGAGCTGTGTGATGACATCACCAGGAAATAATGGTGACCTTTCAGTGTTGGAGTCCCACGTTGCCTTTGGCCACAAGTATTTCTTGGTCAATCATGTTCCGTATGTGTCTGCTTCTTCACATGTGCTCCTAAGTCAGATGCATCACCAACAAGTGCGTTTCACTATGCATGTTCTCTGGTCACATGTATTTCTCCCATGTGCCTCCTTACCTGCTGCTCTTTTGGTAACCTGTAGTAGAATATATCCTTATTTGTACCAGAAGAACCTTTCTTACCACTTTTTGCATTTGACATTTGATTAAATGAACTAATGTGGTCTCTGGTTGATCTGGTAAATGAATGGAGGTTTGTGAAATGTATTTTTAAGTGGATGTTAAACTTCATAATACCTTGGACTGTAGGCAGCTTCTAGGGACCCATATGTCAAAAGGCTCCTAGGCCTACATTTAAAACCTTCAAATGAGAAGGAAGTCCAGAAATAATCTAGCCAATTCATTCCTGAAGCATAGATTACTCTTTTTTTCCAAAAATAAAACGCTTTATTAGGAAACATCAGGGAACTATGCGTGGGAAAAGGAGGGGGTCACTCTGTCCAACAGTGGCTGCAGTGGGGGGCCGTGCACACGTAGTAGAGCCTCATGGCATCTTCAGCCTGGGCACTGTGGGACCGGAACAACACAGTCTCCTTGTGGTCACACTTCTGGCATGGGTGGTCCTTGGTCCCAGGCAGGTTGGGGTCCTGAGACATGCTGGCGATGATCTGGGTCAACTAGTCCACCTCGTGCATGTCTTGTTCAAGTAGATGCAGCTGTTGTTCGGCCTCCTGCCAGTAGTCACAGTTGCAATACACATAGAGAAGGATGTGGTTCTCCCTGTCCTCCATGGGGTAGATAGAGCATGTTGTTATACTCCTGGCAGAAGCAGATTCTCACAAAACCTGGCTCATATGTCCCATCGGGCTCCATGGCGATGGGGAGCCATCAGGAGCCTGTGTCCCACTTCATAGATTACTTCTACAGCAGTAACATATATGGATATTTAGCCCTAGATGATGTTTTCTCTGACTTGGGGTTAAAGATTAAATTATGTTCATCATATTAAGTTATATTAAATACAATGAATTTTAGGTATTTAAACTGGCAAGTTTTTACTCTCATAGCCAAAAAATGTAAGCCTCTCAAGAGCAAGGGTATTCTTGTTTTATGTTAGTTTAATTGAATTGTTTGATGAATGAAATGGGTAAACCATTCATACGGAACACATAAAAATGCCACAAGGAAAAAATCTGAATTGGGGGCTCCCTGAAGCATAGGATCTGGGAGGGGGATAAGACCAATATCAACAGCAAGACCACAAACAGAAGATAGGCATGTAGGAACAGATGAATACTTATTCACTGTTCAATTATTATTACCTTTACACAGACTGTTTAAATATTACTATTTACACAGTTTCGTGAGGGTAAGGAATATATCATGTTTCAACTTTGCAACCTCAAGTACTAAATAAAATTTTATGCAATTGAAGTGGTGTTTCAGAAATAAATGCATAAAATCATGTTTTTTTACTAATAGGGACACCATTTCCCCAGTTAACATTTATTGAATGTTCAGGCCATAGTTATTTTGACAGTTTATAATATGATCAAAAATGTATTTTCTTGGGATACCTGAAAGCTACATTCTAGCCCCAGCTTGGCCACGAACTTGTCTGTAACCTTGGGTGAGTCTAGTCCCCCTTTGGACCTTATTTTCCCCATCTGTAAAGATCTGTATCAGGTGATCTTTAAGATTCCTTCCAGTTTTATCCAATTCCTGTAGGGTCTAGGGACCAAGGTGGCCAGGAACAGGCAAATGATAATAAAACCGGCCAACCCTGAGTTCTGACACAAAGGACTCCAATAGAGTTTATAACTTAACATTATATTTACTTACAGTAAAGATTTCCTATCAATGGTTTCCAGTTACACATAACTTGCAAATAATTTGCAAAACATTCTCCAGGATGCCAGAGGTCAGACACATCAATAGCTGCTGCAAACCCACTGACTTTATTTTTCCAGGGCTGGCTGAGCAACTGGAGGTTTGTCCCCCACAGTCTGCTGGGGAGGGGCCAGGGCTCCAAGCCCATCTCCTTGCTGGTCCTGCTGAGGTTGGAGCAGCTGTAACAACAGCAACAGTAGTAATGGTGATGGTGATAATAATGCCTTACATTTATAGATTGCTGTATGGTTTGTAAAATGCTTTACACATGCTATCTTAAACCAACTTGAATGGGGCCTAGGGAGACTGGGGGTCCTGGATGCTCTAGAACCTTCCCATAAGCTGCTTGGTAGGCGCTTGGAAAGTAGCAGATGTCTAAAATGCCATGAATCTATTCTTATTGGAATATTATAGGAGATCCCAGTAAGCACTCGTCATGAGCTCTTCAGTTACCTACTCCAATCCTCTGCTAATATGAAGTCTTGAGACTTCTTGCCTGCAAACACTGATTCTGAAGGAAGGAAGTTAGGACTTGGGCGGATCCTGCCCACTCCAAGCTTAAACATCAGGGACCAATCTCATCTTTTTTGCCTGCCCCCTCTGTACCCCTACCCATGTCTTTAATATTCTTCCCTCTATAATAATCTGCTCTATCAATGGCAGCAAATATTTACTTAAAGTCCTACTATGTTTCTAGACTTGTTCTTTGTTCAGTCATTTTAGTCATGTCAGCCTCTCTGTGACCTCATTGGATATTTTCTTGATAGAGATACTGGAGTGGTTTGTCATTTCCTTCTCCAGCTCATTTTATAGACAAGGAAACTGAGGGGAACAAGGCTAAGTGACTTGCCCAGGGTCACAGCTTGCCCAGGGTCTGAGGCCAGATTTGAACTCAGGAAGGTGAGTATTCCTGACTCCAGGTCTAGGACTCTATTGACTGGGCCACTTAGTTGCCCTAGTCTTGTTCTATCTCTGACAAACTCATTTACATTAGGATTTAAATGACCCATAAGGCTTAATGACCCCTTCCATGTAACATTTGCTTTTTAATAGGGGACAGATGTTCCACAACAAACTTTAAAGACATCCACTAGATGCAAAGTGTTATGGTAAAACTAAGGGAGATAAAATTTGGGAATTAAAACCAGAATTGGGGGGCAGCTAGGTGGTGCAGTGGATAAAGCACCAGCCCTGGATTAAGGAGTACCTGAGTTCAAATCCAGCCTCAGACACTTGACACTTATTAGATGTGTGACCCTCGGCAAGTCATTTAACCTCCATTGCCCCACAAAAAAAGAAAAAGGAAAAGGAAAAACTCGAATTGGGGGCTCCTGGAAGCATAGGATCTGGCAGGGGGATAAGACTAATATCAATAGCAAGACCATGAACAGAAGATAAGTATGTAGTAACAGTGTCAAACAAAGGATCTATGAGGATTCAGAGGAAGAAGTGAGGAGTTCCTTCTTAGGGGCTTCAGGAAAGATTGTCCTTGTGGAATGTTAGGTATCAACCAGTAAAGTGGGAAATTAAGGTTTAATCTGGGAACTTGGTCTAGGTAGACTTTCTAGATAACTTTCTAAGACTAGGTGCCAACCTGCATCAGGACAGGTAGTTCCCTCATCTGGGTCTTCCCTAAACAAATAATATCACAGGTCTGTTTCTTGTCCTGATCACCTAATAGGTCTTTATGGACACTTTCCCAATGTCTATGGAATCATGTTCTGCTGTAACTGCCTCGAGTCCTATAGGAAGCTCACCTCTTTTGCTTCAGTAAGTGAGTATACAACCCTAGTGCTATTGGAAAATGACAAACTCGTTTACATTAGGGTTTTCTATTTATATTATTCCCTCTTTCACTGAGTGGGCTCTTTACAAATGGGGTGGCCTGTACCCCACACCACTTACCAGGAACTTTAGATGCTGAGGGTTTCAACAGGTAGGCCCAGTCCATCTCTAAATCATTAGGAGACAAAGACTGACCCAGGCACCATTATTTCCCAAATATTTATAGACTATTAGAGCTGGAAGAACCATTAGAGATAATATAGTTCAACCCTCTCGTTTTACAGTTGGGGAAACTGAGGTCTGGGGAAGTTAAATGGCATAATTACTATCAAAGTGAGATTTGCAGTGCTAGTGAAGTTTTACATCACATAATAGAAATAATTTGCCTTAATGTTTTCAACTTCGTGCACCCATTTCCTCTTCTGAAGATTTAGGGGGATTATATTAGATAAACTGTAAACTCCCTTCTAATTCTAAATCTAATATTCCAATGTAGTAATATGATCTTCTCATTGAGATAAAATATGGTAAATATTTGTTAAGCACCCAGTATGTGCCAGAACTTGGACTAAGTACAAAGAGGAATAAAATGAGGTTGTCTCACCCCTCAAGAAGCTTACAAGGGAAGGATATACACAAATGGAAGTTGAGAGGGGAGACAGGATTGTGGGACCATGATGATGACTGTAATTGAAACTAAGTGGATTGGCTGGTGGCAAATGAAGAGAAGTCTGGGGTTTTACTTCTATAAAGGGAGATCATGGGAGATGTTTTTTTGATCTGAATCTCAAACAGAGAAGTAGAAACACCTGAGGTGATTGATGAGATGTGAGTAGCAAAGCTGAAGAAGTCTCCATGATGGTGAGTTTTCTGATCAAGACTGTGAGTTTCTCAAGGACAGGGAGTGTTGTCTTCTTCTACTGCCTCCCTCACAGCACCTGGCACTAGCTGGGTGCATATAAGGGCTCAGGAAATTCCTGGATACTGACTAAAGTGGTGTCTGGAGCCTTCCAAGGCTCAAGGAGAGGGCAGAGTAAATAGGAAATCTCATTTCTAAGCTTCCTGCCTTGCCCTTGACCCACCCTGTGCCAGACCTCTGTGAGTGCTTCCAGTCAAAAACACACTAATTCATATTTAGCAACTCCTCTCCAATGAATTCCACACTTCCCATCACTCAAAGATGGATTTGGTTGTGCCTCATTCTCAATTTCCCAGGGATAGATCTCCCCCTATGGATCCCATACCACTTTGCCACTTAATGCACTAATTCTAGTCCAGTGCCTTATCCTTCTAAGTTTGGATCCCCAAATGCTCAATAACAATGTCTGGGTTGCCAATGGCCAAAGAGGACAGAGGTTTTGTGTATGCTTTAAGTGCATTCAGAGGATCATTGGTTTCAGAGCTAGAAGAGATCTACAGGCTATGGGGTCATAGATTTAGAATGAATAAATGAATGAAAAAGCATTTATTAAGCACTTACTGTGTGCAAAGAATTGCATTAATTATTGGAGGCAAAAAGAGAATTAGAGCAGGAAGAACCCCAGAGGCCATCTGGTCTGAACCCCTAATTGGGTTGTTTAGACCAAGCCTTTCATTTTACCAGTGAGGAAACTGAAGCCCAGTCAGTGTAAATGACTTGCTCAATGTCACAGAACTAATTAATGGCAGAACCAAAATCCATGTTCATGCCTCCATGAATTCTTACTTGATCCCCTGATCAGGAATGACTTTTGTCTTCCAATCCCACCCAGCACTTTGTGTTCTAGTTATTTCTTTTTTTTTTCTTTTTTGGTGAGGCAATTGGGGTTAAGTGACTTGCCCAGGGTCACACAGCTAGTAAGTGTTAAGTGTCTGAGGCCAGATTTGAACTCAGGTACTCCTGACTCCAGGGCCGGCACTCTATCCACTGCGCCATCTAGCTGCCCCTGTTCTAGTTATTTCTCTGTGTGCTTCATCCCTTTTGCTAGACTGTAAACTCCATGAGGGTCAGGATCTGTCTTACATAAAAGTTGTCTCTCCTCTTGTCCCCCACACAGCATTCTATACCAGGTAGGGGCTTGATAAATTGTTGCTGTTTTTGTATCCTTCATGACTTAAAAACAGGGCTCTGGATAGAATAACTGTTCAAATGTTGCTTTGGAATTGAAATTAGTTTGTTATAGATTCTGTGATGGATGTTTCTGGGTATTATTATACAGTTGGTGATATACCTCCTGCTTTGATTAAGGGAATGATTAGAAAACAAAGAAAATAATGTCATTACTTCAGCAGTGACATCAGGAAATAAGCCTGTACTGGTTTTCCACCAGTAAGGATGGACTTGCACAGGTGCTTTTTGGTCTTGTCTTCCTCTTCCTCCTCCTCTACCTCCTCCTCTTCCTCTTCCTTCTTCTCCATTATTATAATCCCAGTGCCTTTTTTACATTACAAAAAAAGTCAGCATATGTACCTGTGTAAAATAGCGTGCAAATGAATAACTATGAAAGAATAATAGCAGGATAGCAACTTGGCCCAGGAACACTTGGATCAGAACTTCTTTTAAAAAGATGGGAACAAGCTGGCAACAACAAGAACAATAATGACTACAGTCTCATGATAGAACCAAAAGAACTGGATAACATCCCCATGAGTGCAACTATACATATAGCAATAAACAAGCATTGAATCAATAGCTTCATTGAATAGATCTGTTTGCAGAAAGTAGAATGGTTCCTGATGGCTATACAGGCTCTTAGCCATTCATAAAGCATGGGCTGCCTGTGCAGTCTTTTCCATGCCTCAGTACAGGGATAGGTCATCGATCCCAAAAGCTGCAGTAAGTTCCCTCTTAAGGAGTCTGAACTTAATAATTGATACAAACTTTGTAAAGAAATGGTAGAAAATATCCAAGCTAGCCTGTATAGCCTCCATGGTTCCTTTTTAGCTCTAGACTATATGATATGATCATGTGATCACATGATTTCATTAGATTCTCACAACAGCCCCATGAAGTTGGTACCCCAGGTATTATTATTCTAATTTCATAGGTGTGAAATTGAGCAGTGCTCTTAATGATCCTGAACTGCCTATGAACATTTTAACACTATTCTTTTCTCAGTCAAGCTTTTTCTTTGCATATGTTAGAGTACTATTGTCTCTGAAGAATTAAAGTTGTATGTGAACCAAAAGACAATAGAGAAACAAATAGGAGGCAGTGTACAGATTATGTACATTATAGGGTGTCCCAAAAACCTTAGTGCAGTTTTTATCTTTAAATAGCTTAAATAGATGCATACAAAATAGCTTTAACATACACATACATGCATACAGATACACATGTGTGTATATATATCACATATGTGTAGATTATATGCCGTATGTGCAGATTCGACTACACATATAGAAATGCATATAAGGGTGTCCCAAAAGTCATCGTGCAATTATAAGTTTTAATAGCATATGTATATATGCAAAATAGCTTTAAGATGCACACATGTGTATCTATGTACAACACAAGAATATGTGTATAACAAAGAGTCACAGATACATGTTTCATATATATATGCATGTATCTATGTAGGCATGAATATGCTGTTCATATATGCTAGGGTATTCAAAAATTAGTGCAATTTTAAGTTATTCAGCTTAAAACTACACAAAGGCTTTTGGGATAATCTGTATATACTATATATCCATCATCTATAGGGAATATGTATGGAGTTTGTTTATGTATATATACATATATTTTGTTGATGTTTTTCATTTTTATATCATAGTTGTATGTAGTCTTTTCTCAGTGATGTCCTTTAGGTGCAGGGGCATAAGGTGATGATCATCCAGCAGACTCTATGTAAGAAAAGGATGTGGGCTGAAGATGTAGCAAGAAGCAGAAATAATAGAGGGCCAGCTTTAGTGCTGCCCTGATACTCTGAAAGATGCAAAGTCTCTGGCACATTGAGTATATCATCCATGGGGAATTCTCTGAGAGAATATGGATGAGAATCATATAGGACCAGAAAGAATGAATTAGCTGTGATTGGCCCCGGGGAGATGAAAATCATGAATCCATTGCTCTATTATAGATGAGGGAACCATAGCTTACAAAGATAAAATGACTCGTCCAAGATCCCTTGGCTAAGACATGTCAGAGGTAGCATTTGGTCTCCAGTCCCTCTTCACTTCAGCCACCACTTTGCATGACACCTCACTGTTGCACTTAGCTTTAAGTTCCAGAGTCACACAATCTTATCATGGAAAGGGAGTTCAGAGATTTTCTGCTCCAATATAGAGCATAAGTCCACTTATAAAACCCCCAATAGTCATCCCCTGGCTCTCTTGAAATGACCTAAGAAGCACAATAAAGTAAATTAAAATAAAAGTATTTATTTAAAAAAGACATTGTACATTTCCTCCTGTTCCTCATATCTAACATGGAAGTGACCTTCCTGATGTGCTGCAAGCTTGTGCTACATGGTGCCAGTTCTGAGTCAGCTAAAAGGTTCCTTACAAAGCATGTGGCCTTGTCTCCTTGATGGGAGGAAGGAAGTGGGCAGCTCTTACCACAGGACCCACCAGCAGGGAGGTCTGGCTCTGGGACTGGAGGGTCAGATTTATGCAGATTGTCTTAGGGTGCTGAAATGAATGCAAGAGAGAAAGTTTTCATGCCATCTCTTAGGCACATTACCACAGCAAAGAAAATAAGAAAAACAAGACCCAGGCAAAGTTGCTTTCGAACAAAGAGGAATCCATTGTGAAAATGGGGTTTTAGATGAGAACCAACAAAGCACTGGGGAGATGGGATGTTATTTCAGAACCCCTGCAGAGTAGCTGGATTCTCT
Organism: Dromiciops gliroides; assembly: GCF_019393635.1. NCBI lineage: Eukaryota > Metazoa > Chordata > Mammalia > Microbiotheria > Microbiotheriidae > Dromiciops > Dromiciops gliroides. The sequence goes on from NC_057862.1 coordinate 366,674,512, forward strand.
ATTAGCTCAGGAGGGGTTCCTGAAAACTGGGAAGAGAAATGTTGAAGAGATGGCCAGTCAGAGCCATCAGAATTGGGTGGAATCAGGGCTGCTAGGTGGCGCAGTGGATAAAGCACCAGTCCTGGCTTCAGGAGGACCTGAGTTCAAGTCCAGACTCAGACACTTGACACTAGCTGTGTGACCCTGGGCAAGTCACTTAACCCCCATTGCCCCAGAAAAAAAAATACAAAAAAAAAGAATTGGGTGGAATCAAGCCAGTAGGCCTTTCTAGAAGGGGGAAGGGAAGGGATTTGGAAGGAAGTGAAAGGCATGGAGAGGGAGGACATTGGGAGGGAATTTCCAGAAACATATTTCATATTGTACATGGTATTCCAGGACAGACATTGCCCATAAATCTATTACTGAAAGGGCAACATCTTTGTTAAATAAAGAGAATAGGGACATGAGAACCCATCTGGCAATAAGGTGCAGGTCATCGAGACATTTGCAGAACTTTAAAGGCTATGGGATTTGGAACTGGGAAGGGACCTCAGAATTCCTCTAATCCATTGTATTTCAAGTCACAGAGATTTATTGCATCAGTGCTTCGCAACTTAAAAAATAATGCTGTTTGTCTCTAGGAGATGTTTCTACTCTTTGTTTTATCACAGAAATGCCATATGTACACTCCTTCCCTCATGCACCCATACATACATGCTTACACACAAAATGTACATGCCATACACACACGTGCCATATTCTTTGGTAAGGTAGATGTGCAATTACAAGACCTGCCTGCAATTACTAGCTGGGTGACCATGGAAAAATCATTTTAGCTCTCCTATATCTTATTGCTTTTTATGTTTTATTTTGTTTTGTTTTGTTTTAAAGGGAGAGAGGTAATATAAAATCTTTCTACCTACCTCACAGAGATGTTGTCAGGAAAATGCTTTGTAAAATTTAAAATGCTATGGAAACGAGTTATTATTGTTGAATGAATGAATGAATGAATGAATGAATGAATGAATGAATGAATGAATGGAGTAAGTGAGTTGAAAAGGTCTTACTGCCCCAACCACTGTGCTAGGGACTGAAGATATAAAATAATAAAGAGTTCCTATTCTCAAGGAGCTCCAACTGTTATAGGGGAGACTGTCCATTCAGATTGTTCCATCCTCCATCCTCTGTTTCTCACACCTGAGGTCAAACTCAGGCCAAGAGAAATGACGCTTTCCACAGAGCAAGGGAACCGGGATGCCTCTGAGATGTTTTCAGGTGCTCTGCAGTCTTTATTAGGGAAAGCTTGCTCTGATCAATGCACTAGGAACAGCCAAGGCTCCCTGTCTTATGGGAACTGAGTTGGAGGTAGTTTTGACCAGCTTCCTGTTGGCCTGGAGGATGAGATCCCACCTCATTTGTGGCCAGGTTTGGCTGTGCCTGGTGAGCAGAGTGATGTGCTGAGCAGTGGGGATTAGGAAGTGGAGGTTAGTAAATGGAGAGGAGGGCAGTGGGAGCCCAGACTGAGTACTGAATTCCAGTCTGGCTTTGTGCCCTCCTCCCTGGGTGGTCTCTTGGCAGGTTCTCTGATTGCAGAGTGATTCTGTTACTCCTTTGTACATGATTCAGACCTTGCCTGGGAAGTGTGCATGGATTAACAGAGTTAAAACACAGCTCAGAAATCTTAGTTTCATTGGCCTTAATATTGTGACATGAAGGTTTTGCATTTCTCCTCCTCCTTTCTTTATATTTAGTCATTAATTGAGACACATAAGTAGGGAGCAAAGGAGAAAGTGTACTTCCTAGATTAAAAAAAAATTCAATTGTACAAGCATCTTAAGTGTGAGTACCTACTCTCTGCCAGGCACTATGCTAGGTCCTGGGGTTGAAAACATAAAAACTAAATTGTTCTTGCCTTCAAAAAAGTTAAGTTTCACTGGGGAAAATGGTATATAAATAAATAGATATGAAATTTATACCAAGTAATTTCTATGGGATGGGGCTGGGAGATACACTAACCATGAGGGGGATCAGGAAATGTTTTATGTAGGTTGTGGTGCTTGGTCTGAGTCTTAGAGGGATCATGGGAACTAGGGATTCTAAGAGGCAGAAGTAAGGATGAGATGCATTATAGGCATGGGCAACAGCCAGTGCAATGTTACGGGGATGAGTAATGGAATGGCATCAACAGGGTATGGGAAATAAGCCAGTTTAGCTGGAATACAGATGGTATGAGGGGGAGTAATTGACATCAGCATATGCCTTACTCATCATGTCACAATGGAGGAAGTCCCAAATTCTTGAAGGAAATAGCAGTGAAGTTTGAACCCTTCAAATCTAACCAAGGTAGCCTTTAAGCATGGGTCAGTGATGGATTGTGGGTCTCTTATCCAAGGCCAAGCTCAGGGAATCTTCTCACCATGCTAGTTTCAGGATGGTGATTTTCCTTTGTTTATGGCCACAGTAATGCATCCACCATCCCCCAAGTCATTGAGAGCTTGTGCTCTATGATGGTAGATCAAGAAACGGCACACTCAGGAAATCTCAGACCTTTGAAGTATTAGAATAAGAGAGTGTGACAGAGCCTCTCAGCCTCACCAGTCACATATGCTTCAGTGGAAAGCACAGATCTGGGATCAAATCCTAGCACTGCTATGAATGTGGGTAAATCACATGACATGGTCCTCAGAGAAGGCATTAGACTAGATGAGATCTAAGGTTGCTTCTACCTCTAATCTATAACTTCAAGACTCTGTGACTTATAAGTAGAACACTGTTCTAGACTTTGGGGGTGGGAAGAGAGGGACACAGAAATTCATATAAAACAGTTCCAACCCTCAAGAAGATTAGATTCTACTGGCAAATTTTATAGATTTTTCCCTTCATATAAAATCTCTAGTGAAAGAAAGCTAAAGCTTTCCTATATTCATTACATTTCCAGAATTTCTGTTCAGTATGAATTATTGGAATGTTTGTATCTTTATCCAAAATGTAATTTATTAAAAAATAAAACCTTTTTGGTGACATTTCTCCCAACACTCTACCAAATCTCTATGGGCTGTTGGACAGGGGTTTTGTTCTGAGGGCTTTATAGCTAACTGCTCTCTAGTATTTTCCACCATGGTATCTTCAGGGACTGAAATGACCTGGCCATTTTTGTGAGTATCCCATAAAAATCCCATAAATTCCCATCATATAACCTTGCTGATTCATTTTTATTTTTTCTAATAAATGCACGAGTTTTGATTTCCTAATTTCCACATCCTTGGCTGACTGCCCACTCACTGCACATTTGGATAGGGGCAGCAATGAAAATAATCACATGGCTTTTAAGATGGGTTTGTCCATCTTGATCTAAGGGCAGACATATTTCTGCTTTCTCTGAACTAATGAGATCTAAGACCATCAGTTGGTTTGGGGCTGAAAAGGAGGTGGGAAATGGGAGTGAGGTGGGTGGAGAAAGTGATAGTGATAGTTGATGCCCAATCCAATGAGTATGTACTTAGTAAACTTTCCCCAGTCTTTTTACTCTAGCTGGAGTCTACTCAGAGACAATTCAATTCAATTCAATTCAATTCAATTCATTGGGCATTGTGCTAAACCCAGGAAATGCAAGGACAGAAAAGCAAATAGTCCTTGCCCTCACCATTTCTTGGAAAAATAAAAGAACAACAGCTAATATTTCTATAATGCTTTTCCACATCCATTATCCCATTTCTGTGAAGGCTACCAGAATGGTTATCTTTGTTTTACAGAGGAGGAACCTGAAACTGATAGTTTAAAAGACTTGCTGAAGGTCACATGACTAGTAAGTGTCTGGGGTGGGATTTGAAACCAGATTTTCCTGATTCCAGGTATATTCTTCCTGCTTAGTATTTTACCTGCCTATCTGGGCCTGTGTCACTGTGGGGGTGTGACAACCTGGTCAGTTCTCTATCATGCCCACATTTTCAGTGATTAAATATCTTAGTGTTGAAAGACTTCAGAAAGACAGAGATAAGCTATCACTCTTCTCTCTCTTTTCCTGGTATAGAATAAGGTTACCAATTCTGGAATTCTTTTAAAAAGAAACGTTTTAGTTGCACTTTTTTAACATTCATTTTTATATTTTGAGTTCCAAATTCCCTCCCTCCCTCCAGACCTTCCCATACCCGTTGGAAAGGCAAGCTGTTGATGTGGGTGAACTGGATTTAAGTGAGGCAGGGTTGCGCAAGATCCCCAACCTCACGCTCTTCCAGAGTCATCAAAGTCCAGTGGCAGAAGAAAAGTCAGAATGACTGGCAATGTCCTGGGATGCAGGGGATGACCTTGGCATCTTTGATGTCTGAACAAGTTCTAAGTGCTCCAGCTGTCTTCATGACCATTGGAACAAATTGTTCTCATACACCCATTCTACCAGGGGAAGTCTTCACATGCTTTGGGTAGACACCCCAAGTAGAAGGCAAGCAATATTACACCCACTGGACTTGTGAATTCATGCAAAACATATTTCCATATTAGCCATGTTAGAAAAAAAAGCTAGAAAAGTAAAGTGGAAAGTGATATGTTTCAATCTGTACTCAGAGCTCATCATTTCTCTTTCTGGATGTGGATGGTATTTTTAATCATGAGTTCTTTGGCATTGTCAAGTTGTACTTAAGTTTAATAATCAATTCATTCCAATTCAACAAGTACTTAGTAAATAACTACTATGTGCCAGGCACTGAAGATCACTGGAAACAGATTAAAATGGTGATGGGAAGGTGGGTCTGGATGGGTCTTGCTCTCAAGGAGCTTGCAACCTAATGGAACTCAAACAATGCTGTGACAGCTAAAAAGCTGAATGAAGTTTCATAAATAGAAGCATGGTTTCCAGAATGAGGAAGAGGAGACACTGTGCCCTGCCTTGATCAGGCCACATATGGAATATTTAACAACATTCTAGTTGCCTCATTTTAGAAAGGATGTAAATAAACTAGAGAGTTTCCAGGGATGGACCACCTAGAAGCATTTAGTTCAGTCAATAAATATTTATTAAACCCCTATTAAGTGCCAGAACTGTGCTAAGTGCTGAGGATACAAAAAGAGGCAAAAGATAGTACTTGTCTTCAAAGAGCATACAATCTAATGAAGGAAAAAATGTGCAAACAAATATATGCAAACAAGATGTATATGTATGTGTATATGTACAAGTACATGTATATGTATATGTATATGATAGGCATATATACATATTTATATATGAAACACACATTATATATATGATAGGCATATACATATGTGAAACACACATACTCTCTCTCTCTCTCTCTCCCTCTTTCTCTCTCTCTCTCTCTCTCTCTCTCTCTGATAAATGGGAAATAAGAGAGAGAAATTAGATTAGCATGGTAAAGTAGAAAGAGGAATGAGTTGAAATTGAGGACACCAGGGTTCTCTATAGCATCAACACAAGAGAGCTAGGGATCATTGGGAAAATTCCATTCCCTTTTAGTTCCTTCTATATAAAATGAGGTATTCGGACAACTTTATCTCTAATAATCATTCCACATACAACATTCTTTGTTCTATGGTCTCTTCCAGTGCTAAAATACCATGTACCTGGGATATTCTGGGCAAGGGAGGACAGAGCATTGGATCTGGAGTCAGGGAAGCTCAGATAGAATCCCAATGCTGCTCCTGACCACCTCTGTCCTCCAGATGAATGCATATCAATCAATCTATCAGCAATATTTCAGCACTTAACATGTTCCAGGAACTGGGCTAGGCTGGAAATACAGAGACAATAGTGCAAGAGTCCATGCTTCCAAGGAGCTAACGTATTGGAGAGACATCCGTCCATCCATCCATCCATCCATCCATCCATACGTGTAATATATACAAATATATACCTACACATGTACATACACATATGTATGTAAAATATATACACACACAATACATAGATGTGGTAAAACAGGTCTATATACACAAATGCATATGATTACATACATAAAATGTGTGTGTATGTGTAAATATAGATGCCTGTACACACATATATGTGCATATGCATACATATACATGTATATATTTTTATATACTGTCCTGGAGGTAGAATTAGCATCAGTGAAATTATCCACTCAATGGAATGTGGACATGACTAGCAGGGCAGTGCCTTAAAATTCATGTTTGCAGAATATAATTTTGGGAATTCTAATCAGATTTCTCTTTCCCTATCACCATGTAGGTTCTTCTACCAAGACCTTTGTCTCTGACTTCTTAAGGTGTCACAAGGTCCATGTCTTCATTCTTTCTCTTTCCTTTCCCACTCACAACTACCCTATGCAGCCTTTTGTGCTTTATTCATTATGGAATCCTTGTCCACAAAGAGTGCCCACAAATGTTGGCTGTTTAGGGTGGCCTTGGCCAAGCCTTTGCAGGATCAGGTGGGCACTAGTCTTACTTCCTCTTTGACTCCACATGTAATTACATCTGGCTTGAGTTTGGTTTCCTGCTACAGGTCAAGTACAGCACACTTCTGGCCTTAACCTTTATGATAAATTTCAAGACTATAATTGCAATGGAAAGAATCCTGAATCTGGATTCAGTGGACCTAGGTTCACATCTTCCCCTTTACTACCCCAGGCAAGCATTTTTTATTGTTCAGTTATTTTTTTTTCCAGTTATTTCCAACTCCTTGTAACCCTATTTGGGGTTTTCTTGGCAAACATATTGGAGTGGTTTGCCATCACAGATGAGAAAACTGAGGTAAACTGTGTTAAGTGACTTGCCCAGGGTCACACACTCCGTAAGTATCTGAGGCTGGATTTGAACTGAGGTCTTACTGACTTCCTGACTCTTGGCCTGGAGGTCTATCCACTGCACCACCTTAACCTCTTCTATTTCTTCATCTATGAGGATTAGCCTAGATGGTCTGTGAGGTCACTTTCAGCTCTAAACCTATGATCTGACCACCCTGTGGTTCTTTACTAGGATATTGACATAGCATCCACAAGGAATTCCAATGGCATTAACCCAGTTAGTAGAGCATAAAGGTGTTTTGGGTTTTTTGGGATTTTTTTCAAAGACAAAGTCTGCTGCCTACCTCTAGTTGTCATTCTGAGGCGGGAAATCAGAGACTGGCTGGTAGCTGGTTTCAGAAGTGAAAGTCTGCCTACCCCTTTACCAAAGAGTAAGGAGAAGCTACCACCCTACTGTAGCACCCTTCTTAATGATAGGAGTGGATTGTCTCTTTATGGTTATGAAGTGGAACAGAAACTTTTGTTCCTAAAAGGAGCCGGGGAGAAGGAAATACCTAAAATTCACTATAAGAGAACCAAGGAAGGAACAAAGAGCCTTAACTTAAAAAGAATTTCAGAGGAAGGTGTGCAAATGTAGGAAGACGCTGCTGCTTCATGAGCAAAAATAATTATTGAAAGATGCTTTGGAATAGACATAGAATTTAACCACTTTGAAAAACTTTTGCACTGGTCAGAGCAAAAGGAGCCTGGAGTTAGTGCACAGGCTCCTTCCAGACTGAGCTCCACCACCAATGCACTGTGGGATTGTCTGAGACACTTACTCTTTCTGTATTTTAGTTTCCTCATCTGTCAAATGGGGATAATAATAATACCTTCCTTACTTCCTTTCCAGGGGCGGTGGCAGGATCAAATGCAACAAGAGATGTGAAAGTACTTTGAAAAGTATTAAATATTAAACAAGTAGAAGATGTTATTATTATCTTCTTCCACCAAAGCCTTCCTCTAAATGCCTCACGGTGGCATGGAGGCAAGCCTGGGTTCTGAAAGGCTATGCCAACAATTTACAGATGTTTGAAGGTCATACTAAGCTAACAAGGCTTTGAGTAGGTTGTGGGGATAGACTAGACTGAGTGTTGGTGAGGAAGCTAGGTGGAACATTGGATAGAGCTAAACTTGGAGTCAGTAAGACTTGAGTTTGAATCCTGCTTCAGATACTAGCTATGTGACCCTGAGCAAGTCACTTAACCTTTCTCAGCCTCAATGTCCTCATCTGAATAATAAGGATAATATGAGTGGCCAGAGCACTGGATTTGGAATTAGGATGACTTGAGTTCAAATTCTAGTTTAGATATTTTCTAACTGTCTATAACCTCTCACAACCTGTTTTCTCATTGGTTAAATGGGCATAATAACACCTACCTCCAAGGGCACCTAGGTGGCAGAGTGGATAGCATGTCAGGTCTGGAGTCTGGAGGATTCGTCTTCCCATGTTCAAATCTGGTTTCAGACACTTACTAGTTGTGTGTCTCTGGGCAAGTCACTTAACCCTGTTTGTCTTAGTTTCTTCATCTGTAAAATGCATTGGAGAAGGAAATCACAAATCATTCCAGTATCTTTGCCAAAAAAACAAAACAAAACAACAACCCCCCAAAAAACAAAAACAAAAACAAACCAAACTAAGATGAGTAATGAAGCAAGGCACATAAAAACACCAACAACAGGGTTGTTTCAAGGATCAAATGAGGTAATAAGTGTAAAGCTTTGCAAATGTTAAAACCATTATGTAATGATTAGTGAGCTTTTGTACAGGGACCATCACAGCCAAATGGGGAGAAGCTGGCTCACCACCACCACAAGTTTTAATGTTTGAATCATAGCAATAAACTCACAAAAATGATTACTGAGAAGGGCATAGAAGTCTTACAGACTTCTACCTGGTGAAATCAAGCTTAATTTGAAATGTTGAAGAAGAAAGAAAGTATCCTTTATTCAGAAATACTACATTGAAATGCAAATACCCCTGGAAATAAGACTTCAAGTCATTAACACCTTGGTTGGATTAGTTTCTGAGATAACTAACTAGGTGTCAGTGAAAGCAAACAGTTTCAAATAGAAGGCTAGCAGGTATAGAACAAAAGTCCCCCTTTTGACTCTGTTTTAAGAGTCCCAGATCTCAGGTACAGAGGGGAATAGGATGGTAAAGGGGGGTTGGGAAAGAGGTTTTGGGGACACTAAGAGAAGGGAGGACATTCAAAGATTGGGGGGGGGGGTTGTGGTAGACGGTCTTCATTTACTTCACCATTTTCCCTGGGACCAATCCAATCCAATATAATCCAGTAAGCATTTTTTGATTTCCAACTGTATGCAAAAACACTGTTCTAGGCACTGGAGATAGAAAGCCAATATGCAAAAATTAATCTCTATCTCCAGGGAGCTGATATTTTATTAGTCCAGTAGTTCTCAAATGTTTTTGTTCTTGAGATTCTTTTACACTCTTTTTAAGATTTTTTTAATTAAAAATTATTTATGGATTGTCAGTTTCAATTTCTCTCCTTCCCTCTACTTCCTCCCCCACCCATTCAAAAGGCAAGAAATATGATATCTATTATGTATATGAAGTTGTTAAAAATATATTTCTGCATTAGCCATGTTTAGTGGGAGGAGCAGTGGTGGATGAGCAAGAAAAATTAAGGAAGGAAAATATACTTTAATCTAGTTCTCTGTCTGGAGGTGTATAGCACTGTTCATCATGAGTTCATCATTGGAGCTATGGTGGATCATTGTACTGATAAGAGTTACTAAATTCCTCATAGCTGATTATCTTTAGAATACAGCTATTACTGTGAACACTGTTCTGGTTCTGCTCATTTCACTTTGTATCAATTCACAAGAGTATTTGCAGGTTTTTCTGAAACTATCTCCTTCACCATTTTTTACAGCACAATAGTATTCCATCATAACTACATACCGCAACTTATTTAGCTGTTCCCCACTCGAGAGGCATCCCCTCAATTTCCCATTCTTTGCCAGTAGAAGAAAGAGTTGCTATAAATATTTTTGTACATATGGGTCCTTTTTAAAAGAAAAAAAATCCTCAGGGTATAGAACTATAACAAAAATGCTAGGTTAAAGGATATGCAGTTTTATAGTCCTTTGGGCATAGTTTCAAATTGTTCTTCAGAATGATTAGACTAGTTCATAGCTCCACCAACAGTGCATTACTGTACCTATTTTCCCACATCCCCTCCAGCATTTGTCATTTTTCTTTTCTTTCATTTTAGCCAGTCTGATGGGTATACCTAAGAGTCGGTTTAATTTCCATTTCTTTAATTATTAGTGATTTAGAGCATTTTATATGACTTTTGATAACTATGAAATCTACTTAGTAGGGAATGGCTCTTATTTTTATAAATTTGGCAGAGTTCCATATATATATATATATATGTCTATGTGTGTGTGTATGTATGTTTATGTATGTGTGTACAGATATACACACATATTTATGGGGGAATGCTGCCAAATATGTATGTATACACATATATATGTATGAGTGTATGTGTGTACACATGTATGCATGTGTTTGGAGACAATGGGGTTAAGTGACTTGTCCAGGGTCACATAACTAGTAAGTGTCTGAGGGTGGATGTGAACTCAGGTCTTCCTGACTCCAGGACTGGTGCTCTATCCACTGTGCCACATAGCTCTCCCAAGTTTCCAATATTTTTGAGAATTGAAACTTTTACCAAGAAACTTTCTGTAACCTCCCCCCCGCCTGATTTCCTGATTTTTGACAAATTTTGGATGCATTGGTTTTATTTGTGCAAAACCTGTTAAATTTTGTGTAATCATGTAATCTATTGTATCTCCTATAAATCTATTTCTTGTTTGGTCATGAATTTTTCCTTAGCCATAGGTCTTACAGGTAAATTTTTCCATGCTTCTCTAATTTACTTATAATATCACCATTTTTGTCTAAACTATATAATCATTTCAAGCTTATCTTGATACATGGTGTGAATTGTTGGCCTATGCCTAATTACTTCTAGACTGCCTTCCAGTTTTCCCAGAGGTTTTTGTCAGATAGTTCTTGCCCCAATAACTGGGATCTTTGGATTGATCAAGCATTAGGTTACTGTGTTCATTTGCTTCTGCATGTTGTTTATCTAATCTATTCCATTAATCAAACATTATTTCTCATTCTATACAAAATTGTTTTCATAATTATAATTTTGCAATATAGTTTGAAAACTAATGGCTCTAGATCCCCTTTGTTCACATTTTTCTTTTCATTGATTCTCTTGATAGTATTGATCTTTTGTTCCTCCAGATGAATTTTGTTATTATTTTTTCTAGCTCTACAAAGTAATTATTTAGTAGTTTGATTGGTTTGGCACTGAATAAGTAAATTAATTTAGGTAGAATTGTTATTTTTATTATATTGGCTCAGCCTACCCATATGCAATTAATATTTCTCCAATTATTTAGATCCGTATTTATTTTGTGGATATTATTTTGTAATTGTGTTCATATATTTCCTGTGTGTGTCTTGGCAGTTATTTTAAATGTAATTTCTCTTTCTATCTCCTTCTGTTGGATGGTTGGATGTGGTTAATAATGTATAGATATGCTAATAATTTGTGTGCATTTTATACCTTAAAATTTTCTTAAAGTTGTTGTTTCAACCATTTTTTTTTAAGTTGGCTCTATAGGTTTCTCTAAACAAGCTATTGTATTCATATGCAAAAAGTGGTAGTTTTGCTTCCTCATTGCCAATGCTTTTTCCTTCAATTGCTATTGCTATCATTTCTAGTGTAATATTGAATGATAAGGGTGATAATGTACACCCTTTGTTCCCCTTGATCTTATTAGAAAGGTTTCTAGTCTATCCACATTACAGATAATACTTGTTCTAGGTTTTAGATAAATACTACTTATCATTTTTTTAAAAGCATTATTCATTCTTGTGTTTTCTAGTGTTTTGAATAAGAATGGATGCTGTACTTTGTAAAAAGTAATTCTGTATTTATTAATATAATCATCTGATTTTTGTTGTTTTTGTTATTGACATGGTCAATTATGTTTATAGTTTTTCTAACATTGACTAGTCTTGCATTCCTGGTTAGCCCTGCATTGTCTGGTTATAGTATATGATCTTTACAATAAATTGCTATAATCCCCTTGCTTGTATTTTATTTAAAAAATTTGCACCGATATTCATTAGAGAGATTGGTCTATAGTTTTCTTTTTCTGGTCTCCATGGTTTAGGTATCATAATCATATATATATCTTAGAAGGAATTTGGTAGGACTCGTTCTGTACCTAAATTTTCAAATAATATAAATGGTATCAGTTTTAAATATTCTTTAAATGTTTAGTAGAAATTGTTTGTAAGCCAATCTGGTCCTGGGTTTTTTTTCCCCTTTCTTTCTTCTTCTTCTTAGGGAGATCATTTATGGCTTGATCATTTTTCTCTTTTCAAGATAGGGTTATTTAACTATTTTATTTCCCGTTCTGTTAATCTAGGCAATTTACAATTTTGTAAATATTCATCCATTTTATTTAGATTACAAGGTTTATTGTCGTATTGGACAAAATAGCTTCTAATAATTGCTTTAATTTCATCTGTATTAGCTGTGTATTTATCCTTTCCATTTTTGGTACTGTTAATTTGGTTTCCTTTTTTTTATATAAAATTAAATTATCCAGTGGTTTGTCTATTTGTTTTTTTCTTCCATAAAATCAGGTCTTAGTTTTATTTATTAGTCCATTTTGTTAAACTTTTAATTAAATTTATCTCTCCTTTGCTTTTTTTTTTTTGAGAGGCAATGGGGGTTAAGTGACTTGTCCAGGGTCATACAAGTGACAAGTGTCTGAGGCCGGATTTGAACTCAGGTCCTCCTGAATCCAGGGCCAGTGCTTTATCCACTGCACCCCCTCTTCATTTATTTATTTATTTATTTTGAGTCCTTTGATTTTAAGAATTTCCATTTTGGTACTTAATTGATGATTTAAAATATGTTATTATTTTTTTAAATTGTTTTCACCCAGAGAGTCAGGTTTTTGTTGTTGTTGTTGTTGTTGTTGTTGTTTGTTTGTTTGTTTGTTTTTATTTTTTTGGTGAGGCACGGAAGGTTAAGTGACTTGCTCAGGTCAGCTAGTAAGTGTCAAGTATCTGAGGCTGGATTTGAACTTGGGTCCTCCTGAATCCAGGGTCCGTGCTTTATCCTCTGTGCCATGTAGCTACAAATGCGTTATTTTTTTGAGTAATTTTTGATATATTCTTTTTGTTGTTGTTGTTGACATTAGTGTTAAGAGATATAAGCTTTTCTCTAATTACTATTTTGGCTACACCCTGCAAATTTTGGTATGTTGTTTCATTATTGTCGCTCTCTTTACTGAATTTATTTATTGTTTTATGATTTTTTGATTCACTCATTCTTTAGCATTAGACTTTTAGTTTCTAATAACTTTTTAATCGATGCTTCAAAGGCTAAATAACAAATGTAATTTTTATTGCAACATTATCCCCAAAAAGTATATTTATGATTTCTGCTTTTTTGCATTTGTTTCTGAGATTTTTATTCTCTAATACATGGTCAATTTTTTGAAGGTGCCATGTCCAGCTGAGAAAGTGGTATACTCTTGTTCATTGCCATTCAATAGTCTCCAATGGGCCATCATAGTTAACTTTTCTAAAATTCTGCTCATGTCCTTAAGTTCTTTTATTTATTTATTTATCTATTTTTTTTTATTTTTTTATTTTTTAATGGTTAAATCTATCTAGGTCTGAGAGTGGTAAATTGAGGCTCTCTACTATTATAGTTTTACTCTTTATTCCCTCTACTAATTCATTTAGCTTTTCCTTAAATAATTTGGTTGCTATGTCATTTGTTCCATATATATTCAGTATTGATATTTTCATTTCCCATGGTGACTTTTAGCAAAATGTTTCCCTGATATCTATTTTTCCTTTGGTTTGTCTGGAATCATAATTGCTATCCCTGCCCTTTTTACTTCAGTTGAAAAATAATAGATTCTGCTCCCATCCCTTAATTTAACTCTGTGTGTTTTTCTTTTAAGATGAGTCTCTCATAAACAACACATTGTGACTTTTAAGTGACTTTTCTGCCTACAGTTTGGTTTGGTCTTTTTTTTTTCAAATTATTTTGGAAGGGGTGTGTTGGGAGAGCATGGCAAAATGATTTCATTCTACCATCTTCACTCCACCTCTCTCCTTTACACTCTTTTGTTTTTTTGGTGAGGCAATTGGGGTTAAGTGACTTGCCCAGGGTCACACAGCTAGTAAGTGTTAAGTGTCTGAGGTCAGATTTGAAATCAGATCCTCCTGACTCCAGGGCCAGTGCTCTATCCACTGAGCCACCTAGCTGCCCCCCTTTACACTCTTAGAAATTATTGAGGATCATCCCCCATAACTTTTGTTAATATGGCATATATCTATCAATAATGAACTTATTATAAATTTAAATGTTTCAGTATTATTATGAAAATAAGTTTGACCTCACAGACTCCCTGAAAGGATCTTATGGACTCCCAGGGACCTCCAGACCACATTTTGATAACCCCTGCAAGTTATCTACTCTAAAAAGCAGCTAGATGGCACAGTGGATATAGCTCTGGCCCTGACGATGGGAGTACCTGAGTTCAAATCTCACCTCAAACACTGACTAGCTGTGTGAGCTTGGGCAAGTCACTTTATCCCAACTGCCCTAAAAAAAAACAAAAACAAAAACAAAACAAAAATCCCCATGCCGAGCCATCTCCAGTCATCCTGATATGTATCTTGCCACTGGACCCAGATGGCTCTGTAGGAGAGAGTAAGGTTGATGACTTTGCACAGCCCTCCCTCACTTAAATCCAATTCAGTGCAAATTATGACATCACCCCAATGTCATGGTCCTCTTCCAGAAAGAAGGACAAAGAACAACAATCTACTCTAACCATCTCTTTATCTATGTTGGGTCAGTTAGTTTAGGGATCGAGATTTGATGGAATGACACAGAACACCAGCTAGTTGTAGCCAGAAGCATAGTTCTATGTGTATGTCTAGCACAGAACTGTACAACGTATGGGTCACATGCATCAGCAAAACTGGTCACACTCAGTCCTAACTCAGTCCATGTCTATGCTATACAGTTATTTCATTCCTTTGCACAAAATTCTTCAGTGGTTCCCTGTTGCCTACTGAATAGTTTTGACTTCCTTATCTGTGTATAAGGCCCTCAAGATAACTGATATAGTACTTTTCTTTCTAAAAAATAATTAAAAATTTTATATCAATATTTTCATCACATTCATTTCTTAATATATCCCTCCATTTTGGAATGTAAACTCTTTGAGAATAGAGTCTATCCTGTCTTCCTTCCTTCCTTCCTTCCTTCTTTTTCTTTCTTTCTTCCTGAGCACTGCCAGGAGCAACTAGGTGCACAGTGGATAGAACACTGGCCTTGGAGTCAGGAGGACCTGAGTTCAAATTTGACCACAGACACTTGACCCTTACTAGTTGTGTGACCCTGGGCAAATCACTTAACCCTCATTGTCCTGCAAAAAAAAAAAAAAATCCTCCTTAGCACTATCATAGTACTTGGCATATACTAAGAACTTAAACTTTCTATCTTTTTCTTTCTGTCTGTCTGTCTGTCTGTTTGTCTGTCTATCTATATCATCTGCTATGAATGTAGCCAACCTTTATAACAATGATTTTTTTAAAGGCAGTGTGTGTGTGTGTGTGTGTGTGTGTGTGTGTTTACCCAGAGTCCATTCCCACAGCTTCTGACAAGTAGGGTACAACTATTACATCCAGAAATTGTCCTCTGGAAGGACAAAGCAGGAAAACCAAATCCCCTTTTATTTCTTCCTATACATTCTTAGCAGAGCCCATTTGGAGTAACCTCAGAGAGCTTCAAAGGAGACACAATTCTGACTCAAATGCTCAGTAGTAAATGGGATAAGTCTTAGAAAACTACCAGATTCCATCTACATACAATGCTAGACCCTGCCTTTCTCCAAGAAACACAAGATTCCCTGTCCTCAGCTGGAATACAAATGTAGCCTTTGGATATGTTTTCTTATATTGTATGCAGTCACATCTACTAAAACCAAATAAAGTCATTTGAAATATTAAAAAAGTTATAAAATCAGAAACAAATTTTATTATCCACAGCTAGTCAGCCCTTCCTTGCATTTCCCTTTGTAAGGCTTTTTAAGACTGGGCACTGTTGTGTGCTCATTTGGACCCACTGTAATTTGTATTGAAAGTTACAGAGGTGCAGTAAGTAGCAATAGAAACCCAGACTTGATCCCTGGAAGCTCCGAGCAAACATGTGTTAGCAATGGGGGGAGGGGAGGGGAGAAGGGTCGTCAGCTCCCTGCGTTATTTCATGCCATCATGAAATGCTAATTGGTTCGCATGTCAAGAACTATCGGGTGAGATGTAAAACAAAACAGAAGTCATTTCTCTAAGGCTTTTAAAGTTAAAAGCTTGGATAAGCTTGAATAGTTGGAACCAATAATGTGCTCTCCTATTCTCTTTGATTCTGTATTCTGGGACGTCTATTATGAAACCGTCAATATACCGTGAAGGTCACAGGCAAGGTGAATTGCCCTGGGACACAGGAAAGCTTAGCTCCTCTTTTACTTCTCTGATATCAGTCCTCATAAAAGATGCTGGTCCCATCCAGAAACATCACCTTAGGCATTGAATCCTAGGCATAAAAAAAAAAATCCTGCAGCTGGTTCTTGGTGGGGACCATTAGTTTGGTCAGGATTTTGGATTGCCACAGGCTACCTGGTTTTGCCCTGCTGGGTTTGCCTGGGGGCTTCCTCCTGGAAGATGGCTAAAATGAAGATGAATTCTACAGTCAATTAGATCCATTGACATTGACAAGCAGAGGCATGCTCAACTACAGTATGGGAAAAAGAAGGAAACCATGCCACATGATGCATCATTATAGGGGACAGTGGAAAAAAACTGAGAGAATTTGGAGCTAGACGACTTCAATCAGGCTCTGTTAGTCACCCTGAGAATTCAGTTACTTTCAGTTCAACAAGTATTAAGCAGCACCTATTCTTTTTTTTTTTTTTTCATCTTTTTTTTTTTTTGAGATATTTTATTTTTTCCGTTACATGTAAAGATAGTTCTCAACTTTTGTTTATACATGCTTTACAATTTCAGATTTTTCTCCCTCCCTCCCTCCCCTCCCTCCCCCCCTCCCCTAGACAGCAGGTAATCTGATATAGGTTATATCTATATATATCTATACATATACATATAGATATATATACACACACATATATATACACATAATATCATTAATCCTATTTCTGCATTAATCCTGTTACAAGAGAAAGAATCAGAGCAGTGATGCAAAACCTCAAAATAGAAAAAAAAAAACAACAGCACCCAAAACAAAAGAAATAATATGGTTCAATCAGCATCTATACTCCACAGTTCTTTCTTTCTTTTTTTTTCTTGGATTTGGAGATCCTCTTCTATCATGAGTTCCCTGGAACTCTTCTGTACCATTGCATTGGTGAGAAGAATATAGTCCATCACAGTAGGTCAACACTCAATGTTGATGATACTGTGTACAATGTTCTTCTGGTTCTGCTCATCTCACTCATCATCAGCTCACGTAAGACCCTCCAGGTTTCTCTGAACTCTTCCTGCTCATCATTTCTTACAGCACAATAGTATTCCATTGTATTCATATACCACAACTTGTCCAGCCATTCCCCAATTGATGGGCACCCCCTCAACTTCCAATTCCTTGCTACCACGTAAAGAGCAGCTATAAATATTTTTGTACATGTGGGTCCCTTTCCCCCTTCCATGATTTCTTTGGGCAAAAGACCTAAAAGTGGGATTGCTGGGTCAAAGGGTATGCACAGCTTTATCGCCCTTTGGGCATAATTCCAAATTAAGCAGCACCTATTCTGTGCAAAGCACTGCATTCTACCTTGGGGATATAAAGATATAAACAAAATAGTTCCCGCCCTCAAGAAGTTTACATTCTACTAGTTGGTGTTGGAGTGGGAATAGGGTAGATTTTCCATGTACACAAATAAGTAGAATGTAAGGAAATTGAGTTGGACAGCTAAGTGGCACAGTAGGTAGAGTGTCAGGCCTGAAGTCAGGAAAATCTGAGTTCAAATTTGACCTCAGACACTTACTAGCTGTGTGATCCCTCGGCAAGTCACTAAACCCTGTTTGTCTCAGTTTCTTCATCTGTAAAATGAGCTGGAGAAGGAAATGGCAAATCACTCCAGTATCTTTTACAAGAAACCCCCAAATGAGGTCACAAAAAATGAGAAATTACTGAAAGGACTGAACAAATACAACAATGACAACATGGGAAATAAAGGGGGGCGGGGAGAATTAACAAATGTTGGGGGTAAAGGGAGAGAGTAGGTTTCACTGAGAAGCTGGGCCCTGAGTTGATCCTTGGAGGTATAACTTGAGACTCAAAGCCTATTGTATTAGACTCTCTCCTTGTTAGTGTAGATTGATTGCTAAATGCCCCACATCTGTGTGGGGGGCAGAGTTGGTTAAGGATAGAGATCCTGGCCTTCTGACTTCCAGCTTCAAGAGAGCAAATGTACCATTCTAGACACTCTTCAGGTAAGAAGGGTTTGAATATTATCAGATAAAGAATAGTATATTCTTCCCAATATCACCAGTTAATACTACTCCAATTTCATCTAACCTATGAGTATTATCCCAGGATCACTTGACCAATTACCTTCCCCTAAATATCATATAACCAATGATTGCTACTCCAATATTATTTTTTGCCAATTGATCATCCCTTCAATATCCACTAACTATTTGATATCAATTTACTTTTATGAAGGGATGTTTATTGAGAAGCTATACTGGGAGGTAGAGCCAAGATGGCGGAGAGAAGCCAGCAAGTTGCCTGAGCTCTCCTAAGGTTCCCTCAAAAAGAACATTAAATCAAGCCTCTGTATGGATTCTGAAACTAAAGAACCTGCAAAGAGACAGTCTTCCAACCAGAGATAATTTAGAAGACTTCAGGAAATGTTGGTCTAACTCAGGCAAAAGGGAGGCACACCTCAGCGCAGCATGGAGGGGGTCAGGGCAAGTTAGTAAGAAGCTGTAGGCCACAGCCAAGCAACTGAGGCCCCTAGATCCTGGCTCAACAAGCTGGTGGCACAGCAGGCCAGTGGTAAAACCCACCAGCACCAGCTGAGAGGGCAGGCTGCCAGCTAGAGGGCTACCCACAGGACAAGCGCAACCAGGCCTGGCCATCCCAGTGCACCGGAAACAAGCCCAGGGAAGTGAGAAATCCACAAGCCATAGAGGCCTCAGTGTAGAAAGCCAGTAACACAGCCCCTATACCCCAGAACAAGAAGCTTGAAACAGGGACCCTGGTGCCCCCAGAGAAGCTATACTAAGAAGTCACTTTTTGAGCATTGGAGTGACTTGTCAAGGCATATCAATTTGGCAGTTATATTCAGATGGATTAGAGGGGGGAAAGCATAGATAGACAATTTAGGAGACTATTGGCTACTCCAGGCAAAAAGAGATGAGGGCCTGAATTAGGTTGTTGGTTCTTTGAGTAAAAAGATGGGGAGATGTATGAGAGTTGTTGTGAAGGAAAACTCGATAAGATGTGGATTATATATTGGAGTAAGGGAGAGTGGAGAGTCAAAGATGACTCTAAGATTGTAGACCTGGGTTATTGGAAGAATGGTGGTGTCCCCAAGAGAAAAAGGGAAGTTGGAGGGGGTTAGGTGTAAGATGAACAATAACAAGTTCTATTTTAGATATGTTAAACTTGATGTACAGGTAGAATATCTAGATGGAGAGATCCATCTGGCAATTGGTAATGAGGGACTAGAGTTCAGGAATAAAATGAAGCCTGCATGTGTAGATATGGGACTAATTTATCTGCAAAGAGCTATTTGGGAAATAAAGACTTTATCATGAAAAAGCTATAAACAGAGAAGAGAAGAGAAGAGAAGAGAAGAGAAGAGAAGAGAAGAGAAGAGAAGAGAAGAGAAGAGAAGAGAAGAGAAGAGAAGAGAAGAGAAGGGAAGAGAAGAGGGCCCAGGCAGTGCCTTTGGGAATACCTATACATAGGGAGTTGGTCATAGGTGATGATACTTCAAAAAAACATGCAGAAAATTGGTCTGGTAGTCAGGAGAAGAACCAGGGAGGCCAGTATCTCAAAAATCCATAGAGGAAAAAGTAACAAGGAGGATAGATGTTCCACAGTGACAAATGCCATAGAAAGGTCAAGAGGGATGATGACTAAGAAAAGGTCATCACATTTCACAGGGCGAAAAGAGATACAGAGAGACATGGACAGACAGACACATGGACACAGGAAGAAGAAGAAGGAAGAGGAGAAAAAAGCAAGCAAGAAAGAAAGGAAAGAAGGAAGGAAGAAGAAAATTCTTACACTGGTAACAGTAGAAAGCGGTTCTAATTGAGTTGTAAGGTTGGAAGCCAGATTATAAGGCTTTGAAAAAAAAGTGGGAGGTGAGGAAGTGGAAGCAATGAATATAGACTTTCCCCCCTAGGAGTTTGACTGTCATAGGAGGGAGCAATATAGGAAGAGAACTTGAGGGACAATGGAGTGAAGTGAAAGTTTCTTAAGAATAGGGCATATGCTTGTAGATAGCAGGCAAGGAACCACTTATAACCTGTGGGATTTTAACCAAGTCACTTACCTATCATAAGATTCTTTATTCAGCCCTTCATAGCATCTCACTTGGACTGTTTTAATCAATCATACCATCTTCAGTCTACATCCTTGATAACCCTTTTTCCCACCCCTTTTTTGTTTGTGGGGCAATGAGGGTTAAGTGACTTGCCCAAGGTCATACAGCTAGTAAGTGTCAAGGTGTCTGAGGCCAGATTTGAACTCATGTCCTCCTGAATCCAGGGCTGGTGCTTTATCCACTGTGCCTCCTAAC
The DNA here is from genome assembly GCF_019393635.1 of Dromiciops gliroides. Classification (NCBI taxonomy): domain Eukaryota; kingdom Metazoa; phylum Chordata; class Mammalia; order Microbiotheria; family Microbiotheriidae; genus Dromiciops; species Dromiciops gliroides. The sequence goes on from NC_057862.1 coordinate 366,695,166, forward strand.
TGCCCTCCACCACTGTTTTAATAATCTTTCTAATTCATTTATCTGACATGCTGCCATCTACTCAAAAAATTTCAGCAAGTCCCCATTGCCTACCAAGAAAAATACAAATACCTGATCCTGACACTCAAGGCTTTCCACAAACTGGCTCCAAAGTATGGAAAGACAGAATAGGTATGGTGGAAAGGGTGCTAGATTTTGAATCAGAGAACACATTTTCAAATTCTAGCCTTGCTACTTCCTATCTATTTGACCATAGGAAATCACAACCTCTCCAGACTTCATTTTTCTCATATGTAAAATAAGGAGATTGTACTGAGTGGCCCCTAAGGTCACTTCTAGCTCTAAATCTATGAGTTATGGCCTTTACAGCTTTTCCTCATATCATCTCCCTTCACATAATACATGTAGCCACCAAACTGGTCTACTACCATGTCCCATATTTTCCTTATCTACAGGTCTTTGCTCAGAACTCTTACTTCACACTTGGAATGGATCCAAACCCCAGCTCTATCAGTTGCAAACCTTTCCTTCTTTCAAGGTCTTGATTAGGATCCACCTTCTCCTGGAAGCTTTCCTTCCCATTCCTGACTCATGGAAATTTTCTCTCAAAATTTTCATTGCTTTTTGCCTGCACTTCTCTTTCCTGCATAACTCTCAATTACACTTGCAGCAAAGTTTAAAGGATTACAGATTTATACCTGGAAGGCAATTTAAAGGTCATCTCATCCAATTCCCACATTTAACAGATATTGAAACTGAGGTTAAGAGGGTGACGTGATGGATACATGAACTTCAAGCTAATCACTTCAATTCTCAGCTTCAGTTTTCCCATCTGTAAAGTGTGGATAATAATATACCTTACAGGGAGGACCCTTCTCAGGCTTGCTGTGAGGAACAAATTATGTGTAGAATGCTTTTCATGCCTTAAAGCACTGGATACATCTTAGTTATTATTATAACTTGCCCAAGGTTGCACAGATTAAAAACTGGAAAAGTTGGGATTTGAATCTAGGACTTCTGACTGCAAGTTTTATTTGTTCTCTCTTTTGTCCCTGCTCCAGTAGATTAGAAGCTGCTAAAGACATAAGAGCAAGTCCAGTATTATATTTGTCTTTGACTCCCTAGCATTCAGGACAGTGCCCTACACACAGCAGAGATTTCCTGTTTCCTGAGTGACTAGATGAATTCATTTGTTAAATGACAATAAATATTGACTACTTCTCTCATGGGGTTGTTGAGAGGAAAATGTCTTATAAGTCTTAAATGTGGCATAGCATTATGTGTTAGTGAAATAGCATAGAACTGGGGGTAGCTGGTGGTACAGTGGATAAAGCACCAGCCCTGGATTCAGGAGGACCCAAGTTCAAATCCAGCCTCAGACACTTGACACTTACTAGCTGTGTAACCCTGGGCAAGTCACTTAACCCTCACTGCCCCACAAAACAAAACAAAACACAAAAATGAAAAAAGAAACAGCATAGAATTAGAGCTATAGGTCCTTAGATTTCATCTTGTCTCACCCGCTTACTTTACAGAAAAGGCAACTGCAGCCCAGGACCTCATCCAGGGTCATAAAGCTAGGATGAAGAAGAGCTCAAATTCTGGCTCAGACCTTCTCACACTAATTTATCTCCTGCTTTTGCCCCTGAACTAAGTTAGACTATGGGCTGACAGAATCACCTCCTTCCCACTGCTTCTCTGAGTCCCTCCCCATCTGTCCCCAGGATGTCAACCCCTAAAGTTCAGGGCCTGGGGTTATTCCCCTGATTGACCCCCATTAGGGATGACTCTGGTAGAAGACAGTGGTTACAAATTAAAGGACATCTCAAAGTAGAATATCACAAAACCATGTTGGAAGAAAGTGCTCACCAGAAAACAGACATTTTCCATGAAGGATGGGGCATTTGTATATTTTTGGCCAGTCTCATGATTTCATCTTTGTAGGCAACTTCTGGTGTGGAAATTCTCTTCATTGATGCAGTCAGGCAACTCAAGTAGAACTTACAGCATTAAAAAGCTGCCTGGGGATACTAAAAAATTATATGCCTTGCCTAGGGTTATGTGTCAGCAGTAAGATTTGAACTCTGGTCTTCCTGACTCGGTGGCTAGCTCTGTATCTACTATGCCATACTAAAATTTCCAGCCAGGAGACCCTTGTCCCAAAAAGGGGGGAGATAAGTAGGGGTTGTTCAGATGGGGTAGAGTGAGGAGAATTAGGATTAAGTGTGGGGAAGGGAGGAGCTGATATGCTACCAGGAAGCATGGTGACAGAGACTGACTTTCATCACATTCTACTTCCTCAGTCACACAGGGGTCACTTGGGGAAGGAGCTATGGCCCCCAAGTCACTTGATCAGAATCCTCCTCAGATTTCCCCTCGTGGCTCTTCCCAACCCCGACTCCCACACAGTACCACTGGTCCACCTTCTAGTCCCATCACCTTGAGGGAGAACTCTACAGTTTTCCTCTGCAGGGTTTAGGAGCAGATTTCTCACATGCATTGGCATCAGGGCTCTCCAGGTGTCCCTATGTGAACCCAGAGGCCCACTGAACCTCTTCAAGAAGCTCAGGAAATGAGTGACTTCAGCAGAACCAGAATTTGCATATGATCACTTTCTGTGGCCTGGATGGGCAAGGGAGGTAGGGCAGGCTTTGGCCTGGTTATTAGTGAGTCTAGAGAGAGGGATGTTGACTGAGAGGGGGAGGGATGTGACTCACTGTCATATGGGGAGGTGAGGGTTGGACCCCATGCTGCTCCTTCTGTGACTTCTGCCTGCTGGCATCCCAATGGTAATGCTTTCTGCTTAGTCAGGGTTGGCGCCTTGCCTAGGGATGGGGGGGTGCATTCTGCTCCCCAGTGGATTTAGCAGAATCCTGGACTTGCAGGCTTTTAGAGCTGGAATCATGTAAGAACTATTATTAAAGCCTGGATCATTTAGAAAAAAAATCTATGATTTTGCATGTAGAGAAACTGAGGCTAAGAGAGAAAGAAGCTTGCACAAGATCACACAGTGGCAGAATTAAGACTAGAGTCTAGGCTTCTTTACTTTTTGCTTAGTGGTCTTCCTGTCACCCTAGACTTGTGAGCCTCCAAATCTATCAACTGTATGTATAGCCTTCTCTGCCTGTCATTCTTGCCTGTGTATGTGTGTGTGGCTATTTGTCAGACAGTCTCTCTGTCTGTTTGTCTGTCTGTCTCTCCTGGAAAGCAGGTATATATATACATATATATGTATGTATATATGCATATATACACAACACATGTATGTATGTATGTATGTATGTATGTATATGTATTAGACAAACACACAAACTTAAAATGAAGACCAATCATTTATGGGAGATTTTTATTAAGATACAAGTGTGCTGAACTGCAAAGAACTTTTTAGCTCTGATGAAATTTTAGCCATTCACAGGCAAAAAAAAAAATAAACATAAGGGAAAAAAGATAACTTTTCTGGGTCTTAGTTTCTTTATCTATAAAATATTGGGGGGATTATAATTGATTCCTCAGGTATCTTCCAGTTCTGGATTTTATGAAATGAAGATAATTCCTTCCCAGAATTCTGGTGGAGTCTGGGAAAGCCTGAGCCTTGCAATAGTCCAGGGTAAAAGCTCCCAGGTATAGATGGTGAGTAAGAAGATGATAGCCCAGAAATTCTGGCTTCTGAGAGTGGACCACTATGAATAGATAAAAGCAGAGCCTAGTGTCCCGTTCTCCACTTTCATACCCCTCTTCTCTCCACTGACCAAATACCTCAGTAGGTAGGCATCAGTCCAGCTCCCCACCTCTTTTCAAATGTACATATTGTGATCACCCCAGCTCCCAAGATTGTATATGGTCTTGTCACAGCAGAGTGAAGTAGACAAGGCAAGATAAGGCAACATGCATTTATGAAGCACTATATTCCAGCTACTGTGCTAAGCCCTAGGGATACAAATCCAAGAAAAAAAGTCAGTTCCTGCCCTTAAGCCGTTTACAATCTAACGGACACATAAAACACAAAATGGAGCTGAGAAGGGAAGGGGAGAGGTCCTGAATGGGGAAATATACCAGGTCTGAAAGTCAGAAGCAGAGCTAAGAAGGGAATGAAAAAGGAAGGGAGGGGAAGCTAAGAGAGAAGGAAGGTCAGAAGAAGGACTTCCTGATTCCTCATAAATTCCTTTCCCTTCCTCATAATTGACCTTAGGTCAATGAATGGGAAGGTGAAGGAAGAGGTGAGTGGGAGACAAAAGAGGGGGAATTCATATCACTTTCTCCCAGCCCACCCTTTCTGGCTGCCTTGATGGGGCTTCCAAATCTATGGGCTCTTATTTTTCTGTAATGTTGCCTCTGGGGGATCTTTTACTCCTTTTAGGCCTCCTCCAGTCAAACTAATTACCTGCTGGCCTTGGGGGAGATGCAGTGTCCCTTCTCTCTCTTTGCTCTGATAACTTTATCCCCCCTTCTCTCTCTCTCTCTCTCTCTCTCTCTCTCTCTCTCTCTCTCTCTCTCTCTCTCTCTCTCTCTCCCCACTCTCACACTAGTGAGCTTTCCTCTCTGACTAATGTTCTCTCCTCTAAGAGAAGCAAGTCTGCAAATCTCATTATTTCACAATGTTTTCCACTAAGAGGTGAGAAAAAGGAAGAAGGGAAAGCAAGCCAGCATAAAATGAAATAACCTGCCTTATGGTTTCCCTCCTCTTCCCTCTTCTCCCTCCCTCCCCCTGTCCTCCCCCAGGCAGGCTGAGCTCTGGAACTGCTACCTCTGAATATGAACTCTGGGCCTGTTTTGGGCACTATTGAGTTTTTTAGTGGTAAGGAACAATAGATAGTAGGAATGTAGCCATGGACTTTGCCTGTCTCATTTCACTGAATGCCAGTGACCTTTCCCCCATACTCTGGAAGGGATTGTAGAAAACATGGTCATTTTTAAAAAATTTTAACCATGACCAGAGCTATAACTAGTCTAAGGCCACAAGTGCTTTGACCCAGGGGAGGGAACACAGAGGGTACAAAAAAATCAACAGATGCACTCCTTTGGTTAGAAAGGGAGGGAAGGAGAGACCACCAGTTGCTCCCTTCCTTACAATTCTTCCATCTTGCTTGGTCTCTGTTAGTATAATATATGTTAGTATAGATGAACTTCAGGTGATCATATGGAAAAGTATGAAGAAACTATGATAGTTATATGTGTTATTAAGAGTGTTTTTCCTCAGGGTAAAAAGTAAAAACAAACACTGCAACTCAGTGATGGAGGTTAAGTAAATGTAGTTATTCCTACTTAGGGGAAAGGAAATAAAGGGGAAGAGAATAACTATTTATGTAGTGACTTCTATATGCCAGCACTGAATTAAGCACTTTTAGAATATTCTCTCAATTATTGTCTTTTGATCCTCACAACCCTGTGAGGAAGTTGCCTTTATTATCTTCATGTATGGGTTGAGGAAACTGAGGTAAACAGGGTTAAGTGACTTGCCCAGGGTCACAGAGTTAGTAAGTATCTGAGTCTGGATTTGAACTCAGGTCTTCCTGATTCTAAGTTTAGCTCTTTTTCCATGCACCACCTCTTTTCTGCCTCTTACAGAGAAAAACTAGAATTAAATGGCTAATTAAGTTAGTGAGTTTTCCATTCCACTATCCCACATTTTTAAAGATCACAGGGAAGATCACAGGGTACCTTAAATAAAGCTAAAGGTATGTTATTGGCCAACTTTCTAAAAATTGGTTTCAAAGAAAGGTAGTTTTTTGTGCTGGAAATAAAATTGGAATAAACATCAGAACAATTGGAGTCTAACTTGAAAACTTCCACTGCTTCAAGTCTTTTCTGGGTCTCAGTTTCCTCATCTGTAAAATGGGAGGGTGAGGTCAGACTAAGTAAATTCTAAAGTTCCTTTTGGTCATATTACTCTATTAACAGGGGGCTTATGTGTCTATCAAGTTAAGACACAGCTAATTCCTTGGTTACTTACAAATATTAATTTAATTGATGGTACTCTTAATTTGAGACCTTCGTCCAATGACCTTTCAGTTTATATACTATTAGTGGAGATGAGTCACGTCAATATTGAGTTCCTTGCTGTAAATGAAATTTTAAAAAATGAAGAAGTGGCAGCTACTCAGAAAGACAGCTTTGCAGGTTATACTTTGAGAGATGTATAAAAGATCAGGCAGCTTCATCAAGCACACAATGTCAACAAGAAACCTCATTTCATAAGTACTTTGATCATTGAGATTTGTCTTCTCATGGTGAATGGAAGCCAGTAGAATACCACAAAGATAATTGCCGCTTGTGAATCAACACATATCACATTGAATGAGGAGGTAAAGAATTTTTTCTAAAGGATTTGATAAGATCCCACATAGAAGGCAATGCATAACTTGGTACATAATAGTGGCTTTTCATTGGAAGGTGGTCACTTAGAAGTCAAAAGACCAGGGTTTGAATTCTGCTTAGAGTGAGACACTGGCTGGGAGGTAAAGGAGGGGAAGATGCTGAGGCACCAAAAGAACTTGCATAAGCAGGAGCTGAGAGGAAGGCAGATAGAGCAAATACAAAGGGGTCTCCCTGTTGTATAGCTGAGGATAGAAATGATGATCGCAGATTTTTTTTCCTGTTTCTTTTCTTTCCTTTCTATTCACTCAAGGGAGAGATGGATCTTCCTACTTTTTGAGAGTTTGTTTTGTGGTCTTCATCATTTGTTTAAAAGAAAAGTGGTTTCTCTAAGATAACATGGTTGTTCATTGAAGTACTGATTTGTGTATATACGCGGGAGATTAAATACAGAGGCTCAGGGGCTATGGTTGACAATGTAGACAAGGAAAGAGCAAGAGATTCTATTCCTTTTGGAAGGCACTCACTCCCTGAATAAAACTGGGGGCTCAGAGCAACAAAAGAGATTTTACTGACATATTTATAGCTTTTCAAAAGCAGAGAAAACACAAGCCTTTGGACCATCATAAAAATCCAATGAACTTGAGGTGATCCTGATGGAGAAAGAGTTGAAAAGGAACTGATATGATCTTTTTTGAAGCACTTTCCTGAGACATCCCCTCCCTCCCCTATTCCCATTCTTCTTTCCCACTGGCAGGTTTTAAAAAACAAAACAAAACAATTCATCCTCCTGAGGAGTAGGGTTGAAAGTGTTAAGCAAGTAGAAAGTCACATATGAATCAAGGTACTCAGAGCAATGGAACCACCAAAAAAAAAAAGGGTAGGGGCCAAACAAGAGAAAAAAAAACAAACTAGTGAAGAACTAAGCCAAATAGCATGTACTCCCATCTAGTATTAGGCAACTAGTGGTGGAGTGGATAGAGTGCTGACTTACCTGGACTTACTAGCTGTTTGACCCTGGACAAGTCGCTTAACCTCTGTTTGTCTCAATTTTCTCAATGTTATGAGAGTTGTAATAGTATCTACCTATTCAGCATATTACCATGTTTTGTTGTGAGGATCAAATATTTGTGAAGTGTTTAGCACAGTGCTTAATACACAGCAGGTGGTATATAAATGCTTATTTCTTTTCTACTCCAATACTTCCCCCCTCCAAGGCTGGAAGGGACCTTAGAAGCTAACTAGTTCAACCCCCTCATGTTACAAAGGAGGAAATTGAAACTGAGACATTAAGTGACTTGCCCAAGGTCACACACATAGCATCAGATTTGAGATTAGAACCGAGGTCCTTCGACTGAAAAACTAGTGATTTTATTTTTTCTTGTCCCACTGTAACATGTATCTTATGTAAAAGGAGAGTTTAGAGTTGATTTTCCTTAAAGCCTCTCCCAGCTCTAAATCCTGTTATCCTATAAAACATGATTTTTTAAAAAAATGATTCACTTGAGAAATCATTAAGCCTTTGTACTTAGAGTGTAATAGAATCATTAGTGGTCCATGTGAACCACGTTGATTTTTAACATGCTCTATCTGGTGAAAGTCCTTCTTGCTTTATGAATAGCTAGCACCAATATTCCAGTGAGTTCCAAGAGCTTTGAAATATTTTTATTTCTCCCCTGCCTCTTAGTAACTAACGGGTTGTGCAATCTCCACTTCAGACTTGCTAAGCTCTGCTCATCTGCCAGAAGAGAAATCAGGACTTCCTCTCTCAGCAAGTCACTGTGAGGGTAAGTGATAAAGAGGAGGGGAGGTATGTGTGTGTGTGGGGGGGGGTAGATTTCGCTGATAGGATTTCCCCCAAGAAAATCTTCAGACCCCACTTCCTAAAGTCTCTTTTTATTGCTCAAGGGAATCTCTAAAGATTCTTAGTCAGCCTTATTCTACTTCTCTACACCTCAAGCTGCTGTGTACACATTTGGACTAGGTCTACACACTAAGATCTCTTTGCTAAAGGGTGAAGTTTGTTTGAAGTTCCTTTTCTGACAGCATTATTAGTATCATGGACTCCGTGTAATTCAGTTCCATTCAACTCCACAAAGTCTTTATTTTGTGCCTATACAAGTGCCAAGAATTGTACCAGTCACTGGAATGCATACCAAGGTGAAAATAAAACAGTGCCCTGCCCTCAAGTAGAGTCATCTATTGGGAAAGAAAAAATATGCACATAGAAAAGGATGTGAAATAGAGAGTAAGAGGCAACTTGGTAGAGTGGATAGAGAGCCAGCTTAAGTGTCACAGAGATCGAGGTTCAGATGTCAAGTTGGATACATCCTGGATTTGGAGCTGTGGGCACCACGATGAAATCTCAATGCCTACAACCAACTCTCTGAGACTACAAGATGCTAAAGAACATTGATTATCTTCCCTGTTAAGATGGAATTTTCTTGGGGCAGCTAGGTGGCGCAGTGGATAAAACACTGGCCCTGGATTCAGGAGGACCTGAGTTCAAATCCAGCCTCAGACACTTGATACTTACTAGCTGTGTGGCCCTGGGCAAGTCATTTAACCCTCATTGCCCTGAAAAAAAATTTTCTCTCTGAAATTTATATACATAATGAAATCACAGGTTCAGAAAGCATTTGGCAGCCAGGTGACTCAGTGATAGAGCACTGGGCCTGGACTCATGAAGACATGAGATCAAATCTGGTCTCAGACATTTACTAGCTGAGTGACCCTGGGCAAGTGACTTTACTTCTTTTTGTCTCCATTTTCTCAATTGTTAAATGAGGATGATAAAGCATCTATCTCACAGAGTTGTTGGGAAGATAAAATGATATATATTTGTAAAGCATTTAGCACATTGTCTGACACATAGTAGGCCCTATATAAATACTTATTTCAACCCCTACATCCATCCCACTTGATTTTTTACTGGGCATGGAGGTGAATGGATGTAATAATTACTACCTCGAGAGGTTGAGGCTGGTGAATCTCTTGCCACAGTGCCCTAAATCAACTGGGTGTCCATACTAATTCTTTCATCAATATGGTGAACCCTCAGAAATGGGATGATCAGATAGTCTAAGGAAGGATAGACCGATGATGGTTGGAAGTGGAGCAGGTCAAAGATTTTGTGCCCATCAACAGTGGGATAGGTGCTAGGATCACTTCCAGCCTGGTCAAGATGGGATGGAAGAAATTAAAAAAAAAAAAAGATTTGGGAGAGAAAGAGGCAGAGAGCACCAACATTGGGACAAATCAGGAAGGTAGTACTAGATTAAGGTAATGTTCTAGTCTAGACCATCTTAATCAGTATTCTGTCAAGTACTGAAATCTCTTGTGGACAGGATCTAGAGATGTGGACTGGGGGTGATGGTAGAGTTAGGTTAATTTGGAACTGGGTTATTAATGGCTCTACCTGAAGAGCAATGATTAATGGACTGAGGTTGACTTCTGCTTCTTCCAAGAGCATAGCATGGGACTTAGTCCTTGTTTCTGTTCTGATCAACATTTTTATTAATGACATTATTAAATATTAATGACTTTTATTAATGAAGACAGAGACTGCATTCTTATCAACTTTGTGGGTGACACGAAGCCTGTAAGGCCATTTGCTATTCCTCACATCTGACTTTCCATCTGCTTCTGTTCATTTGTTTGTTTTTGTTTTTTTTTCAGTGAGGCAATTGGGGTTAAGTGACTTGCCCAGGGTCACACAGCTAGTAAGTATTAAGTGTCTGAGGCCGGATTTGAACTCAGGTACTCCTGACTCCAGGGCCGGTGCTCTATCCACTGAGCCACCTAGCCGCCCCTGCTTCTGTTCATTTGTACAAGATGTCCACCATGCCTGGAATTTCTTCCTCTTAAAATCCCCAACCAGGGTGGCTAGGTGGCGCAGTGGATAAAGCACTGGCCCTGGATTCAGGAGTACCTGAATTCAAATCCAGCCTCAGACACTTGACACTTACTAGCTGTGTGACCCTGGGCAAGTCACTTAACCCCCATTGCCTCACACACACACACACACAAAAAGTCCCCAACCCCCATCAGAGCTCAACTTAAGCACCTTATTTCTTCATCCTCCTAGGCCTAAGTGCCCCTCCCTAACCTTGAATTACTTTGAACTAACCTTATCTCTGTATTGTCTTCTCTGAGGATATGACAGAATCTAAGCTCTTTGAGAAGAGGGGCAATTTCATTCTACATTTTACATCCTTAATTCCTAGTCCTAGTACACAGGAGGTAGATGGGAAAGTTCTAATTCAAAACGGTCTTGATAAGGTGAAAAGACCAGCCAAAACAAAGAAGATTAAATTGAATAAAATACACATAAAGTCCAACATTTGAGTGTTGAAATCCCTTTCAAGATCACAGATTTAAAGGTGGAAGTAAACTATTTAGCCCAATCCCTTCATTTTGCATATGAGGAAAATGAGGCCCAAAGAGATTCAGTGATTTATGATTTATGATCCTGGGATCATCCAGGCAGGAAACAGCAGAACAGAGATTCACACCTGAGTCTTCCAGCCCCCAATCCAGTCTCTTCCTTCTAAACTACACTGCCTCAATTTAAAAAATACAGAACCAGAGATCCCTGACTTAATGGGCATTCAGGTAAAAAAACATCTGGGGTTTTTTGGCTAATTTCAATGAGTCAACAGAGTGACAGGTCACTTGTTCCAAATATTTCTGAAGGTGGCTTTAGCAGGCACAGTGAAGCACTTAGAGCTTGTTCAAACATCAAAGATGCCAAGGTCATGCACTGCATCCTGTGCAATCACCAGTCATCTTGATCTTTGTCTTGCCATTGGATTTTAGCAGCTCTTTTTTTTTTTTTTTTGATGAGGCAATTGGGGTTAAGTGACTTGCCCAGGGTCACAGAGCTAGTAAGTGTCAAGTGTCTGAGGCCAGATTTGAACTGAGGTACTCCTGAATCCAGGGCCGGTGCTTTATCCACTGCACCACCTAGCTGTCCCCCTTGCCATTGGATTTTGAGGACTGTGGAAGAGAGAGTGATGCTGATAACTTTGTGCAACTCTGCCTCACTTCAATTCAATTCATATGCAAATTATGACATTGCCCCATGATGTCGTGGGTCCTCTTAGAAAATGAAGGATGAACAGCAACAGCCCCTCAGACATCATGGCACAAAAAATGAAGCACTGAACATAGAGTCAGAAAGATTTGGCTTCACTCCTCCCTCAGTCTAGCTGTGTGAACCTGGACAAATCCCTGGACTTTGTGCATATCTATTAAAGAAGGAAAATGAGACACTTAATGCTGACCTCATAGAGTTGTTTTAAGGATCAAATGATCACAAGATCACAGATATAGAGTGGGGAGGGACCTCAGAAGCTATCCGGTTCAGTTCTCCCATTATTATAGATGAGAATACTGAGAGCCAGGGAAGTCAAGTGAGCTGTCCGATGTCATAGAGGTAGAATCAGAGGTGTCATCTGAACTCATGTCCCTTGACTCTTGAGCCAGTGCTTTTCCCACCATGCTATGCATCGAAAGCACTTTGCAAACTTTTATGCATTACCATGTATTATTCTGGCATAGCAGATACAAAGCCTTGGAGTCAGGAAGACATGGATTCAAGTGTTATTTCTGAAACTTCTGGCTGTGTGACTGTGGGAAAGTCACTTTTCCTTTCAGTGCCTCCCTAAGACTAAGTTATAGTTGGAGAGTTACTCATCTGTACTAGTTGAAGGAACTTCCTCCCTGGTTGTTCCTTACCCTGGGGGATGCTATTCATGAAGTTGCTATTGCAGGGAGAGGGAGGGAGACCTTTTACTAAGGTTTGGAAGGGCTCTGACCTGTTTCAATGGAGGGTGGATCCATAACGATGAAATCATAGATCCTTGAAATGTTGAAGTATGAAGTATGTGAAGGATTGTCATGTAGAAGATGGATCGGGTTTGTTTTTCTTGGCTCCAGAAGGCTAGCGGGTAGAGACTGCAGAGAGGCAGATTTCAGTTCCATATAAGGAAAATGGTGAGAAGAAAGGGGCAGCATATAAGTAATGACAAGGACTGCAACAAAAATGATATAAAAGTCATCCAGTGGGGCAGCTAGGTGGCACAGTGGATAAATCACCAGCCCTGGATTCAGGAGCACCTGAGTTCAAATCTGGCCTCTGACGCTTGACACTTACTAGCTGTGTGACCCTGGGCAAGTCACTTAACCCTCATTGCCCCACCAAAAAACAAAAAGTCATCCAGGAAGTGTATGATTGGAAAAAAAGATGTAGACAAGTCATTAGTAAGCACAAAGTATTACAATGGACAGATCATTGGCTGCCTTCATGGTACAAGGCATGGAAAGACCCAGTACATGGACTCCCCCCGTTCTTGATGGGGGGTTTATGGGAGCATATCTATGAAAGGAACTGTACAGGAGAAGAGGAGATAGATGAGATAAATGCTCCACTTCGATGTGATAACAGACCTGCTGAAATATTGACACAGTAATAATTGCTTCCCAGTAATAAGAATGGCCTTAAAACGTAGTGAACCCCTTCCAATGGTAGTGAGCTCTCTGTCACTGGATGTCCTCAAGTGGAAGTTGGGTAACTGGTCACCAGAGATCATAGAATTATATATTCAAAGCTGGGGAAGACCTCAGAGGCCACCTAGTCTAAGCCCCTCATTTTACAAATGGAGAAATGAAACCCAGGGAAGTTGTGACTTGCCCAAGGTCAGCCAGATAATAAGCATCAGGTGTAGAATTGAACCTAAGTCCTCTCACGCCAGAGCCAGGGCTCTGTCCACTTGACCATCTTGCTATGGCAGAGGATATTTATCAGCATGGGCTGCTCCTGGTTGATCTCTGAAGCTCCTCCTACCACTAACATTCTATGATTTCATCATTCTAGGGCAGAGACAGTGGGAATAGAGATGAAGGGGACAAACCCAAGAGATATTTCAAAGGAACAAATGACAAGCTGATGACAGCTAGAATATATTGAACTAAAGAGAGGGAAGAATCAGACAGATGACATTACTCTTGGTATCACTGACTATAAGTATGGAAGTTAGAAGGGGGTAGTTACCTGAGGAAAATAAACAACAAACTCAATTTTGACCAGTTTGAGTTCATGTAACAATGGGATAATTGGGTGGAGATATTCTATAGGCAGATGGAGAAATAGGACAGAGCAGAAGTGGGAGTTCAGGAAGTCATTCACATTGAGGTGCCAGCAGAATCTATCTCCTTAAGTGCCTGATTGAAGATTCTTCTTCTGTACCTGAGTGTGTAATCTGTGTAGAATGGTATGGGTTCAAAGCTCACTTCTTTTTTTTTTTTTTTTTTTTTTCAGGGCAATGGGGGCTAAGCGACCTGCCCAGGGTCACACAGCTAGTAAGTGTCAAGTGTCTGAGGCCAGATCTGAACCCAGGTCCTCCTGAATCCAGGGCTGGTGCTCCATCCACTGCGCCACCTAGCTGCCCCCACAAAGCTCACTTCTAAGGTGAAACTTTCTGTGTCCTTGTTAAATAGGGGTGTCCTCTTCCTGGAAGTATTCAAATGGAAGATGAAAAACTATATGTCTAGGATATGTCCAAGAAATCCTTGCATAAGGTAGGATATCCCATCAGGTGAGCCTATCCCCTTAGTTTTTTGTTTTTGTTTTTGATTTTTTGTTTTTGATGAGGCAATTGGGGTTAAGTGACTTGCCCAGGGTCACACAGCTAGTAAGTGTTAAGTGTCTGAGGCCAGATTTGAACCCAGGTCCTCCTGACTCCAGGGCCGGTGCTCTATCCACTGCGCCACCTAGCTGCCCCGAGCCTATCCCCTTAGTAACAGGCCCAAGGACTGAATTTAACGTTGGTACAAAATGACTTTCTGCAGTCATGTATATTTACAATGGTGAAAAGACCAGTGAACTTAAAAGACCTGGGCTCATCCAAACTCTGCCATTTGTTCGTTGTGTGAGCTTGGATAAGGTGCCCGGCTTCTCGTGCCCTTAGCTTCTTTCTACTTTTCACAGTTGCTTGAGGGGTGAGTGAAAGAGACCTATGTGGTAAAGTAAACAGAGTGCTAAGCTTGCAATCAGGATAGTATGAGTTCAAATCCAGCCTCAATAAGTGTGTGACCCTGGGAGAGTTAGGGAATCTGTGCCTCAGTTTTTTCATCTGAACAATAAGAGGATTGGATTTGTTGGCTTCCAGATCCCTTCAAGCTCTAAGGCTGTGATCCCATGAAATGTCTATTCAGTTGTTAGTATCTTTTGCAGTATTCCAGGCCTGTATGGACCACCCTTATGCATAAACTCCCAAGGAGTGAAACCCATGCACATGGATTCATTTTTCACAGATGCCGGCACATGCTGTATGTATGTATATATGTATTCATTCATTCATTCGTTTGTTTATTTGTTTATTTATTTTTGGTGAGGCAATTGGGGTTAAGTGACTTGCCCAAGGTCACACAGCTAGTGTCTAGTGTCTGAGGCCAGATTTGAACTCAGGTCCTCCTGAATCCAGGGTCAGTGCTCTATCCCCTGCACCACATAGCTGCCCCTACAAAGCCCTTTAAATCATGTAAAGCATGCATTATTTACTTTGAGCTTCACAACAACACAAAAGTAGGTAGTACAAACATTGTCATCCCCATTTTGCAGATGGGAAACACGGGCTCAGAAATGTTAAGTGGCTTGTCTGTGGTCACATAGTGAGATAGAGTTTGAATACAGGTTTTTCAGGTTCAAAATCAAGCTCTCTGTGCACTAAGATATGATGACTAATAATGGAAATGGAGACAATGAGGAAAGACTGTGGCAGAGGTGAGTTCATCTTGCTGGAAGTCACAAAATTATAGAAAAGTCCCAGTTGCCCTGAGGCCAGTACTGAGCCAAGATGAAGTTACTGCCCCCACTCTGGGAGAGGCATGTTTTCCTGTGGTTCTTTGTGCTTAGGGGCTGAAAGTGCTGAAAGATTCACTTGGAAGAAGTTCAGACAAGCCCCAGATCAGCCAAGCTCCCTCCCGTGCCTGTGAGATCAGAAGGCAAAGCATCGCCAGAAACTTACCTTCAGTGATGTTTGCAAAAAACACACATGCAGAGGGAAACTTCAGAACCCATGACCAGAGAAAGTGGTGAGCGGTCTGTGTACAGCCCAGGGAGGTGAGGACTGAGATGAAAGGTCATTGACTTTCATTAACCAAGTAATCCCTAAACTGCTGATTTTGAACAGAAGGAAACACCACCCTGGGAGACATTCTATTACACTGAGAAAGCGCCCAATCTCATCTTTAATATTAAAAAAAGAAGTTACAAAACACTTTGATTTTATTTAAAAAAAAAGTCAAGAATTCCAGCCAAGAGAAAAGCCACAAGATGTGTAAATGTGTGTGTCTGACCTAACTCCCTAAGCCTGGTGTGAGTGTCTGAACAGTGCTTGGCAAACAAATACTTTATTCTGTAAAAACTATTTCAGGAACACTTTGAAATGGCTGCCCAATGATGGTGAGTTCATTTGGGATTTATTATAACATCATTAGGCCAGATTATATCATTTGGGGGTAATGTCAGACACATTGCATCCTGTGGTTTTATGATGTGGACAAATATCACACTCAGGAATAGGATGAGCCTGTACAAATTGTTTCTTTTTTGTATTCTACTGTAAATAGAGCTTGCCTTCCCACTGCCTGAGACACGAGACCTTCATCAACATCTGGCTCCTTGGCTCTACCCAGTTCAGTTTCTTCTTCCTTCTAGACCTCTCCCAAGTCTATCTTGAGCGTCCATCTCTATCTCTAGACACAGAAACATGGCCACATGGATTCAATAGGCAGCTTGTCAATCTCTCAGAGGCTTTGTCTACATGTAGGCACTTGTAGGTACTTCAACGTGAGTTGAATTTTGTCAAATAATGGATTGTTTTTGAAAATAAATATAGAGTGAATTTCATCAAACTGGTTACAACTGGTTGTTTCGGAAGTTAACAAGTCATTTGACTATCTATATTCAGCTGCGCTCTTTTTCTTTCAGACTAAGTATGTATTTAGACAAAGCCTGCAATCAGCTTTCATGAAGTGATTTCAAATGCTTGTGTAGAATATTGCATGGTTGTCCAGAAATTATTAGTTTCCCTCTAAAATTTGCACTGCCAGGGCTGCCATCATTTACCCAGGCTCCAAAGTTTGAATCCTTGGGGTTACCTTTGACCTTTTTCCCTCTCTTATCTCATACATTCACATAGCTACCAGGGCTGGTGGTTTCTATCTATGCAGTATTTTCCTCTCCCATTTGTCCACTCCTCTCTGTTCTTTCAACCACTGTGCTATTACCCCTTTCATTGATTGTTCACCTGAATTATTTAAATAGCCTTCTAACTGGTCTCCTAGCTTCTACCCTCTTCCCGGTCCAGACACTTCTCACTGCTATAAGATTAAATGTCTAAGTTATGACTATAATTCTAAGTAGTGGAGGTAAAATGGTGTCAAAATTAATATAAATTGGGGAGGCCAAAGAACTGAGAGGCCAGGGTATTATAAGATCATATAATCATAGACTTAGAACTCAAAGGGATATTATAGGTGACAAAAGCTAACTCCCTCATTATATTGATGAGGAAACTGAGGTAGAGAAAGGTTAAGTGACTTGCCTGGGTCACACAGTTAAGTACCTGAGGCATAATTTGAACACAGGCCTTCCTGACTTCAAACCCAGCACTTCATATAACTAGATGACACAGTGGATGGAGTACTGGGCCAGGGCTCAGTAAGACCTAAGTTTAAATCTGGCTCCAGATACTTACTAGCTGTATGACCTCAGGAAAGTCACTTAACTTCTTTCTGCCTCAGTTTCCTAATATCACCTCCCTCTCAGGGTCGTTGTGAGGATGAAATGAGAGAATATATGTAAAGCCCTTAGCACAATGCCTAGCCCATAGTAGATGCTTAATGAATCTCCTCTTTCACTAGGCATTTTATTTCCCAGCTGCTTAGACACTAATGGCTAGGGAGGAAAAGATGACTTTGAAGCAGGTATTGAACTTATTAGGGTTGGAGAAGAGTGACTTGAAGGTCCACAAATGACAGCAAAAAGTATTGTATATTACAGAGGAAACCTTAAAGGAGGAGAGGTGATGGCAGAAGTAGAGTCCGAATGTGTCATTGGGGAGCAAGGAGTGACTTAATTATATTTAAATCCGGATTCTCTGCCTTGAAATTTAATGCTCCTTTCACTACCTTTTAAAATAACTTCTCTGATTTTCTACTTTCTCCTATCCCTTACATAGTCAGTCAACAAGCATTTATTAAGCACTTACGGTGTGCCAGTCACTCTTAAATTTGGGGATACACAGGAAAAGAAAACGGTCACTGCCTTTAAGCTCACATTCGAATAGGAGAGACAACCTGTAAAGAACTAGGTTTCTATAAGAGAAATCCAGAATAAATGAAAAATTATCTAAATGTAGGGGCATTGGCAGCTGGGGAAACTGAAAAAGAAAGACCCCATGTAGAAGGCAGGCTTTGAATTGAGTCTTGAAGGAAACAAAGGGAGCTAAGGGACATAGGTGAGGAGGCATCATATTCTACTATTATTATTATTATTATTATTATTATTATTATTATTATTATTATTATTATTATTTGCATGAGTACCGTGCATCCCTGCTAGATTATACACCCCAGAAATAGGTTTTATTTAGGAAACATAATGTAATACAGTGTATATTGGACCTGGAGTTGGGGGAAGATCTGTTTTGAAATCTTTCCTTTAAAAATTCTAAGTTTTCTGACCATAGCCTAATTGCATTAACTCCCTGAGTGTCAACTTTCTCATCTGTAAAATGGGGCAACGATGAGCCAGTTTCTTAGTACTTAAGTCATAAGATTATTGTTAGAATTCAGTGAGCTAGTGTTTCTAAATTGTTCTGCAAACCTCAAAGCATTGTATAAATGCCAGCTGTTATCACTTGTTGTTGGTTTCTCTCCCAGCACCTAGTATCATGCATTGTACATAGTAAGTGCCCAATAAATGGTTGTTGAATGAATGGTTGGTTGATTTATTTATCATCCGAGGGAAACACTGTGAGAATACCCATTTTCCACGTATGACATGAGTAATGTTTCTGTAGGAGGTTTTGTGTTCACAACATTACGAATAGACTGGGTCTCCAGAGCCCTAGTGAGGCAGTGGGTGGGCTGTCCATCTGGTAAATGTGGGCTGCATTGCTAATAGTCTGCATAATTTAGGACTAGCTGTCTACACAGCTTAGACTCACTGGATAATTGCTTAATCCTTTGCTTCTCTTTGACACTTTCGAGAGCTGAACTGTTGGGAGTGGTGGTTTCTTCTGCCCAGATTCACTGGACAGTTAATCAATCAATCCTTTTCTTCTCTTTGATTGATAGAGACATAGCATGGTGCAGTAGAAAGAGCATTGGATTATGAGTCAAAGGACCTGGGTTCAAATCCTGCCTTTGTTTTTTTTTTTCTCCCTGTGCATCTTTAGGCAAATCACTTCATATATCTGGGCCTCAGATCCCACATTAGTCAAAGGTAGGGATTGGACTAGATGGTTTCTGAAGTCCTCCCAGCCTTGAATCTGTGGACGCTGTGATTACCTAAGCATGGTCCAAAATGAAATGAGAAGGTCAGTCACTTTGGCAATTCTTGGACACTGGGGGATTCATTCTGGCATTGAAGTTCTGGGCACAGCATTAAAAATGTTTCAGTGACTCCCTTTTCTTTGTTTTGTTATCTCTATACCTGCATCTTTATGCTTTGTGAGTCTAATGTTTTCCGATCAAGTTTGTTTTACTGATGTTTTAACCTTCAGGCTTTCAAATTCTAGAGCTTTATATCCTTTTTTTTTTTTACAAAATTGTACCTTCTAGTCAAACATATCTTCAAGCCACAAATCTCTTCCAAGGCATCCCTGACAAGTGGTCATGCAATCTCTAATGTCTTCCTGAAACAGCCCATCCTATTAAGAAGTTGTTCCCCACATTGAACTGAAATGTGTCCATTGACAACTTCCATTCATAGTTCCTAGTTCTAATTTCCAACGCCAAGCAGAACAAGTCTGATCTTTCTTCCTCATGACACCTTTTCAAATATTTGAAAACAGCTGTCTTTCTCCCACAAAGTATTCCCCACTTCAGTCTCTTAATGCCCCATTCAACCATCATATGATATATCTCTGAGCCCCCTCACCACACCAGTCACTTTGTTAATGACAGAAATTATTATTTTTCTATTATATTAATAATCATTTATTTAATTAGGATTGAGGTTTTTCTTTTCTATTTCCTCATTCAGGGACCAGTCTTTGCAGGTCAGGCAGTTGGTCTCTGAAGGAGACTCCTGATAGATGAGATTGCCCAAATCCTCCAGGTACAATCAATCTTGGGTCGGACCCCACCCAACTAGAAGACCTTACATACATAATCTAATCTAGGTGGATACTTGCCCTTAGGAAATGAGCCCCAATTCTCGGAATTCTTTATTAGAATTAGGGTGATCCAGCTTATGATGGAGAAAGGTACAGATGAATTCCTTTGTCCAAATTGTTGGAGGCAGATGAGTCTCACAATCAAGTGATGTTCTTAGCAGGAGAAGCTGAAGACTTTTGGCCTCCTTTATTAAAGTGTCCACTCCCTCATAAATTATTCACCAGTCAGGGTTAATTTTCACCTGTAAGGAACACATCCTTTTCTTTCTTTTTTTTTTAACCAGACCTTTGTTTTTTCCAATTACATGTAAAAATAGTTTTCAACATTCACTTTTGTAAGATTTCGAGTTCCAAATTTTTCTCCCACCCTCCCTTTCCTCCACTCTCCTGGAGCCAGAAAGCAATCTGATATAGATTATACATTACAGTTATATTAAACATATTTCCACATTACTTATGTTGTAAGAGAAGAATCAGAACAAAAGGAAAAAAATCACAAGAAAGAAGAAACTACAACAACAAAAACAACAAAAGTAAAAATAGTATGCTTCAATCTGCATTCAGACTCCATAGTTCTTTTTCTGTATGTGGAGAGCATTTTCCACTGTAAGTCTTTTGGCATTGTCTTGGATCATTGTATTGATGAGAAGAGCTAAGTCTATCACAGTTGATCACACAATGTTGTTGATCCTGTGTACAATGTTCTCTTGGTTCTGCTCATTTCACTCAGCATCAATTCATGTCAGTTGTCAATGTCATTTTGTAGGCTGGAATCTCCTTGTGTTGGTCCCATGGATTGGGAGGTGAGTTAAGTAATTGCCAATGATAATATCAAGGGGTATTTATATAGCATTTTAAACTTTGCAAAGCACTTTTCATGGAATCACTGGGTCATATATTTGGAAATAAATGGAACCTTGGTGGTTATTAGGTTAACCCCATGCATTTTATAGATGGAGATACTGAGGCCAACATAATTTATGTGACTTGTCCAAGATCACATGAGTACAAAATGACAGAGGCAGGTAGGACTTGAACCCAGGACCTCTGACTCCAAAGCCAGGGCTCTTTCATCTGTACCACATAGCCTTTCAACTATTTTACTTAAGATAAATGCCAAGAACGTAGCTATGGTACAGGCTCAATACCAAAATGAAGTAAGGATGAGGATAGAAGGCAGGAGCAGCTGCTCTCAGAGGTGCACATGGAATCTCCAGGGTCAGTGATGCTGATCTTCACACGGCACCCAATACTCATGCCCAGCATCGCTTACTCACGAAAGGAGGCACTCTGCTTCAACTGTGATATCTTCATTCACATCCATGGTTAGAGCTTGTGTAGACCCATCCATAGCGCTAGAGTCTAAACACATTCCCTCAATATTCTGCCTTATTAGCAGGGAGAAAAACAACCAGAGGCAAAAAAGAACCTGAAAGATGGAGGTCTCTGATTCATAGCAGACAATTTGCTTTGCTACTGGTAGCTCATATCAGAAGGGCATAATGCCAACAGCTGGTACAAAGGAAGACTATTAGGAGCTTCAGTAAATGAGTCATATGTTAACTAGGGCAACTTAATCCCACTCAAAGACATAGTCAGCCTTGTCCCAGAATCTGGGACCAATCTTAGCCTCGGGCCCAGGATAGAATAAAACAAGCCCTGGGTTACCATGAGTTAGGTTTTTCTAGGGTATGTGGGGGTCAGTTCTATCATTAGGAATAAAGACTCTCCTGAAACACTGGGAGCTTGAGGACCCTGCTTTTATCCCTTGGCATTCTTTCTCCTTGTTCCATAAATGCTTGGGTCATGAGAAGAGCTCAGGGCTCAGTGATGGCTGAGAAAATCCTCTTTCCTCAGTTCAATTCTTACTTGCCTGTTTCTTTTCTGACATTCACAATCATGCCTTTGGGTTGTTGTTGTTATAATATTAATAATTTTATATTATTTTGTGAAATATACATTTTATTACTGCCTTTTGCTTTTGTATCACAGTCATTTCCAAGTATGGCCTTCTTTACACACACACACACACACACACACACACACACACACACACACACACACACACACACGGTGAAAAAAAGTTAACCAAAGCCAACCCACAGCAACAGAATGGCTGTTAGTATTTGAAATAGTTCACAACCACAGGCTCCCATCTCTCTAAGGAAAGGAAGGTGATAAATTTCCTTATCTCTTCTTGGGGTTAAGATTGGTTTGAATAATCATACAGGGATAGACTCTATTTTATTGTTCTTTTATTTCTGGAATATAGTTTTGTACTCATATTCATGAATATAGCTCTTTTGTATTCATGGAATATAGTTTTCTCAATTTTGCTTGCCTTGTTATGCATTAGTTCATGTAAGTCTTTGGTTGTTCATTTTTTGTTTGTTTGTTCGTTTTTTTCGTAACACTCTCTTTATGGGACTACTCAAGAAATCTCTCTGAGAGCACCAGTGGAATCAGAGTACAGTTGGATTGCCAAAGAATATAGGGCCTACTCCCAAGGAAAGAATTCAAATCTAGAGACTCTCCAGGGTCTGAAGTCTTGTTTCCTGAGTGATACCACTCTCCCTGTTCTCTTCTGGAGCCAAGGGGATAAGCCCAATTATGCCTGCTAGCAGTTCAAAAATTCCAGTAAATCCAAGACCACGGTATGGTGGCTTTCCTGGGATTTTTGGCCCATTACTGACCAGGGCACAATGAAAGAGGCATACTTCTTAAGATTTTTGTATCATTGAACTTTCTCTTAAACTGCTGGCCATCAGCTCTCTGTTTTATATATTTTAATTAATTGTTACTCCCTTTGTATTTGTGTCCTGAGGTGATTTTTATCACAAAGGGCATAGTTTTTAAAAAATCAAATAAATAACTCCTAATGAAGGGCGAAGTAGAGACATCGTGAGGTTAATTGAGTTTCTGGTGACTACAACAGCGGGCTGGAGCCAAGGAGAGATACCACAGGAGCCCAACTCCTAGCCTGGCTAATTCTTCCCTTTACTGCCCGCATGAGTATATCTACTTAGTCACAAAGATATAAATGGAAGGAACTTTTCCAGCAACTTATTGGGTCCTTTTCCACTTATAAATATTGATTTCCCTTTTCACTTGGGCCTTTGGCGGGAGCTGAAATAGACCCAGCTTTTTGGGCCCGATGGCGGCACAGGTCCGGGCGTTGCCAGAATGCATTTGCCTGCCCCCCTCCTCCCCCATGCCTTTCCCCATCATCGCTGACTCTGCACTGTGCCCGGCCCCAGACGGGAGAGCCTGGTTATGTAAAATCTATGTGACGCTATAAAAACATGACCCGGTTTCCATCGGGAAGGAAGGTATGTGGTGCACATTATATTATCCTAACCATACTACTTATTTTAATGAGATATGAAATCGTGCCAGTTTTACGGTCATATTACATATTAGGGATTAATTACACGTACAGAGTAGCGTATGTGATTAAGTACACTACAATGGAACACAGACCCCAACCCCTGTAAACCTCTCTCTCTCCCTCCCACCCTCCACTTCCCTTTCTCCCCGCAGTAGAAAAACTTTTGGTGCCTTTTTTTTTTTTGGCTGAGAAGGCTGATGGAGCAAGAGAAACGACCACACGCCAACATCTCCTGGCTTCTGAGACGGACTAGGAAGGGCTTGTAACATAACACGAGGCGAGTGCAAAGGGGAGCGGGTAAATTTTTTAAAAAATGATAAAAACATCACTTGTTTTTTTAATGGATCATGCAAACATGCCTGGCTTTAATTTGTAAGGATTTTCTCATTTGTAAAGCAAAACAAGGAAGGGGGCTGGGGGGGGGGGGCGGGTGTGGAGGTGGGGGCAAAGTGGGAAGGAGAAAGAAGAAAAGAAAGAACTAGCTAATAAAAAATTCTGTGGTTAGAGGTCTTTTTTTAATTCAAGGAAAGCAAGTTCAGGGCAGTCAACATTTGTTCCTCATTATACCAAAAAAAAAAAAAAGCAAAAAAATATTGTGAAGTATGACTTGGTTATGGGGTGCTGATATAGCTCATGTCAGCTCAGGGTGTATTGCTTGTTTCCATGACTTAGGACCTTCTGGTAGAGACAGGAGCTTACCACGGAGGAGGCTGCCTTTCCAGGGCTATTGTCTTCTTTTGGTGTTCATTTTGTGATAATCCTGTGAAAGCAGAGGCTTCTTAGTTTCTTTTCCTTCCTGGTAATCACCTATTCTGGTAATAGGGTAATCACAACCACAGGCTTTCCAAGCATAGCCCTGACATGCCAAAGACTTCTAAACATGGTGGGTGTGTGGAGAAAAAAATGAAAGAGGAGGAAGGGGCTACTGCTGCTGGTGTAGAAATAGATCTGGCAAGAAAGGTCAGTCTAGGTTTCCTGAGGCCAATCCTGGAAGGGAGGGTTTGATATAGAGATTCTAGGTCTCCAACCTCCTCTTGACCTCAGTGCTTACTATACACATTACAGCTTGGCTTCTATTCAAGTTTCCTTTGCTATTCATCCTATCATAAATAATCTGAACTCTCATTTTTCCAATGCTCGAAGCTTTACAAAGCACTTTCTTCAACAACTCTATGAGATAGTAGTAGGATAGGTATTGCTAGCCCATTTTTAAGGAGAGAAAACTGAGGTTCGTGAGGAATAAATGGCATGCCAATGGTCATAGAGCTAGTAAATGTTTAAGCCAGGACTAGAACTCAGGTCTTCTGACTCCAAGATCAGTGGTTTTTTCCACTGAACATTATCCATTCAATTCAAGATTTTTAAAAATGTAAAAAAAATTAAACCGTAATCCCTGACCTGAAGGAGTTTTTAATCATGGATTTAGCAGCTATCTTAGGGAAAGCACTAAATATATGGTAAAGCACCATAGAAATATGGATGATTATCACTCCCATCTATCATGTGGCTGTAATTCTATAGCAAAGTGCTTTCCTCAAGCAGGTGACTAGTATAGATGGTGTCATTCCATTTTGTAGATAAGGAAACCAAGTTCAGTCATTTGCTGGGGCAGAGCCTGGGTTGGAATCGAGATGTTATGACTCTATCTCATTACTTATGCAAGAAACCAGGCTACTTCCCCTGCATGGAAATCCTGCATATTTGATCTGGTCACACCATTTCAACATCTTTCTAACATTTATTTTATTGTTATTTTTCTGTCATGGGAGACTGGTGATTGATGCAGTACATTTCTGCACAAGTCTGAGAGGAAAGGGGTGAAGGGAATGTTGGGGGGGGTCACTTTTGGAAATTCACTATGCTCTGGAAGGGAAAGACCCGTGGCCTGTCCACAGCACCTGGATCAGGGGTTCTTAACCATTTTTATGTCATAAATCCCGTTGGATATCCTGTAAAGGCTATGGATCCCTTCTTAGAATATTTTTAAATGCATAAATTACAATGCATAAAATCACAAAGGAAACCAATTATGTTAAAATACGGTTATCAAAATATATACAAAATGTTCATGGCCCCCAGGTTAAGAACCTCTGAACTAGAGTAATGCTTTTAAGTCAATTCAAATCAATTCAATAAGCAGGTCCAGCTTGTGTTTGCCTCCAACACCCAAGGACATTCCACTTTCTCCTCAGTTTTCGGTTGTTAGCTGGACCATAATCCTAGATCCTGCTCCATCCACCTCCACCTTCTGGCCACTTTGATATGTTTTCAGATGTGCCCAAGCACAATATCATTGGTTTTTGCTAGTGCATGCAATGAAGGGACTTTGGATGTAACGCATCTTATTTGTATTCACTATGAGGAGGTTTAAATGGACACAGCAACACCACTTGTCATGAGTCTAGCAATTGAGGACAATGACAAGATGATGGGAGATGATGCTGAACCATCTAATAACCTGCCTTCGTCAGCACAACTCTCCCCCTACACTGATGCTCTGCCTGGACTAGTTGCCCAATTCTTAATATACTTGCATCCTTTCTTACTGTCACCATACCAGAAATACTGACCCCTGACTGCTAACAAGCAACTATCTTCTGATCCCAGTTGTGTTTCCTCATTTCCTAACTGGCCCATCCCCACTGAAGGTCTGCCCACCCCTTCCACTGTATCCTCTTCAATTTTGTTTTTGTTGTTATTCAGTCATTTCTATTGTATCTGATTCTTCATGACCATATTCGAGGTTTTCTTGGCAAAGATACTAGAATGTTTTGGCATTTCCTTCTACAGCTCATTTTACAGATGTAGAAACTGAGGCAAACAAGGTTAAATGACTTACCTAGGCTCACGCAGCTAGTAAGTGTCTGAGGGCAGATTTGTAGTCAAGAAGATAAGTCTTCCTGACTCTAGGCTCAATACTCTATCCACTATACCACCTTGCTACCCCTACTCTCTTGAATATCCACTCCCAAATTATCAAACTTCCTTACATTTTAAGCCTCTTCCTCTCTCATTCTTCCCATCTTCTTGTTCTCACTGAGATCTAGCTCAAGGCTTGCAACACATCATTCCTGGCCACCCTTTGCTCTCCTGGTTTTTCTCATACTTTTCTCCCTGCCTGACAATTCATTGGTCCTCATAGGGTAGTTGGAATACTCCTTGTAATCAATCACCACTTGTAGACTCCCTCTTTCTATCACCATCACTCAGCAATCTCTTATCCTTTGAGGTTCACACTATTTTTGTTAGATATTGATGGCTCTTACATATTGATATATTCTGTATATTAATCCATTCTGTCTACTCTCTCAGAACCTGGCTCTCAGACCCTCTGGCCTTTCTTTTCCTTCATGATAAGGGACTAACATACTTTGGGAATATACATGGTGATGTTTCCTAAAATACTCTAACTTTCCAATTTCTCAGACATGACTTATTCCTCCATGCCAACTCAACTACATATAGGGATGGTCTTATCCTTGGTCTTACAACTACCCCTAAGTATTATGTTCCAACTATAAGGAGTCTAAAATTACTTTATTTGATCACAAAATTTTATCATCTCATCTTTCTCCATGTTTCATTAACCCTAACCCTATGGTCTAGAATATAACATCCAACCCCTCCCCCCCAGTACTTTTCCAGGCCATCACCTGCGCTCTGACTATTCTTCTTCATTCCTAATCTCAACCCTTCAGTGAACCAACTAGCCATTTCCAAACCATGTCTCCTGCACAACAGCTATCATGCTCAGCTTCTCAATGCTAATCCCACCAAAAACTTGGACTTCGCCTCTAGAACCATATTGGACTCTGATTGTGATGGATAAAATGTTAATAATTCAGATTAAACTTAAAAGTCTGTTTTGAAATTTTGAAGAACTAGTTAGTGAATATCTACCAGTTTTTATTGTTCAGCCATTTCAGTCATGCCTGACCCCATTTAGGATTTTTTTTTTGGCAAAAATCCTGGAGTGGTTTGCCATTTCCTTCTTTAGCTCATTTTATAGATGAGAAAAGTGATACAAACATGGTTAAGTGACTCTCTCAGGGTCACACAGCTAGCAAGTGTCTTAGGTTGGATTTGAACTCAGGTCCTCCTGATTTCAGGCTTGGAGCTCTATCCACTGCACCACCTGGTTGCCAAGTGTATTTACCTATATACTTCAGAAAATGTGGCATTAGAATGTAAGCTCATGGAGGGCTGGGTCAGCTTTTCCTTCTTCTTTGTGCTACAGTGCTTAGCAGTGTCTGGCAGATGGTCACCCCTTAATAAATCCATGTTGATTGCTTATTTGAAAACCTGTTTTGTTCCAGGCACCATGCTAGGTGTAAGGAAAACAAACCCCAAAGAACAATAGTCTTTGCCTTGGAGCTAATCTTACTGGGCATAGATAGAGTTCTTTTAATGGATCAATCAAGTATTTGTTGAATGTTTGTCCATGGCCTATTTTGTAAGTTTTTGAATCATATCACAAATTTTCTAAAAGGTTAGATCCACTTGCATGAAGTTCAGAAAGGCAATAGGATGAAAGAGATGAAAAAAATCACATAATTCTTCTTGACTGTGGGCAGCAGAGCCATACAAGTGGTTTCTGGATCCTGGACAGGTCATTGGCCTAAGCGAGCTGGCCCAAGTCATATAATCTATCTTATGGCCACCATCTTACTGGAGAGCCTTCTACATCTTCCTAATTTCCAAGCTTGAGCTTTCAGGCGAAGAAAAATCACATATCAGCTAGAGGATCTGAACTGTCCTCCGCAGTACATTTCTCACAATGAATCAATGAGTTGAAAAAAATACTTATTAATCATTTACTAAAAACACTATACCCACAACAAAACTGAAAACAGCAAAAGAAAAACAGTCAACAATACAGAAAAGCTTTAAGACCCAAGTCACAAGTCTGATGCTTCTGATAGAGACACTAATCTTTCAGAAGAGTAGAATATCTGCTCTCTAGGTCCTCATGATAAAGGTGATGCAGGTCTGTTTTAGTTTAAAAGGCAGGACAATTCTTTCCCCTTATGTAACTATTCCCCAAAGTCAGTCCCTTTGCAGACCAGCATCTCTTCATAATGTCAGCTAGGGCAGGGGAATCAGCTTTATTTAATGTGTGGGGTTGAGCCAGGACTAGGCACACCCACTCACCCACCCATGGATACACTCACTTCACCATGTAGGATCTCATACAAATAGGCCTTATTGTGTTTATCACTGTGAAATGGAAGGGTTTGGAGACAAGAAATACTTTCAACAAGAAAAATCCAAATGAGTTTCTTCAGCTACTTAAAGCAGTTTTGGAACATGGCATATTATCGTATGTGTCTATATATACCTATGCATATATACACACGTGTATACATATGCATTTATGTGTGTTTTGTATACACACATATACAGAGGTGTGTGTGTGTGTGTGTGTGTGTGTGTGTGTGTGCCAAAAAGCTCTGCTGCCTTCACTCATTAAGCCCAACTCTGGACTCACATCCAAAGAGTAAGTCCAGGAGGAACCTAGGCCATAGGTTCTTCTCAAAGTCTCAAGCTCTTTATACCCCTACTCCAGTGTGGCAGAGTTTCTCTCTTAAAATTTGGGTTTGGCTTTTGTCTGTGGTCTCTCTCCTACAAAAAGGATTAACAAGCCATTTATTTCCTCCACCACAAAATAAGTGCTTAAAATACACACACACACACACACACACACACACACACTTCATAAGCATGCATTGATGAAGTACTTAAAAGATGAACTAATAACTCATAACTTCTATTATACTCTCCTAGAAGGTTGGTACTTAGCACATCCCAACAAAGAATCCTTTGTGAGGCTGCTCAACAGGCATTTCACTTTCACCTTGGATCTGCACTGTCCACACAGTTCACTAAAGGCCTATGTCTTCTTCCTGCAAGCCAGGCAAGTGTGACTCATCCTCTTCTTGTGGTCATTCTCTCTTTGGAGAAGTGTTTTAGTAACAGAAAACACCTCCTGATGCCAAGGAATATCCAGATTCAGGAGCTCCTAACCTTTTGAACTCATGAGGTTTACACGAAGACTAGGAACATATGTCTTAGGATAATTCTTTGATCAACCAGGCCCAGGGAGAATGGATAGTCAGAGACGTGGATTTCAGTCTCAGGCTTGCTCAGCCAGTACATGTTATTGCTACCATGTGAAAACAACTGTCATTTCTGCAGGGTGGATGAGGGAGGGGAGACATACCCCCTCTCCCATTTATGGAAATATGAGGGAAAGGCTTGAAGATACCCAACACATTTTTCAGACTGGAAGAGAGAAATGTCAAAGCTGTTTCTTCTTTTAAGTTTATCAAATCAGTGGCTTTTTCTGCTTGATGACCAATAATCCTCCCTTGTCCCAACATGGGACAGAAACACACACACGCACACACACACACACACCTGCCATCAAAGAGATCAAGGGATCGACCAAAGGTTGCATGTGTCCTTCAGTAATGAGCCAGGGTATATGTGTCATCAGAAGTGGCTCAGTCATGGGGGCGGGGAGGGTCCCCTAACTCACCTCCCAACAAAGTTCAAATGAAATTACCCCAGGTAGAGTTTTGACTAGCTAGAGCACTGATTAAATCACTTGTGGTGGTCTCTCATCTAGCCAATATTTTTTATTCTCACTACTGCCATCATAGTTCAAATTTCCATTACCTCTCACTGTGACTATGAAAAAAGCCTGCTGACTCTCTCCCTTCCTCCAATATCTCCCCCTGGAATCCATTTTGCATAGCCTCCCAGATTAATCTTCCTAAAGCAAAGCTTTGGTTACTTTACTCCCCTGCTCAAAACCCTTCAATGGCCCCCCACTGCCTTCCAATTAAAATCCAGATTCCTTAGCTTGATATTCAAAGCCCTCCATGATCTGGCCCCAGTTTTCCTCCTTCTTACTACTCACCTTGATTCGTTTTAGATTCCAGCCAACTGACTTATCTGCCTTTATAGGATTATAGCTACAGAGCTAGAAAAGACCTTAGGGGTGAGAGTCCAACACTTTCATTTTAGAGATGAGAAGATGAAGGCTCAGAGAAATTGAGTGTCATGTTCAAAGTCATACAGATAGTCATGGGGTGCTATGGAGTGTTCAGGAGGATAGGTACCTTTGTCACTAGGGCTTACTGAGACCTTTTCAGGGCTGCTTAGCCACTTTGGCATCTCCCCAGGTACTCAACTCTCTCCTGTGGCTCCAAGAAGCTATAGAATGTGTGTCCCAGAAAAAAAAAAATGATCTCAGCAGACAGACTAAGGGTAATAGCAGGCCTCAACCCCATCGGTGAGTTAGGGGAATGTCTACCCCGGGCATGTGAACACTTCCCCTAGTGGAATGGGTAGATGAGAACAATTTGTTCCAACAGCCATAAAGGTGATATCTAAGAAGCCAACATCATCTACAACATCTGGGCCATTGTCAGTCATCTTGACTTTTGTCTTGCCACTCTGATGAATCTGAAAGAGAAAATGAGCCTGAGCATTTCGTACAACTCTGCCTCATTTAAATCCAGATCAAGACATCACTCTTATCATGCCATTTGTCCTCTTTGAGAACAAAGGACAAACAACAACATTGATGATGATGACGATGACAACAACAGACATTAGAAGTTTTCCTTATATTCCCTCTACATTGCCTTCTCCCTCCCCAAAGCTGGAAGCAATTCTAATTTCTTCCAAACATTTTTGCTCATACTTAGTTTATGCCAGTCTGAAGTTTCTTAGTTATGTAGCAGAATCAGAGGTTTGTTGGTAAATGTTTAACAACAAGCTCCCTAGGTGGTGGTAGGGTGGCATAAATTGATATACTTTTAGTTTAATTATCAACATTTTCCCCACCACTTTCTTAAGTCTAGACAATCAACAAATGATAAATTAATAAATCAAACCCTTCTCTCTGATTTCCAAGCCATACATGCTCACACAGGAAATTTAACAATCAGCCCATGCCAGGTGGTTCCAGCGCACCCCCAAATTCTTTTAGGCAGGAAATTTTGTCTTTCTATCCCCAGCATGAACACAGACTCCTGCAGATAGTAAATGTTGAGTAAAAAAAATGGAGTGGTCTGTGTGCTAATGAATTAGAGTATAAATTTCCTAATGTCAGGGGCTCCATCTTACTCATGGCTACCTTCATCATAGTGTCTCCCAAAAGATCTTCTTGGACATAGCAAACTCTGAGAAAAAGTTTGCCAAATGACTGTATGAGTAAAGCACTCCTATGTCAATAAATTCAAAACCCATTCAGCATGGTATGGTGGATAGGGCACTGAACTTGGGGCTCAGAAAGGCTTGGGTTCAAATCCTGTCTCTCACATTTACTACCTGGGCAAGTCCCTCAACCGCTTTAAGACTCAGGTTTCTTTTTTCTATTTGTAAAATGGACATAAAAATAATACCACACTAAGATAAATAGGTCTTATTGTATTTAGCACTGGGAATGATGAACTGAATGAGTTTACTTAGGAAATAAGAAATCCTTTAAGCAAGATGAATCTAAGTGAACTTCAAAGCTTCTTGCAACTATCCAGTGAGATAAAATATGTAAAGTGTCTTCCTAACCTTAAATTGCCACATAAATGTTAACTGACTTCCAAGACCCCTTCTAGGACAGCTAGGTGGCACAGTGGATAGAGTGAGTTCAGATCTAGCCACAGACACTTACTAGCTGTGTGACCCTGGGCAAATCACTTAACCCTGTTTGCCTCAGCTTCTTCAACTGTATAATGAGCTGGAGAAGGAAATGACAGAACACTCCAGTATCTTTTCCAAGAAAACCCCAAATGGGTTCATGAAGAGTCAAACATAACAGAAATGACTGGACAACAGCAAAGCCCCCTTCTAGCTCTAAATTTATGATTCTATGGCAAGAATGGGTCAGTGGCATTGAACTATCCATTGTCCCTTATATCCTTTTGAGGGGACAGGGAGAGAGAGGAGAGAAAAGATTAGGCTTGCTAAAATTGTTTCAGGAATTTAAGTTTCACGTTTTCAAACATGACATACTGAAGAATAGTTAGTATCTGCCTCTTAAGATTGAGTAACCCTTGCACATGAAACATGTCAAACACACCCAGTTACCGTTATATGCAGCCCATCAGTCCCTGAGTATGACATAAGGCAGCTTCTTTGGATCAGACCCACGGTGGTTTCCCCAGAGGTGGGCGGTCCGCTAATACATACACGTTTCCAGGCTGGATGTCTGAAGCTGGTGGGTGGGGGATGAGGAACTGGACTCCTGGCAGTGTCATTGTGAATTATATGAAAAACTCCACAGCAATGATTCAGGCATCTCAGTGGCCTTGCTACAAGGATGTTTAGGAAAGGAAGGTCTTACCTCTTAGGAATGTCTTCATTCTCTTGAATGCTCTCTCTTAGGGGACCTAGGGTTAGGGTTATGCTTCACAATGATAAGATCATGGAGTTGATAGCTAGAAAAGACCTCAGAAACGGCCCTAGAAAGGTCCTTAGAGGGTTAGTACAAACCTTTCATTTTACAGATGAAGAAACTGAGACCCAGGTTTAAGATACCTTTTCAAGTATATATAACAGCAGAGCTGAGTTTTGAACCCAAGGTCTTGAGAGGAAGTGTAATATAGCATGAGAAGCATTGTATTAGAGCCAAAGGCCTGGGTTCGAATACTGATCTGGCCACTTACCATGTGTACAAACAGTGGGTAAGTCACTTCCCTGAGTTTCATTTTCCTTATCTATAAATTAAAGGGAATAAACTAAGTGATCTTGAAGGTCCTTTGCAAATCACACTCTACAGAGGCAGCTAGGTGGGGCAGTGGATAAAGCATTGGCTTTGGATTCAGGAGGACCTGAGTTCAAATCCAGCCTCAGACACTTGACACTTACTAGCTGTGTGACCCTGAGCAAGTCACTTAACCCTCATTGCCTCGCAAACAAAACAAAACAAAACAAAAAATCACAATCTACAACCCTGTGACTCTAGAACCAGATTCATTGTATCCTCCCTTCTGGGGATTTAATCATGTTCCTTGTGCTTGTTCTGACCCCCTGAATCCTGTGCTATTAACTCCAGGCTAGGACATAGGGATTCCAAACTTGGTTTAAACTGTTTCTGCTGAATCAGAAAGGTCTGCATTGTCTTTTGGATACTAATTGCCATTGAGGATTAGTGAACAAAGTTCCTTCATCCCAGTGGAAGTGTAGATTGTGTACTGCAGAAGTCATTGTTTTTCCATGGTCTTTTTCTTTTTGGCAGTGGGTATATAAGACATCTTTTGGATATGAATTTGGAATGTCCTTGCCATTTCCTAAATTGCCTTCCAAAAGGGATTTAAACATAATTTTTTCACCTCAGCATGATTCAAAAAAAAGAGCACTGGTCTTGTAATCAGAGAATTTCAATTTAGAGTCCTGATTCTAACACTGGCTAGCTCAACCCTTCTTGGCCTCAGTTTCCTCATCTGTAAAATGGGGGTGATAATATTGGCATTAGCTGCCTCCCTGGTTTTGTTGTGAGAGAAGTGCTCTTTAAACCTTAAAATGACAACAGAATGGAAACTACAGTTACTGTTGATTACTCTACCCATCAGGAGATCAAGAACATATTATATAGATCTATTGATTAATACAGAATTAAATAAAAAAGGTTTTCTGAAAGTCGGAACATTTTTCTATTACAGCTTCCTTTTTTTCCTTTTTCATGTGGCAGTTTTAGACTTAATGCTTTTCATGGAGCTGATATTAACTTCATTAAATTCACAAGATGTTTGCTATATATGGGCAAATAGTAGGGAAAAGTCACTTCTCTGAGTATCATTTTCCCTATCCATAAAAGGAAGGGATTTGATTAGATGATCTTGAAGGTACTTTCCAAGTCACAATCTATAACCCCATGACTCTAGAACCAGATTCACTGTATTCTCCCATTTCAGGAATTATTCATACTTTCTATGCTCTTCCTGACACATTGACCCAGTACAAGGAGAAGGGATAGGGTTAATAATTACTTGATGGATTTGGCCATGGTGAGAAGAGTCTGAATCTTATTTCCCAATATCCACATAAGGCCAGTGTTGGATCTGCCCAAGGGTCCAGGTGGTAATAGTGCTCTAAGCTTGGTATATAGTTCATAAAGTGAGAGCTAGAAGAAACCTTATAAATCATCTTGTCAGCTTCTCATTTTACAAATCAGGAAACTGAGGCCCAAAGAGATAAAGTGATTTGCACAGAGGTAGTAGGTGACAGGCATGAGATTTAGATGGGGTGTAAATTCCTTAGGTATAAATATATACTTATATATATATGCACATATATAAATATATGCATAATATGTGCGTGTTCTCTGGGTATACATTCATTTTATAAAGAATGGAGATTTGGGGGGCAGCTAGGTGGCACAATGGATAAAGCACCGGCCCTGGATTCAGGAGGACCTGAGTTCAAATCCGGCCTCAGACACTTGACACTTACTAGCTGTGTGACCCTGGGCAAGTCACTTAACCCTCATTGCCCTGCCCCCCCCCCAAAAAAAAAGAAGAATGGGGATTTTTAGGCCTTTTTTAGGCCTTGTCTCCAATAAGATATTTTCCCTGTGCTGACCTGGCTTTTAAATAAACATTTTCAAGATGGTACAAGATGTGACTTATGGGCTCTGCTATGGTGCATGATGCAGCTAATCCTTTGGCATCAAAGCGCATTCCCTCAAAGGCATGGGTTCTTCATCTTCTTTTCTGTCATGGACCCTTTTGGGTTTGGTAAAGCCTATGGATCCCCTCTTAGAATAATGTTTTAAAATGCATTAAAATGGGGCAGCTAGGTGGCACAGTGGATAGAGCACCGGCCCTGGATTCAGGAGGACTTGAGTTCAAATCTGGCCTCAGACACTTAACACTTACTAGCTGTGTGACCCTGGGCAAGTCACTTAGCCCCAATTGCCTCACCCCCCCAAAAAAATACATTAAAATAAATAGGGTTACAAAGGAAACCAGTTATACTGAATTATGGTTGTCAAAATAAGAATTTAAAAAAGTTATAGACCTTATGTTCATAGACCTACAGAACCCTTTCCCTAAGGTCTCCTGTTCCAGGCTAAGTCGACTTTGATCTAACCACTAGGCCATGGTGACCTCTAGAGAGTTATTACCCTCTCTGGCTTCTACTTCTTGGTCAGAGAAAGTCCACTTAGAGAAGTGGTGAGCCAATTGGCCAAAGTTCTCCTGCTATTCCCCTGAGAACCTGAACATAAAGCAGGGCTCTTCAGTGAAGAGTCAGCCTAATGTCCCATTCAGCTCAGGATTCATTCTGGTAATGGGACCAAGGCAGATGTTCATAGTCATCACCAAATCATAGAATCAGAGGGTTTAATGGGACCAGAGAGGCCACCCAGTCCAACTTATGACTGATCAAAACATTCCTAACAAGTGGTTTACCATCCATGCTCTCTGCTCAAAGATCATTAATAACAATAATAATAGCTGACATGTATACAATGCTTTTAAAAGTTTCTAGAGTACTTGACAAATATCTCATTTGATTCTCACAACAGGGAGATGGGTGCTGTTATTATCCCAACTTTTTAGATTAGGAAACTAAGGCAGACAGGGATTAAGTGACATATCCAGGCTCACACAACCAGAAAGTTCCTGTTGCCAAATTTGAGCGTGGGTCTTCCTGACTCTAGGTCCAACTCTCTATCCATTCATTGTGGTGCCTAGCTGCCCAGGTGACATTATCTCCTAAGGCTGCTTATTGTAGTTTTTTGGACAGCTCTAATGGTTAGGATGCATCTTATTTCATCAAACCTAAATTTCCATCTCTTTAATTTATCCTCCTTGTCCCTAGTTCTACTGTCCAGGCTTGAACAGAACAAATGTAATTGGTCTTCTGTGTAACAGACCAAAGATATTTGCAGACAGCTGCCCTATCTTCTCTTTTCCATGGCAAATATCCATAGGGCCTTCAATTAATCTGTTTGTAGCATGTAATTCAGTCCACTCATTATTCTGGTCACTTTCTTTTGGGTGAGCTCCAGATTCTCTATGTCCTTATTAAAGGGGGTTTCTAGAACTGAACACATGGATGTGACCTATTAGGCCAGAGTACAGTGGGGCTGTTCCATCCCATTTAAAGGAGACTAGGCCCCAGATTTTCTGGCTGCCTTGTCCAGCTGACTCAGATTGAACCTTTAGCCACTAAAACTTCCAGATGTTTTTCACAGAAACCATTATCTAGTCATGCTTCTCCTATCGTGGAATTGCAAAGTTTATTTTTTTAAGATCCAAGCACAGAACTTTATATTTATTCTGAATAAAGATCTCCTCCTCCTTTGTCATCATAGTTGTTTTCATCTTCCTCTTCCTCCTCCTTCTTCTTTGTCTGTCTTCTCCTTCTCCTCCTCCTCCCCTTCTTCCGTTTCCTCCCCCTTCTTCTTGTTCTTGTTCTTTGTGTTCTTCTTGTTCTCATTGTTGTTGCTATTTTCCTTCTTCATCACCTTCTTTTTCTTATTCTTCTTATCTCCTTTCTCCCCCTCCTCCCTTTCCCCTCCTTCTCTCTCCCTTTCTCCTTCCTTATTCTCCTCCTCCTCCTCCTTCTTGTTTTTGATGTTATGAAAGAGAATTTTTACGAGGCACTGGTTGTCTACCTGGGAGAGCTTCCTGGCCTCCCTGAGTATTCTTTCCCTTGAGGCACCTGTAACTGGGCACCTATAACTCTACTGCAATTGCCTTGCTTTAACCCATATATTCTCCATTTCCCTAACTCTCAGTCCAGCGGCATGCAGCTGCCTGATGCCCTGGGACAACTCCAGGCTGATAGCCTATAGGCAATGGTAATATACCTGAATTTATTCTTCAATAGTTGGTATATTCACTTCCCATCATTCTCTCCCTATCCCATGGATTTTGAATCTTAGTTGCCACCATTCAAACTCTATTCTTTGTTCCCTACTGGATACTCCTTATTTCCATCTCCCTCAATGGATAACAAATTCACACCCCATCTTTCTCTTCCTATCCCAGTGATTGTCTCCCACTGAATGTTCTCTTATTCCCATATTTCTCCCCCAGTGTCCCTATCTCAGTGATTGTGCTCTCTGGACTGTCTTGTCCATAGGGAACAAGCTAGCTTCTGTGCCAATCAATTGTGGGATCAGACTGTCCTGTGAGTGGTTGATGCACTTCCAGCTTGAGTGAATTAAGGAGATCCAATATCCA
Source organism: Dromiciops gliroides (assembly GCF_019393635.1). NCBI lineage: Eukaryota > Metazoa > Chordata > Mammalia > Microbiotheria > Microbiotheriidae > Dromiciops > Dromiciops gliroides. The sequence continues at coordinate 366,732,476 of NC_057862.1, forward strand.
AAACAAAAACAAATTTACATATTCAACCTGTACCCTGATGATCCTTCTTCTAAATCATAGGAGAAAGCTCCCCAGGCTTCAAGCTGCGAAGATAGAAGCAAACTCCTCCATGTAACATCCTGACAGGATGGGAATGAAGTCTCCAGGAGGGGATGTGGTCCAGAGAAAACCAATTTTCTTATTTCAGAGGATATGGGTATCCTTTTTTATTGAAGTGTGCAATCTGGCTGCCTTGCAAAAGGAGAATTGCTAAGAGAGGGTAAGAGACAAGCTAGGACAAAGTATAATGCATAGAAAGAAGCAAGCTACCTTCCCCATAAATGACACCTGAACATAGTTTCTTATGAAAGAAGGAGTAGGAGGAAGAGGAGGATGAAGAGGAGAAGGAGGAGGAAAAGAAGGAATAGTAGGAGAAGGAGGAGGAGGGGGAGAAGAAGAAGAAGAAGAAGAAGAAGAAGAAGAAGAAGAAGAAGAAGAAGAAGAAGAAGAAGAAGAAGGAGGAGGAGGAGGAGGAGGAGGAGGAGGAGGAGGAGGAGGAGGAGGAGGAGGAGGAGGAGGAGGAGGAGGAGAAGAGAAAGAAAGAAAGAAAGAAGAGAAGTGCAGGTGGAGAAGGGGAAGTAGGAGAAGAAAAAAGAAAGAATAAAGAGAGCTAAAGAAAGAAGGGAAGGAGGAAAGAAGGAAAATGAGGATTTTGATTATGAGAGAATCAAATCCCTCTGTTTGATATACAAACATTAGCCATTTTGCCCTCCTCTCTTTTTCCACATTACCTGTCCTAAAATGTAAGAGTTGCCCCAAAGTAGAATGGGCTATCTTGAGAGATAGTAAGTATAATAAAAATCTCAATCAGTTCTGAATCCTACCCCTTCTTGGGTTTAACATGTAGGCTGATACTTAGGTTACACTCCCATGCAGTACCTTCTCTAACCTTAAACCAACAAGAACATTAAATAGTAAAGAATTTAATCTAAGAACAAAATAAACAAAAAGGGAAAATGAATCAATGGAATAATCCTTAGCATTCCCCAATATATAAATGGGTATAATCTTGCACAGAACCACAGAGTAACATGCCAGTAGGAAAGGGGACATGGAGGGGAAGGAACATGCTCTGAAATGGGGAGATATTTCAAGAATATATCTTTCCCTGTAGATGGAAAAATCTTCCTACCCGAGTCTGTATGAATCCATTTTTTTTTTTTGCAGTTCCTTTGCATAGTTCAAACACTCTACTTCTCTGTTCCAAACCACATCCACTCTAGTTGAGCATGGGAAGCTTTCCCTATGCTGTTGCTTCCCAGTCTTCTCTGACAGTCTCTCATTGCTCAAAAAACAGGTTTTTTGTTTTTTTTTTTTAGTTTCTGTGACTGCTTCTCTTGATTGGGTAACTGTTATGGTGCCTTAAAGTCAGTCTATAGGAGCCATGCTATCAGCTAACGAACTTGCCTTCAATCTATCATTTAACTGACCTTTATTCTCTTCCAGGAAGAAATGGGAGGGCCACTCGTGTAGTCCCTAATTTGCTCCCGTTGTTACCAAAGATTTCTAGACTATTTCATTCTCGAAAGTTGTTTTTTTTTTCAGTTATCAAGCATCTTATTTTTCCCCTCTCACTCCCACTGAAAAAAGAAAGAAAAAAAACTTGTAATAAATAAGCATAATCAAGTGAAAACAAATTCCATATTGTCCATGTGCAAAACGGTGTCTCATTCCAAATGTCCATCACCTCTCTGTTACAAGAAGTGTGCCTCATCACTGATACTTTGAAATCACGACTAATTATTACATTGATTAGAGTTTTAAAATCCTTCAAAAATGGTAATTTTTACAGTCTTAATGATACAGTCTAGGTTGTTGTTATAGTTCAGCTTACTTCATTCTACATCAGTACATGAAAGTCTTCCTAGTTTTCTCTGATGTTATCTATTTATTCATTTCATACAGAACAATTGCATCCATATACCATGATTTTCCTCAACAATTCCCCAACTGATGGATATCCCCTTAGTTTCCAGTTCTTTGCTACCAAAAAAACCTGCTATAATGTTTTTGTATAATTGGGACCTTTTCTTCTTCCTTTCATCTATTTGGGGCATAGGCCTAAAAGTGTTATTTATTGGGTCAAAGGTATACACAGTTTAGCAAAATTTTGAGAATAGTTCCAAATTGATTTCTAGAATGGCTATGCTAATTGAAAGCTCTTATAACAGTGTATCCATGTGCCTATTTTTCCAAAGACCCTAAAAGTTTTATTATTTTCACTTTTGGGGGGGGTCAGCTTTGCCAATCTGATGTGTTTAGGGTGAAAGTTGTTTTAATTTACAGAGTTGATTTAATTTACACTTATCTTAAATTAGAGATTAGTAGTATTTTTTAATGTGGCCATAAATAACTTAGATTTCTTTTCTTGAGAGTTGCCAATTCATATCCTTTGACCATTTGCTTCCAGTTGAGTTAGAGACTGGAAAGGTAGGAAGGGGCTGGGTTATGAAGGATTTTAAAAGTTAAATGGAAGATTTTACATTTGATCCTGGAGAGGATAAGGAGCCACTGAAATTTATGGAATTGACATGGTTACACCTGAACTTTAGGAAGGTCAGTTTGATAACTGAATGGAGGATGAACTGGAGTTGGGAGAAACTTGGGGCAGAAAGACCAACCAGTAGGCTATTGCAAAATTATAGGGGTGAGGTGAGAGGATCTGTGTTAAAGTGCCAGTGTCAAAGGAAAGAAGTCCTGAACTTCCCTCACTGGAGGTCTTCAAGCAAAGGTTGGATGGCCCCTTGTTGAGGAAGTTATAGAGGAAATTATGGATCAAGCATATGGCTAGATGAAACAATCTGAGTCACCCAACTGAAAAGATTTGATTGCATGAATGAGGGCTGAGGGGAATGAGGAGCATGCATTAAAACAATGTAAAATTGATTCCTTGTGTAGTCTGAAGACTCTATTTATGCATATGTGTGTGAATATATATATATATATATATATATATACATATATATATATATATATTCAAAGGGACAGAGTCCAATCTAGCTTGGGCACCTTCCCCCTCTCCTTGGAGAATGAGTGGGCAAGAAATAAAAACAACTATGTCATTCTTTCCTGGAAAAAGTCACACTTAGTGGCATGGCTTAAACAAAGCCAAATACTTATGGAAGATTTATTACCCTGTGCTTTAGTTTCTATGGTAATCAGACAGTACTTTAAGGTTTATGGAGTACTTTCTTTTGAGTCACCCCATAAGACAGGTAGGACAAATATTATTATAACCTCTGTTTTGAGTAACTGGTGCTCAGAGTGGTTAAGTGACCTGCCCAGGATCATACAGATAATAATGGTATGAGATAAGACTTGAACCTAGATCTTTGGGCCTTAAGCCCCATATTTAGTACTATTTCTTTTGATAGAATCAGAAACAATAGAGGGCTGAAAATTTTCTTTTTCAAGATTCTGACATTTATTTTCCTGATGTATCATTTTATGAATAAAATAACCATTTTTAGACAGTCCTCAGAGTCCTTGGTGCCACATCTTTCCTGTTCACATAGTATTTGTAAATTTATCAAGGTTAGCACCTTCATCTTTGTATATGCCTCAATATGTTCTATCTGATGGTGATGGTGCTGGTAATGCCTATAGTGGAATGTTTTCATTGGATGACCTGTCTGTGCCCAAGGAGCACCTGGTGACTTTAGAGATATTCATGGCCTGGGGGCAGTATGACCTGTCATTGAAAATAAATGAGTACTTAGGACCCTGAAAATTGTAGGGATTCACTGGAAATTGGTTTAACTTAATGGAATTGGGTATTTCCTTTTATAGAAAAAACCTGAAGATCTTAGTGGACCAGAAACTCAATGTTTTGTTAACACTGGTACACAGCAGCCCCCCCCAAAATCAAATATGATTTTAGGTTACATTCAGAGATGAACAGTCTTCAGTTCTTATCAGACCATATCTAGATTATTTTATCCAGTTTTAAATGCAACATTTTAGTAAGGGCATTGACATACTAAGCAGATGTAGAGGTGGGTGAATAGGATAGTAAGAGGCCTGGAGACCATGCCATCTGAGGTGCAATTGAAGGAACTGGCTAACAATTATATAGCACTTTAAGGTTTATGAAATACATTGCATATCATATATGCATATGATATTTATATACTTGCATGTCATTTGATACATCTGAGATAGGTACTATAGAATTATCCCCATTTTTCAGATAAGTAAACTGAGAGTCATCAAAGAGGATTAGGATAAGTGGCAGAGGCAAGATCACTAAGTCTAATGGGCTTTTGTTATTTAGTCTGGAGAAGAGATTTGTGGGAGACATGTTAGTTGTCATCAAATATTTGAAATGTTGTCATGAAGAAGGAGGATTAGGTTTAGCCCCAGGTGGACAGAACTAAGATCAATAGAAAGAAGTTGCAGAAATTCAGATCCCGGTTCTATACAAAGAAGGACATATGAACATTTATAGTTACCCAACAGAGGAATAGTCTGCCTTGGGAGGTAGTATGTTTGAGATCACTGGAGGTCTCTTGGTGGAGACTGGATGACCACTGTCATGTCGGTTGTAGAGCAGGTTCCTATTCATTTATACATTGTACTGGTTGATGGCCTTGAGACTTCCTTCCTATGCCAAGATTCAGTGATTATAAGAGACTCAGTCTCTTATAATAGTCAGGATGGGAGTCTTAGGTTTTTATGTTTTTTGTTTGTTTGTTTGGTTGGTTTTTTTACACCACAGAAAGAAACCAAGTTCTATACCAATATTTTCTGCTGTCACTATCATAGGCAACATCTTGAGCTGGTACACCAGAGAACTGATGTGGTAATTTCTGACTTCTAATTCTTTCTTCTTTGGAAGCGTTGGTTCCAAAGTGGACCTGGGTTCAAATCCTACTTCTAATTTTTACTATCAGTGTGACTCTGGACAAGTCACTTAATCTCTCTGGGCTTAATTTCCTTATCTATAAAATGAGAGCATTGGATTAGATGACTTCTGAGACCCCTTACAACTTTGGATCTATGATCCCATGATCTGACAGCCTTTGAACCCTCTGAACTCTAGAGCTATGATCCTATTAACCCTTTTGTGCCCATATATATGGTACAAGCCGAACCTGGATCTCCCCACTTTGGAGAGCCACAAAACTGATTTGTACTTATGGGAAATTTCCAGTCTTCCCATTCTCATTTTACCCTACCAGCATAGTCCAACTCTTATCTTTTTGGTTAATTGGCTGTGGCAGACTGAGTGCCAGCACCATCCTGTCCAGAGACAGCACACCAATGAATCAGCCCCCTAATCATGATACCCAGCTAATGAAAATGTATGTAATTGATATTTTATAACTGCTTGAGAAGGGTTTCTTTTTAGGCTCTAATGGAATCGATCGAAAGAGGGAAGTTAGGGAAGTGTCTGCTGCCTGTCTTTCCTCAGGGTTATTGTGGCTCAGCTGAGGAAAATGTATTCTTGCCTTAAATTCACTTCCAATTTGCTCATCATTTGCAGATTTTAATACCATTTTGGCACTAGCCCAATTAGTTTTGTAGCCCCTGTGGTCACCTGCCTATCTACTGTCTGAGCTACTATTTGGATCTTCCACATCCTCCATGATTAGTTTCAACACTGAGGAAAGAGAACTAGGCATTTCCAAAGGACAGCCCAAGTCTTGAGATTTTCTCCCAGGGAAGGTCTGGGATGAGGATACATCTCACAAGGAACACTAGGCCTATTACAGGAACCTTGGGGGATTATAGGATGAAAAATCTACAGCATTAAGGGACCAAGAAGGCTTTCTAATCCTATCTCCTCACTTTCCAGATGAGGAAACTGAGGCACGAGTCACACAAGCCATTAACCTAAGATCACATGAGTAATAAATAGCAATTAGGATTTGAAGCCAGGTTCTCTGGTGATTTGGTGAGTTCAGAATGTGAGGCAAGATGGGTGCAGGACATATGCAATCAGAGGCAGATAGGAGAAAGTAGAATCCAACCACATTCCCCTGGACTCATCACTCCTTCTGCCTCCCACCCACCTCAAGTAAATTAATCAGGGGTGGGTTGGGACTACAAAGGTTTAAGATTAGTTCTTCTGCATGTATTAGGGAATCTAGGCCTGATTTCATAATCCTACTTCCTCATTATAGCTAGCCTTTTAATAGCAATTTAAGATTACAAAATGTTTTTTATACTTAGAACCCCACAAGAGTCCTGGAAGGCAGGGGGAATGGATACCAGTGCATAGATTATTAAAATGAATTTCAGGTTAAGTGAGATCTCTGATCACACAGCCAGTAAATGTCAGAAGCAGTATACAGAGTCCCTACTATGTACCATCACTATAAAGCAAGTACATGGAATCCTAGGAGCATAGATGAAGAAGAAGGGTTTTGGGAGGGCATCTGTTCCAATTCATTTCAAAGAAGAGGAAGCCAAGGCCTAGGGAAGCTAAATGACTTAGACTGGGGGTTCTGGGTTCCACTCCCTGATCTACCACTCTTTGGCAAGTTGAATGGCTTGGGCAAGTCATAATTCAAAAAAATCAAGAGCCAAAAGGGGCCTTAGTGGTCTTCCAGTCTGATCCCCTTGCCTCACAGAGGAGAAAACTGAGGCTGAAAGAATAATCATAAGGCTTTATATTCTAGAGGATCTGTATTTTCATAAGAAACCTTTAAAGACAAAAAACAGTATATTGGGTCCCCAAAGAGTGGCTGCTACTCTTAGATTGAGGATAATCTGGTGGGTGGATATTTGTAACACTGAATTTCCTAGGTCCCCATTAATGGGCTTCCCATGGACAATTAACAAAACCTTTAGATTTAGTTATCTTTTTAGGAAATGTTCTTGTTAAGATGGTATAACAAGAACATTTCATATAGATTTAGAAATAAAGGGTGATATTATTTAAAAATTAGGGGAACTTGGAAAATTTTATTTGTCAGATCTATAGATAAGGGGAGAAATTTTTTTTTACCAAAAATGAGATAGAGCATTATGGGACATAAAATGGATAACTTAATTACATTAAATTAAAAAAAAAGATTTTGCACAAACAAAACCAATACAACCAAGATTAGAAGGAAAGTAGAAAACTGGGGCGGGGGGGGGATTCTAGAATTTACAAGGAATTTCCTTGATAAAGGCTTCATTTCTCAAATATATAGAAATGTGAATCAAATTTATAAAAAAATAATATGACACATTCCCCAATATGGGCCAAACAATATGGACAGGCAGTTTTTAGAAGAAGTCAAAGCCATCTATAGTCATATAAAAATGTTCTAAATAACTATTGATTAGAGAAATGCAAATTCAAACAACTCTGAAATACCACCTCACACCTATCCGATTAGTGAATAAGACAGAAAAAGAAAATGGCAAATGTTGAAAGAGATGTGGAAAAACTACAACACTAATGCATGGTTGGTTGTGAACTGATCCAAACATTCTGGAAAGCAATTTGAAACTATGTCCAAAGGGCTACAAAATTGTGCATACCCTTTGACCCAGCAATATCACTACTAGTCTGTATCCCAAAGAGATCAAATGAGAAGGACCTATATGCACAAAAATATGCACAAAATAGCAGCTCTTTTGTGGTAGCAACGAATTAGAAATTGAGGGGATGCCCATCAATTCAGGAATGACAAAACAAGTTGTGGTATATGATTGTGATGGAATAGTGCTATAAAGAAATGATGATCAGGATGCTTCCAGAAAAAACCTGGGAAGACTTACATGAACTGATACAAAGTGAAATGAGGAAAACTAGGAAAACATTGTACACAGTGACAGCAATATTTGTATAATGATCATTTGTTAATGACAGCTATTCTCAGCAATACAATGATCCAAGCTAAAGAGGGGCTTATCGTGAAAAATGTCATCCATCTCCAGAGAGAACTGATGGATTTTGAATACAGATCAAAGCATACTTTTTTAACTTTCTTTTTGGTCTTTGTTTTCTTTTGTAACATGGCTAATACGGAAATGTTTGGCATGACTTGCACATGTATAACCTATATCGCATTGCTTGCCTTCTCAAAAAAAAAAAAAGGAAAGGAGGTGGGGAGGAGGAAGGGAATGTGAAACTAAAAATTTTTAAAATGAATGGCAACATTGTTTATTATATATGTAATTGAGAAAAAATAAAATAAAAAATGTTAAAAAAGAACATTTATACAAAATATCCTCCTTGTTTCGCCTCCTTTTCCCAAGCCTGAAGAATACTCTCTCACAAATATACATACATGCATATATACAATAATACATATATGTATATATACATATATTTATATGTGTGTCTGTATGTGCATATGTATATGTGTGTATATATATATATATATATATATACATCATCCATCCCTTCATCTATCTATGCATCTATGCATCCATGCATCCAATCCATCCATCCATGAGAGTAGTGGGCTCAAACTTGGAGTAAAATTGTAGTAAGGCACACATGTGACCATCTAACAACTTCTGTTCCTAGAAGTTCTTTCTTCCTGTATATAGTCCTTATTCAGCTCCCCTTGGGTCCAGGCTCTCTGATTAAAGATTTGCTCCATGGAGACCCCCAAGATCTGCTCCTTTCTTGAGTCAGTTAATGACACCTGTCTTTGCCATGAAGGTTCATGCTCCCTGAATCTGTCTCCTTCCTTGTATGACTGTCTTCCTACCTCCATTTATGTCTTCACTGTGACTCTCTACTCCCATGAAAGCATTTCCCTGTCATTGTCATTAGCCACTGTTGTTCTGGGAGCACTTTAGCTTGTGTCTCCCTGTTCTCCTAGTATCTTTGGACCTTTTTTAACTTACCAGTTTACCATCTATCCTAGAAATGTTGATGAGAAATTTATTTGCTTAAGAATAGGAAAGAACAGATACAAAAGAGGAAAAGGTGACTATGTGATCACAGCCATGTGAAGGCTGGATAGGAGATAGGACAACTATCCATTCCCCACTTGACTCTTTTGGCCAGATTGAAATAGTCCAGAGGCTTCACAACTGAGAGAGAGAGAGAGAGAGAGAGAGAGAGAGAGAGAGAGAGAGAGAGAGAGAGAGAGAGAGAGAGAGGAGGGAGGAAGACACACACACACAAAGACAGAGAGACAAAGAGAAAGAGACAGAGAGAGACAGAGAATCAGACACAGAGAGACATAGACAGGGACACAGAGAGACAGAGACAGAGAGATACATAGAGATAAGGAAATTTGTTTTTATATATTCCCTGAGTCATCAGTTCTCTTGGCTCATGAGTCAACTAGATGACTCTTTGTTATCAAGAGGTGCAAGCTCCTCATTCCTACCTCCCAAGCTCCCAAGGGCTACCCTTGAATAAGGCAGGGAATATCTGCACATTTTCTAAGGAATGAGCTCTGACTGCCAGATATTTACATGTAGATGAGGAAATCAATTCCTAGGGAGGTAAAGCAATTTGACCAACATCACATAGGGAGTTAGGAGCACTGGCAGAATTTGAATCCATGTCCTCTAGGTTCAAATCCAGTCCTCTTTTTTACCCTACCCCACTTTCTCTTTCTCTCATGGGCCAGAAGTTGTACCTTGCCCTTTCGACCCTTCCAACTAGTCTAGGATGGCCCCTCCTTGGTGGTGAAAATGGAGAGGATATAGCAGGCTCTGGCCATGACAACCACCCAAGAAAACACAACCTTCAGGAAGTCACGCTTCCTCAGTGGTGATGTTTCATGTGCTCATCATTTCCAAAACCTACAAACAGAATCATTCAGCTGAGGAGGTTTCCGGCTGCTTCTCTTCTGTGACTCCATTTCTGTTTTCCTGCTCTCCCCTCCCTTCTTTTTGCTCATATGCAACGTTGCATAACCTCTTAGCCACAAGTGTCACTGAACAACTAAGAAGATGTTAGTTCTTTGTGGCAGGCTGGCCAGTGAGGCTTGGTCCAGAGGGCACAGCTATTTGGGTGACTTTCAGCTTGTCATAAGATACTTTGGAGACACTTCCCCTTTTCCCACTGTTATTTCAGAGGGACCCTATATAAACGGTAAAATAATGGTAAGAATAGCCTGTGGGTGGTGTTGAGGAGGAAGAAAAACCCTAGGAAATGAAAGACAGTGAATATCCACAGATGCTATAGCAGGACAGCCTATGGCTTTGCTCCCCAGCCATGAGAAAGTGTCCTATTAGTGCCAGAATTTCATTTTCTATTCCCAAGAAAGATCTTCAGTTTCTCTTAGCGGGAACAAGCATGGGGTGGACACATGAAGAAAGTCTAAACTCTCCTCTCTCTGTGGTCGATGTGTCATACTTCGGTCACCTCCATGGACTGTGTGCGGTTCTCTCTCTCATCCAGGCCACTCTGGGAAAGCAGGGGTGAAACCTGTGCTGGTTGGTTTGGGGCAACAATGATTTAAGTGTTTGCTTCGGGGAGAAAAATTAAGTGCCCACACAAACAAGGCAATGTGGTCAGGCCCTGAAAAGTTCCTGTAAATACCAGCCTGCAATTGCGTATTTTCTTTTCTCCCATGACTTCCTGATCCTTTGGGCCTCACCTCACAATCCAAGCAGCCTCTTACCATCAGTTCTAAGCAAAGAACACATCTCAGAGGCCTGTTTGTTAACAAAGATAATCCAGGAGAGAAAAGTAGTCTCATCTGGGAGGCTATTGGGCAGGAACTATTCTATCTAATGCCAAACCCAGAAGGCTCAGGGCCTAGCATCTAGTGTTCCTCCTTAGAAATACTTTGCCTATTCCTTTCCCAACATTTAGTAATAATCCTAACAGTTACCATTTCTATAATGATTTTAAAAATAATGCTTCTGTATTAAGTGCTACGTTTCTATATTGAACATATATTCTCTTCCTGCTTCTCGTATATCATGTGCAAGATTTGGTGCTGCTTCTAGCCATGTGGTGACTCAATTCTGAAATGCTTTACAGATTTCTATGAGGCAAATGGTATAGGTATTCTCACAAATTTTGCAAATGGGGAAACTGAGGCCAAGATAGGGTAAGTGCTTTGCCCTTCATCACATGGCTAATGCACATTGCTGCCAGAATTCAAACCCAGTTCTCCTAACACCAAGTCCAATATTATTACCACTATAGTTGACTCCCTGTATTTGACCTAGAGCATCACATTCCTGGATCTGGGTAATTCATGCTATAGAGCTTTCAAATTTAATCTATTGCCTTATAGGTAACAATTCAATTCAACAAGTACCCATTAAGTGCCTACTGTGTGCCAAGCACTCCCATAAGAACTGAGAATAGGAATGGACCGATGTTTTCATTGGTATAGGGAATTCCTGAATAAGGAAAATACCTTTGCCAATGCAGTTTGTCACCTCTGCAACTTAGAGTCTTGGAAAGATGCCTAGGTTAATTCATTTCCTCAGTGTCACACAGTAGGTATATGTTATACCCAGGTCTTCCTGTGTCCAAGATTAGCTTTCTACCCACCCCACTATTCTACCTCTCTGGAGATACAAAGTCTAGGGATATATGGATACAAAAAAAAAATTAAAAAATTTCTTGCCCTCTAAGAACTTATGTTCTTTGGGGAGAGGCACATAGGTAATTAAAAATGCATATATACACATATATATACATATATTTATATGTATATATGTATGCATATATTTATATATACATACATATATACACACGTGTACATATACATATATAGATATATGTCAGTGTGCATATACATGCATATATATATATATATATATATATAATATTTGGCATGTACAGGGGTAACCCTAGCAACTGAAGGGATCAGAATGTCCTTTTGTAGGAGGTGGCACGTGATCCAAGCCTTAAGTGGAGAGGAGGAGGGGGGGAATTTCAGGCATGAGAGACAGCCTATGCAAAAGCAAGAGTAATGAACAGACACATTGTTAGAAACTTTTTTTTTTTAAGGAGAAACAAAATCCCCTTTGGGATATATTGTGTTTATTGCATCTTTTCTATTTGAAATTCATGCAAATACTTAGTCATCAGATGGCCTCGAAGGTTATGGAGGTTAACCCTGGATCAATTGCCAATCATAAATTACCAGGTGGTTTTCCAAGTTTTCAGATTTTGCCATTGTCATTGGGGGATCAGGAGTTGCAAACCAAGATGACAAAAATGCACTGGTCCAAGCTAAGTCTCCTTATTCTTAGTTCCTATCACTGAGCAGTGCCTGCCTTCAGGAAGGTAAATGTGGAAATGACAACTGAGGAAAGATTTCCAATGCAAGGGCAGCCATGCTTTTTCATGGACTAAGCACATATATTCTTTGCCTATTTCTGATTCATCACATGGAAGCTTTGGTGCTGGTTTTGGCCATGTGGTGACTCATTGCTGAAAGGAGTTGGTGTTTTAATATGATACAACACTAATTAAGATGCCTCTAAGGGGTCCCTTTATTGTTCCCTTGCCCCATGACAGCAGCAGGTGATAGGATGCTATATTGGTTAAAAGGAACACCTCTTTCTTGGCTGCATCTTGCAAGGTAGCATCATGTGATTCCAATGAGGGGTACGGAATGACAATCTTTCTCTACTTTGGTATTATGGAAACCACTCTTCTGCTCCCTAAGTGAAGTATGGATTGGACTAGACAGAATTTAGCTGAGGGCTCTTGTCTATGTGTTCACTCTTTGAACCAGTATCCCATGCTGAACATATCCAGTGCTAGAAACGATGTAGTGAATTCCGACAGGTCCAAATGTCCTGAGACACTTGTGAGGCAGTGGCTACAGTGTCTCCTGACTGACATCAGAGGAAGCTTCTGCATCAGAGAGGTCAGCCACCTGAAGGAAGGGAGATCAAGCTTGAGTCTTGGATTGACCCCTAGTGCCAAAGTGAAATGTGAAATATATAATTAACAGTATTGCAAAATCATTTATGCTTTGATGAAGTGTAAAATACAGACCTCCCAACTGATCATAACGTTAACATACATTAAGTTATTGAATTCTCTTCTAACCATTCTATTTCTATGCACTGGGGTTCTTTTACCTTTAGTCTTTCTTTTTGTATAGGAATAAACTAGTTATATCATACCTACTTCGTATTTGTACATTGAGTTCTTTTTTATTCTACTCTTCAACTTTTTAGTGAAACCCTTGATTTGGGAGTCATAACTAATAATATGATTAATATCAGTGTGCATGGTAAGGGGTTTTGATGACCTGATGAATATGAGAAAAGGGAGCCCCTTTTGCTAGGAATAGGCACAGCCACAACTGAACCAAGGCTAAGAACTGAATGCCTAGAAATAAAACAGGGAATTCTGCATGACTCTGATCCCTCTGGGCTTAACTGTGATTTCTCTGTGTTAGAGAAGGAAAATAGGTGGGATGATAACTTGCTGACTACTAACTGTTAACTGTTTCTACCTACTAAGTTTTCCCTTATTGAGGGAGTAATTCAGTGATATAATGTCACAGTTTCCACTGAACCTATAGGTTGGAATGATGGAATAAATCTAATATAATGAAATTTAATGTAGATAAATGTAAAGTTCTATATCTAGATTCAAATAATTAGCCATACAAACAAGGATTAGGAAGTCATGGTTAGACAATGATTTTGTGTGGGAAAAAACAGTTCTTGGAGTTTTAAGTGACACAAATCCAACACGAGACAACACTGTAGCATTCACTTCAATATGAATCAAACAGCATTCATTAAGTGCATGCTATGTGCAAGGAACATTTGATTCACATTCCTAGAAATGCAGCATTTCCCAAAAGTCTCAGTGCAGTTTTATGCTACTAAAGAGCTTAAAAGCTTTAATAGCTTTATTAAGCTCTAGTAGAATAAAACTGCATTGAGACTTTTGGGGCACCCAGTCTAGTATCCATAAAGAGAGAAGTAATGGTCCCATGAACGTACTATGCCCTGGTCAGATCATATCCGAAGTATTATATTCAATTCTGGATTTTCACATTATGAAAGAAAGTCATTGCCAAAGTACAGTAACCAGCACAGTGAGAGATCTGGAGTCGCTACCATAAGAAGGCAGATTGAAGGAAATGGGGCTGCATAGCCCAGGGAAGAGAAGACAAGGCAGAACTTATCTCTGTCTTTAAGAATCTGAAAGACAGTTGTGTTGAAATAGTAAAAGACTCACCTGGCTTTGGCCTGGAGGAGAGAACTCCAAGCCATGCTTGGAGACATTTGCAAAGAGGCAAATTTAAACTTGATGTCAGAGGGGAAACCTTCCCAACAATTAGACTTATCTCCTTTTAAAAAATGTAGACAATCAGGGTTAAGTGACATGCCCTGGGTCACACAGCTAGTAAGCGTCTGAATCTGCATTTGAACTCAGGTCCTCCTGACTCCAGGACCTATCCATGTTACCACCTAACTGTCCCTAATTAGACTTTTCCAGAAGTGAAATGAGCAGCTTTGGAAGGTAGTAGGGTTCCATTAATCAAAGGTCTTCAAGAGAAGGCTAAATATACTAATTGAATATATCATAGTGGGGATTCCTTTGGGATCTGGGTTGGATCGGATGATCAATAAGGTCCTTTTCAACTATAAAATTCTGTGAACCTCAGGTTGGTCTTATCAACAAACAAACAAAAAACAACATTCTTTTCACAACAATATTCTTGGAAAGCTATGAGTCCCTAAGGAACTGAAATCATATATGACCCAAAATGTAAGAGAAATGGAAAAGTGTTAGATTTAGAATCAAAGAATCTAGGTTCAAATCCTTTTTACATGCCTCTGCTATTTACTACAGACAGCTAGGTGGCACACTGGTTGGAGTTCTGGTCCTGGAGTCACAAAGACTCCTTTTTGTGAGTTCAAATCTGGACTGATACACTTCCTAATTGTGTGACCCCGGGCAAGTCACTTAATACTTTTTGCTTTAGTTTTCTCATCTGTAAAATCATCTGGAGAAGGAAATGGCAAACCACTCTAGTATATTTGCCAAGAAAACCCCCAATGGGGTCACAAAGAGTCAGATATGACTGAAATGACACAACAACAAACCATTTACTATATTAACCTCCAAGTCTAGTGCTCTTTAATCTTTCTGTTCCATTAGATTATCCTCAACTTGAATTCCTTTATGGATTTCTAGTACTCCAATAGTATTGGTCCCATAGCCTCTCAGGGTTAAGCTGAATTTTTTCAACTTTAAAATTAGTGTATTGGATGAACTCTGGGCCCCTTCGATCTCTAAATCTACAGCCCTATAATTTGATCCTCTGATCTATAATCTTAATTTGCTGATAGGCAGATTTTGGTATAAAATAAGAAAAATCCTGCATGACAATTAGAATCACCCATAGGTAGAATGGGATGCCTCAGGAAGTCATTTCCCATCATGGAGTTCTTTAAGTGTTGAGTGGATGATCATCTGTCAGGGATGCTGTCTCAAGGTTTTCTCTGCAGGGCAAGTGCACTACCTACTACCACAGGACATTACTCCAAAACCAACCAAATAAGTGCTTCTGGAGCACATTAAGCTTTACAGAGGGTTTGTGTACACTATTTTATTTGATATGTGATACCCACAACTGGAGACAATCTTCCCAATATCTAGTTGTGAGAATATCTTTGCACTGCTCAAACATCTTTGAAGCCTCCCTATTTTGGCTTGGCATTCAAGACTCTCCAAAATCAGACTTTAGCTTGACTTTCCAGCCTTATCTCTTACTATGTTTCTGTGTGCTGTAGCTGAACTGAAATTCTCAATATTCCTTCAACCTGTCCTTTACTCTCTGAGAGCAGGGTACATGGTTTAACTATCTTGCGTTTCTCTTGGGGCTTACAACAACAACTCTCTCTCTCCCTCCCTCCCTCCCTCTCTCTCTCTCTCTCTCTCTCTCTCTCTGTATGTGTGTGTGTGTCTCTCTCTGTCTCTGTCTTCTCTCTCTCTCTCTCTCTCTATATATATATATATATATATAGATATATACATATATCTATATATATATTCCTTAATATTTATTTGATCAATGGACACTCTTTTTCTAGGTTAATATTCAATTAGCATTTATTTGTTAATGTTGCACCAAAACTTCTAGTGTTTTTTTTTGCATGAACTGCTACTAATTCAAGTCTATTTTTTGTATCTTTACAGTTTATTTTGTTTTTAACTCAATGCTAAGACTTAACACATTTATCATTATTTGGTTTAATACTCTTGAATTGCCTGTTATTGAGTCCTTTGGGGGGCAGCTAGGTGGTACAGTGCATAGAATACCAGACATAGAGTCAGGAGGACCTGAATTTAAAATCTAGCCTCAAACACTTGCTAGCTGTATGACTCCGGGCTAGTCACTCAACCATGATTGCCTCAGTTTCTTTGTCTTTAAATGAGGAGAAGGAAATGGCAAACCATAACTGTATCTCTGCCAAGAAAATCCCAAGTGGGGTCACAAAGAGTATGAAACAACTTAACAACAACATATCCTTTTTGGACTCTAATTTATCACCAAGCCTATGAGTTCTCCATTCCTGTTTTTGTGTCATCAGAAGATATAAGAAGACTCATCAGCATCTTCATCCAAGTAATTTATAAAAATGTCAAGGGGAAGAGGGCTGCGGGTGGGTACTAAGAAATCTCGTGTTTTGCCTGTGGTAACAACATTCTAGATCTCCACTGAGTCAGACTTACAAAATTGAGGTCAGGAAGAATAATTCTGTGTAGGAAGTTGACTGTGAAACCTGTGGTGCTCTGACAAGTAACCTCAGGAATAAATGCCTCCTGTGTCGTCTTATTTTTCTCCCTTTGATTCCTGTTCACCCTGCTGTGTGAAGGGGAACAACTAAAACTCTTCAGGAAGGCATCGAGGCGTCTGTGGACATCCTTTGAGCTCTGGGGATGGGAGAGCCCCAGTCACTGCCCTTTCTGTGGAGCTGTCTCAATGGGCAAAGGCAACAACTTCATTTTGATTTGGTAATATATTTGATTGCATTTAATAGTCTAAACATGGATTAAATGCCTCCCATATAAGAGGCAGTCTTTTACAGTGAACAAGAGTTATGGGCTTTCACTGATAGAATGTAAGCTCCTTGAGGGCAGTGACTGCCTTGCTATTTATTTATATACCCATTGCCTAGCACAGTGCCTGGCACAGAGGAGACATGATAAAAATGTGTTGATTGATTCACTGACTGATGGATTAGGCTTAAAGTTAGGAATGAATGCTTGGTGTGAAACTTCACTTTAGATGCTAGATGACCCTGAGTGGGTCCTTATCTCTCTGTTAGACTCAGAGAAATTCCCTAACACCTATTTGCCATCTAGGAATTCCCTGATCAAAAGATCAAAGGTCCTTTAAGTCAGTTAGCCAAAAATCATTTATTGTTGTTGTTATTCAGTTCTATCAGTCATGTGCCACTCTTGGTGACCCCATTTGGAGTTTTCTTGGCAAAGATACTGGAGTGGTTTGCCATTTCCTTCTTAGCTCATTTTACAAATAAGGAAACTGAGGCAAAAGGGGTTAAGTTATTTGCCCAGGGTCACGCATTCAGTAAGTGTGTCTGAGGCCAGATTGGAAGTCAGGAAGAGGCATCTTCCTGATTCCAGGTACAGCACTCTATCTACTGCTTCACCTATCTTCCCTGGCCCTACTATGTGCCAGGCACTCTGCTAAGTCTCAAAGATAAAAAGAAGGGTAAATAATAGCCCCTGATCTTGAAGAGCTCCCATTCTAATGGGGGAGAGGGGGAAGAATAGCATACAAATAACTACGTACCAACAAATCATCTATAGCATAAATTGGAAATAATCAAGAGAAGGAAGGCACTAGAATCAAGAGGGATTGAGAGAGGCTTCCTGTAGAAGAGTTTAGTTGGGAATTGAAGAAGACATGGAAGTTAGGAGGTAAAGATGAGCAGGGAGAGCATCCCAGACAGAGGGGACAGTGAGCATGCCTAAAGTTGAGCTGCTGGAGTAGCATGTTTGAGGAAAAGCCAGGAGGCCAGTGTCAGAGGACTACAGAGTACATAATAGTGCAGAGATTTAATCTAGAAGACTAGAATGGTTCGTGTGTGTGTGTGTGTGTGTGTGTGTGTGTGTGTGTGTGTGTGTGTGTGTGTGTGTGTAGTGTGGGGGGGTAGATTATGAAGGGATTCAAATGTCAAACACAAAGTTTTCTATTTGATCCTGTGCCAATGCTGGAGTTACAAAAATAGTGTAATACAGGCAGGCCCTGATCACAAGGAATCTAACTTGAAATATAGTCCAATCATAAGAGAAAGGAGAATGAGATAAGTGCAAAGAAGAGATGTGGGCCAAACACCATGAAAAATTTGAAAGAGAGATCTATTTCAGTTGGTAGGGGTAGAAAGGTTCTGGAGGGCTTCATGGGGAAAGCGACTTCTGAATCAGGTCCTGAAGGAAGGCAGTGACTTCAGTGCCTGGATATGGAGTTTGGGAAAATTCAGCAGGAGCATAGCCACAGGGATAGGAGAAAGCAGGATGAAAATGGGTCCCAAACCAACCTAGTTTGGCCCAGATGAAATACAATCTCCATGAAGGGCAGGATGAGAAAAGCCTGGAGAGGTCGGGTGCAGCTAGGTTATGGAGTCCTTTGAATGGAATTTAAACTTTATTTGGTGAGGTTTTGGTTGTGAGGGTTGGCATCAGCAGAGCAGCAGTACATTAGAAATATCACTGGTGAAACATGGACTAGAGACAGGAGAGACTGGAGGCACAGCTGCTCCCAGGAGAGGCTGCAGGCACATTTGCCTGCCAGGAGGCTATCAGAATTGTTAGGGTGAGAAGAAATGAGGACCTGAATTAGGGATGTTGTCGAGGTGTTAGTTGACAAATCTCATGAGCTAGCTCCTGCTTTCCAGCCCCTGCCTTACGTAACTCTCCACTTTCTCTGCCTTCAGTCTCTGCCCAATCTTTCTAACTGGGAAAAGTAGAGCCAACCAGAGAAGGCAATGGTCCAGGTGGGCGTTGAAAGGTGTCAAGGATGCTGCCCTTTGTGCCTGGAAGGGGAAAACCAAATAGTGTAATATAGGCAGGCCCTGATCATAAGGAATCTAACTTGAAATATAGTCCAATCATAAGAGAAAGGAAAATGACCAAGTGACGACCAATGACAAAAATCACAAATGTACAAGACTTCAGAAGTATCGTGAATCAAAGCTTCAGATGTGAGTGTTTGTTATGTTCAAAGCAGCTTCACATACCATGTTCCCAGTTGTAAAGTGTGTACATCTGCCCTAGAGCTGGTGGAGAAAAGGGACAGGAGCCACTGTTTTAAAGAGATAGATTCATGATGAAATTTCAGGGTTCTTTCTCCTGTGGAGTATCCTTTCCACCCACACTTTACTGAATGAATGTGGTCCATGTTTATTTCACTTTCCCTTCCCCCTTAGCACTGCTCTGCCACCCGAGGATCACATCCTTCTTTAGAATCTTGTTCATCGATTGCAATAAGCATAGGGAACTAAGAGACTGGACCTACCTATTGGGCAATAAACTAAGAGACTCACACGATTAACTGGAAACCCGGAGTCCCGGGTTCTGTTTTTTCTTCTGCAAGTTTGGATGACTTTGGGTAAATCACTGAATCTCACTACGCCTCCATTTCCCTATTTGTAAATGAGAAACTCACTTCATTCTAGAAGTGACCTGACAATGAAACAATACTTAGAGATTTCCAGGAGTTGCCCAATTCTATTATGACATTTCAAATCATATCATTCTGCTACCAGATTATGCACTGTCAGATAATAAACTGAAATATTCTATCTTTTTTTTTTCCTAGAGAGACAGAATGGTATAATGGCTAATGTGATCATTTGGGAATCAAGCAGCCCTGGGTTCAATCCTACCACTGGCATATATGATATATGGCTGGACCTTTCAGGAATCTAAGAATCTTGATAAAATTATAAATTACAGAGGAGTCGACAGTTTTCATCAATGGAAAAATCAGAGTCTAGGGTAAAAAATATTACTATCATTATATATTTAAACCTGTTATTAATAACTTTTATTATTATGGGAGGCAACATAATATGTTGCAACAGCCACGGAAGTGAGACTAGCACCTGGGTTATAGTCCCACCTTTGATACGAACAAATGGTGTGGGCTTGGAAAAGTCATTTTCTCCATTTGTGTCTGAGTTTCTTTATCTCTAAAATGAATGGTTCGGATTAGATGGTCTTTAAGGTTTTTTTGAAATCTGGAGTCAGACTTGAGTTTGAATTCTGGCTGAGGTGTTTACTACCCATGTGACTGAGTCAATAACTTAATGACTCTTTGGGCCTCACCTTCCTTATCTGTGTAATGGGGGAGTTGGATGCTAGATGTATAATTCTATGGTGCTTTGAGTCTGACAAGAGACCAAGGAAAAGCTCCCTGCTTCCTGCATAATTTACAGCTTTGGGGACAGCAAGTAGCAAGTTTGGAAATGGTTATATTTCCATTCATGATGGACTAGCATCATGAATACTGAGGCGGGGGTTGTAAGGTAACAGCAGGAGCCTGTCCCTTCCAGATGCTCCACATTCATAGAGTGAGTCTATGGCTGTATTCACAAGGGCTTCAGAATGTGGGTAAGCGAATCTTGGCTATTTGAGAGGTGGTGGGGAGTCCAGAAAGGGACAGTACAATGTTGAAAATGAAAACATTCCTTTGTTAATTGCTCTTGCCCCGGACCTCAGGACCTCACCCAGAGCCAGATGTAAGTATGGTATGCTGTTTATTGGTTTCAAACTCCCAGGTTTTCTGTAATGGACCTCATCCCCATGGGCCACACCCACCCATCCCTTGAAAGTGTTAATAGGACTCCCACGCAATTCCCCCACACTCCCTATGCTTGCCTGGTAGGGAGAAAGAAAAGTTGTTCCACAGGGCTATGTTTTTTTCACATACCCCTCCACCCAACTGAGTTAAAGCAGCAGATTCTCATGTTTGTATTTCATTCTGCTAACAAAGAACAAACATGACCCCAAACTCTCCCCACCACCTACCCTTCCGAAAACTTGTGAGTTAATTTTAGACATGGAGAATAGATCTGGCCATGGCTTCCCACACGTGGTTTGTTCCAAGCCAGGCTCCACTACCGACCCAACTTACCCGAAGCAGCAGCAGACTTCCCGAATCAAGACGGGGGGCAGGAGAGCCTGGAACTTGGCCAGGCCCACGGTCTCTCAGTCTCCCTTTGGAGGAGGAGGGAAGCCACCTTCATCTCTTGGCGATGCAGGTCAAGTCCAGAGAGAGGCCCTGGGTTCCCTCCGGCTGCCTGACAAGCACACTTGACCACAATGTTTTTATGCACAACAGCTAGTGTCTACTTTTTCCATCTTCTGTCTGCCATTGTTCTTTTTTTTCCAGCACTTGAAGAATGTCTGGCAGAAGGAACTTGAGTCCCAAACTCAGGGCATGGGCCTGGGCCCACCACTTGACCTCTCAGATGTTGAGAGATTTCCTACCCACTGAGGTAATTCCTCCCATTATTCTGAAGTCATGAGGGAGGATGAAGGTTGGACAATAGGAAAAAAAAAAGGATGTACTTTTAGATATAGGAAGCCAATTTTCCATATAACTCAAGACATAAACAGAGAATGTGGGAAAAGGCAGGATTTCTATCTTAGAGGAGGTGAGCAGAGTAGAGGCCATGAGTCCTCTAAGCTGTATGTCTACATTGACAGAATATAAAACAGTAGAGTTCAGTTTTCCACTTGGCCTGTATAGATCAAATCAATTAACCAGGAACAGGAATAGTAGCAAATGAATATAAAGATTTAAAAAGAAAAATGAAATGATCATAGCCATCGGGAAGCTTGAATTTTATTGAGGGGTTGAGTGTGTGTGTGTGTGTGTGTGTGTGTGTGTGTGCATGGCAGCAAGATGGTGCAGTGTATAGAGTGCTGGCCCTGAAGTCAGGAAGACCTGAGTTGAATTCCAGCCTCAGGTTATATGACTTTGGGCAAGTCTGATGAAATGCCTTGTGTCTTGAACTAAGGTGGGCTCTAGTTGGCTGAAGAAGCTAGACATATTTGTAGGAATCCAGGGATTATGATTATGTGTGGATACTGACCTAAAGAGGATCTGAGTCTTGAAAAGCTTTTCTGGAGGAGTGTGTGTGTATGTATATGTATGTGTCTGTCTGTATGTCTTTCAGTCAGATAGTTTTCTTCTTCTACTAAACAGTACCCCCTTTCTCTTTTACTCTTAGATACTTTCTGGTGAAGGTATGTAAATTTTTTTTTTTCTGTTTCACAACGTGTTCACTTTTAATTATTTAGGTAGGAGGTTGTGATGAACTTGGAGTCAGAAGTCTTGACTCTGATACATCGTGAGATCACTTCACCTCTTTTATCCTTAGTTTTCCCATCTATAAAATGGGGATAATAATGCTTAGACCACCCATGTAAATCACAAGCTTTGAAAATGGCTGAGTTTTACAGAGATTTGACATCTTGTTATTAAAAAAAAGAGAAAGGACCCTTTTTCTTCCTTTATGATTAATGCTGGTCAAGTTAATTTGAAACTTTCTTTCTGAAGAACCTTGCCTTGGCTTCCATATCATTTAAAAACCCTAATACAAATGCCATTCTGTTAATCATAGTTTTCCAAATAATAACCAGTTTAGTTTAATCATTGTTTCCCCACCATTTGCCAAAGACACATTTAGGTTTCAAGGTCCTAGATTTAAATCCCAATTATGCTCTTTATTACCTGTGGGACTTTGGATAAGGTGGGGCTAGAACCAAGTCTTAAAGGAAGAAAGACAGAGATTTTAGGAGGCAGAGGTTATGAGGAACAACGTCACAAACACAGAGGACAGTCATTGACAAGATGAGAGATGGAGTCATGTGTGAAGAGCAGCAGGTGGGCTAGTTTGGTTGGACTTTATAGTGTGTGGAAGGTAGTAATATGCTATAAGATGAGAAAGGTAGGAAGGTGCCAGTTTGCACAGAGCTTCACTTGCCAAACAGAACCTTACATTTGATCCTGGAGGTAATAAGGGGTTTATAGAGTAGAGAGACCAATATGGTCAGTGCTACAGTTTAGGAAAATCACTTTGCATCTGAGGAGGAGGATTGCAGTGGGGAAAAACTTGAAGCTGGGAGTCCAATTAGAAGGCCAATTAATCTCCCTTCTTATCTGTACCTGGAAAAACCCTTCTCTCAGGGCTCAGCTTAGGTACAAGCCCCACCATGAAGTTTGCCCTAAGTCCTTACCCCCTTCCATCCCACCTGATGTTCTTTAGGTCATTCCAACTCAGTACAACCTGAACTGACCCCAGGAACATAAAAAAGCAGAAAAGAAATGTTTTTTGAAGGAGACCAATCTTCAGGACCAGACACTGGTCTGGATTCTCCTTTGAGGTCTTTTCACTGGCATTCCTGTTAGAGCAATATATGTGGGGGGTTTTGTTTGTTTTAATCACAATATATTTTCAGTCTACCAGTTTTCCTATACAGAAGCTTCAGTTTTGTCCAATTTCTCTTGATGTGTCTACCACATTTGATGTCATGGTGTGGGCAGAACTTCACCAGTAATGGCTGCAGTCAGATGCCACATGGGGAAGGCAGATGATTGGGTTCAAAGCTGTAGCCTGTGTTAGGGAGGTGGATCTAGAATCATGGGGGATGGAAGGAAGTTGTAGGGTGAGAGAAAAACCAATCCAGGATTGAAGAGGACATGGGAGTCATCACAGAGCTGACAAAGGTACTCTAGAGCTCACAATGATCCCAAAGCTATTTGATTGTCCTTTGTTTAATAATAGCTAACTCTTATATAGTACCTTCTATGTGCCAGGCACTGTGCTAAGGGCTTTACAAATATTATCTTATTTGATCATCACAACAACTCTGGGAGGTGGGTGCTGTTATTAGTCCCCATTTTATAGATAAGGGTTATGTTTTTAAACATTCTCCAAAACATGAAGCCACGGTCTCCTTATGATGCCAAGAGGAACAACTGACACAACTCTTTAGCTTAACTCAACAGACTACTACTCCATCCAAAACACTGTGATAGGGTTCAAGGAAACAAACTTTTTCCTGTCTTCAAGAAGCTTACAATCTACTGGAGCAATACCATATTCTTATAGATAGACAGATATCTGGAAATTTTTGGAAAAGACAGAGCACCAAGAATAGGAGAGAAGACTACAAATGTTCTTATCAGAGCTGACCCAAGAAGGAAACTGAAGATTTGACTGTTGGAGGCAGAGGTGAGGAGGGGGTACATTCCAAGCACTGGGAAAGCCTGTGTGAAGACACAGAGGCGGGGCATGGAATGTTGAATTCTAGAAACAACAAGGCCACTTGGGCTGGAATGTAGAAAGCATCAGGGGCAGAAATGTGAAATAAGGCCAGGAAGGTAGGTGGAAGTCAGATTGTAGAAGGCAAAAGAGTTTGGTATTTTATTACAGAGACAATAGGAACCCAATGACAATTTTTGAGTAGGTGAGTGATATTTCCCTTAGCAAGAATATTTTGGTGGCAATGTGAAGGATGTAAATGAAGAGAGGAGAGCCCAGAGGTAAGGAAACCAACTATGAGAATAGTCCAAGTGAAAAGGGAGAATCTACTCTACAGTAACCATTGTGCAAATAGAGCAAAGGATATGGCAACAAAAGATATAGAATTGGCAAGATTCTAAAATGAATTAGATATTGGGATGAAGGAAAGCGAATAGTCAGTGACGGTATTCAAGTTGTAAATTTGGGTAACTGGAAAGGATAGTGTAGCCTCTGCTAGGGAGGTGGGTCTAGAATAATGGGGGATGGAAGAAAATTGTAGGGTGAGAGAAAAATCAGGCCAGGATCAAGAGGACATAGGAGGGGGCAGCTAGGTGGCACAGTGGATAAAGCACCGGTCTTGGATTCAGGAGGACCTGAGTTTAAGTCCAGCCTCAGACACTTAACACTTACTAGCTGTGTGACCCTGGGCAAGTCACTTAACCCTCATTGCCTTGAAAAAAAGAAAAAAAAACAAACAAGAGGGCATAGGAAATCATCATGAAGCTGACAAAGATTGGTGTCCTAAATTCTAAACAGAATTAGAGAAATTCTTAAGAGGGTACAGGGAATTGGAAGAGGAAAATAAGCTCTGTTTTGGACATACTCAGTTTCAGAGACTTATGATAGGTAGATCTAGGTAGTTGGCAATTGGGAATTTGAGGCTAGACTTGATAAAAATTAGGGCTGGGTATGTTCTAGGTTTTGGAGTTGTAATGATCATTGTGCCCTTGAAAATATTCTATACCTGGCTTCTGTGGAAAAAGGTTATTGGAGAGTGAGTGGGAGAAGAAAGAAGAACTTGAGATGTCAGTGGTCTGTAGGGGTTTATACTAACTAGTGAAGCAGGTCAGAGGTTAAACTTGGGGAGGGGAAATTAAGGAAAAATTAAAGATTTAAAATTTAAAGGTCTTCAGGACCAGATACAAGTCTAGATTCTCTTTCTGGATTGAAAGAGAAGAAAATTCAAGGACAATTAAGAAAGTCATAAAATAATTAAGGAGGAAAAAGGAAGATTAGGGAGTAGAACTTGAGGACAGACTGAAGAAGAAAAAAAGAAGATAGTTGGCAGGACAAGACAGTTAAGTATGGAAAAGTAAGTACAATAATTGGGAGTGAAAGAAATTGATAGAGTGGATTAGTAGGTGGGGAAAATTGGTAAAAAAAAAGATATAAAATTGGTTCGAGGCTGAAGGGAGGGTGAATGTAATTGGGGAAATTTGAAACTAAGGAAAATAAGTTGCGAGGCTATAAAGTTATTAATGGATGATAATTGGCTATAAAAATTAACTAGTTATTTAAAGTTGATCTTTAAACACCTTCGTGTATTTATTTATTTATTTTGGGGGAGGCAATTGGGTTAGTTGCACAGGGTTACAAAACTATTAAGTGTCTGAGGTCAGATTTCAGCTCAGGTTCTCCTGTCTTTAGGACCAGTGCTATAACTACTGTGTCACCTAGCTGCCCACTGGTTTTTTTAGAGATTGAAAATCCCAAATATCATGGACAATAGGAGAAATTATTCAATGATTTTCATTGAGCATGTGGTATTTGTATATCTGCCACAACAGATGGTTGCTATCTGTGATCCAAGTGTAGGCTGATCTACTTTCTGGAGGAGAAGATTTAGGGACCTGAAGATTGCCTATCCAACATCTTACATTGCTAGGGACAGTGAAATATTCCTAAAGGTAAAAGAAGTGAGGGCTTTGATGGTGGCAAAGAAGAATGGGATCCGAGTTGGAGGAAGATCTGACTCTTGATATTAGAGAGTAGAAGAATGTTACACAAAGGAGAAAGAAAAGGAAAAGGACAGCTGTACCACCATAGGCTAAAAATGCATTAGCAACTCTTAATGAAGAGGAGGGGATTAGTTGTTTTGAAGAGGGACAAACTACTTGTTATTCAAAGAATGATATTATTGGGACACAGAAGCTATTATCCTGTAAAGGCCAGAAGAAGAAGACCTTAGCAGTAGTTGATGGTTTCCTGTTTAGGGTTACCAAGGCAAGACTTGATAACCACAATAGAGAGGTTTGCTTTCTTCCTGGTTGGTGCATGTATTTGGTACAGAACCAAGAACCTCTCAAGATTGTGAAAATGGATGCCAGCTGCCTACTTCTGCTGATTCTCTCGTGGGCATAAATTACACTTTTGGAAGAAACTTAAAAACTATTGCTAACAAATATGAAATATGATTCTTGACCAAGAATCAGAAGATCACAGAGACGTGATTTGTATTTTCCTTGCTATTGTCAATTGAAGACAAGGTATTCAGAAGAGAACATTTAATTTGGGAAGTAAATAGCTGGCTAAGAGGGCAGTGTTTGAAAATGGGAGTTAGCTTTCTGGACCACAGCTTAAAATATAAGGATGATAGATTCTTGGTGAGAGATGGAGTATGTTTGACAAAGTCTAGTAAGAATGTACTTCTCAGACTATTTGTTAATCTAATCAAAAGGACTTTAAACCAAAAAAGTATAGGGGAGAGAGAAGACTAACTTCAAGTTAGATGCCATAGAGAATAGATACAAAGAAGGAAGAATAGCATAGCAGATGAGACATTAGAACTTCAAAGGAGATAAAATCTAAGAAGAGTCGGTAGTAAAACCCATGATCTCAAAGATCTATGTCCAGATTACCATAGTTTAGGTAGAAAAAGAGGAAGAACTGGAGGTTCCAATGCAAGGAGGCAAATTTGACCTTATAGGTATCACCAAGAATTGATGAGATGAAACCTATAACTGTACCATAGCTCTAGATAGGTATACATTATTCGGAATAAACATGACAGGAAAAAGGAAGTGTGGGGAAATACTATACATTAAGAAAGTATACTCAGGGGCAGCTAGGGGGTGCAGTGGATAAAGCACTGGCCCTGAATTCAGGAGGACGTGAGTTCAAATCCGGTCCCAGATACTTGACACTTACTAGATGTGTGACCCTGGGCAAGTACTTAACCTTCATTGCCCTGCACAAAACAAAAAGAAAGAAAGAAAGAAAGAAAGAAAGAAAGAAAGAAAGAAAGAAAGAAAGAAAGAAAGAAAGAAAGAAAGAAAGAAAGGAAGAAAGAAAGAAAGAAAGAAAGAAAGAAAGAAAGAAAGAAAGAAAGAAAGAAAGAAAGAAAGAAAGAAAGAAAGAAAGAAAGAAAGAAAAAAAGTGTACCTATGAGAAGAAATTCAGGAATAAGAATTGGGGAAAATGGAGAACAGTAGTAAAGGCCTACTGAGAGAAGTAGAAATGATTTTGTCACAAACCACCAGATTATAGAACACCTGGACAGAAAGAGTAAAAAGGTCAGGAGTCTGGGAAATAAATCTTAAAATGGTCAGAGAGGCACACTATAGTAGTTCTAGGAGGCTTCAATTATCCAGACATCTGCTACAATTCTTTCTGACAAAAGCAGAACATTCAATAACTTCGTGTCATGCCTCAAAAATAATTTCATCCTTCAAAAAGGGAGAGGAACAAACAAGAGTTTATTCTGCTTCTGATCCTCATTAAGAAAAAGTAATCAGTGGCTGGGGTGGAAATGATGGCATCCTAGAGGGAGGAGAGCACTCAATGACTTAGATAAAGTGATCAATGGCATGCAAATTAAACTGGAAGATGACACCAAGCTGGAAGGTATACTAACACAGTGGATAACAGCCAGGATTCAAAAGTATATTGACAGGCAAGAACATTGGGCTGAATCATATCAGATAAAATTCCATGAGAATAAATGTAAAGTCTTGCACTTTGGTACAAAAAAAATCAATTTCACAGGTACAAGATGGGGGAAAGCATGGCTAGAAGGCAGGGAAGACAGAACTAGAAGGGGACAAGGATCATCAGGAAGATGACCCTGACTCAGAAGAAAGATTTGCATACACTGTCAACTTACTTCTGCCTTAAAAAAGTCCCTCTTCCTTCAAGACATAGCTCAAGCAATGTAGAAGACTACATGAAGTTTTTCCTGATCATCTCAACTACTTCCACCCTCCTTCCCAAACAACCTTGTAATGAACAACTTTGGTTTTTGCTTTATATTATACATATCTACTATATGTAGTAATATATATATATATATATATGTAAACTCTGAGAATAGGGATGGTTTTTCCTTTTTTTGCAGGGCAATGGGGGTTAAGTGACTTGCCCAGGGTCACACAGCTAGTAAGTGTCAAGTGTCTGAGTCCAGATTTGAACTCAGGTACTCCTAAATCCAGGGCCTGTGCTTTATCCACTGTGCCACCTAGCTGTCCTGAGAATAGGGATGATTTTATTCAATTGCATGTGTATACCCAGTGCCTAATAAAGTGCCTGGAATTCAGTAAGTGCCTTAACAAATGCTTGTTGAGTGACTGGAAAATAAGATATGATGGAGTAATGAATGAGGGATGTTAGGAGAATTGGTACCTCTTCACAACTAATCCATGTCCTCTCCAGTGCAGTGAAATGGACCGAATTTGGGATGAGAAGTCCTGGGTGTGAATCCCAGCTCTGATGCTTAATAGCTGTTGGACCTTAAGCAAAACATGTGATCTTTCCAGGGCTTCGGCTCCCTCCAGGGGTATGCTAGACCCAGTTTTAAACTACTTGAAAGAGCTGATAGTCACTTTTTCCAGGTGAATATTCATACCTCCAAAATTGATAGCCTTGTTTTATTGATTGTCTATATCCAAGAAAATGTTAATATTGCAGATTAAATTGAAAATCTCGTGCATACACTGACTTCCTCCTCTCCTCCTTGTTAAACATTTACTAGCACATTCCTGTATTGCTCTATAAATACTGCTGGCCCTTATCAGTAGCCCAGTAGGAGGCTCAATGAGTTAAATCATCAGACTGTGGGATAACAAGGACAACAACAACAACTGGTATTTAGGTAGGACTATAAAGCTTGCAAAGTACCTTACATTTGTTATCCCATTTGAACCTCACCACACTCTTGGTTCCCTTATCTGTAAACATGAAGAGGGTTGGACTAGGTGACTTCTAAGGGCCCATGTGGTTCTCAATCTATGATGGAGAATGATGTTTTCCTGTGAGATTCTGGCTCATGTCTTGCTGTAAATCCTGGGTGGAAGATTCCCTCTTGGTGCTATCAGCCTTCCTCTGGATCCTGTTAATGTTTCATGGATAACAAAGGGGCACAGGGGCTGTCCATCTGTCACCCGTCACAGGGTCATAGACTCTTGGTGTAGAAGGTAACAAAGATTATCTTGGACAACCATGTGGCCTGAAGGGGTATCAATGATTTTCTTTTTTTTTCTTTTTTTTTTTGAGGCAATTGAGGTTAAGTGACTTGCCCAGTGTCACACAGCTAGTAAGTGTCAAGTGTCTAAGGCCGAATTTGAACTCAGGTCCTTCTGAATCCAGGGCTGGTGCTCTATCCACTATGCCACCTAGCTGCCCCCCCAATGATTTTTTTTTTTTTTGCGGGGCAATGGGGGATTAAGTGACTTGCCCAGGGTCACACAGCTAGTAAGTGTCAAAGTGTCTGAGGCCGGATTTGAACTCAGGTACTCCTGAATCCAGGGCTGGTGCTTTATCCACTGTGCCACCTAGCTGCCCCCCCAATGATTTTCTTAACGTTATATACCTAGTACATATCAGGGACAAGATTTGAACTTAGGTCTTCTGACCCAGAATCAAAATCCCCACTGTTCTTTCCACTGTATTATACCTCCTACTCATTTTCACTGTGTAATCATAACCTCTTCTTGCAGTGACATTTGTCCATGATGATGCCCATGTGCCTTTCAAATGTGCTTTGAATCACCTGTAATTCTGAATGATTTGTCTTCTTTGCCCTAGGTTCAAGTTATTTCTTTATATTGGGGTGTTGTTGTGAGGCCGCTGAGAAGGAAGGAGTAAATATGGTGGTGATTGAGAAGGGAGTAAGAGGGAGGAGACTAGTCTTTGGGATCCTTGGAATCTCAATAATGTACCATGTAGGCTGAGGAATGCCATGAGCCTCGGACCAATCCTCCTCCAGCTGGGTGCTGTAGCATTAGGAATTGGAGTCCAGAAGAACTCCCCTCCTTTCTCTGGCCCCAAACTTGCTTGGTATCACAGGATGAGAATTAGAGCTGTAAGAGACCCTAAATATCCTATACTACAACACCTCCTATTTTACAGAGGGGAAAACTGAGTCTTAGAAAACTGAAGGCACTTGCCCAAGGTCACCAGGAAATGACTCCAGATAAATAGGGAGTTTGATAGAGGAGAAAGAGTGAAGAATCTGAAATCTGAAGCAGGATGCTGTAGTGGGGAAAGTGCTAGATTTGGTGTTATAGGATCTGGGTTTTAATTCTGCCTCTACTCTAATTCTACTCTACTCTGCATGACTTTTGGTAAGTCATTTGACCTCCCTTGGCTTCATTTCCTCCCTTATAAAATGAAAGAGTTGGACTAGATGTCTTTTAAGATCCCTTTTAATTCCAAATCAATGATTCTATGAATTGGGCATGAATCCCAGCTCTTCTTGCTTCCTTGGTTTCTCAGGCAAGTTGTATTGTATTCTAGGCTATCCAGAAAGGGTTTTCTTTTCTCGATGCCACAAGGGAAGAGAAAGAGCTTATTGACCCCATGGTAACATCAGACTGATGTGCCCCAACGTTTGTCCTTCTTTACACTTGAAAATGTCAAATGATAGCAAGGATTCTTAATTCCAAAGGCCCGAATAAAAACCAGAATAGGGCTCTTCAGTAGATGCCTAGGTTTCTTTGTTCAGTATTGCCTTCTGAATGGTATTGTGGAAATATGCTTTTTCTTCCTGATTCAACAAAGTCTACTGGCTCCCTATTGCTTCCAGGATAAAATACAAAATGCTCTGTTGGACATTCAAAGCCATTTATAGTCCCCTCCCATATTTCCAGGATTCTATTTCCTCACTCCCTGCAAAATACTCTTCAGTCCAGTGACATCAGCCTCCTGGCTGTTCCATGAAGTAGACACTTGATCTCTAAGCTTCGGGTATTCTCTCTGGCTGATGTCTGCAATGCTTTCCCTCCTCTATGTGACTGTTAACCTCCTTGGTTTCCTCTAAATCCCAATTAAAATCCTATCTTCTATAGGAAGCCTTCTTTAACCCTTCTTAATTCTAGAGTCCTCCTTTTGTTAATTATTTCCTATTTATCCTGTACATTTTTTTTCTTATATACAGTCAATCCTTAAACTTTTGTAGGGGTAATGTTCCTAGAAAATGGCATGAAAGTAAAAATTCAAATGTTGATACATTGAGCCTATTGGAAATAGGGAGTTAGGTTTCTGTGACCACCAAAAACTGTAATTTTGTGCTAGAGATTGCTGAATACACACTTTTTACATACAATTCTTTATAACAAAATATTAATTCTGATAATATGCACTTGTCCTAACAGTAACCATGAAATAACTCATAAATAATAGTAGACAAAATAAAACTGGTAACATGCAAAACATTTTTTCTCACTAGTAATTCCCTAGAATTTTATGTTAACATCTCAATTAAAAAAAAGGTTGATTTGACAATAATCACTTTTCATAACACATGAAACTGATAGAACCATAAATACTGTTCAGCAAATAACATTCTTAACATTTTTACTCTGAATCTCGCCTCCCACTGTGTTAGATGGCAGTGTGAGGACATTTTACCGTACACTGTACTGCTATAATCCTCTGTGCCTTGGCTGCCCTATGAAAACCAAGTGAGAGGTGCTGGGATTATCGTTCATCCTTCATTCTCAAAGAAAACCAATGGGATCAGGAGGATCATGTCTTGACCTGTAAGTGAATTGGATTTAAGTGAGGTGGAACTGTGCAAAATCACCAGTCTCACTCTCTTCTCTGGAGCCATATGGGTCCAGTGGTAAGATATAGATCAGGATGACTGGGGATGGCCCCAGGAGACCTTAGGATGCAATGGGAGACCTTGGCCTTTTTAAAGTAAGGTCTTGGTTTTTGTGGTGAAACATCCAAAGGATTAGCACAATGCCTACAATTGCAACACAAAACTTGAGTTTTAAAGGCAAACAATGAATATATGCAACGAAGGTAGAAGGAACTCTTACTCCACAAAGGTAGGCCCCAGTGAAGGGCCTAGCAGGACACCAGCCACTTCACAAACATGTGAGCTACTGTGTCTACTTGTGAATGCATGGGGTTGCCAATAGGAAAGTAAAAATGAGGTTAATAATAAAATCGCATGAATGCTTGAAGTTGAGAAAATTAAATGTGAGAATGTTGAGCATTGACTGTGTTTGCACTGTTTCCCCCATTAGGTTATAAGCTTTTTTAGGGCAGGGACTGCCTTTTGATGTTTTTGTTTTTTTTTTTTAAGCTACACTGCTTAGCACAGTGTCTGGGACATGGTAGGTGCTTAATAAACATTTAATAATTGATTGGCTCTGCTAACTACTTAATGGTATACATATACACATATTTATATTATAGATACATATATGTACATGCGTGCATATTTACATATATGTGTGTGAATACATATACATATATAAAACTTTAGTTCTCTGGGCCTCAGTATCCTCAGTTATAAGAGGAGAGGGTTAGACTAAATGATTTCTAAAGCCCTCTCTAGATATAAATCCATATTCTGCCGTGGAAAGTGCACTTAACTTGAAGTCAGAAAACACGAATTCAAATCTATCCTCAGATACTAGTTGAGTGATCTTGGGCAAGTCACTTAATCTTTGCCTGCCTCAGCTTCCTCATTTGTAAAATGAGGATAATAACAGTACCTTATTTCCCAGGGTTGTCATGAGGATAAAATGAAATAATATATGTAAGTAATTTTGAAAAATTTAGAGTGCTATATAAATGCCATCTATTATTATTGTCATCGTCGTCATCATCACCATCACTATCTTCCTTATATTTTGTCATTTGGTGACCCTAAATCCTGTACTATTTTTACTATGTCATGCTACCTTAGTCCTGCTAAGCCCATGGGGTCTTTGATGGAGAAGACTCTTTGTTAAGTCCCATTCTCTTTTTTATTCTCATGGTTTTGACAAGGTCCATAAGTATCTTACCTCTCCTCCTCTTCTAGAAAGGCAGAGACTAGATGCATTTGTAGGTCTTTCTAGATGAAAACAGGTACAGGCCACTAGAGAAGGATAAATGTCAGTGATTTACTATGTATCACTAAATCTATAAACTAATTATGGTGTTGCTCAGCCATCGACACTGAATACCCTTCCAAGTATTTAAGTTTTTTATGTCTTTGGTGGGGTTTTAAAATTGTATTTATACAAATATTGAGCATGTTTTGGTGGATCAACTGCCATATATTTTGTGCATTTTGTGGTTATTTTGAATGGCACTTCCCATTCTATTATTTCCTCTCAGATTTTATTAATGCTATAAAGAAATGGTGTTGATTTTTGTGGCTTTATTTTGCATCCTGCTACTTTACCGAAGCAGTTTATTATCTCAATTAGTTGCTTTGCTAATTCTCTGGGGTTTTCTATATAAAACAGCTCGTCAGCAAATAGGCTTTGTTTTATTTTCTCTTTATCCACATTTATGCCTTTAATTTGTTTCTTGTCTGATTGCTATCACTAACATTTGTAGATATATGTCCAGTAACTAAAAGACATGCTTTATTTGTTTCCCTATTGCAAATAATGTTAACTTTTAATTTGGGATATATCCTTTTAAATCATATCAGTATTGTACTGGCAAGATAGCTAAGAACTCTTCAACTTTGGTTCAAGGAAGTCCAAGATTCTTGATCTTTTCACACTTCTCTTCTCAAATAGATAGATAGATAAATAGATAGATACATAGATAGATACATAGATAGGTAGATAGGTAGATAGATAGACAGATAAAGGCATTGGTTCCTTATTACCCATTGAGTAAAACTTAAGCTCTTTGCCTGACATTCAAGACCATCTATAATTATGTCCACTACAATTTTGCAGAGTCCATATTACTTTCATTCATGCACTGTTTACATCAACCAAATTGTACCACTCTTTCTCCCCCACCCCCCAAACACTCCCTGTGTTGCCCCACCTTAATGTTTTTGTTTAGGTTGTTCAACAGGCTTAGAATATCCTCCCCACTTTTGTTTCACTGAATTTTGACATTCTTTAAAGATCCACTCAAATTCCATCTTCTCCATGAAATGTTTCATGACTTAGTTCCCATCCTCCCCCCAGCAACTGCAATTTGGTAATGATTCCCCTCTTTGATCTACACAGCACTCTCCTCACCACTCTCCCATAATATTCTATAGGGTGCCCCCAAAATCTTGGAGTAGTGTTAAACTAATGGGTTATAGACTATTATTTAGGCTAAATATTATCTGTATTAATATATTATTCTCCTATTATAAGCTCCATGAAGACAGAAACTTTCTAATCTAAACTTTGTATCTATTCTTACACATAGTACTAGATCCTGCACACAGTCGGTGATTAATAAATGCTCATTGGGTTGAATTAGATGCAGGGGTTCTGAATAACTAAGGTCATAAAGTCACTAAACTTACTGCTCTGAAAGTAAGAGCCTCTCTTGGTTTTCACCTTGAACTTTTTCTTTCCAGACTTATTTCATATTACTTTCTTCCACATGCTCTTTATTCTAGGTAAACTGGATTCCCAGTTGACCCTGATCTTACCCTGATCTCTTTCATTTTTGGGCAGTGGAAGAGGATATCCATGGTGATGGGAGTCTATTTACTCTTCTTCATCTCTAGCTATTGACATATTTTTGTGCCTCTAAGACTTAGCTCTGGTGTTTTCTCCTTGAATTCTCCTCTCCTGCTCCATCCAGATGAAAGTGTTCTCTTCCCTCTCAAATTTTTCTGGATATACTTTACCCCTAACACATCTGACTTTTTATTTGACTGGTTTTGATGCATGCCTTATCCTCACAGCATATTATAAGCTTCTTGGGGATAGGGACCATGATGTTTCTGATCCTTGAGAGGCAGCATAACATACTGACTGGAGTGCTAGACCTGGAGTTAGGAAAAACTGGGTTCCAATCCCACCTCCAGCCCTTATTAGCTGTGTGACCATAGGCAAAATACTAGCCCTCCCTGAATTTCAGTTTTCTGATCTATAAAATAGGGTTTATGATAATGCCCACTTTGCAGCATTGTTCAGAGACTCCATTGAGATAATCTGTGAAATATTTTACAGTCCTTAAAGTACTAGGGCAAAGGTCAGCTAGTATTAACTTTTTTCCTTCTTTCTTTCTTTCTTTCTTTCTTTCTTTCTTTCTTTCTTTCTTTCTTTCTTTCTTTCTTTCTTTCTTTCTTTCTTTCTTTCTTTCTTTCTTTCTTTCTTTCTTTCTTTCTTCCTTCCTTCCTTCCTTCCTTCCTTCCTTCCTTCCTTCCTTCCTTTCTTTCTTTCTTTCTTTCTCTCTCTCTTTCTTTCTTTTGAGCATAGGACCTTATATGCAGTTAGGACTTAACTATTTGGTACAATGTAGCACAGTGGACTCTAGAGTCAAAGTACCAGGGTTCAAATCCCACCTCCAATGCTTATTTCTTCTGTGACCTTGGGCAAGTCACTGAGCATCTTCTGGCCTCAATTTCCTCTTCTGTATAATGAGGGCACTGAACTGCAAAATAAAGGGCCTCTGAGGTTCCTTCCAGTTCTAGTTCTGTGAGTGTATGAGTACAGACTCAAGAACAGGCTCCTTCCCTTTGTACGTCCCACAGAGGGAGAGTTCTTATGATTTAATCATTACTTTTAATGTTTAAAATGGTGGCTCTTTCTACTGAAGCATTGTTTCTAGCTTTTCTGCCTTATGCTCTGTGTTTATATTGCTATGCAAATTATTCCTGGTAGAGAGTTTACAAATTTCACTTTCATTATTAATAGTGTTATGATTTCCCCCCCATTCCACTCTTATCTCTATTGCTGGTGTAATACATAATTAATGCTAACTATCCTTCATTGGTTTCAGTGCCAGGACACAGCAGGGTATTTTTCTATGTCTTCTCTCTCCTGATGACAGGAATTGGTATTTTGAGAGAATGAAATGACCGTGGCTCTGCTTATAGATCTTCTAGTCCTTTTACCAAAAGGATTCAGAGAGCTGGGTCTGTTCATTCTCTGACCCATGCTCCAGTCACATATCCACACCCCATCACTGGCTAGATATCTGTTCTAGCTTCCTGCTGACCCACATAATCTTGGCAAACAGAAGATGACTGAGCGTCTTTGCTTAGAAGGCAGCAATAGACTTGGGGTGCTAATGAGAGAGGCTTACATAGACTTTCTCTAGGCTTTACCATAGAGCTTAGACAGTAATACAACGTGTCACTATTTAACTTGTGAGACATGAATTCATGAATGAATGAATGGGAAAAAAAGCATCTATTAACTATTTACTACATGCTAGGCACTGGAGATGCAAATAGACAAATGAGAGTCCCTGCTTTCAAGGACCTAACATTCTAATTTGGTGACTCAACACATAAGGGAAGGTTAGCTGTAAAATCAATGGAAAAGCCCAGTGGTCACAAGGGTTCAGTTTCAGGGCGGATGGCAAGGTCCAGAGGTCTTTAGGATACAATGGCAAGGAAGATGGCCAAGTCTAGGGGTCCAGAGGATATAGTAGAAGGGCATATGCTATGGCTTAAGGGTACAGTGAGAGAGCAGATGGTAAGGCCCAATGGTCCTCCATCTTACTGGAAGGGCTGTAATTGGTGACTCCCTGTTCACTTGTGCAGTGTTACCAGGGTAGAAGGCAAGAGGAGATTGGCTTACCACAATTTGGAAGTGGAGAGTGGTTTTAAGAGTTGGAATGGGTTAAAGGCTCTAGGTTCCATTTCACATGGGAGTGGGGATAAGGATTCGTTGTTTCCCTAGGAGGGGCAGGGAAAAAGAGCATTTGCAGGAAGATTGAAGTACTTGTTTTGTTGTTCCTGTGAAGGAAACTGCTTTTCCAGGAAATAGGTACCATTTCCTTCCCAACGTAAAGTTACTAAAGCCATAGGAGACCAGAGAAAGATTTGAAAAGTAACTAGCTGGTCCAATGAGTTCAACTTTATGGACTATGGTACCTCAAAAAAGGTATCTCTGCCTTCTGAATGTTTGGAAAGGATTGTTGTTCCTGCTACAGGCATGGGCTTTTAGCATTTTCCTCTGTTTGCCATAAAGATTCTCCTGAATCCTCATTCAGAAGTCTTACCTGTTATTTCCAAAATGGGTAACAAAGTAAGAAAACAGTCTTATATCAGCTTCCTGAATGTTTAAGGCTATTTTTAGTTATTATTAGTATTAGTTATGATAGTGATTTATGATTAATAGTTATTTAATAATAAATTATAATGGCTATTTGCCAGGCAGCTAGGTGGCACAGTGAATAGAGTGCCAAGCCTAGAGTTAAAATGATTTCTCTTCCTGAGGCCAAATCTGGCCTCAGACACTTACTAGCTGTGTGACCCTGGGGAATTCACTTAATGTTGTTTGCCTCAATTACCTCATCTGTAAAATGAGCTGGAGAAGGAAAGCACTCCAGTATCTCTGTCAAGAAAACCCCAAATGTGGTCATAAAGAGTCAGACACAATTGAGGTGACTGAATAACAACAAAAATAATGACTAATAATAAGTTGATATTTATTTAATACTTATAACATTTTTTATTATAGCGATGTAATAGTAATTTTTCATTATTATAATTATTAGTTTATTTTTAAAGGTAAAGTCATAGAATTCCAGAACCCCTGAGTCTGAGTTGACCTTATTGTCCATCTAACACACCTCTCACCTAAGCAGGAATACTCTGCTTCCTCTAAGGGGAAGAGAGGATTCTGCAACAGCTGGGAAAAGATAATGATAGGGAAGTATCTGGGCTGGTCCAGCTTCTTCTAAAACCATCTCAAGATAATCAACTATAATAGACTTAGCTCCTTTCAGCAATACAATGATCCAATTCAATTCCAAAAGACTCATGATGAAAAATGCTCTCCATATCCAGAGAAGGAGTTAGGGAGTCTGAATGCAGATCAAAGCAGACTATTTTCCACTTTTTTTGTGGTCTTTCTTTTGTTCTGTCTTCTTTCACATGACTAATGTGGAAATATGTTTACATGATTGCATGTATATCAGATTTTTTGACATCTTGGGGAGAATGGGAAGGAGGGAAGGAGGGAGAAAAAAATCGAAACTCAAAATCTTATAAAAATAACTGTCGAAAACTTTACATGTAATTGGAAAAAATGAAATACTATTTACAAAAAAAAATAGAAACATTGAAAAAATAAAACCATCTTAAGAGCAAAAAAATATGGAAAAATATTTTAATTTTTTAAAGTACAACAACAAGAAACTCCTATGAGATAATTCTTAAGGTAGGAAAAAATGAGTTTACAAGAAACTTCACCAAAGGCCTTAAGCCAAGATGACTGCCCTTGCCCGATTGACTGTGGCAGCAGGTAGGAAACCAGAACATCAAACTATGTTTCCTGCTTGGCTCCCCTCCCCTGTGGTACAAGATCATTAAGTCATAGAGTTGGAAGGGATCTTAGAGTATATGGAATCACCATCCAGGACTATGGATGAAAGGTAAGGAGGTCAGGTAAACTCCCCCCCAGCGCATGTGCATGCATGCGCACGCACACTCACACACACACACACACACACACACACATACATACACACAGGTACCATGCTAAAAGGGGAAGTTCAGAAGGTACTATCATTAGTTTTTACCTGTTGCACTACTCTAAGCCAAGGTCCAAAGCTCTAATCAGCTACTAAGAACCATTCATTCCCACCTCAGTCCTTGTGGACCAAGATCATTGTGATAATAACTTGAATAATTGCAAAGCCAAGAGAACCAATGAGGTAGGTGGAGGTGGAGTGGGATTGGTGAGGGTAGGAGTAGGCTATCATTCATCCCTTTAGCTTAGAGATTCAAGAAATGAACAAACATAAGAAAACTAATCATATACTTAGAGAAATACTATGAGTTAAAAGTATTCCAAGATAAAACCCTAGAAGAGTCACTAAAATAATTACAAACAAGTCCCCAGGAAAGATAATAGATTGGCTTCATGTTTCCTGAGAGTGTATGTATCTTAGTTTAGATCTTATTTATCTCTTAATAGTTTTTAAAATTTAAAATTTAATTGTTATCTTTATGCCCCAAAGTTTCTGTTTTAGAAGGCATACTTGGGTGATTATCAATTTGTTGTTTACTAGGATTTTGTTAGGAGTATGCTTAACCCATTACTTTTTCCTTTCTTTTGATGATATGAAAGCTTATAAGTGTAATTTTGTTATAAGGATTGTTTCGGCTTTATTTCATAAGATTTAGTATATTTTATCTTCTTTCCATGATTTTCTTTAATATTATTTTCTGTGATTTTTTTCACTCCTTAATTCTTTAAAGTTGCATCATTTGAAAGTTAGAGAGTATATGGGAAACTAGGATACCAATGCATTGTTGGTAGAGTTGTGAACCAATCCAACCATTCTGGAGAGCAATTTGGAAGTAGGCCCAAAAGGCTATAAAGCTGTGCATGCCCTTTTATCCAGCAATACCACTGCTAGGTCTGTATTCCAAAAAGATTTTAAAAAGAGAGAAATAGAGAGAAATCTATTTGTACAAGAAATATTTATAGCATCTCTCTTTGTTGTCTGAGGGGATGTTTATCACTTGGGGAATGGCTGAACAAGTTGTGGTATATGATTGTAATAGAATATTATTATACTATGAGAAATGAAAAGCAGGATGTTTTTTTAAATCCTGTAAAGACTTAGATGAACTGATACCAAGTGAAGTCAGCAAAACCAGGAGAAAATTGTACATAGTAATAACAATATTATCTGCTGAAGAACTGTTAATTTCTTAGCCATTCTCAGCAATACAATGATCCGAGACAATCCCATAGTACTAATGATAAAAAATGTGATCTGCCTCCAGAGAAAGAAATGATGAATTGAACAAGCCATCAATGAACTCCCTAAGAAAAAATCTCCAGGGCCAAATGGGTTTATAAGTGAATTCTCCCAAACTTTTTTTTTTTTTTTGGCAGAGCTGTGTGCCCAGGGTCACACAGCTAGTAAGTGTCAAGTGTCTGAGGCCGGATTTGAACTCAGGTCCTCCTGAATCCAGGGTCGGTGTTTTACCCACTGTGCCACCTAGCTGCCCCCATACCAAAAAGTTAAAGAACAATTAATTCCAATACTATACAAATTATTTGGAAAAATAGGTGAAGAAGTTCTACCAAATTCCTTTTATGACACAAACATGGTGTTGATACCTAAACCAGGCAGAACCAAAACAGAGAAAAAAAAATTGTAGTTCAATTCCCTAATGAATATCAATGCAGAAATTTTAAATAAAATATTAGCAAGGAGATTACAGCAATTCATTACCAGGATAATATACTATGACCAGGTGGAATTTATACTAGGAATTCAGGGCTGGTTCAACATTAGAAAAACTATCAACATAATCAACCACATCAATTACAAAACTAACCCAAATCATCTGATTATCTCAATAGATGCAGAAAAAGCTTTTGACACAATACAGCACTCTTTCCTATTAAAAACACTAGAGAGCATAAGAATAGGTGGAGCTTTCCTTAAAAAAATAAGCAGTATCTACCTAAAAGCATCAGCAAACATATGCAATGGGGATGAGTTAGAGGCATCCCCAGTAAAAATAGGGGTGAAACAGGGATGTCCATTATCACCTCTGTTATTTAATATTGTACTAGAAATGTTAGCTTTAGCCATCAGAGAAGAAAAAGAAATTAAAGGAATTAAAATAGGCAAGGAGGAAACAAAACTATCACTCTTTGCAGATGATATGATGGTAAACTTAGAGAATCCTAAAGAATCAACTCAAAAACTACTTGAAACAATTAACAACTTGAGCAAAGTAGCAGGATGTAAAATAAATCCACATAAATCATCAGCATTTCTATATATGATCAACAAAGCTCAGCAGCAAGAGATAGAAAGAGAAATTCCATTTAAAGTTACTGTAGCGAATATAAAGTACTTGGGAGTCTACCTGCCAAGACAAACTCAGGAACTCTATGAACACAATTACAAAACATTTTTCACACAAATAAAATCAGATCTAAATAATTGGAAAATATCAATTGCTCATGGGTAGGCCAAACTAATATAATAAAAATAACAATTCTACCTAGATTAATTTACTTATTCAGTGCTATCCCAATCAGACTACCTAAAATTTATTTTATAGAGTTGGAAAGGATAATAACAAAGTTCATCTGGAAGAACAAAAGGTCAAGAATATGAAGGAAACTAATAAAAAATGCACAGGAAGGTGGGCTAGCCATACAAAATCTAAAACTATACTATAAAATGGCAGTCATCAAAACTATTTGGTACTGGCTAAGAAATAGAGTGGTGGATCAATGGTATTCCATTAGGCACAGGAAACACAGTAGTAAATTACTGTAGTAATCTACTGTTTGATAAACCCAAAGACTCCAGTTTTTGGGATAGGAACTCAGTATTTGACAAAAACTGTTGGGAAAACTAGAAGATAGTATGGCAGAAACTAGGCATACACCAAAATCTTGTACCATATACTAAAATAAGGTCAAAATGGTACATGATTTAGACAGAAAGGGTGATACCATAGGTAAATTAACAGAGGAAGGAATAGCTTTCCTCTTAGTTCTATGGAGAAGAGAACAGTTTATGACCAAACAAGAGATAGAGAATATTATGAAATGCAAAATGGATGATTTTGATTACATTAAATTAAAAAGGGTTTGTACAAATAGAAGCAATGTAACCAAAATTAGAAGGGAAGCAGAAAGCTGGGAAACAATTTTTACAGCAAGTGTTTCTGATAAAGGCCTCATTTCTAAAATATGTAGGGAAGTAAATCAAAATTATAAGAATACAAGTCATTCCCCAAAGGATATGAACATGCAGTTTTCATATGAAGAAATGAAAGCTATCTATTGTCATATGAAAAAATGCTCTAAATAACTAGGGATTTGTTAGAACTGCAAATTAAAACACCTCTGAGGTACCACCTCACACCTATCGGATTGGCTAATATGACAAAAAAGGAAAATAATAAATGTTGGAGAAGCTGTGGAAAAATTGAAACACTAATGCATTGTTGGTGGAGTTGTGAACTGATCTGGCCATTCTAAACAGCAATTTGGAGCTGTTCCTGGGGGCTGTGGGACTGTGCATGCCTTTGACTTAGTGGTACCACTGATGGGTCTATATCCCAGGGAGATCATGGAAGGGAGAGGGGGACCCACATGTATAGGGATTTTTATTGCAGATCTCTTT
The DNA here is from genome assembly GCF_019393635.1 of Dromiciops gliroides. Classification (NCBI taxonomy): domain Eukaryota; kingdom Metazoa; phylum Chordata; class Mammalia; order Microbiotheria; family Microbiotheriidae; genus Dromiciops; species Dromiciops gliroides. The sequence goes on from NC_057862.1 coordinate 366,775,187, forward strand.
GTGGTGGCAGGGATTTGGAGGTGGAGGGAATGCCCATCAATTGGGGAATGGCTGAACAGATTGTGGTGTGTGAATGTGATGGAATGCTGTTATGCAGTAGGAAATGATGAGCAGGCAGATTTCAGAGAAACCTGGAGAAACTTTGGTGGAGTGATGTTGGGTGAGGTGGGCAGAGCCAGGAGAACATTGTACAGAGTAACAGCAGCATTGTGTGATGATCAGGTGTGACAGACTTGGCTCTTCTCAGAAGTGCAATGATCCAAGACAGGGCCAGGGAACTCATAATGGAGGATGTTCTCCCCATCCAGAAGAGAGAACTGTGGATTCTGAATGCAGATTGAACCATGCTGTTTCTACATTTTTTTTTCTTTTTTGAGGTTTTTCCCTTCTTCTGATTCTTCTTTCATGGCATGACTAATGTGGAAGTGTGTATGATGTGATTATACATATATGACATATATTGAATTGCTTTCTGTCTTAGGGAGGTGGGAGGGAAGAGAGGTAGGGAAAAAATTTGGAACTGGAAATCATATGAAGACAAATGTTGAAAAGTATCTTTACATGTAGCTGGAGAATATTTGAATACTTTTATGATTAAAAAGAGAAAAACAAAGAAAGAAATGGTGTTATCTGAATACAGACTGAAGCATATTATTTTTCTTTTTTTTTCTTTCTATTTTTTCTTTCCTTCTTTCTTCTTCTTACACAAGATGACTAATATGAAAATGTTTTACATGATTGCACATATATAACCTATATTTGAATGCTTACCATCTCAGGGAGAGAGGAGGGGAAGGAGGGGGGGATAGAATTTGGAACTCAAAACTTTTTAAAAAATAAATGTTTAAAATTGTTTTTAAATGTAATTGGAGAGAAAAATAAAATATTACTTTAAAACTTTCAATATTTGATCTCCTTTTGAATCTGAATCCTTTACATTTCTCTTATTAATTATATCTTATAAAAGATGATATAAATATTTTTGCCTTTTAAAATTTGTTCATGTCTTTCTTATGCTCCAGCACATGCCATGAAATGCTGAAAAATATGTAACTTCATATAATTCCAATTTAGTATTTACCTAAAACCTGTTAGATCTAAACTGTCCAGTATATTTATCAGATCGTTAATTGCTTTTTGTTTGTTGTTTTCTTAAATTCGTGCATTACCAAAAGTTGAAGGCAGAAATTTCTACAATAGATTTCAGTGTAATTCTGTATATGTAAGAGTACTTAAAAAACAAAATGTCCACATAAAGTGGGTTTAAAAAACTACATAGAAAATATAAACAATGCAACTTTGATAACTAAATTTGAACAGCTACAAATTCCCAAAAGGCAGAAAAATTCTTTTGGCTCAAATGGATTTACAAGAGAATTCTATAAAAAAGTGGAGAGACTAATTAAGCCCTGAATTGTATATATTATTTGTAAAATAAAGGTACAAGACACTTTGAGAAAGCCTTTCTTTTAGATAAATATGGTCATGATATCCAAATCAAGAAGTAAAGCAGAGAACGAAAATTTTAGAATAATAGCACTCATGAATATTGATACAAAAATACTGCACAGAAATATGTATAGATGTATAGAAATATATTCAAATAACTATTTTCTAGGACCAGGATTTATTCTAAAAGGAATATATGCATGTTTTAATGTTAGGAAATCAATATACATGATAAATCATATCGATAATACGAACAAAAATATCATAACAAACATAATAATTATTAATATGTTGTTAGTAATAAATCATATATTAGTAGATACTTATATAATATATAATATAACAATTGAGTTGATATATGATCATAAAACATAATAAATATAATGAAATAATATCTATCTAAACTTCTAATAAATACAACAAAATTTGTATCAAAAAAGCAAAACATATAGGAACAAACATGCCTTACTTTAATATTATAAATGACATATATTTTAAATTATTTTTACTTCATTTTCATTTTGCAATATATTTCCCCTTCCTTTTCCACCTCAAATACCATCCCTTATAACAAAGAATAAAAAAGAAGTTTAAAAAAGTCATTTCATCAAAATTAACACATAAACTAGGTTCTACATTCTATTTAAAGTATCACACAATTATGTTTCCCAACCTCTGAAAAAAAGAGAGGAAGATTCATTCTCCCATCTCTTTTTGGGAGACCTGGATTGGTTATATAATTTCAGAGCATCCAGTTTAACTCATTTGTTCTTGTTTCAGTTTATACTATTTTTTTATGATTTTGCTTAATTTAATTTGTATCAGTTCACATATCTTCTGATCCTTCTTTGAATCTTTCATTTTCATTTTTATTAGAGGAATATTCAATTACATTCATGTACCAGAATTAGCTATTTCCTGACTTATAGGCACTTCCCTAGCTTCCAGTTTTTTGGGGTTTGTTTTTTTAACTGCTACAAATAGCTCTGCTATAAATATTTTAGTGTATATCGGATATTTATTTGACTTCATTTGGTTTATTCTATACTCGCCCTACTTTCCTCTTCCCTCATATCTCTGGACCAAAGAGTAAAGATACTTCAGTCACTTTGTTAGTATAATTCCAAGTTGTATTCCACAATGGTTGGCCCAATTTATTTTCCTCCCAACAATGTATGAATATGCCTATCTTTCTACAACTCTACTAACACTGGCTATTCCAATCTTTTGTCCTGGTTTACTAATATTCTCAGTGTGAGGTCAAACATCAGAGTTGTTTTGACCTGAATTTCTTGATGTTTATTGATTCGAGAAATCTTTCATATTATTCTTAATGAAATCTCATATGTCAAAACCCAAGAATTAGCATTATTTATAAAGGATCATATGGGCACACATTGTTCATGCTCTATGCACTTAATGATTAGGATGTGTGCTTTGTTACCACTATTTGATTTGTTCTAGAGATGTCAGCTATGACAATAAAACAATAGCAAGAAATTCAAGGAATGTTTATAGGATGAGGAAAGAAAATTATTTCTATCCAAAGATGATAAGATGTTTTTTCTACAAGATTCCAGGAACTGAAAAAATATATATTTCAAAGAAGTGAATGACTTAAGTAAAATAACAAGATATAAACAACCCCAAGACAATCATCCCTTCTACAGATCACGGCATTTCTAACAAGGCATCACTCAACCTCCACTGGAAAGCCTCAAGTAAGGAGAAACCAACTGCTTTCAAGGGAGCCCGTTCTACTTTTGGATAGCCTTAATTGTTAGGTCATATTTCCTTATGTCCAGCTATAACTTTTTTCTGCAAATCTTGTTCCTAATTCTGTCCTCTGAAGCCAGGCAAGACAAATATGAGCCTTCTATTACATAATAACCCATCATATACTTAAAGATAGAGATGATCATGTTTCCTACCCTCCTCCAATTGCCTCCCCCTCCACACCCCCATCTTTTCTTCTTTAGGATAAACACCTTTGTTTAGTTCCTTCAACACATTTGTGTATAACTAGGTTTCTTGTTTCTTGTTCTCTCACCACCTGGGTCCCCCTTCTCTGCACAATCTTTTTTGCACCAAAGGTCAATGATGATCATTTCTCCATGATCCAAAGTGTTCTGCTCCCACGTTATGGTTGTTTGGCATCTTCCCTTTCTCCTTTTTCAAAGGAAGTAACTGAGGCAACATAGAGCTCTCCATGGACATACTAGAATGAATTCAAGAAAACACAATGACCTTTTATTTACACTGTTTACATTTTGTACATAAATAACTACAGTTATCCCTTCCACATCATGGAGGTTAAGGCATAACACCCCTTGCAATCTGGAAAATCCATGTAAAATATTGTGGCCCTCTCTTTGTACCAGAGAAGAAATTGTATATATTTATGATTTTCAAGATAAAATATGTTAATATTACACAATACTATGTATGTATTTCATGCATTTCTGAGTTTCTAAACTTTTTCCTATGTCTTCTGTTGGCCTTTGCGTGTCTTCTATATCTTCTGTAAAACTCAACAAAAATTCCCATTTAATTTTTTTTTCTTTTTTCTCTTCCTCTTTTTCTTTTTCTTTTCTTTTTTTTTGCTGGGCAATGAGTGTTAAGTGACTTGCCCAGGGTCACACAGCTAGTCAAATGTCTGAGGCCGGATTTGAACTCAGGTCCTCCTGAATCCAGGGCTGGTGCTTTATCCACTGCACCACCTAGCTGCCCCTCCCATTTAATTTCTTATGCTGACCCAGGATATATTGAAATCAGGCTGGGGAAAGTCATGGTGTGGAAGGGATAACTGTATTTCCATGTTAAAATGTGAGCTTTTTGAGGGAAGCAACTGTGTTTTTGCCTTTCTAAGGAGCTTACCACAGTACCTGAAATATCATAAGCACTTAAAAAATCCCTGTTGACTGACTGATTGACAAACCATAAGCCCAAAGTTCTCATCCCACCATTGCCCCTAGCCAGGTTAGCAGAATTGTTAACACCAAGAAAACTGAAGGGAACCTTCTGTTTTCCCCCTGGTATTCTAGTGTCTGAGTCTGCTAATCAGTGATGCCACCTGAAAGGTTATAAGCTCTCAGAGTTTTTGCAGATGGGGGTGTTGAGGGTAAAGCAAATTTGCCTTCAGTAAAGGGAACATGAGAGCTACAAAGCATGGGACGCCAAAAAAAGCACAGGCCTTTCTTTGTCCATGGGCCTGAGGCAGCGTGAGAGGGATCTTCAGAACTGGGCAAGCATTGTCAAGCTAGGCCAACAGAGTTCTCTGAAGCCACAAGGAGTCACAGAATCATAGATTTAAAGCTGGAAAGGACATCGGAGGCCAACTAGTCTAGCCTCCTCAGGAAACTGAGGCTCAGGGAAATTAGAAGATTTGTCTAAGGGTTCTCAAGCTGGAGCTCTTCAGATTTCCTACTTAGCCCCATCTCTCTCATTCTGGCTGGTTGATTTGTACAGAAAGGATTCTGGTTAGGTTTCTTCACTCTCTATCTTTGGACTGAAGCACCTGCTTCTGACTGCCGATCCCACTGGCCTAGGAGCTCAGGACCCAAGCCCCCAGTCTCCTCCATGCCATTGCTGTTACTTTAAAAAACAAAACAAAAAACAAAGCAAAACAAAAAACCCTCACATTAGGGCTCTAGTCTCAGGGATTCTGTGACAAGTACCAGAAAACAGAGGACAAAGACTGCTGAATTTACCCAGATATTTCAGCTCTAGCTTTTGCTTTGTGCCATGAGTATGCATGTACTGAGACTCACCCTTGATGATCCATTTATTTCTAATTAAACATTCATACCTGTCCTTGGGGGTATGTAGGTAGAGGTTAGATAGAGCACTGGACTTAGAATCAAGAAAAATTGAGTTCAAATTCTGATTTAGGCATGTTTATTACTTGTGGGATCTTCAAGTTCCTTAAACTTTCTCAGTCTCAGTAGCCTCAGTTGCCTCAGCTTCAAAATGGGATGATAATAATAAAACATACCTCCTAGATTTGCTAGGAGGAGCAAATGAGATAATATATGCAAACTACTTTGCAGACCTTAAAGTGCTGTAGAAATGCTAACTACTATTATTAGCATTTTCTTCTCTCTTATCTCCATGTGGCTTCTGGGAGTATGGGTCCAACCCAGCCTGCTAATCTAGTCATAACACCATACTAAAAACAAAGAGAAGTTATAAGCATAATTCTACTCTAACTAGGTATTTTTACACATGGGGTCAAGTACCACAAAATGTGCCAGTAGCAAGTGGGCTAAAAGTGGCCTCAGTTTGAAAAAGGAAGTCTTAAACATTGTCATGGAAGAGGACGCAAAGTCCCTGGGGAACTAGTAGAAGCTGAGTTCTGGGGAGGCTGCTGCTGAATTGGAGAATGGAAAAGTATTAGGGGTTTTGTAAAGAAGGAACGTATCTCAACACATTTCAAAGTTTCCTATTTTGACTGTTATTACAAACTAGGTACCATTTTCTATTATTTGTTTCCATTGCAAATTCTGCCAACATCTTCCAATTCTGGTACCTTCTAAATATAATCTCTTGGGAGCAAAGCCACAACTGCCCCACCCTAGTTAGAGTTCTCTTGGAAGGGACCTTAGAACATCCAACCATTATTTTCATTTTTTTACATATGTGGAAACTGAGGTCCAGGGAGATAAAAACCTTGCCTAAGTTGACACAGAAGAGCCAGGGATCAGGCTTGGATCTTTTGACTCCAAGTTCTATGAATTCTACTACTGGCTAACCCCCTTCCTTGTTGTATAAGCTTCAATAAGTCACAGTGTCCTCCATGACTCTGTCTACCCATCTGAAAAATGGGAGCCAGTGCCAATTTCACAGGGGTAATGTAAGGATCAAATGTAATAATGGGTGTGAAAGCTCAGGGTAAATAAGAATGTACTCAAAGTAAGCAAGGGGTGTTTATTGTTCTCATTAATGATTGGAGGAGACCAGGGCTCCCTTAGCCTGGCTCCAGGCTCTCTCCAGTAGCAGCTGTGGCAGGACTGAGCTACTGACAAATTTATTGGTCACACGACGGGCTCACAGCAGAGCAAGGGCTCATAAAAAGCAAACCGTTTATTTTAAAAGTTCACACACACTTCGACAAAGGTAGGGGCGGAAAGAAAAGACCAAAGCACATCATGACCATTTGGGGATCAAGATGTCAGACGAGGAGTGTTTCTTATTCTCTCCTGTCCCTCCTTTCTCCTAAATGCGAGGCCAGATGGCCCAGTGGAAAGAGCACTGGGTTTACAGTTGCTGAACTGAACATCAGGGGCCTGTTTCATCACGTGTAAAATGAGGAATTGGGTTAGGTGATCTCTGAGGTTCCTTCTGGCATTCTCCCCACTAGCTTCCAGAATCTCTCTTCCTTCCCTCATCTCTCTCTCCCCCAACCTTTCTTTCTTATCTCCACCTTCTCCCCGCCCCTCCCCCCCCCCACCCCATTCACACACACTCCTCTCCCATAGCAGAGAATGTCTCTTCAACCTCAGTCAGGAAGCTATTTGCAAGTCTCACCCTATTCCTCCCAGCCTACCCTTCTTAGAGGCAGGCAGACCACAGCCTGTCAAGGGAGGGGCAGCCAGGGCCTGCAGCTAGCTTTGTCTCTGACACCTCCCTTTAAAGAGAGAGCTTCAGCCAGCACCCCCTCCCTGGGGCCAGGGCTGAACCATTCAGTTCACAGACACAGACACCGGTCTGTCCTGGGGCCGCCCTCCCTTTCTCTCCCTTCCCGGCCCTCCCCCCCTCCCCTTTCCACCAAGCCAACCTCCCCCAGGCTCTGCTGTTACCACCTGCAGCCCTCCTCCACCCATTCCCCTGAGGGCGGTGTGAGCAAAGTCTCTGGAGAGAGAGCAGGGTCTCTGCCAAAGTCTGCAGGTATCAAGGCCTTCATGACCCATTCCCGCCCCCCCCCAGTCAGACTCTGAGAAGGCACCCTCCCTGGCATCCTGCCAGCCCCCACTAGCCTGATGTAACCCCTCCACCCTCCTCCTCCTCAGGGGACAGAGACTGGGTCATAAAGGGAGTGTTTGATGTTTGGACCCAAGCTGCTGCTACTTCTCCCTCCTATCCAAAGTCAGACTTGCTAATTTGACTAGTTAGAACAAGTTGGAGAAATCCCACAGGTGTCACCCATCGAGTTCTTCTGCTCTGCCCGTCATCACACCCTGTGAGGCCGACAGAGCTCAGCTCAGATGGGGCTGATTGTAGTATCCAATGAGAAGAGGCAGAGACTGACTTTTTTGTTTTTTCCCTATTATGGCTCTCATACTCTTCCCAGGAGAATCATCAGACTCTCCTTTACTGAACACAGATGTGTGTGACATGAAATGAGGGAAGAGGAGCTGGAGAGTTGGATGTATAACTATCGACACCATACTCTTTGACTCCATTTCGACCTAACCACCAATCAGTTAGTTAATCAACGACTTTATTACATATCTACAAATGTGCAGGGCACTGTGATAGGGAATACAAAGACAAAAGTGAAAAGCCTTGCTCTCAGGCAGCTAGGTGGTGCAATGGATAAAGAAAGCGCTGGCCCGGGATTCAGGAGGACTTGAGTTCAAATTCAACTTCATACACTTGACACCTACTAGCTGTGCGACCCTGGGCAAGTCACTTAACCCCAATTGCCTCACAACAAAAACAAAAAAGAAAAAGAAAATCCTTTCTCTCATTCTCTCAGGAGAGATAGATGTACATTTTTATATGTGTATATACATGCAGAATATATGTATATTAAATTAATATAAATGTAAGGTAGCTAAATATGAGGTAGTAGTGGGGGACACCAACAGTTGGAAGGATCAGAAATGGCCTCATGTAAAAGATGGTGCTTAAGATGACTTTTTTTTTTAATGCAGGTTAAGTGACTTGCACAACTAGTATCAAGTGTCTGAGGCTGGATTTGAACTCAGGTCCTGAATCCAGGGCCAGTGCTTTATCCACTATGCCACCTAGCTGCCACCTTAAGCTGACTCTTGAAGGAAGTTCTAAGCTCTATGAGGCAACGGTGAAGAGGAAGGGTATTCCTGGCATGGGTGGGGTGGGGTCGGGGGTGGGGGGGAGGTGACTAATGCTAAGGCAAAGAAGCTAGAGATGTCTTATTGTGTGAGGAATACAGAGAAGGCCTATTTGGTAAAAAGACTTTAAAAGCTCAATAGTAGGCACATAGAAACTCTTCCCCCACGTGCAACCCCTGATAATCTGGGTATATTTTTAATGACTGACATAGACCCAGTCATGGGTATAGAGTGAAAGAAATACAGTGGACCTCAGTCTCCCAGACCTGAAGCAAATCATATATTTGTCTCTTAGTTTACTCATCTGTAAAATGAGGGGGTTCTGTCCAGTGATTTCTGAAGACCTTTACAGCTTTCACCTTATGATGCTGTGAGTTGTTGATGTCTCCAGAGTTCCCTGGGAAAGGGCAGTCAATATTATACCAATGCCCCTATAACCGTTTGGGTCATGATAAAGATTCCCATGTAGGCCATCTTCCTGATGAGCCCTGATCCCTAAGCACTAGTGGAAGCAGGAGTCAGGATGGGAGATCCTGACCATGTCACATTTAATAATGGTGTTCTTTTCTGCATTCAATTGACAAACATTTCCACATTATTATTAGGTAATAATAATATTAGGTACCTCTATTAGGTAATCTTGACAGAGCAGAGAGATGGGGGAGATCACTGGAGGAACTTTCTGTGCCCACCAGCTTCATGCCCCTGCTCCCTTACTTGGACAGGGATCCACATTCCCAGGGTCCTATGACTATACCATCCCTCCTCTGGTACTTGATTTTGCCTGTGCCTAACTACTACTTCCTGCAACATCCTCCCTTTCCTCCATTGAGGGGTTGTGGGTTGGTTTTTCTAAGTATCACAGAGGCACAAGATGACTATCTCTCCTAGGACTGCCTTAGGATCTGGTGCTGCACTTTTCATGGGAGGTGATCATGATATTCATCTTACTCATAGAGTAGAAGATTGTTCAGGGTCTGTCTCTTATGAGTTGGCACCCCAGGGTCCGTCCCCCTGCTTTGGTTGATTGTGTCCTAATGTCTGGTTCTATGCTTAATAAGTGATGTTGTTCCACTTGCCAGAATCTCCAGGTATGTTCTGCTAGATCTGTTCTCTGTCCTCAGAGACCTTATAATCTAATGGGGCTAAAGCTTTTCAATTCCAATGACTATCCTCCTGACCATGGGCCTTGTTCTTTCCTTCCTTCCTTCATCACATCTTCTTTCTTAGAGCAGGGGTTCTTGAAAGGTAGGAAGCTAGAATCTTTCATTACCAGTGAGTTTCATGCTATTTCTTCTAGGTAGGCAGAGGACAGGGCAGGGCAAGTCTCCCATATGCTCATCCCCATCAGACCCCTGACTGGTTCTTGGAAGACAATAAAAGGCAAGAGAGTAATGTTGTTGGTGACAGGACAATTTTTAGTATGTGATGTCATGGAAGGATGCTTCCTTAGACATTTCAGGGCTTATGCTTAGGTGTCTCTGGGACCACTCGCTCTGCGCGTGGGCCCTTGATTTCCTGAGGAGCACCTTAACTTCACTTTACAATATATTTTCTTCGAGCCTTCTCATCAATTCTTAAACAGTTCTTGGGAAGAATGGAAGGAGTCATCATTGGTCCTGCTTTTGTTGCATTGGAAAAATGGAAAAGATCGTTTCTGGGGAGGCTAATGTGATTTTCCCAAAGGTACTCGGTATCAGGGTGTGACCTAGAATTCAGGGATCTTGAATCTGAAATATATGCTCCATGGAGTGTGTTCCCAGGGTCTGGCTGCTTCCCGACAGCCACGTAGGGACCCTCCCCAGCTGTTCACATGAAGTGGAGAGAGACAGGTCTCAGCCTGTGGGAGAGACAAAAGGGAGGGGCTGTGGAGAAGAACTGGGGCACCACCCAGCCCTGCTCTGATACCTGCCATTCATTTCCCAATATTGAAATAATCTTCCAGTGGCCCCATCAGCAGGCTCAGAGCCAATCTTCCCCATTCTCACAAGTGATTCCACTGAATCTGAATCACAGGGACTGCTTATCGCCTCCTTTAGGAAACTGTATGAGTGGTGCAGAGCTAGAGGCAGGAAATCCTGATCTTATTTCTGACTTCAGGCTGACCTAGGCTAGCAAGGAGAAGCTAATTCAGGCAAGCAACAGGGCCAAAGAGTTTTTTGCTTAATTGCCTAGAAATAGGTCTCCCCCTCCCCCAAACAACTGAAACAAACAGGTTGTTTTCCTGATGTATCCAGATCCTTTCATCTTCTCTTTAATTAGCCCGTGCAGAATAGACCATATCAGGCCATGGGGCCTGTGGTGGTCAAGGCCCCCAATCAGACCTCTTCTTCCAGAGGCTCCCCCTGCACATCAGACTGAGCTAATCTATAATGGCTGCAAGGGAAGGCTGGTTCCCTCCTGAACCCCTGCCAGGTCTCCCAGCAGCCACAGAGAATGTTCTAGACAGGTCCCCACATGCCCCCTAGCCCAGCTGGGCCTGAACTACAGGATTGGGAGCCCTGGGCTGTCCCAGACACTAGCACAGCTCAAATATTCTAATGTTCTTCAGCAACTCTTGGGGTTACTTGGTTGGGAACACATTTCACATCTGGAGATTTCATTTTCAGGACTGGAAAACAATCCTGATGTTCCAAATGGATTTACACTGAGCCTGGGGTGAGAGGAGGAGGTGGGGGGGGGAGGATAAAGGGGGGGGGAAAGAAAAGGATTCTTTTGGTAAAATTTGCTGAAAGGTCAAGGCCAAATCCCTTGTCTGTCTACACAGCAGGGTCTGGATTTTTTCCAATATGCTAAGCATCAATTTAAGAGGCCCAAAGCTGCAGTAATTCAGATGCATCTCTTAAATGGAATCGAAATGGTGCAGTACCCCCCCCCCTTCTCAAGCAACTATTGGCCATAATTAACCCATCAGCATTGTTTCAGACATAAAACAGAAAATAAGAGTCTTGGGTTTCTAATAGAATATCTGAGTGGTTGGATTAAAGAGGAGAAAACAACAAAACGTATCATATGGATAAGCATTATAAGATTGAATTAAAGAGGCCTTGAATGTTATTATGTTCAATTTCCTTATTTTAAATGTGGTGAAATTGAGGCACAGAGTGACTTTGGGCACTCAAAAGCAGAAGACTAGATGAGTCCTTCCAAGTTGGAAAAAAGGTTTTGAGTATGAGCCTGGAAATCCAACAATAGTTCCTTCAACTGCTATCCAATGACATCCCACCGGTGATCTTTAGCATAGAGAAGTATCGGGATGATGGAGAGCCAGCTCCTAATTAGGATAACCTAGGTTCAAACCATGCCCCCACACCAGTCATTTAACTTCTTAGTGTCCCAGGTAATTCTCATGAGTTCGCAGAATCAGTGCTGATCTATAGTGGTAGAGGGAGTTCACTAAATGTGAAGCTCTGAATCACCACTACTTCTTCCCCCGCTCCCTGCCACGCTCCCCCCCACCCTGAAAAAAAGTTCAGACAAGCTCATCACTTATTCCCATGATTCCTTTGCTTAGAAAAACTTTATTTCTCTCTGCCCATTGAACCAATGATGAGGCCTATCCTTTGTCAACCCTTTGTAGTTCAAGGGCCTTGGCTTCTGGAAGATCTGATGCTTCTTTTCTCATCTGACTTTCCATGTATTTAAGACATATCATTGCTCCCCAAGAGGTACATCTCCTTTTTGACCACCAAGCTAAATGATGACTGAATAATGTATGATTGCTGAAAGACCCAATTTGGGAGGCTTTATCCATGCAAAAATCCCATTGGTTTCAGTGGCAATTAGCTTCAATGGGAGCTTGGCCTGATTAATAATAATACCACCTCCTATTTATAGATCATCTTTCTCCAAGGAGACGAAAGTGCTTTGTAGACATTACCTAATCTGTCCTGACAGCATTCCCGTAAGGCGGGTCTAGGACTGGCTTATCATTTCTCCTTAATGGAGAATTCACCATCATTAGAGGTCTTCAGGATCAGGCTAGATGACCACTCACCATGGGTAATGTAGAGAAAATTCCTCTTCTAGTCCTATAAGATCCCTTTTAGCTCTATGGTTGTGTGCTTCCATAAGAAGGCTGGCTTAGAGAGAGAGCTATAATTTTCCCTGGCCATGAGTAGCAGCCATATGAGTCATCATCATCATACCCTCAATAGGTCCAGGCAATGGATCAACAGCCCCTTTTTTCTTCTTATAGGTCTTCTTAGTCCATTCCTTTTCCTCTGATTTGGTGTCAGGAAGACATGAGTTCAAATTTTGCCCCAGATACAGACTAGCTGTATGACTCTAGGCAAGTCACTTAAGCTCTGTCAACTTCAGTTTTCTCATCAGTAAAATGGATATAATAAGAACACCTTTCTTCACAGGGCTGTTGTGAGGATCAAATGAGATAATATGGGTAAAGCACTTTGTAAACCTTAAAACACTTTGTAAATGTTAGATGTTATGATGGTTGTTGTGATGACTCTTACTGCTGAATCAGCTTTGCTTTATGTGCATAATTCCCATATCAGAGTGGTGGTGGTAGGCATATAGAGGGATTGGCCATTGTTATCACCCCTTGGAAAGGGTTGAGTTCCTCTTCTGATTCTGATGCTGCTTCTGCTTATTCCTCCTTCTCTTCCTCCTTCTCCTCTTCTTTCTCTTCTTCCTCCTCCTCATTGGCCCTACTGATGCTAGTGGGGTAAGGGGGGGAAGTCTCTTTTCGAGTAAAAATTTCAGTGATCAGCATTATCTTCTCCCCGACTTGGCATTAAAAGCCTTTCACAACCCAGTGTTCCAGCCTTTCGAATATTATTCCCCTCCCTCAACTCTATGGGCCAGTTCCTCTATAGTAAGGCCAAATTGGTCTTCTTGTCTAGAAGATACCCCTTCTTTACCTCTTCTTAAAAGTCCTTTGTTTTCTTCAAGACTCAGCCGAAATGTCACTGTCTTTCTTGACCCTTCCACTTCTAGTAATGTCCCCCATTTCCAATGAACTTACATCTTTCTTGCACAGACCTTTTTAGAGACATTTTATCTCATTGAATAGGATGTAAGCTCCTATATGGAAGGAACTTTTCCCTTTTTCTCTTTATATCCCCGGAGAGAACACAGAGCTTAGTATATGTACACACATTCATTCAACAAACTTTTTATTAACTGACTACTGTGTATAATGTATTGTATTATATGTTAATAGAGGTATGAAGTTTGGGGAAAAAAGAGAAGTATGAAGTTTGGATAAAACATGGTCCCTGCCTGTGTCAATATTCTATCTATCTATCTATCTATCTATCTATCTATCTATCTATCTATCTATCTATCTATCTATCTATCTGGACTTTATTGATTATGGTGAAGAGAAGGCTAAATGCAGCTTGATTCTCATCTTCAAATGAGAGGATTTAAAGGTGATTAGAGTTGTAGAAGTGCCTTAGAAGTCACTCAGGCCACAACAGATTTTATGAGGGGGAAACTGAACAATTTCTCTCTGTTATCTGCAGAGAACCAACTAGAAATAAATAGGCTTCAGTGTTATCAGGGATGCATAAGGCAGAACTTCCTGAACAGTGAAGGACAGAATGGGAAGGGTAATCAAGGAAAGGGAGTGTGGATTGTCTCCATCAATGGAGATCTTCCAGAAAGACAATCCATGGCCCCGCCTGGTGATGTATCTAAACCTCTGCTGACAGTGGCAAAGAGGGGAGAAGGGGAGGGAACTGGAAACAGAAAGTATAAATTCTTCTCTTTGAAATTTTGAAGGAAGGGTTTCATTTACTTATTTAGTTTCAATGCAATCAAAACTGTAATGATTATAATGACTCATATTTCTATTGTACATTGTGGCTTAGAAAGCACTTAGGATAGTAGGATCGTAGATCTGAACCTAGAAGAGACCTCAGATGTCATCTAGTGCAATCCACCAATTTTTACAGATGAGTAAACTTAGGCCCAGAAAGAGTAAACAACTTATTCAGGGTCACACAGCTTGTGTTTGACTTAGAATTTGAAACCAGTTCTTCCTGACTCCAAGTTCTGTGTTGTATTTATGTTGCCTTTGACCCCAACATCCAACATAATGGGAGAAGTTGTGAGTATTGTTCACTTTTTACTTTTTAGCCACCTCTCCCTCTTTCTCTTAACACTTTTTTAAAAAGTGTGGTATAGGGCAGCTAGGTGGTGCAGTGGATAAAGCACCGGCCCTGGATTCAGGAGGACCTGAGTTCAAATCCAGGCTCAGACACTTGACACTTACTAGCTGTGTGACCCTGGGCAAGTCACTTAACCCCCATTAGCCAACAAAAATTTTTTTTTTTTTTAAAGTGTGGTATAGTGGAAAGAAGACTTATCCTGGAATCAGAGAACCTGGGATCAAATTCTCATTACAGCACTATTTCTGTGACCATGGACAAGTCATTTAACATCCATTTCTGGGCCTCAGTTTCCTGCTATGTAAAATGGACATGGTTGGACTAGATAAACTCTCTGGTGCCTTCTGACCACACAGTTGTGATCCAGTAATCCTGAAGAGTCCTCCCCAAAACCCTGCCCATAATATGGAATATGGCTAGAGCCTCTTGTCCATACCAGGAAATTAGGTCTGGTCCCTGCACCATTTCAACAGCTAAACCTTTCTCAATCCTCACCCAGGCCTGATCTCGTCTGGGCTAAGGGAACTTCTTAGCTGCCTGGAGCTACTTGACCTGAATCCAGAAGGTTTGAGTCACATCCCTTCCTTTCCAAGAAATTAAGTTTTACAAAATTTACTGGACACTTTGGAATCTTCAGTTAGAGCCGAGAGTGTGAGAAAAGTCTGGAGGTCTAAGATGTTCCCTTTGAAGAAGCTGATTGGCCGATTCTGAGTTTCAAAAGGCTGCTCTTGAGTTTCATAGATTCCCTCCCCAACTGTGTGTCCCAGTTTATAATGAAAGGATAAGCAGGATGAGAGCCAAGCCATGCCTGTGTATGGGACGGCCAAGGTACAGTACAGCTCCATTTACATAATGTTTTAATATTTACAAAATGATTCTTGAATGCAGCACAGCAGGAAGCTGGGGCTGAGGGAGAAATGGGTGGCCCCAGCCCCTGTGAGAACTGGACAAGCACCTTCTTTGGCTAAAGAACCAACATTGAGAAACAATTACGGTAATTAAGCATAATTTTCACCACTTTCAGCTAATGCATATAATGAGAATCTCAACATGTGTCCTTCTAGAGCTGTGAGTAATGGAGGATTCACACTGCAGGAGGCTAACGATGCGAACCCTAGCATTGGCTCTGCAGTTGGTCTTCCAGGTCTCATATAGATAGATGCAGGATCACTTTTATTCTCTTCTGCTGCTAAAAAGAGACCACATGCAGGTGGGCAAGCTTCCCCTGTTGGGGAGGAGTTTTCTAACTATTGTCCCACAAGAAACTTGAAGGAGTTTAGATTAGAAAATCCCAGTGAGATCTCTGAGTTTCTATCTACATGACTGTCAGGAAGACCCAGGTTGCTCAGCACCCTCCTGGGGTTTCAATAGAGGCAAATAAGGGAACAGAATGCAGAGAAGCTCATGAATCTCCAGTATCAGGAGGCCCTTTTCTGTCTCATCTCACAACCTCTTCCTCCAAAACTGCCCCCCCCCCAAAATGTGGCAAGAGATTTGAAAATGCTGCTTTCTTTCTTTTTTTTTTTTTTAGGCAATGGGGGTTAAGTGACTTGCGCATGGTCACACAGCTAGTAAGTGTCAAGTGTCTGAGGCCAGATTTGAACTCAGGTACTCCTAAATCCTAGGCCGGTGCTTTAACCACTGCGCCATCTAGCTGCCCCGCTGCTTTCTTTTTAAAAAATAGTATTCTTATTTTTCTCCCATTTCATGTAAAGATATGTCTTTTTTTATTCACAGAAAAGAATAAAAAATCCCAAAACAATCAGACCAAAAGGGCAGCTTTGAAAGATACATTTTGAATTTATTATCTATTTTAAAAGAAAAGCAAGCTGTAAATAACAGAGACTTGCAGTTTCATATATAATCCTTTTCTTTTACAATGTCTATATGGAAATAACCATTTTGTTTGGTGTTTGTTAAGTTTAGATTTTTTTTAAGAAAGAAAAGAGAGAAAAAAATTAATGATTTGCAACATAGATCTAGAGAGAGCTAAGCCTTGGAAGACAGCTAGTCCAACTGCTTCCTTTTACACATGGAGAAACTGAGGCCAATCAAGGCTAAATGACTTAGCCAGCTTCACAGGGAAGTACATGATGGAGACAGAATTTGAACTCGTTTTCTCAGATTCTAAATGCAGTTATTTTTCTTCAGATCTGAGGGATGAGTACAAGACAATAACCAACAGCTCAGTTTCCTATTGTTTCCAACCTTCTAATTGCCCAGAGGGTACTGAGCTCCTGTTTTCTGACTCTCTGATCTGATCATCTCTGGACTCTGACCATCTTCTCCTTTACCCAGTAGCATGGTGGGAAGTACTCTAGACTTGGAGTCAAGATGTTTGAGTTTGAAACCCAGCTCTGACACTTACTAGTCGTCTGACCCTGGGCAAGTCAATTCATAGCTCTGAGAGACATCTATAAAATGAGACTCTTGATATTTATACTACATTACTCATCAATTATTGTGAAGAAAGCACTTTATAAACCACTGAAAACTACATAAATATGAGTAATCATTATCATTATTATAGAAAAAAAATGTTCTCATCTGCTTTAACAATATTCAGATAGAAATAGACAAGTCACTGCCCGGCTATTATCCTTTTTATATTCAATGTTCTATTAGAGGGGTGGAGTCAAGATGGCAGAGTGAAAGGTAACAACTTCCAAACCTTTCCCCAAACCCTTTCCTAGAAAATGACCATAGAAAACATCAAACAGAATTCTAAGCAGGAAAGTCAAGAAAAAAGTCACAGTGAGCCATTTTTTCCAGCCTAGGCTAGATGCCTGGGAAGACTGAAAGAGAGTTCTATGGGCACTGGGGTGGGAGCTGTGGCACTGCAGAAGCAGCACTGGGTGGTGGTGGTGGCAGAGTAGCAACAGCAAGCAGTGGCAATGGCTTCAGCAACACCAGTGTCCAGGAATGATAAGAGGACTGAATTCCTGGTCAGAAAAAAGATCTCAGGGGACCCATGTTCTAGCACTGAGCACAGGATTGGGTATTTTTTGGCAGCTCTTTGACCTATTATCTAGCTCTGGGTCATAGTCCCAGAATATAAAGAAGCAGCTACAATTACCAGGGAGTAGGTTCTCTACCTATGTAAGGATCATAGTGCAAACTAGGAGGACTATGATCAGACCTTTCACCAGATCACACCACTGTGAAGGCACTAAAAACCTACAAACCCTCAGATAGAACTAGTAAAGCAGAATTCTGGACATAGACAAAAGCTCAGGTTAGTCATCGCCTCTAAGGATAATAGAACCCAGTCAACAAATAAGCTAGAAAAATGAGCAAACAACAACAAAAGAGCCTGACCTTAAAAAATCTACTTTATTGACAGGGAAGTTCAAATTCAGAATAAGATGAATATTTGAAATATCTACAAGCCAAGGCTCAGAAAATCTAGATAGGATATTAGCCTAACAAGAATTTCTAGAGGAGCTAAAGAAAGAGATTTTTAAAAAGAGCAAAAAAAATATTTTAAGAACTAAATCAGAGTGGCACAGGAAAAATTTGGAAAAAAGAAATGGGAGCTATACAAGAAAATTATCAAAAGAGAATTGGTTTAGGGGCAGCTAGGTGGCACAGTGTATAGAGCACTGGCCCTGGAGTCAGGAGGATCTGAGTTCAAATCCAACCTCAGACACTTGACTCTTGATAGCTGTGTGACCTTGGGCAAGTCACTTAACCCCAATTGCCTCACCAAAAAAACCCCCCAAAAAACCCAAAAGAAACAAAAAACAAAACCCACAAAAGAGAATTAACAGCTTGGTTTTAATTTTTTAATTTTAATTTTTTTTTTTTTGCAGGGCAATGGGGGTTAAGTGACTTGCCCAGGGTTACACAGCTAGTAAGTGTCAAATGTCTGAGGCTGGATTTGAACTCAAGTACTCCTGAATCCAGGGCTGGTGCTTTATCCACTGCACCACCTACCCGCCCCCAACAGCTTGGTTTTAAAAGGCAAAAAGTGTTCTATGATACACAAATGGCTAAAATAACTACTTTTTAAAACCAAATATAGATATTACTTTTATTATTTATATTGTTCCAATTTTTGAGATGTCATTGAGATAGAAATGGTCCTGGGATAAGTCATCAACCTACTATGATTGTTTTATGTTTAATTTTCTAAGGACTATTGATTAGGTGTATAAAATAATTGCTTTTTTATAGTTGAATAAAAGTATAAGAATCTAAGTTCCTCCTCTGTTGGCTCACTGAAAGTTTCTTCAGTACAACTCTAATAATAGGGAGGCTATGTGTATTATCCTGTTTCCACATGATTTTAATTTCCTCCTTTATGTCTTTGTATATTAAAGGCTTTTCCTTCTGAGTAACTTGGAGATTATAAGGATTTGGTATGGGAACCTCTATTAAAACTCCTAAAATTTTATGGATCAATGTTAAATTGAGGCAGTTGTGGACCAGTTGTCTTCGATGATGCTTGAGTTTGAATGGATCCCATTAGTGGAGTTCTGGTTTAGGATATCTGAGGCTGCTTTGGTGGTCTGTAGATTTGTTTTCCAACAGTCCATAAAAGGTTTTAAAATTTTGATGTATGATTCTAGTTACCAGAACATTTCTGGCTAGGTATTTAATAGGTGCTAAATTTTTATAGCTTACAGTGATGTTTTTCAGTCTCAACCATCTCCCCATTGATCACTAATTCCAGGTTCTTAAGGACAGGCTTTCTGTAGATCTTGGTGGCAACAGCCAGGTCCTAAATTACCATCAGAAATAGATTTCCACAAATAAATCAACATGACTCAGCCATTTTTTTGGCATCTCGTTATTGATAGATTATTGGCTGAATCCTTGCAGATGCCACTTGTGGAGGACCTTTTGTTGCCGTCTTCAGATCTCATCCATTTCAAAGACTCTATTCAGAAGTAACCCACTTTGGTTGCATCAAACACACTCAATGCAGCATGCTTGTTTTTAACTTTTACTATTGATCAGTTACCAGCCGCGTGTCCCTGAGCAAATCACTTAACCCTGTTTGCCTCAGTTTCCTCATCTGTAAAACGAGCTGGAGAAGGAAATGATGAACCTCTCCAGTATCTTTGCTAAGAAAATCCCAAATAGGATCACAAAGCCTTGGACATGACTGAAATGACTGAATAACAACAAAAATTTCTCAGTTAAATTATACCTGCTTGTTCCAGAATTATATCTACAGGTTTTAGACTATTATGATTACTATTAGTATTATTACTATACTAAATATTTTACCTCCTCTCAGTTAACCTAAAACTCCTTGAGGGCAGGGACTGCAGTATTTCCCTTCTTCGTGTTCCTAGAACCAAAGATAGCGATCTGCATCATTAGGCTTTTAATTTTAATTAATGAATGAATGACTAATTTGGATCCTTGACAGTGGTATGATTCTTCAGTATCTCTAGTCCTGCTTGCTGGGGCTCTTCCCTCTAAGCAACTTGTTGGTACCATTCCTCTCCTGCCTTTGCTGGTCCAGACTGGCAGGCCCAGTTTCCGTTAACCATTTGGCAAGCTATTGCTGCCTCTATCACTCAATGCATCAATACTTAAGCTCCACCTCTACCCAATTTTTCATCAATCTCAAGCAATTGCCCTGGTAATCAGGATTAGTCTCTGCAGCCAGCCTTGATTGCAGAACGATTCTAACGAATTTGCTTCAAGGCAACTAGGTGGCACAGGAGGCAGAGTTTGGGACTTGGAGATAGGAAGACCTGAGTTTGAATATTGTCTGAGTCTCTTAGTACCTGTGTAATCCTAGACAAGTAATTTAATCCTTCTGTACCTCAGTTTCTTTCTCTGTAAAATGGGGATAATAATAGCACAGCATTGTCTTAAAGATTAAATAAATTAATCTACGTACAGTGCTTTGTGAACTTTAAATCACTATGTAAATTCAAATTATTATTATTATTGGCATTGT
Source organism: Dromiciops gliroides (assembly GCF_019393635.1). Classification (NCBI taxonomy): domain Eukaryota; kingdom Metazoa; phylum Chordata; class Mammalia; order Microbiotheria; family Microbiotheriidae; genus Dromiciops; species Dromiciops gliroides. The sequence goes on from NC_057862.1 coordinate 366,795,724, forward strand.
TATTAAAGTTAGGACATTAAAAACTGGTTTGTTTAGTCCTGCCATCCGGCCAGTTGGGTGCCATGTAGACAAAACAACCATGGGCACCACTGACTTTCTTGCTTTTCCATGGCTTGCTGGGTCATCTGTTCTCTTTCCTTCAGAATAAATCACCTTATAACTTGTAGAAAAAGCAAAAATTTCAGTCACTTAACTGGCCCCTCTGTGTTATAACTGTACATTAAGGGTAAAATGGGGGTGGTGGCGAATGTGATGGCTATCTGGATCATTCAGTTCCCTTAAACATTAGCTAGAATTGAAGAAGCTAAGGGAGAAAAAGTAAAATAATTCTAATTTAAAATTTTCAGACACAACATGGAGAGAGAGAGACAGTAAGAAGGCTCCTTAAACTCTTCACTCTGCTTTGAGTACAGTGATGTACATCTTGTGCTAACCTTCCTCAAGCCAACCTGGGGTCTCCATAACTCTTCATTTGTGACTTCTTTATAAAAGCTTGCCCTTCTCCCTGAAAAGTGAATGAATGGGTCTACTTCTCTCACAGAGAGGGAATTAGGTGTGGTGTTGAGAATATTTCAGTCTCTGACTGGTAGAGAAGATGGGGGTGGGTGGATGTAAAGATTGGATATTTGCCAAATCAACCTTTGGGCCATGTACCACGTTTTGTTCTTCTCCAGCATGAGAACAGGGATGCCCTGAACCCTTGGAAACTCTGCTTTGAGAAGGTGTCCTATCCTGCTTATGAACCTGAAAGGGTGAGTAAAACTCTTGAGCACTCAATATCACCAGGGGGCAAATGAACTCAAAAGGAAGGATTCCTTTACTTCTTCTCTCACCTGCACATTGTCTGCCACCACCCACTACCTCTGGGAAAAAAGGGGTGGTAATGATTACACTGACTTCTACTCAATGATTTCTCAAGGTAGAAACAAGAAAAGTAAGATGACTTCAGTTTCCAAAGCACCTGTATGCAAAACAAACCCAGGAGGGACATCTGAAAGCGTGTTTAATTTGTGGAAATCTTACTTAGAGAAATGGCCCTTAGTCACAAACTCTAGGGGACATTCACCTTGTCTTCATTGAAATACTCGGCTAAGAAATGAGGTCAATCAGAATCCTCTAGGCAAATGCTTGGGGTGTTTGAAGAGGGAAAAGGGAAAAACAAGAGATGAGGATGAATGTGTGCCTTCCCAATACCAGACCAGTCATGATTGGCATACAGATGGCCTTCCAGGGAATGCTCAGGCTTCTGTGGCCAAGGTGTTGGTCTTGAAACTTTAAGATTATTGGGAAGCTAGGTGGGGCAGTGGATAAAACACAGGTTCTGGGTTCAGGAGGACCTGAGTTCAAATCCAGCCTCAAATACTTGACACTTTCTAGCTGTGTGATCCTAGGCAAGTCACTTAACCCTCATTGCCCCACCAAAAAAAAAAGAAAGAAAGAAAGAAAGAAACTTTAAGGTTATTACTCAGCTATTGATTGATTCATTAATTATATCATTGATTTAAGAGGGCATGAGTTAGAGTTAGGAGATGTGTTTATATCACAACACTGTCACTTGCTGTTAGTGTGACTCTGGGCAAGGTTCTTCCCTTCTCTGCCCTTTGGTTTCTGCACCTTTAAGATTTGAAAGCTGGGAAAAAACAAACAAACAAACAAACAAACCAAAAAGAAAGTATAAGGGGCAGCTAGGTGGTACAGTGGATAAAGTACAGGCCTTGGATTCAGGAGGACCTGAGTTCAAATCCAGCCTCAGACACTTGACACTAGCTGTGTGACCGTGGGCAAGTCACTTAACCCTCATTGTCCTACCAAAAAAAAGATTTGAAAGTTGGAAGTTCCAGCTCTAAATCTATGATGCTCCAAGTCCCAAATGAGTGACTCTGTTCTGTACCATGGCCTGTTACAGGCTTTTCATAATATTCTAAGTAGTGACCACCTGAGGAAGGCAGGTAGTATGTATGACAGCAGGAAGACTGGACTACTTAGGATCAAGGTTCAGAAAGGTTTGCACTTGAGAAACTGTTCCCATTGGCTTCTCTTGGTAATATTCCAAAGACCTGCTCAGTACATCCTTTCTAACAAGGTTTAGTTTCAGGCTAGGAGAGGAGATGGATGGCTTCTGATCCTTTGCTGGATAGTCCAGGGTCCAAGGAGAGACCAAAGACTTATTACGAAGCTTCTTAATCAGTCTGTAGAATATAAGCTCCTTCAGGGCAGGAGCTGTTTCATTTCTGTCCTCCGGGTCTTGTACATGTTAGAGGCTCAATAAATAGTTCTTGAATTGATCATTTCAGAGATAATCTAGTTGAACTACCTCAATTTTTATTTGAGGAAACTGAGGCTCAGAGTTGTTAATCAATCAATGAATTAATAAACATTTATTAAGCATCTATACATGCCAGATACTGTATTAAGTGTTAGGGATACAAAAGAAGCAAAAGACGGTCCCTGTCTTCAAGGAGCTTACAGGCTAATAGGGGAGACAACTTGTAAAAAGACACAAAGCAAACTACATATAAGTGGCACCAAAGTGCACAGAGCACTGGGCCTGGAGTCAGGAAGACTCATCTTCCTGATTTCAAATCTGACCTCAGACGCTTTCTGGCTGCATGACTTTTTAGGTGTCAATATTGGACGCATGGACTAAGATCCAAACTGTTCCTGAGCCTGTTCGGTATTTGTGACATTTTATTACCCTAAAGCCAAGCCTCTCAGAACTTGGATAAGCTCCCCCAGTTCAATGTAATTTGCACTTCTAGCCCTTTTCAGGGCTGCTCATCCACTTTAGGTGTCTATCTGCCATTCACCTCTTATCTGTGGCTCCAAGAAGCTAAGCATGCACAGTAGCCACACCCCAGTAAAAGCATTTTGGCAGATGGGCTAACCTAGGCTAGGTCTCAATCCCATCAGTAAATGGGCAAGTCATTTAACCCTGTTTGCCTCAGTTTCCTCATCTTAAAATGAGCTAGAAAAGGAAATGGCAGGCCACTCTGGTATCTTTGCCAAGAAAACCCCAAATGGGGTCACGAAGATTTGGGCATGACTGAAAATGACTGAACAACAAGAAGTTATATACAGAATAAATAGGAAAAACAATTAACAGAAGGAAGCCACTGGAATTAAGAGGGATTAAATGAAATTAAATTAAAAGGGAAAGATTCCTGTAGAAGGTGAGCTGTTCAGGGACCTAAAAGAAGCCAGGGGGGTCAGTAGTTTGAGTGGAGGAGAGAGAACATTGCAGGCATGGGAATCAGCCGGAGACAATGCCCAGAACCATGGGACAGCCAGGAGACCACTCTCACAGGATGGAGGAGTAGTAAGAGTCAGAGAGTAATGTGTAAGAAGAGTAGAAAGGAAGGAGGGAACTAGGTTGGGAAAGCCTTTAAATGCCAAACAGAATGTTTTGTGTTTGCTCCTGGAGGCAAGAGGAGGGTGACATGCTTGCACCCGTGCTTTAAGAAAATCTCTCTAGGTTTTTGGGTGACCACTCTCTCCCCCTTTTCCTCCTACCCATTCCTTCTCTGTCTCCTTTACTGGATCCGCCTCCAGACCACACCCTCTAACCATAGGTGTCCTTCATAGGTCTGGAGGCAGATCCAGTAAAGGAGTGGTCACCCAAAAACCTAGACAGAAGAGTGTATCAAGGAGGAGAGAGTGATCAACAGTGTCAAAGGCTGCAGAGAGTTCATGGAGAATGAGGATGGAGAAAAATAAACAAAACATGGGATTTGGGATTAAGAGATCATTGGTAACTTTGGAGAGACTAGTTTTGCTGAAATAAGGTCAGAATCAGATTTTAAAGAGTTAAGACAAGAGTGACAAAAGAAAATGTGGAAGCACCTATTGTAGATGATCTTTTTGAGGTATTTAGCTATAAAGGGAAGAAGAGATATAGGACAATAAATAGTAGGATGGAAGGATCAAGGAAGAGTTTTTTCAGGATGGGCATGTCTCCTATTACATGGGTAATAGAAAATGGGCTACTAGTCAGTGATTGCAATTTAACAAATAATGTAGGCAACAACTATGACAGGGTAGATAAAAGGCAAAAAAGAAAGGACATAAAAATATTTTTAAAATTGATGTCTAATTGGTGCCAAGTTTGTTCCTGAAAACTACTGTTTCTTTGAAAAGGTGAGGGGCTATGGCTGTGGTATATTGTATTTTTGTCAGATTGTATTGATAATTTAGCTAGTTTTTGCTGAGCTGATTTTTCCCCTGTGTCTTTTTTTTTCTCCCAAGGGTTGATTTGATAGGAAGGAATAGAAAAAGGTATATTTTTGGAAAAGTAGATGATGATGAGGTAGCTAAAGCACGGGCCCTGGATTCAGGAGGACCTGAGTTCAAATCTAGCCCCAGACACTTGACACTTAATAGCTGTGTGACCTTGGCCAAGTCACTTAACCCTCATTACCCTGCCAAAAAAAAGGTGTTGGAAAAACAAAAGACAACAATTTAAAATATATTGAAAAACACACAAGGTGATTGGAGGTGTCTCGCTATGCCAGTGTCCCCTCCAGAGTGATAAAGTGATTGGGTAGAGGCATTGAACTTCTTTGGACTCATGCCAAGATTAGAGCCAGACTCATATCTAATGTCCCCCAGCTAACCTCCAAACCCATTTTAAAAATTGCCATGAAAAGAAAGATTGAGGGAATATGTTTATAGGACCAAGAAGAATAGTAAAAGTCTGTAAGCATTTAGGGGTTTCAGTCCATAAACCTTTATGTGGCCTCCATGCAACCATTCACTTTTTAAAAAGGGAAGAAAAAATAGAAGGAACTCACACATGGATGTTAGGTTGAAAATTTTCCTAATTTTTTTGAGTAAAACCTAACCCTATGTGTTATTTAAATTGAGGTGTGAATCTCAAAATGTTAGGCCCAGAAGAGACCTGAAAGATCAAGTAGTCCAAGCCCTTTGTTTTCCAGGAACAAAATGAACACCGGAAAAGCTGAGTCTATTGCTTAAGGTCCCACGATGATAAGGTCAGATCTCGGTTAGAAGCCTGGATCTCTAGAGTCCCCACAAAGGGACCTTTCAACTTCACATCAGTGCTTAAGTGGAGAAAGAAGTAATGAATCTATATCTCCTTGTGTTTCACAAACTTTGAAATGTTTCTGCCTGCCCATTCATCCCTCTTCTGTCCTCTGGGACCAATCACATTTAAGCCTAAATTCTCCCTCACTAGATATTCCTTCAAAAATGTGAAGGAAGCTGTAATGTTCTATGTCTAGTTCCTTCAAGGCATCCTTGTAAGGTGTCCAATTGTCTCATCATCCTGTTCACCATCCAGTGCGTGCATGCTCATTTATCGGTGTCCCTACTAAAATGTGGTATCACAATAAAAGATAATACTGTAAAGGGAATGTGACCAGCTTAGGAAACATTGTAACCATCACCTCCCCTAATCAGAACATTAGACAAGTTGGGGAGAAAATCACAGAGTGGGAAAAGGAACTCAAGTTAGCAAGCATTAATTTCGTGTATGACCAAACTTAAGCTTTGTAGTGTTGCAGAAAGGTTTACAAGACATGGCCTTTCCCCTTAGGGAACTTATAATCAATCTATTTAGGGAAACAAAATGATGCCATACCCTGCATAAAACAGTGGTGAAGTGTTTGGTAATACCAAAAATAATAATGACTCACTTAACTAAAATAGTTTAGGTTCTATAAAGTACTTTCTCTATAGCAACCATCTCAGAAAGGCAGGGTTAAGTATTTTTCTCTTTATTTTATATATGAAGAAATCAAAATTCAGAAAGGTAACTTAACTAAGGTCATACAGCTAGTAGGTAACTTGGATTTAAACCTACATCTCCTAGACTCCACGCCCGATGCTCTTCCCATTATGACAGGAATTTGGATGAGAGAGATATCCCTGTGAATTAGAGTAATTGAAAAACTGAGCAATTGAAGAACTTTATTCCTGAATTTTCCTTGCTATTCACATGTCAGTGAAAGCCAAATTATACTTATAATGCTGGTTGAGTCTTTGAGAACAAATGTTTCTTGCAAAGAAAGAAATAACCCAAGCAGAAACCAGCATAAGAGCTGGTGCTCTCACTTTCCTGTCTTTCCAAAGACTTTTGATAATGTGCATGTTCCCTCTTTTCATTTTATTTGAACCAGTTAGATGTTAAATTGAAATATGATGCTTCTTCCCATCCATCAAGTAAAACGGGAAAACAAAATAAGGTCTTAACAACTGCTTGTTGGACTGAACAAAAATTCATCTTCTACTAAGCAACATTAGAGACACAAAAACCATTCTCCCAACCAGATTTAGGGCCTGAAAGGGGAAATATTTTGCACCTGCTAGGCTCTTTTGGAGTTCAAAGAGAGATCAGTGATAGACAGTTTGTGAGACATTATAATATCTAGAAGACCTAGAGATTGTGATGAAAGCTAGATTGGGCCTCTGGAAAGAGCACAGAATATGAGTGAAATAGGCCCAACTCCCATCCCTTCTAGGCTGTTTTCTCCCCTGGAGCCTTGTAACCTTATAATATCTAGCCTAGATCCTCAGGTCACAATTTCAAGTGTGGTATGACTGTGAGGGAGATGTTGCAATGGGGGCTTTCATGACCTTGTTTTCTGCTCTAATTTGTCATTTACAGTCAGTCTACTCAATTTCAGTTTTCCTTTCTTTGGGGGGTAGGTGAGTAGGAAGCAAGGATCAAACCTCATGGTACTGGCATAAGGAAAGGATAGGTGGTGGTGTTATAAGCAGAGAAAATGCCGTCTCATGTAGTAAGATATCAGAACACAGAATTCAGCCACAAGGAAAATGTATTTCATATATGAGATTCATTTCCTGAGTGGGGTGCAAGACTCAATTCATTGGAAAGATTTTCAATGCTATGAAATCAAGATGTAGACATCCTGAAGAAGGAGTCTATCACAAAGCTTGCTTTCTTTTTCTTCTTTAGCTGAACTTGACTCTTTCTCATGTCTCATTCCCATTTTCCTATTGACTTTTAAAAAATGCTATCTTCTTTGGGTTTTATCTCATCTCTGATTGCAAATATGTCTTTCCTCCTTTCATTCCCTCTTCTGGAGAGCTATCCTAATGACTAAAATAAAGAGAAAAAAAAAGCTCAGCAAAACAAACCCACATCATATCAACCGAGTCTGACACTAGTATGGACTTAGAGTTTCATACCCATAATCCCTTATCTTTAAAATAAAAGAAGGGAGAAATGTTCTCATACCTCTTTTGGGGGTCCAGCTTAGTGATTATAAATTCATATCATTCACTTTTGATTGTTTTGTTGTAGCTCTTTACATTTAAATTGCTGTAGTCATATTATTGAGGTTTTTGGTTCTACTTTCATTTTTTATCATTTTATACAAATACTTTTATTCCTCTCTGTATTCTTCATATTTGTTATTTCTTATGGTGAATTTCTTTATATTCATGTACCAGAATTTATTTAGCTATTCTTAAGTTGTTGATCATATACTTCTCCTTGTCCCTCATTCAGTTCTTTATTATTATGAAAAATGTTGATATAAATATTTCAATGCATAAGAGACCTGTCTTATCATTGACCTTCTTGGGACTTGAGATGGCAGCAAAATTACTGGGTCTGATGGTATGGCTATTTTAGTCACTTTCTTATTGTTAGTCCATATTGATTTTGAGAATGGTTAGACCAATTCATAGCTCCAGAAGCAGGATATTATTGTGCCTGCCCCTCCATATTGGTTATTCCCATCTTTTTTCATCTCTGCCAATTTTCTAGGCGTGGTGTGAAATCTTAGAGCTTTTTTAAAAACATGTTTTCTATTATTATTAGTGATTTGGAACAATCTTTTCATATGGTTGTTAATAGTTGGTAAAATTTTATAAAATAATTCTTTGTTCATATCCTTTTACCACTTATCTACTTGGGAGATGGTTTTTGGTCTTACATATGAGTTAGTTCCCTATATAACATATATATCAGACCCTTATCAGAGACATTTGAGGCAAAGTAAAATGGTCAAGGCCATATCAAGATATAGCAGACCCAGAATTGAAAACTGTGTTTTCTGATTCCAGTTCAAGTGTTTGTTCTTTTTTTCCAAATATATCACCTTTACAAATGTCTAAGCAGATTAGACACCCAAAGTGATGAAGTTGATGTTCAGGGTCCTGAGAAGAGAAGTGCGAAGGCTATATTCTTCATGGACAGATCTTGTTATATGTGACCCTGGAACAGAGTTCAGGTAGATGTGAGTAGTTGTTGTGGAGAGAAGGCTCCTTAGGAAGTAATACCCAAAAGATTTTCAAGAGAATAGTGATATTGGGAGAGCTGTAACTGGAGAAATAGGTGTTAAAAGGAATTAATAACTAGTAATAAGGAATTAGTAAAGGAGAAGGAGAAAGATACTCAAATGAAAAGTGAATTTGTGACCTTTCTCATCACAGAGGTCAGCACCTTTGGTGAACAGACATAAGATGTGTGTGTGTGTATGTTGTGTAGGATGTGTATTTCCACGTGGGTTGTCTAAATGTGACTTGTGTACCTGTGTCATTAATGTATTTCTCTGGAATCCAGCCTACCCCTCTCCAACAGAGAGTGTGATTTCTACCTTAGGGGGAACAGGGGAAAGGCCATGGCTGGGTACTTTTTCCTTCCCTCCTCCATCTCTGAGGGGCAACAGATGAAAATAATATCCCCCCCATATATTGTTGGTCCAAAGATATAAAAGATTCAAAATAAAAGCTGCTTTCCTGAACACAAGCTTACACTTGCCTTATGTAATACTCACAAGTTTGTACTCTCACTCTTTCTTACCAAAATCTTTCATAGATAGTGAATTGCTAATAAATTCATTTATTCAGCTAAAACAACAAGCAGAAATTAGAGAAGATCTACAAATTAAAACAAACCGCAAAATACACAGAAAGCTCGTTGTTGGGAGAAAAATGAGATTCCAAGCTCAAACTAAGAAAACCCTCGCTCTTACCCAAGGGGAATGCCTCTGAAATTTCAAGGAAGACAAAGTAATCAAGTACATGTTGAGAAGATGACTTCCCCTACATTTATTTCTGTTGTTTCCAAAGTCTTTTTTCCCCTCCCCCAAAGAGTGTGTTGAACTATGTGTGTCTCTCCCTGAAGAACTCTCTCACCAACTCCACAACTCAGGTAGGCACGTAGCCTTGCCTCTTGACTTCTCTCAATCAATTAGGAATAATGTCACCCACACTATGCAACATGCAGCACAGGACCGCCCTTCCCCTACCCTGTTTGGATAGGAGCCAAGACACACATATATCTCCCTGTTTTATGCCTCACCTGATGTTTATCTTCAGATGGTGGTTGGATATAATGAATTTTGTGCTTTTTAAAATCTTTCAAGGAATCTTAAATTATTTCAATGTATGGATGGGAGGGTGCCTCATTGGAAATAAGCCTTTTTTATCTACTAACACAGCGAGGGAAAGATAAGGAGAATAATTGAAGATGACATTTCTGAATAGCACTTTATACATACTGTCTCATGAACTTCACACTGAGACTGTGAGGTAGGTACTAGTGATATTATTCTGTTTATTGATTTTACAGATGAGAAAATTGAAGGTGAGAGAGGGGTTAATTGATTTGCTTATGGTGTACATGGCTAGTAAGTGTCAGAGGGAAGATTTTGACAATAAGTCTAGTTTGTTTCAAAAATCAATAAAAGTGATCATGGGGCCATAAATTTAGGGATAGAAGGTACCTCAAAAGCCAACAAATCCAATCTCCTCATCTTACAGATCAGGAAACTAGTGAGGCTAAGAGTCCAAAGAGATGGCTTGCCCAAAGTCACAAAGGTAGTAACTTTCTGAGGTGGCATTTGAACCTAGATATTCTCACTCCAAATCTAGTACATTTTCCTAAATCTAGCCTGAGTTCGAATTTGGCCTGAGATACCCACTAGGTGTGTGACTTTGGGCAAGTCATTTAACCTCTAGGGTAATTCCATTGGAGAAGTAAATGGCAGATCACTCCAGTATCTTTGCCAAGAAAATTCCATGGACAACACCATCCATGGGATCATGAAAAGTCAGGCCCAACTGAACAACTGAATAACAACAAAAGCCTCTATCAGAGTAGAATACACAGAGTGGGGTAGAGGAGAGAATACCTCCCCCAAAACACACATGTACATGCATACACAAGCACAAGGAATATACCTTATTATACATAGGAAGAGCTAATATAGACAACAACTATTATAAAACCTTGTTGGAGAAGCTAAGGAAGTGGCAGGAGAAGGCCCAAGTCATCTGTTTTGATATAGGATACTATCTTAAAAAACAAGAAGAAAGCAAAGGAAGTTTCTTATTTACATGGAGCTTACATTGCTTCCCTACCATGATTATTTTCTGAGTAAGATTTTTGAGGGGGGGAGGGGCAGTTACCCATCTCCAAATTCCAGGGACTATCATACCATCTTCCTGCTACTGCTTTCCTGACTCTGGGATGGACCCATTTATGTGTAAATGAGTTGCCAGACAAAGGACCAAATACACCAGTGGCTGGACTACTGGCTCCTCAGAAGCCAGCTCAGCTTACAAAGGGAGTCTGCATCCTGGTTGGACAAATCGTTCTCACACAAAGGGACTTCTTCCTAGTACTAATGTCAATGCCTGTCTAACACAAACCCCTGTTTCCTGTCTCTAGTATTGCTGATTTCTCAGAAATAGTATGTAGCTACAGAGAAGTTTTCACTTTTCTGTCCAAACTACACAGGACTGGTGGCTATAGAAGCCTGGATGCTGATAAGTTAAGAGAGAAGGAATACTAGAGGATTCCCTGGGGTTAGAGCAATTGGGAGTGAATCTTGTCTACTAGCCTACTGGGACTACCTCAGCTCACACCTTAGAAGGCACTCTTTGTCTGACTCCCAATGTCAAGAAAATGCCTTAAACTCTTTTTTGGTTTTTGGTTTTTTTTTAGTTCCAAATTTTTCTCCCACCCTCTCTTCCCTCCCTCCTCCCCAAGAAAGAAAGCAATCTGATATTGTTTATATATGTACAATCACATTAAACATATTTCTACATTAGTCATATTGTGAAAGAAGAATCAGAGCATAAGGGAAAAACTTCAAAAAAGAAGGGGAAAAAATGGCCCAATAGTAGAAACAGTATGGTTCAATCTGCATTTATAACCCACAGTTCTTTTTTCTGGATGTTTAGAACATTTTCTATCATTAGTTCTTTGAAATTGTTTTGGATCTTTGCACTGCTGAGAAGAACCAAATTTATCACCATTGTTCATCACACAATGTTGCTGTTACTGTGTACAATGTTCTGGTTTTGTTCCTCTCAGTCAGCAAAAGTTCATATAAGTCCTTCGAGATTTCTCTGAACTCCTCCTGCTCATCATTTCCTACAGCACAGTAGTATTCCATTAAATTCATATACCACAACTTGTTTAGCCATTCCCAATTGAAGGGCATGACCTCGATTTCCAATTCTTTGCCACCACAAAGAGACCTGCTATGAATATTTTTGTATATGACATCTATTTCTGCCTCACAATAGTATTCTGTTATATCCATATACCACAACTTGTTCAGTCATTGCCCAATTGATGGACTTTTCCTAGATTTCCAATTCTTTGCCACCACAAAGAGAGCTGCTATAAATATTTTGTACCTGTGGGTCCTTTTCCCTTTTTTATGATATCTTTGGGATACAGACCTAGCAGTGGTACCACTGGGTCAAAGAGAATGAGCAATCCCTTTGAATGAACAATGAAATGAACAATGCCTTTTGGGCATAGTTCCAAATTGCTCTCCAGAATGGTTGGATCAGTTCACAGCTCGATCAACAATGCATTAGTGTTCCAATTTTTCCACAGCTTCTCCAACATTTATTATTTTCCTTTTCTGTCATATTAGCCAATCTGATAGGTGTCAGGTGGTACCTTAGAGTTGTTTTAATTTGCCTTAAACTCTTAGCATGAGGTCTACATGGGTAGTAAGAAAGAGAATTAAACTAATTAGAAAGGTAGTTTGGACTCAAATCACTTTTCTATTTTTTCAGGGGGATGGAGTGGAAGAGGTGTTGTAAACAAGACTTGTTAAAGATGTTATTGCAACTTAAATAGTTATCCATCTTACTGATATCTCATTTCCTTGTGTCTCATTGCCTATGTAAACATAGAGGTCTCAAGGAGCACCATAGGATCATAGGTTCATAAATCAGGAACTGGAAGGAATCTCAGAGTCCACCTAGTCCAGCCAACTCATTTAACAAATAAGGAAACTGAGGGCCAGGGAAGTTAAGTGAACTTATCCAATGTCATGATAAGATGGTATAGATAGAAGTAAATGAAAGACTAATTGAGTGATGGGATGGAAAAGCATTTATTAAGCATCTACTGATGTTGAACACTGTGTTGAACTCTGGGAAAACAGAGAAAAATCTGTACAATCTTTACTCTCAAGGACATTGCATTCTAACTGGAGGGTGCAGCACAGGCAGTATAAATAGAAAGGCCTGGTTGTCATAAAGACTGCCTCAAGGTGAATGGTGAGACCCAGAAGCCTTTAGGAACCTTGAAGTGACATTAGAGATCACATTTGCACAAAATTGAGGGAAATGGGACTACTGTCCTTTATACAGATCAAATATCTAAACCTCCAAGACGTAATTTTTCCAAGATCACAGGGAAATTTCTGAAACACAGGGCTCCTGGATTCTAGTCTAATATTTTTTTTTCTCCTTTTTCCTCGAGTTGTTAGTGTTCTTGCTTCCATAACAACTTTGTGTTTATTTGTCCATATTATGTATATATTTATATGTGTACTTATTTTCTCTTTTATTAGAATGCATGAGAATCAGAGCACCACCACCCTGCTGAGAAAGACATTGTGAGAACCAGTGCAGCTTGACCTTTCTGAGATTTCAAAGGTCAGATTGGCATCCAGAAGTTATGTCTACTACCTGTAAGTCATGTCAATCAATGGACCAGCCAATTACCTTGGAGCTGTGTGTGTGTGTGGACTGCTCTCTTCTGGTTCAACAAGGGGTTTCCAGTGGAACTGAGGTAATTCTCTCTCTTAGATAGCTAGGTGAAGGTGGCTTTTCCTCTCTCTCTCTCTCTCTCTCTCTCTCTCTCTCTCTCTCTCCCTCTCTGTGCTAACCCCTAATATACTTTAATAAATGCTTAATGCCCAAAGACTGGTGCAAAAGCTTCTAATCTAAGGAGACCACACATTAGATTTTTAAGCTTCACAAATTTAAGCTCTTTGAGGGACAAGGGCTTTTAAATTTTTGTCTTTATGTGCACCAGCACTTAGCACCATGCTTGTGCCACATAGTAACCAATCAATCATTCAACACATATTAAGCACCTCTTATGTTCCAGGCTTTGTGCTAAGCTCTGGGGCTACAAAGAAGTAAAAGATGGTCTCAGCCCTCAAGAAACTTACAATCGAAAAAAGAAAAAGAAAAAGAAAAAAGAAGCTTACAATCTAATGGGTTAGATAACATGCAAGCAAATATATACAAAACAAACTATATCGAGGATAAATAGGAAACAATTAACAGAGGAAGGCACTGGAATTAAGAGGAGTTGAAGAAGGTTAGGCATGTGATCAATATGTGTTGATTGATTTTTCCCATGTTACTTCTGAAACAAGGTGGCAAAAAGCTGGATATTATGAACTGGGAGAGGCCTTGGACCCAGTGTATTTCTTAAGGTTTGTCTGTTCAGCACAAGACCTGATTGATCAGAGAACTCTTACCTTCCATGGGGGTTTTAATTTTCCTTCCTTCCTTCCAAGTCCAACTGAGATGCTACTTCCTCTATGAAGCCTTCCCTGACCCTTAATGGGAACATAATATCTCTTTGTTCATGTTTCTCAACACTTTAGTTTTTGCTTTGTCCAATTTACATTCTTCCTTGAACCAGTCTTATTTCTCCCTTATCCTGCCTGTTGCTTGTCTTTTCCCTGGATAAGAATGTAAACTCTTTGAGGACAAGGTTATATTATTCTTTATCTTCTAATAAAATCCTCAGAGATGTGTGCTGGGTGTTGCACATAGCAAGTAGCCTTTTAAAAATGGTTTTTTAATTCAATTGAGTTTTCCATTAAAGGGAAAAACAAAAGCAAAATATTTTGGTGCTTTGCCACTCCCCAGACATTTAGCCTTAAGACTTTTTGAAAGAATCACAGAAAATGATGATTCTCATTGGCAGAGAGGTGGTGAAAAATAAAGAACCCTCTCCCCATGCTGACCTTGCCAAAAGGGGAAAATCAGACTGTATCCCTGTAATATGCAGACTGGCAAGTGGGGTTCCCTGCTCCCTGTTCCTTGCTATCAATCCTATCCAGTGTCAGTAATGGCCTTAGCACCAGGGGTCACAGAACTAGGCAAAGCCATTGCTCTCTGTTTGGGGTGGTGGGGAGGGGTAGAAGAAGTAGAGGGAAAATTTGTTGGTTCAGTGCTTCTTACCAGAGTCAGCAATGAGTACATGCTATAACTTTCACTGAGGTTTGACAGGTTTCAATATGTACTGAGGACTGATAACATCGTAGGCTGGGATATCATCTAATACAAACCTCTGATTGTAGAAATAAGGAAATTGAACCTTAGAAAAGGAATCACTTAGTCATGCTCATATAAAGTGTTATGTAGCAGAGGCTAGGCTCAGATATAGATTCTCTGATTCCAAATCTGGTACTCTCTCCACTTTGCTATTTTCTTTCAATAGTGTCATAAAATCATAGCTTTACAGATAGGAGGGACCTCAGAGGCCATCACGTTTGACCCTTATTTTACAAATAAGCAAACCGAGTCCTTAAGAAGTTAAGGGACTTGCCCAAGGTCAGACATCAAACATCAAACAATTCTGAGGTGATATCGAATCCAAATAGGACCTAAGGAGGTATCTAAAGAGGTATTCCCACACAATGGAATGGCAATAACCTAACCAGGTACAACTCACTCTGCAGAGTTCTCTCTTCTGATAGTTAATCTGCGAACCCCATTTGAACTGTTAAATCAGAAGAAAAGACACCAATACATATCTGCTTTCATGAACATTTATCAATAGTTTGATGAGTCTGTGATCTCATTGGCAGAAGTGCTCCTTGTCATCCAGAATAATCTATATACCCATCATGACCTTTGGGACACCTACATTGGTAGAATTGGGATGTTCAAAGCAATATAAGTATTGCTAGGATAATACTGATATTGGTAATTTATCAGTAAAAAGGCATCTTGCCTCAGCAGACAATGTTTCTATAGTATAGGCTCCTTCTTATATTTACAAAAATAACAGCCTTTCAAACATTTTTGCAAAACCACCCCCCACCCCGAATCTGACAGTATAAGCTATGTTCCACATCGATAGTACTCTACCTCTGTCCCCTCTCAACTCAGGAACATGTGGGTTCAAATCCTGCCTTTGATATTTACTAGTGATCGGACCACAGGCAAGTCAGTTAATCTAAGCCTCAGTTTCCTCACTGGTAAAATTAAGAGTTTGCATTCAATGACTTTTTTTCTCCCCCCCTTTTTTTTTTGTGTGGGGCAATGAGGGTTAAGTGACTTGCCCAAGGTCACACAGCTAGTGTTAAGTGTCTGAGGTCGGATTTGAACTCAGGTCCTCCTGAATCCAGGGCTAGTGTTTTATCCACTGCGCCACCTAGCTGCCCCGCATTCAATGACTTTTAAAATTACTTCCAGCTCAAAATCTTTGATCCTTTGATCTTTGAAGCCAAGATTGATTAGAATAACATAGCATTCTATTTAATTTTTTCCTGTTCTCTCTACATTGTTATAGTTACTATGTCTAAAGGGGGGTGGGTTTCCAAATCTATTTTTTTCTCTTTGCATTGGTTCACATGAATCTTCCTTTGTTTCTTTGAAATCTTCATTTTCATCATCTCCAGAGTACAGTCATAGTCTATTACATTCACATACACTTTGATCAGCCATTTCCTTATTGAAAGGAATCTACTTGGTTGAAGACAATCATTTTAATGAGGAAAAGGATTTCTGTGGTTTAGCCATCAAACATAGACCACTTCTTCCTGGAAACCAGTTATTCAGTTAGTCAATCAACAGATTTTCTATATATTGTCATATGTAAAAATATATGTGTAATATAAATTATATTTTATTAGCTATATTATTATGTATTATCAGGTGTTTACCATGATCTGGTGCTAAGCACTGGGGACACAAGGACCAAACAGTCCTGGTCTGAGAGATCTTACAATCTAAATGGGGAGACAACAGGTAAATAACTATGTTCATGAAAAATACATATGGATTAAATGGAAGATAATATGAGAGAAGGCACTAGCAATTTGGCAGGGCAGTGAAGGGGCAGAAGAGGACTACTGCAGAAGGTGGGATTTTAGCTGACACTTGAAGGAGACAATGAAAATAAGAGGCAGAAGTGAGGGGGAAAATATTCCAAGTATGGGAGGCAGCCTTTTCGAGGGCTAAAGAGGGGAGATGAAGCACCTTGAGAGGACTGGCAAGTAGATTAGTATGGCTGGATAATATAGTGAGTAGAGGGGATTAAAGCATAAAAAGACTGGAAAGGAGTCACATGGTAAAGAGCTCTAAATGCTAAAAGGGGTTTATATTTGATCCCAGAGGTCACAGGGAACCATTAAAGCTCATTGAATAATAAGCTGACATGGTCAAACATATGCTTTTAAAAAATCACCTTGGAAGCCGAGTGGAGGATGGATTATAGTGGTGAGAGACTTGAGGTAGGGAGAGGAGTTGGAAATCTATTGCAATAGTCCATTTGAGAGTCTAAACTAGGGTGGTAGCTATGTGAATGGAAAGGAGACATATGCAAAAGATGTTGTGAAGGTAGAAACAAGATTTGTGGATGCATTGGCTATATGAGGCAAATAAAGAGTTGTGGATGACATTGGGGTTGCAGTCCTAGGTGACTGGGACAATAGTGATATCCTTGACAGTAATAGAAAAATGTGGAACAGAAGGTTTGTGTGGGGGAGGGGGGATGATGATGGGGTGTGGGTTGTTTTTTTTTTTTTGGACATGGTAGTTTTGATATACCTAGAGGACATCCGATTCAAAATGTCCAAATAGTTGGAATTGGGAACTAGTTTAACCATTCTGGAGAATAATTTAGAGCTATGTGCAGAGGACTATAAAACCGTGTAAATCCCTTGACCCAGCAATGTGACTCCTAGACCTGTATCTCAAAGAGATCAAAGAAAAAGGGGAAAGGATCTGTTGTATAAAATATTTATAGCAGCTCTTTTTCTGGTGGCTAAGAATGGGAAATCAAGGGGATGTGCATCAATTGGGGAGTGGCTGAACAATTTGTGGTATAGAATTGTGATGTAAGACTGTTGTGCTATAAGAAATGATGAGCAGGATGTTTTCAGAAAAACCTGGAAAGACTTACACAAACTCATACAAAGTGAAATGAGCAGAACCAAAAGATCACTGTACAAGGTAACAATAATATTGACTGTGAATGGTCAACTGTGATGACCTAGCTATTCTCAGGAACACAATGATGTAAGACAATTCTGAAAGACTCCTGATGAAAATTGCTAACCACCTCTGGAGAGAGAACTGATAAATTCTGAATATGAATTGAAGTATAAATTTTTCAGTTTATTTTTCTTGCTTTTTTGCAACATGGCTAATGTGAAAATATGTTTTGCATGATTTCATATGTATAATTGATGTCACATTGCTTGCCTTCTCAATGGGTGGAGGAGGGGCTAGAGGAAGGTAGAGATTTTGGAACTCAAATATTTTTTTCAAATTTTACATATATATATATATATATATATATATGTAATGTCCCAATGGCAGTTGGTGATACAGAATTAGAGCTAAAAAAAGAGAGAGACTGGATATAGTTCTGGGAATCACCTACAGAGGGATGATAGTTGAACCTATGAGAGCTAGTGAGTTCAGCAAGTGAGATCATATAGAGAAAAAGAGAAGAAGGTTTAGTATGGAGCTCTGGAGGGGTACCCCTGGTTAGTGGGTAGGACATGGATGAAAAACCAGCAAAGGAGACTGAGAAAGAATAGTCAGGAAAAGAGTCAGCAGAAAGTAGTAACATGAGAATCTAAAGATAGAGTATCTAGGAGAAGGTTGTCAATAGTGCTGAAGGCTGCATAGAGGTCAATAAGGGTGAAAAGTGAGAAAATGCCATTTGAGTTAACAATTAAGAGACCATTAGTAATAGTTGGAGAGAGTAGTTTGAGGTCTGGAGTCAGATTACTAAGGATTTAGAAGAGAGTGAGAGGTGAAGAAATAGAGGCATGGAATTTAGACTTGCTTTCTCAAAGAGGTTAGATGCCCAGGGGAAGAGAAATATAGGATGATAGCTAGTGAGGATGGTAGGACTAATTAAGGATATTTTAAAGTTGAAGAGGATAGGAGCATAGAAGGAAGGAACCAGGAGATAGGTAGAGATGTTAATGATGATGGGTGGAAATGTGGGGATGGCGTTCATAATGGGGTTGGTTTGCTGGAGAAGATAAGACCAAAGGAGCATTTAGAGAGGTTGGCCTAGGTGAGGAGAAAGAAACTTATTCATTCCAGACTAGAGTGAAGGAGGAAATAATGGGGGAAGATTTCTGAATAAAATGAAATGAGGAGGGGAGAAGATGAATATAATATAATGATATGATATTATATTATTAGTATAACTCTTGATGAATAGCTTCAATGCATTTAATGAAGTATAAGGTGACATCTTCAGCTGAGAGAGGAGGGGAGGGGGTGCTATATGAGGCTTGGGAAGAGATAAGAACACTTGGAATAGTCAATATGGAGAATGGGAGAGTTGAATTGATTAGGAAAGAATAGAATGTTTTCCTTGTTACAGTGAATAGTTTCACAATCTTCTCCATTTCCATTAGCAGTACATGAATACAAATGAAGGAAACTGGTCATGGGGATAATCCAGGGGTTGGGGTCTGGAAAAGCATGATTGCTTTCCTTATGTCTTAAAACCCCTAACTCTGGTCTTTATCCTCACATTGACATCCATTCCTTGTGACATCAGATTGACATCCATTAATGCATTGCATTAATTACCTACTTCAATAACAGTTTAAGATGAGGATCAAACAGGATAATATAGACAAAGTACTTCTCAAACCTTAGAGATATCTATAAATGTCACTTATTACTTTGTTGGAGCTAAGACCTTACCAGCATGAATTCATTCTCTCTTTCATTCTCTCTGTCTCTCCCTCTAGACCTAGACCTAGGACAAGAGAGCAAAGGATTCGAGAGTATAATTGAGTGTTGAGTTGGTTCACTGTGAGGTCAATATAGTAATGGGAAGAGTGTGGTCAATGCAGGGATGATGGACTGGGGAAGAACAAAGGGGTAAAAGGAATGGATGTGTGGTAAAAAGTTTTTAACAGTCGGTCAGCGATAGAAAGACTCCAGTTTTTGAAGGACCACCCTGTCGGGGAGGAGACCGTGCTGTGTACTCCACCTCCTCCTGCTAGGCACTCCACTTCCGGCGTGCGAACTTAAAAGGCAAGGAGAGAACAGAAGTGAGGTCTTTTGCCTGCTTTCCTTGTCCGATGACTGGCGCTGCACACAGAGACGCTGACGGAGGTTGGACTTGGCCTGGCTCACTGTCGTGCTTGACACGGCTCTCCCCCTCAAAGGTGGCCTTGGGTTTTTGGTGAGTTTTATATGGAATATAGACTAAGCTTAGACTAAAGACTATTTGTTTTGTATTCCTACTTTCCTATCCCTCTAATCAACATCACCTTGTAATTTCCAAACAATAAAAGCTCTAACTAGAGACCAGAGGCTTCTTCCATTTACTAGTCTGGGAGATAAAGAAGGGAAAGGTTAGAAAGGGGAGGTTAATGCTCTAGTATATAATTTTAAATCTTACAGATGTCAATGTGAGGATAAAGACCAGAGTTAGGGGTTTTAAGGCATAAGGAAAGATGGAATGAAAATATTATGATTATGGGGCCCTGCCATCGGGCCATTTCTAGCTTTGGGTTCTAAGCCAAGGGACAAGACTCTTCCTGCCACCTGTCTTCTGCAAAGTGAATATAAGTAGACCAAAGCATGTGCTTAAAGATGACTTATAAGTCATAAGTGGTGTGAAGGATATTATAAAGGATAATGACCAAAAAAGAAGATGAGAGATAACAAATGGAAAACCTAAGCATTTCTCTGTATGCTAGTCTGCTCTAGGGTTCTTTGTAGCTACAAAGGTTTACTCATTTTATGTAAATTAATTTGGGGGACAAAAACATACAAAGGGGATACTTCACTGCTTCCCACTGGGTTCCCATTTTTGTTTATCTCAGGAAAATGAAACTGAAGATAAAACTTCTTCCAGCCAGTCAGCATTACCAGACAGACATAGACCACTCACCATATGTTAGGGGGTATGAGGTTTTACACGAAGGCAAAGGGAACTGGAACCTATTACAAATGCACCAATCTAGACTAAGCAGACAAGGCAAGGATTGCTAGGATAAATTGAAATCAGGTGCCGCTCTCGTGTTAGTCACTCTAGCTGTTTCCATCTAATGTGTATATTTCATCTTCCCCCTCTGGATGAAGGAGCCCAGTCTAACCACCTGCATTACGCTGGTATTCACAAAAATAATAAAAGATAGCAGTGCATTGGTTATTTTGTCAATGGAAAATTTGTGAAAAGCCATAAATAATAATGGCACAAGATACAACTTATTTATTAATAGTTTGTGGTCTATATACATGTAAGAAGTATTCATACCTTCTGTAACAAGGAGCTATTAAATAAGCAATTGATATACATACTGATAAGGAACTGATATCCTAGAAAACATTAAACATTGAACCTTTTCTAGTATATTATATATGTATTATATATACATATATATCATATATTTGTATTATACATATATATGTATTATACATACATACACACACTGATATGTATAAGCATAGGCATAAGCATAGACATGGGCATAAGTGTAGGTATAGGTATAGTATAGGTATAGGTGTGAACTTGAAGCTAAAACTGAACATTAAGAGAAGAGTACAGATGATTCTTCCTTCTCTTGACCTTGTTATAAAACTTCTTTCTGACTCCTCTCTCCCAAACTCCTTTCAAGAGTAACTAAAAGTCACCAATAGTGAGTTAGTTCATATTCAGTGATATGATGATGTTTTTTATATGTTGGAGGTAAACAGTTAAGTTGAAATTTAAATAATAGAAAATTTTAGTTGGAACAGGCTTCAGAGATCAACCTTTGATTTTTTTTTAATTGTTTTTTTCTGGGGCAATGAGGGTTAAGTGACTTGCCCAGGGTCACACAGCTAGTAAGTGTCAAGTGTCTGAGGCCAGATTTGAACTCAGGTCCTCCTGAATCCAGGGCCGGTGCTCTATCTACTGTACAACCTAGCTGCCTCCAATCAACCTTTGATTTTGCAGGCATGGAAACTGAGGAACAAAGGGGAAGTGACTTGTCCATGGTCACATACATAATCAGCAGAAGAGGGAGGTTTAGCAGAGAGACAGTGGGATGAAGTAGAAAGAACTCTGGTCCTGGAAAAAGTTGGCCTGGGTCCTAATGTTTACTAATCATGTGATCATTTAATGTCTCAGAACTTCATTTTCTTCAGAGTTTTCTTCAGGGGATAAGAAAACTACAGCTACTTCTCTCATGAAGCTATTGTGAGGAAAGTGCTTTATAAACTTTGAAGCCTTACAGACATGAGTTATTATTTTTCAAATTTGTATTTTCTCCAGAATTATATCATTAGCCATCATGAGGCATAACTAGTATATTTTCTTGTCTCCTGTGTTGATTTTAAATGTATTATTTCATGTGTTTAAAATGTCTTCTCCTTTCTCCCATTTCTTTCCCTACTTCCTTCTTCCTTTCTCCATAGAACACATTTTTTTCATTATAGTCCCCACAAACTATTTTTAGAGGGGAAAAAAAAAGTATACATCCAGGTCTCCCTTGAGGGGATTTCTGAAGCACACAGTATTTTGTCTGTTTTAGACTCCAGCAGTAATAGTTAAAGTGTGAACCATACCTAAGAGAGGACCCTTTAGTGAAACCACAGAGCTTACCAGGTAAAGTGACCTAAGCAAGAAGGCCTGGGCTGTTTCCCTATGAGATAGCAGCTGAAATCTTCAGGCAACAGTCCTTGGAGACCTTCGGCCTTAACGTCTCTGGGGCTGCCTCTATTCCCCTTCTTGGCTTTGCCTGAAGATTCCTTCCTTTACTTTGGGCAATTCAGACTTCTCATCCTGGCTCCTGTGGCCTGTTCTAGCCATTACAGTGAAGTTTAGTGGAAAGAATATTGGAACTAAAGATAGGAGAAGACTGGTCAGATCAGATACTAGTCTTGTGACCCTGAAGAAGTCACTTAGCCTCCCAAGGCTTCAGTGTCTTCATCCATGAAATGGGGATATATATATCCCTTTAAAGTTTACAAAGTCCTTTACATATGCAAATCATTTGACAACCCTGTGACATAATTGCTATGCTTATCCTCATCTTATACATGAGGAAACTGAGGCACAGAAAAGTTAAGTAATTTGCCCCGGGTCATACAGCTAGTAGGTGTCTGAGAAAGGATTTAAACTCAAGTCTTCCTAACTCCAAGTCATCTGACTTCGAGATCCATTTTGCCCAACCTCTGACTTAGTAATCATAGAAGACAAAGCTAAAATCAAAGTAAATAAATTACCTAAGGCCACACGTGTATTAAAAGGCAGAGCTGGGATTTGAACCCAGTCTTCTGATTCTAGGTCTAGTTGTTTCCTCTTGATCCTTGGTTGTGTCACTTATTAGCTTATGTTAAATATCTTGGCCAAGATATTTAACAGCTCTGAGCCTCCATGTTCTCATCAATAAAATGAAAATAATAATACTTGCATTAATTACCTACTTCAATAACAGTTTAAGATCAGGATCAAACAGGATAATATAGACAAAGTACTTCTCAAACCTTAGAGATATCTATAAATGTCACTTATTACTTTGTTGGAGCTAAGACCTTACCAGCATGAATTCATTCTCTCTTTCATTCTCTCTGTCTCTCTCTCCTTCCCTCCCCAAATCTCCTTCATTCTTATCAGTTAACCTCTTTTGATGGGTAAGGATACTGAGAAAAAGACAGGCTTAGAAGACTTATCAATTGCTGGCCAAACATTACATCGGACTGAGGACAAGGAGCTATTATTTTTTGGTGAGGAGAAGGTAACTAAGACAGGAAGTCAATTCTGGGGCCTGCTTCTCCTACATTCCTAGAAATAATGATGGCACCTATACCAGCTGAAAACACACAACTCTGCCCACTCCCCTCCAGAATGCATAAAGGACTACTCATTTTATATTTCATACCATTTCATGCCACCTTCATTTCCTGACTGGAACATAGGGACAGAACATGAGATGCCCAGGACCACTTATTTTAACTCTTTTGAGTTTTATTACCCATGCCTATTGAGTAAAAAAAAAAATGCCAGATTACTTTGAGAAAACAAGGTTTCTGCTCTTCTTGTCTCTGTTCCTAGTCAACTTTGGTTGGTGGCTCGTAACAGTAGAAACTCATTTAAAAACTGGAAAGACATGACTTGTAGTCAAGAGTTCTGATTCTCTTGTGTTAAGGACTAAAATTCTAGCTAAACTGTCTAAAATATCTAATGAGTGGTCGCCAATAAATTATAAGCTTAAAATTCTGGCTAGTCTGTCTAAAATATCTAACGAGTGGTTGCCAATAAATTATAAGCTTTAGCAAGAGTTAGACTTTTAAGCGTTTATTAAGGAGAATAAGAATTTGGTAAAGAGAGAGAGAAAGGCCTAGATTCCTATCTATTAAAGGGAGAGCACATTTCTAGCTCCACTCTCCACCAGAGTCCAGAGGAAAAAGCGCGTGACCCGAGCGCCAGTCTCTTCCTTCCTCCTCCCACTAGCCCTCGTCACTTCCTGACGCCAAAGAAAAGACTCCTGGTCTTGCCCTCAAAGACCTTCGCTTCATGGGCAGAACTCTTCTACAGTAAGTCTCCAGCAGGTGGCGTTATTCCAATCGTTACACTTGGGTAATATCAGCAAAGAAGAAACTTTTGAGACCCACCTAGTGGATGTTGCAATAGGGAGCCCTGGCCTCAGTTTTCTGAAGTAAAAGGGTGTTGGCTGCTACTGACACATAGCTAGAGGGAGAAAACTGGGCAAGCAAAAGGAGATTAGTAGGAGGGAAGAATGGAAAGGTGTTAAGGATAAAGCCAGTTGGATTCATGCCCAGATTTAAAATGGAAGCATTTTAATTTTTTTTTGCATAAAAAAGTATATCTGGGTAGCCCTTGAGGGTCAGAAGATGTCAATGATGTTGGTGATGACCAATAACCACAACCACCACCATCATAAACATTCTAATTAAAATTGTATTTTAAGATTTGCTGAGTACTTTCCATGTAACCAACCCTTTGAAATGAATATTTAAAGTATTTTACCCCTATTTTACAGATGAAAAAGCTGAGGCTCTGAGAGTTTAAATGGCTTGCCTAGGTTCATATACTGCCAGAGTAGGGACCATTTTTCAAGTTCCAATGGAGAAAAGATAATGGAGGTGATAAAAAAAAAAAAAGATGGTGATTTTTTTTCTGATACTTAAGCCTGAGATAACCCAGAAAGAGCTTTGCTCTCAGAATCTGAGATAAGTAAGGTGATGAAATGACTATATGTACAATTTTCTACCTCTGGGGTAAACTCAAGGCAAGTGATCTCATCCAGATGAACTCCTGACATGCACACATACCTTCTCTCCATCTCTGGACCAGCAGGGATGTTGGCTCTTAGAAACAGATTTATAACACTAGGATCCTAGAATTTTATTACTGGAAGGCACCTCAAAGATCATTTAGTTTGACCCTGTAATTTGTAACGGCCAAGTTGATGTGTGGAAAATGTGAATGCTTGACCTTCAAGGACAAGGAGCTCAAGGGATATAAATGTATTTAGGATTCCCTGGGGAACAGGGGAAAATCACAAAACACTATAGCTGAAAGGAAACTCAGTAATCCAACCCTGTCGTTTGACAGATGAGGAAAGCGAGGTCCAGGTAGAGAGGTGAAGTGACTTGTCCAGGGTGCCACCACCATTCAATTTAAATCAACAAGCATTTATTATAACATGTGATAGACACTGCAAAGGCTGGGTACAAACTGACCACCCTCCCCCAAAACAAAACAAAACAAAACAAAACAAAACCAAAAAAATCCCTGTCCTTGAGGATTTTGCATTCTATTACAAGTTAGTGGTAGAAAAACAACTAAGACCCAGGTTTCAGAACTTTTGGTCCAATGTTCCTTCCCTCCTCTCTCCAATACAGTTGACTGTAAACCTTGATGCGTAGGTGGCCCAGGGCATAGAGTGCCTGCCCTGGACTTAGGAGGACTTAAATTCAAATCTGTCCTTAGACACTTACTGGGTAAGTGATCCTAGGCAAGTCACTTAACCATGTTTTCCTCAGTTTCATCATCTATAAAATAAGGTGGAGAGGGAAATGGCAAACCACTCCAGCATCCTTGTCAAGAAAACCTTTAAATGGGGTCACAGAGACCCAGACAGCACTGAGAAATGACTGAATAACAAAAACAAATGGACCTTAACGACATAAAGGAGGATGTGTAGTATGGTGAAGTTAGAAATGACTCAGAAGTCAAAAAACCTATATCGAGATGCATTTCTGATGCTCACTAACTGTGGGATTTTTAGGAAGGAAACTTAATCTCATTTAGTGTCCCCTTCCTTATGTATAAGACAAGGGAGTTGGACTATGAGACCTCTGAGGTCCCTTATGGCTCCGGAGCTAAGACTTTTTGGAAGCATGGAAGACTCTTGCTGGGATTTCCATTCAAGTGAGCAAATACATGAGCTTTTAACATAGAGAAAGCTAGGGCGCATGGAGACATGAGAAACCGTTTTAAGCACAGATGAATAGTGAGGACCATTCAGAGAGAAGGCCTCTTATCAGAGAGCAAACATCCTGGGCATGTTCTTCTCTTTAAGCTATGCGGTGTATGGCTTCTAGCATTCTCCTCCTGCAGCTCTGGGGGTTCCTGTACTTTCTTCATCCTCCACCCTCTTTGAAGTCAGCAGGAACTCGATGCCTTGAGGGTGGAGAAGGCTCACAATGGGGTTTTGGTTCTAATAGGATTTTACTACGCCTGTATTTTAAATAAAACCTCCTAGAATATAAATTCAACAGGATACAGCTCAATAATTTGCCTCCTTTGATTTTGTGAAAGATCTTTATAATATGATGCTCGAATGGAAATTATGCCTTTTAAAATAAACTGCAATAAAAGGAGTTACTTTAATTATTTAAGTCCTGCTGACGGAGCCAAAGTCAAAGGAGGGTTAAGCTACCAAAAAAAGGAGAGAAGGCATCTCAGATCCATCATCTACCCCAGCTCTAAAAGGTGCAAAAGAGCCATGAACATTAAAGCACACCCCCCCCAACTACTTAAAGACTATTGCACCTTGATTACTGAAAATGTCTTTAATCATTCTAGTGAAGACATAAACTATAGCACTATAGCCATAGAGGCCAAACAGTTACAAGATAAAGATATGTGCTGTAAATAAACACAATTTATTTTTATGGTTTTTATATTAGGAGAAAGTAGCGGAGCAAATACAGTAAATAAAGCATGGTATTTATTCTTCATTGGAATCATTCATGATTGTGTCATTGGAATTTTCTAGAATCTATCTAATACTTTTATCTAATATCTAATACATTTTATGATCTTTATGATGATGATGGGATTATTAGTATCATTATTTTTTATTGCTACAACAGCAGTAGTAGAAATAATAGTAGTACCTTACCATTATCATTCATTTTAATCCATTGGAGTATTTGTGTAAAGGGAAGATCAGTGAGAAGGGTCCTGGGAGGTGTGTCTGGCAGCTGAGGCCTACCCCTCACATGTCCCCAGGCTGGGGTTCCTGGGACTGAAATCTATGACCCTTAGTCAGGAAAGAACAGTAGTACTGACCTCCCCTGCTTTGCATATGCAAACATGCTAATGAGATCCTCTGTTCTTTCCTTTTCCTCCCTAGGCACTTCAAAGCCTGCTGAGAGTGGCCAATCAGATTCACTCCCTGGTTCTAGGCAAAGCTTAAGGCCTTTTACTAAACAATTGTGCATCAAAATGGGATCCTTGTCTTCCTGCTGAATGCACTAGTTCTATGCTTCCTTTCTGGGAAAGGTAGCTGATGCCCAGATGTGATCCAGGATGGACATTGATTCTTTGATTGTTACCTATTCCTTACTTTCTATGATCACATCAATTGACCTGGTTCTCTCCTTTCCCCTCTTAATTAAAAATAAATACAAGGTAATGTCGTGGTGTGGGTGAGGAGATGCCTGAGCTGCTGGAGGGATCAAGAAAAGCCTCATAGAAAGTAGAATTTCACCTGAGCTTTGAAGGGAATTAGGGGTTTGAAGAGGCAGAGGTGAGGAAGGATTGTAGTCTGGGTAGGGGGAACCAGTCTGGGCAAAGTCCCAGAGGTGGGAGATGATGCCTGTGAAGATCAATGAGATGGCCAGTTTGACTGAACCTTAGAGTATGGGAAAGGAAATAATGGATAATTTAGCTTAGGGGAAAAAAAAAAGATAAGTTAGCACAAGATTGGGAAGGGCTTTAAGTGGCAAACAGAAGTAACTGAATTGGCCTCAGCTCTCAGTCTGGTTACAGCTATTACCATTCAGGCATAGTCTGTGATAATTCTGTAGCTTATGGGTCAGCAGAAACTGTACTACTGCTAGAATGATCTGAGATGGGTCCTGCTGAGTGCCTAAGAGACAATAGAAATGTAACCAGTGGAAAAAGGAACTTCCCAATAGCTAGAACTGTACAAAAATGGAGAGGGTTATGTGATTTCTAAGGGTCCTTCCTAGTCTATGATAGGAGGCCACTGAATGGGCCGGTTAGAGGAATATTTTTATTCCTTTGAGTTGGGGAGTAACATCAACAAAACATTGTTTTGAGAAACTAACATTTCATGTCGAATATTTATTTCTTGGTTTGAAAAAGTAAAGTACTCTTCCTCCTCCCTTTTCCCCTTCCCCTCTTCCCATCTGAGATGCTAATAGAATCCTACATCAAATTCAGGTTTTCTCTGGGTACTTGCAAAAAGCAACAAAAACTCTTTCTATGACTTTGTTCAGGTGGCAAAGGAATAAAACATTCGACTTGGAGTCAGGATTCAAATCCTCCCTCAGACATTTTTTTTTTCATGTAAAACATTTCCATATTAGTAACTTTTTACAAGAAGACTCAAATAAGGAAAAAGAATGAAAGTGAAAAATAGCATGCTTCAGTCTGTATTCAAACAATATCAGTTCATTCTTTGAAGGCAGATAGTATGCTTTATTTTGAGTCCTTTGGGATTGTCTTGGATCATTGTATTGCTGAGAATTGTACAAATTGTTGTTATTGTGTATGATGTTCTCCTGATTCTGTTCACTTGACTTTGCATCAGTTCATGTAAGTCTTTCCAGGTTTTTCTGAAATTATTCTGCTTGTCATTTCTTATAGCACCATAATATTCCATCACAATCATATACCATAGCTTATTTAACCATTCCCCAATTGACATTTATTAACTGTGTGACACTGGGTAAATCAGTTAACCTCTCTATGCCTCAGCTGCCTCCTTTACAAAATTGAGATAATACTAGCACCTACTTCATAAGGTTGTTGTGAGAATCAAATAAATTTAAGATATTTTGTAAACCTTAAATGTGCTATATACGTTCTAACTATCATAATAAGTCTGTGGATGAGACATTATACCATTATAAAAAATATTCATGAAACATCCTTTGTCCTAAGAACAAACTTGTTTAAATGGGCATTTCTACAAGATCATAGATAAAACCAAGAGGGTCCTCAAAATCCTCAGAGGCCATTCCCCCGCTCAATTTTACATGTGACTCATGGCTCAGGAAACCCCTTACACAGAAAGGGGATCCTATTATGGATGTGAACATACCCTGGATTCATCTTGGGGCTAGCTTGACATCCAAAATAAAAGAAAAAGAATCAGGCTTTTCTTGAACTCTGGTTCATTATGATTCCACTCTGTAGTAGAATGCTGGGGGGAAAAAATCTTTAAAGTAAATCTTAGGTATGATTCATGTCTAGAGTCTCCCCTAGTAGGAATTAAAAGGTTCCTTTCTATAAAGATACCTAATTTACAATGTGTATATATATATATATATACACACAATGTATATATATATAAATATATATATACAATGTATATATATATATATATATATAAAATGAAGAGTGATTTCTGTACCACAAAAGAATTACTTTAAATTGACATTTTAAAAATTTATAAGGTCAAGAAAATAGAGATAGTAGGATAAAAATTTTTATTTCAAAGTAAAATCATAATATCTACTTGTAGTTATTTGTATTTTAAGTGTATGTGCACTTAGAGGAGAAATTAAAGTAAATTATAACAAAATTATTTTCAAAAATTGTGTCAGTTGATACTTCTGGTCTTTCTAGTGCTAACAAATAAAAAAAAGTGAAGATAATAATCCATCACATCTGTTATATTTTCCTATGAAATAAAGGCAACTTTGTGAGACTACTAAACAAATCTTTTTCATCCACTTTGGATCTGAACCATTTCAGCAACTCACAAGTCCAGATGTTCTTGCCAGCTGGGCATGGATGGCTCTTTAATCCATTTGGATTCAAGATGATCCTATTAGTAGTCATCTCCTCCTACTAGTGGCATAGTTGTAGGAATCCCCTGGTCTTTTGGGATAGCTGGCACTTACTCAAGAACTCTCTCCCTCTTAAAACTCATGCAGTTACCAGTGAGGGTGCGAATGTCCATTTTCTCACACCTCTGTCTAATGTTTGGGACTCTGGGAAAGAGCACAAAACATTTTGCAATTAGGGATCTCAGATCCAATCTCAGGCTTGACTAAGCAAACACTTGTTCTCCTTGTCCAGTGTTGTATTTTTGCCACGATGGTAGCTGGAAAAATGGAGGGGGTAGAGGGGGATCTTTTCCTAATCTTATTGGAAATTGCCAGGAGACCTGTCATTGGCTTTGTCTGAAGAGAGGGAATCTCTTAAGGGAATGAGTTAATGTCTTTCTACAACTCTTATAGCCCAATGAGAGGAGGAGGTACCTCTGGAAGAATCCTTGTCCCATGATCCTCAGTAGCCAATCACCTTTGCCACCACCCTCAATCTTGAGGGCAGGCAGTGATGAATCAGGAATTGTTGTATCTTCTCAGAAAAATGAAAGTACCCATCCCTCAGTAAGAGGTCAATGCGTGAGTCTACTCCTCTGGAGCTAGGGTAATGCTCCATGGGATTTTCCCTATTACCTACAGATGAAGAAACTGAGGCCCAATAATATTAAATGACTGGTATTTTTTCCCCATTATACTACACTGCATCCTCAAAATTGGGGGAATTTGATTGCTAAACAAGTCTTTCTTACACCCTCTAATGCCAGAACAGCCACTTGGATCACTAACATGAAAAATTGTTGTGTTTTTTTTTTGGTGGGGCAATGAGGGTTAAGTGTGACTTCCCCAGAGTCACACAGCTAGTAAGTGTCAAGTGTCTGAGGTCGGATTTGAACTCAGGTCCTCCTAAATCCAGGGCCAGTGCTTTATCCACTGTGCCACCTAGCTGCCCCCCAAAATTTATTTTTTAAAAAAATTGCTGTCAATTACATGCTATTTACCAAGGTTCTTAATAACTGAAACCCCAAACTCAGACCTCGAACCAAAGCTGAAATTAAGAGGGCTGGTGGAGTTAAGCATGGAGAGAAAGAACCTGAGGCTGGCCTTGGTGTTTGTCCAGCTGCGCTCTGGCCAGAACCTCTTCTCTGCAGTTGCTGGGGCTTCATAGAGAGTGTGACTTCCTTCGCCTCTCTCTTCTGTGACAAGTCCTCCTCTGAGCCACCACATAGCAGATTTAAGAGACTAGAGGAGGACAGGCACTCCTGTGGGGGCTGCCCTTCTATTTCTGACCAGCTGCTTCAGAAAACCCAGCTCCCACTGGCGTTGAGTGTCTGGTTTATAGGTTTCCTAAGCCCAGTTTTCCACATTAGGCAGCTGCAGTGGGAGACTATTACCCCTTTAATGGGAATCTCTCCAACAGGAGGGGTCAGAGGCTCCCAGCACTTTTCCTGTGTAAAATTAATTGAGCTCTTAGGGTCAGGAGGTTACGAGCAGGGCTCATTATAACAAATGATTTCTGTTTGAGTAAAAAGACCTTTGGGGTCATTTCAGAATTCTGCCTAAATTCGGTAATTATGTCTGCCTCGGGCCTTAAGCAAACAAAGTGGACCAACAAGAGAAATAAGGGAGCTGTGAGAAGAATCCAGGGAGGGAATGGGAAGAACAGCTCCATGGAGCAAGACAAGGCATTTTCAGCCAGAGCTGGGAACGGGGCCTGAAGAGGCCCAGAGCCCCGTAGAGCTGAGCGCTCCAGCATTCAGGGCCTCAGAGAGCCTGGAGACAGCTTCCAGGAACAGAGGAGTGAGTGAATTCCCCCAGCAGAGTGGGGGAAGAGAGGGGCTCCTCCTCACATCACTGCAGAGGTTGCTCAGCTCTGACCCCTGGCAGAGCCGGTTCAAATCCCCACCTGGATTGAATGCTGGCAGCAAAATTGGGGTGGGGGTGGGGAAGACACAGTGAAAGGCCCCTGAAGTGCTAAACTGAGATTGTGGCAGAGGGGTTAATTCCTGAGCCTCTCAGCTGCTTGATTTCTGAGACAGGGATGCTTACCATACTCTCTTCAGAGAAGCCTCTTGAAAAATAGGACTTTGGGAGGATATAAGCTCTCACATACAGCTTGGTGTGTGGTTCTATTTGAAAGCCAGAAAAAGAGTAACCTTAGGAGGTTTCTCTCGATTAGCCAGGATGTGCACTCCAGTGTCTGGGAAGCTTGTGAGCTCCTGGGACCCGATTTTGGCAGAATTCAGCTCTATCAGTCAATCATTTGATAACACTGAAGTGAGAGGCCCTTGCATATACGGAAATGATACAGATATTAATTTACATGTACAGTACTGCAGTCATGAAAAACTGGTTCCATTGTGTGAATGTGCATATGTGGATGAATGAATGAATAAATAGATAGATAGATAAATAAATAAATAAATTAATTAATTAGCCATTACTCGGGTCCACGTACTAAGTGCTAGGTGCTAGGGATACAGACAAAGAGGAGACAGTTCTTATACTAGAGAACTGATTCCCACATTCAAATAGGGAAAGATAAATATTTAAGAGGATGGTGGCTAGGGAAGGAAAGGAATAGGCACTTATTAAGCACCTTCTATTTGGTAGGCAATGTGCTAAGCAATTCACAAATCTTATCTTATTTCATCTTTATATAGGTGCTATTATTATCCTCATTTTACAGTTAAAGAAACCGAGGCAATCAGAGGCAAAGTGACTTGCCCAGAGTTATACAGCTAGTAAGTGTCTGGGGACAGATATGTACTCAGATCCTCCTGACTCCAGGTGCCACCTAGAGAGAGTCTTTCCAGGGAATTACAAGGATGGTGAGTTAATATACAGTGCAGACTGATAACATACTCATTCCACAAGCAATTTTGTTATTGACTTGTATGAATAGGAATTGTTTCATTCTTTATGTTTGTATCCTCAACAGCTAGCATAGTCCCTTGTCCATAATAGATGATTGATAAATGCTGATTGATTAATTGATCACTGTGCCCAGATGAATTGGAATGGGGTAGTTGTGTATGAGGGAGTATGAGTGAATCAACAAGCAGTTGGCAAGGTGGCCTTGATGGACCACTGGATGGCCGAATAAGGTGGAAATATGAACCAAAGTCTGGGGTCAAGAGTCAGCCAGTAAATACAGAGGGCTACATGGGCCAGTTCACATTCAAATCAGGAGGACAGGAGCCTCAAAGCTAAGTGTGTTGCCTTTCTGAATGAATTTTGAAGGTTCAGGGTAAAGAAATCTAGGTTCACTGATGACAGGTTGGAACTCCTTGATAAGAAATCTATCTGTCTCATTTTTCTCAACTTGGAGGGTGATTAGTTTAGGCCTCTTGACTGACTTCCCAAATCCTAGTTCCCCTCTTTTATCATCCATTCTCTACAAAGCTGACAAAATAACTTTCTTAAAATACAAGACTGACAGTGTTACTATCCTGCTTAAGAAACTTCTGTGACTCCCCATCACTTCTAGAGGAACATATACTCTCTTCAGTTTGACATTTAAAGCCCTTCACAGCCTCCATCTACCTTTCCAGACTTATTTCCTATTTTCCCCCTTCACATACTATACATTCCAGCCAAACGAGACTATTTGCTCTTCCTCCACAATCCAAACTGTGCCTCAAGATCTTAGCATAGCTGGTCCCCTCTGACTCTTAGAATGGACTCTCTCTTAACCTCTATGTCTTGGAGTCCTTTGTTTTTTTCCTTCAAGTTTCATTTCAGGTATCCTCTCCCTTCAGAAGCTTCTCCTGATCCCTTTGAGTTATCAGGACCACCCCTTCCCTAAACTGTCTTAGTTACTGAGCTTCTTGTTAGCTGTAACTTGCAGTGGAATAGAAAAAGTTCCTTGAGTTCAGGGGCTGTTATCATTTTCTTTTTGTGTCCTCAGTAATTAGTTAGATATAGACATCTATATATCTATATATTGATATATCTATATGTGTGTTACATAATTATATATATTTCATATTTATGTGCACATGGATATACACATACACATGTATACACATGTTATTATTGTCTTTGAGTCATTTTCCATGCATGTCCAATTTTTTTGTGACCCTCATTTGAGGTTTATTTGCAAAGATACTGGAGTAAATATGTGTGTATGTGTATGTGTACATTTACCTGTAATATATAATATGTTTATTAATTTTAGATATATAATATAGTAAATAAAATACATAAATATATTATACAATATTATATACATGTATACACATACATGAACACATACATATATGATGCATTTAGGAAGGGGGCACATGGATACATGATTTCATCATGTGGCAAATATCTGACACAAATACAACTTTAGAACCTGACTGAATATTGTGTCCTTAGAGTATTTATTTATTTATTTATATTTTTTTGGTGAGGCAATTGGGGTTAAGTGACGTGCCCAGGGTCACACAGCTAGTAAATGTTAAGTGTCTGAGGCCAGATTTGAACTCAGGTCCTCCTCCTGACTCCAGGGCCAGTGCTCTATCCACTGTGCCACCTAGTTGCCCCTAGAGTATTTATTGTTCAGGGATAATGAACAGTTGAATGACTTGTCCAGAGTTGTATATCCAGTACATGTCTGAGGAAGACTTGCACTCAGATCATCCTGACCCCAATGCCAGCCCTCTTTTCATTATACTCTAATGAATTCTAATTACACTCTAGTGTAATATACTATTATTTAATATAATATACTATTATTTCATTAGACTCTAATGAAAGCTTAATAAATGCTTATTTGAGAAGGGCTCCGAAGAAAAGATATGAGCAGACATTCCCTCTGCCCCATTCCTTTACAAAGGTGAGATGCCCATGGGTGAGGAGCATTACATATATTTTCAGACTTTACCCATTTTTTTCCAATTGATTTTTGTGTTTTTTTTTTTAATTTCTCTTCCTCTTTTCCTTCCTTTTTTCCCTTTAAAAACATTCCTTGTTATATGGGATGACTCTCAGAGTCAGGAGAAGGGGAGGGATCCTGGGAGAACTTTTGGCCAAGTAAAAACAAAAGATATCAATAAAAATGTGTTTTAAAAAATGCTTGTTGGATTGCATTGGGTTGTTGGAGGCAATATAAACTCAGGCAGACTTGGGGGAGAACAGGGCAGGTGGACAAAGAGATAACCATAAATAAGAGACTGAAGAGAAGTCATGACAGTAAGAAACAGACTTCTACCTGAGGAAATGCAGGTGCTCCTCATCATAAGTAAATAATATGTCAACCTTTTATCTGGAAGGATTTATAGAGGGAATGAGTTCACAGACCAAAGCTTCAAAGCTATTATATTTTCAGGTACCCTCAGGCAGAGATTTCAGAATTGTCCTGGCCCATTTTGTATGTTCCACTAACTGCCTTCCTAGGCTGCTTTTGACTAATATAGGAGAAAAATAGGATAGGATTTGGATTCCGAAAACCTGGGTTCAAGTTTTGACTCTGCTGCTTAATAATAATAATGATGTCTATAATAATAATAGTAGTAGTAGTAGTAATTTATATAGCCCCAACTATGGGCAGGCACTGTGCTAAGTGCTTTATCAATATCTCATTTGACCCTTACAACAACCCTGGGAGGTAAGTACTATTATTACAAATGAGGAGACAGAGGCAAACAGAGGTTAAGTGACTTACCCAAGGTCACACAGATAGTAAATGTCTGAGTCAGGATTTAAATTAGGTTCTTTCTGACTACAGGCCTGGCACTCTATCCACTGAGCCACCTAACTTCCTTGTAACTAGTTGTGTAAGTCTGCTTTCCTTCTCTAGACCTGTTTCCCCTTGTAATGATTGGAATGACGCCACCTGCTGGAGACTTACTGTAGAAGAGTTCTACCCATGAAGCGAAGGTCTTTGAGGGCAAGACCAGGAGTCTTTTCTTTGGCGTCAGGAAGTGACGCGGGCTAGTGGGAGGAGGAAGGAAGAGCCTGGCGCTCAGTCTGACGGTCTTTCCTCTGGACTCTGGTGGAGAAGGGAGCTAGAAATGTGCTCTCCCTTTAATAGATAGGAATCTAGGCCTTTCTCTCTCTCTTTACCAAATTCTTATTCTCCTTAATAAATGCTTAAAAGTCTAACTCTTGCTAAAGCTTATAATTTATTGGCGACCACTCATTAGATATTTTAGACAGTTTAGCTAGAATTTTAGCCCTTAACACCCTCTTGATAAAATGAGAAGATTGTACTAGATGATCTCTAAGGTTCTGACTGTTGAATCATAAGGTCTTAGAACTGACATAAGGGGCAGCTATGTGGCACAGTGGATAAAGCACCAGCCCTGGATTCAGGAGGACCTGAATTCAAATCTGACCTCAGACACTTGACACTTACTAGCTGTGTGACCCTGGGCAAGTCACTTAACCCTCATTGCCCCAGAAAACAAAAACAACAACAAGAACAGAACTGACAGAGACCTCAGAGGATGTTTAGTTCAGTCTATGGAGTAGATGCCCCTCCAATATTACCAACAGTACATCAGCTAGGTTTTCCTGAAACAGTATAGTGACTGCACTCCCTCATGAGGCCCTTAATATTTATGATAACTAATGGAAAGACTTCTCTGTACTTTCTTCCCATTGAGTCTACTTCTGTTGCCTCTTATACATATAATCCCCCTCAGATATCTTAAGGGAGTGATGCTGTCCCCTCTGGGTCTTGTCCTCTGCAGACTAAATTACCAATGTTTTCAACTCTGAATCATATGATAGGATTTCAAGACCCTTCACAAACATGATAGATTTCTTCTGGCGAGACTTCTTTTGTCCAATGTCCTACTAAAGATATAATCCATTGAAAGTAGTAATTTTATCAGGGTGAAGAGTCTCCCTAATTCTGTACATGTGATTTATATTGTTGCAACCAAAGACTGAATTAGAAGTTTCTGAGCCGCTGAACTTTTAGCCCACTTAAACCCCAAGATGCTCTTTCTTTCTTTTTAAAAATTTTCACATAAAGGGACACGAAAGCCAATTCTCCTCTATCCTATACTCTTATAATTGGTTTTCTTGTAACCAAAGTGTAGAATTTTGCGTTCATTCTTATCCTTGTGAAAAATGCAAATATCCTTATGAACCTTCCTTCCCCATCTTCCATCTCCCAATTGTGTAGCTTCATTGCTATTCTCTTATGCCGTCTATCCAATAAGTTATCATAACTTGCCATATCTACCTTTATAGCATGTAGCATCCCTCTCCTCTCTACCGACATAGACACTACTTGAGTTCAAGCCCTTATCATTTCTCACACGGACTACTGCAATGGCATCCTAATTGGTTCTCTGTTTTAAGTCTCTCCCCTTCCAATCTATTCACAGCTGCCAAAGTTATTTTCCTTAAGGACAAATCTGACCATGTCACTCCCCTATTCATCAAGCTTCAGCAGTTCATTACTGCCTCTAGGATAAAACATAAATCCATCTGTTTGAATTTAAAACCCAAGTTGGGCAATTTGGGTACAACATACTTAGCCTCATCATACATGCTAGTCTTCCCACACTCTAGGGTCCAGGCAAACTAAGCTTCTCTCTGTTCCTTAAACATGCAACTCCCTCTCCGACTCCCTACCTTTAACCTGGTCATCTCCTATTCCTAGAATATCCTCCCTCCATACATATTCTTCACAGAATCTCTTTCTTCCTTCAAGATACTGGTCAAGTACCAACTTCCACATGATTACCCCCAGTCGAAAGTCACTAAGCATTTATTCATCACTTACTATTTTCCCGGTGGGCAGCGAGGTGGTACAATGGATAGAGTGCTGAGCTTAGAGTCAGGAAGACCTGAGTTCAGGTCCAATCTCAAACACTTACTAACTGTATGACCCTTGGCAAGTCATTTAACCCTGTTTCCTTCAGTTTCCTCATCTGTAAAATGAGCTGGAGAAGGAAATAGTAAATCACTCCAGTATCTTTGCCAAGAAAATCCCAAATGGAGTCATAAAGAATCAGACTTGACTAAATGACTGAATAACAAACAGCAACATATTCCAGGCACCTTTTTAAACATCAGGGATACAGAAAGAGTCAAAAGTCAGTCCCTGCCCTCAAGGAACTCACAGTATAATGCCCTCTCTCCCTAAATACATTGCATTTACTTTTTATTCTGCCTATATTTATTCCATAAATACTTATACATGCGCATGTCTCTCTAATAGAATGTAAGCTTCTTGAGAAATTAATAAAATAATAAAAATAACAATAACAGCAGCTAGCATTGATATAGCACTTTAAGGTTTGCAAAACACTTTTTATATAGTATCTCATTTGAAGTTAAAGATTGTTTCATTTTTGTAATCTGTTTCTCAGCAACTATCGCGGAGCCTGCCACATAATAACCAGTTGATAAATGCTTGTCGATTGGTTTAATTTCATCCCCTTCATTTTTGGTACATCATTCCAGTCTTTGCGATAACATAGCACCATTCTGTCAGTGTTCATATTAGTTTCCCAGCTTCATGTGATAAATTATATTTTAATGGAACAGACAGGTAAAGCTAGAGATCTGGAAATTTCTAGTCATGCACACCTCCTCTTAAAATCATCTTATGAACAATCAGAAACTACCAAAAGAAACAAAAGATCAATAAATAAGAGGTGAACAATGAGAATGTACTATAAGGTAATCCCTCAGGATAGGGAAAGGGGGGCCAGGAAAAAACAAAACAAAACGAAACAAAATAAGACCACAAAGGGCCTGGCTACTGGTTTTGATCACTGCAAGCTTGCCTTGAAACAATGTCCAGAGGAAAGGACTTGAGGCTACACCCCTTATCAGTCATTTTTGCCTATCAGGACTGGGCCACTCGGAATTCCTGCTCATTTGGTTAGCAACCCACTCCTGCACTCATCCCATTCGAGACTATAATTTTCATATAAATTCATCCCTCTGAAACTATAATTACTTGGCTCAGTATCTACCTTGACATTCACGCTCAATATAATGTAAATTCCTTGAAGAAAGTGACTGTACCTTTTTTTTTTTTTGTCTCTGTACACCCACTATCTAATACAATGTCATAGCTAGGTCTTTTTTGTTTGTTTGTTTGTTTGTTTTTTGCAGGGCAATGGGGGTTAAGCGACTTGCCCAGGGTCACACAGCCATTAAGTGTCAAGTGTCTGAGGCCGGACCTGAACTCAGGTACTCCTGAATCCGGGGCCGGCGCTCTATCCACTGCGCCACCTAGCCGCCCCCCATAGCTAGTTCTTAATGCTTGTTGAATGAATAAAAAATTTGGGGAATGGCCCACTTTTCTATATTTTAAATTGTTTGATGATTTTGGATATCAAGTTTTCATCACATATTGTTAATACAAGACTTTATTCCTTGTTTTATATGGGGCATCTAGGTAGTGCAGTGGATAGAATGCTAGCCTTGAAGTTGGGCAGACCTGAGTTCAAATTTGACCTCAGACACGTACTAGCCATGTGACCCTGGGCAAGTCACTTAACCCCAATTACATTAAACATCTGGGGCCATCGGGAGACTTCCAGGGCGGAGCCAAGATGGCAGAGGAAGGGCAGTGAGCTCCCAAACTCATGACGCGATCGCTCCAAAAAACATCCAAATAATGCCATAGGAAAATGCCCGGAGCAGTAAAACTCACAGAAGAATGTGCTGAAATCATCTTCTAACCAAGAACAGCTTAGAATGTCAGAAGGAGGGAGATACAGGAGTCGAGCTGAACCCCACAGTCACCCTGACACAGATCCAGTCCCAGGAAGGCCTCACCAGAGAAGTAGACCCCCAGAGCCTCTGAATCAGCTGAAGCGCCAGTATTGTCTAGAACTAAGCTCACAGTCTGGTGAATGGGCTGAGCCCTGGGCAGGGGGGAGACTATAGGGGTCTATGCTGGTGCTATGGCAGAACTTGGATTTTACACCCCTGCTGAGAATGAGGAGGT
Organism: Dromiciops gliroides; assembly: GCF_019393635.1. NCBI lineage: Eukaryota > Metazoa > Chordata > Mammalia > Microbiotheria > Microbiotheriidae > Dromiciops > Dromiciops gliroides. The sequence continues at coordinate 366,835,376 of NC_057862.1, forward strand.
AGGCTCGAGTAGCAGTGGCCCAGGTGGGGGAGGGGTGCAGGCTCATTGGAGCTAACAACCACAACACACATAGATGGTTGATTAGCAAGTTGGTCTGGGGTCATCTAAAGACCAGGGAACAGGCCGGGGGAGTGAAGAACCTGATTCTGCTTAAATTATACCACCTGGGACTTCTTAAACTTGGGATACTGCAGCCTGGAAACAGTGCCCCAATTTAAGGAGGCAAAAGTCTAGTAAAAGAAAGGCAAGATGAGCCGACAGAGAAAGGTGAGGACCATAGAAAGTTTCTTCAGTAACAAGGAAGACCAAGGGGCACCCTCAGAGGAAGATGTCAACATCAGGGCCCCTATATCTAAAGCTTCCAAGAAAAATATGAATTGGTCTCAGGGCATAGAGGTGCTCAAAAAGGACTTTGAAGATAAAATTAGAGAGGTAGAGGAAACAATGGAAAGAGAAATGAAGGTGATGCAGGAAAGACATGAGAAAAAAGTCAACAGCTTGAAAAGTCAAATTGGGCAAATGGAAAAGGAGGTACAAAAGCTCTCTGATGAAAATAATTGCCTAAGAATGAGGATTGAACAAATGGAAGCCAGTGACTTTATGAGAAACCAAGACACAATAAAGCAAATCCAAATGAATAAAAAAATAGAGGGCAATGTGAAATACCTTCTGGGAAAAACTCCTGACCTAGAAAACAGGTCCAGGAGAGATAATTGGAAAATTATTGGTCTACCTGAAAACCATGATCAAGGAAAGAGCTTAGACACCATTTTCCAAGATATTCTCAGGGAAAATTGCCCTGAAATTCTAGAAGAAGAAGCTAAAATAGAAATTGAAAGAATCCACCAATCACCTCTAGAAAGAGATCCCCAAAGGAAAACTCCTAGGAATATTATAGCCAAATTCCAGACCTCTCAGGTCAAGGAGAAAATATTGCAAGCTGCCAAAAAGAAAGAATTCAAGTACTGTGGAGCCCCAGTCAGGATAGCACAAGATCTAGCAGCTTCTACATTAAAGGACCAGAGGGCATGGAATATGATATTCCAAAGGGCAAAGGAAATGGGATTACAACCAAGAATCACCTACCCAGCAAAACTCAGCATAATCTTCAGCGGAGAAAATGGGACTTTAATGAAAAAGAAGACTTTCATATATTTGTGATGAAAAGACCTGAACTGAATGGCAAATTTGACTTTCAAATACAAGACCCTAGAGAACCATAAGCAATTGGAACTGGGGGACATACCTGGGGTCATACTGTCTTGTGTGGGTGACTGTCTTGTGTCTGAGGCCGGGTTTAAGCTGGGATCCCCTTGGGTGCTTGGGTGCTTTGTCCACTGTGTCACATGGCTAGCTGATGACATCTTTAGGGTTAAATTGAGGGGTGAAGGGAATTCACTGGGGGAGGGGGAAAGACAGAAGTGAAATCCTACATGAAAGTAACAGGAAAAGGCTCATGGAGTGGAGGAAGAGATGGGAGAGGAGCAGGGCAGTAAATGAATTTTACACTCATCAGAAAAGGCTTAAGGATCTTAAACTCATCAGAGCTGCCTCAAGGAGGGACTAACAGACACACCCAACTGGGTGTAGTAATCTGTTTAATCTGGGCAGTAAAGGAGCCTAACACTCATCAAAATTGGCTCAAAGACATCAATCTCATTAGAATTGGCTCGAGGAGGGAATAATGTATACACTCAATTGGATGGAGCAATCTCTTTAACCCTGCAGGAAAATAGGAGGGGAAGGGGATAAAGGGAGAGGGGCAAAAGAAGGAAGGGCAGACTGGGGGAGGGGACAGACAGAAGCAAATCCTTTTTGAAGAGGGATAGGATGAAAGAAGATGGATAATAGAATAAATATCATGGGGAAGGGAATAGGATGGAAGGAAAACAGTTAACAATAGTAATCATGAAAAAGAGAAAAGGGGGGAAAATTGTACAAAAATTTTTATAGCAACTCTTGGTGGAGGATAAGAATTGAGAATCAAGGGAATGTCCATCAATTGAGGAATGATGGAAAAAGCTGTGTTATATGATTGTAGTGGAATGGTGTTGTGCTACAGGAAATGACAAACAAGATGATCCCCTAAAAACCTGGAAAGACTAATGAACATTGATGTATAGTGAAGTGAGCAGAGCTGGGAAGACATTGTGTGTAGTGACAGCAGTATTGTTCAATGAGCAATTGTGAATGACTTAACTACTCTCAGCAGTGCAATGATCCAAGACAATCCCAAGGAACTAATGAGGAAGCTTACTATGCACCCCTATAGAAAGAACTGATAAAAAGAACACTTGTGGATTGTACATATATAACCTGATTGTGATCTTGTGGAAGGGGGAGGAAAGGGAGGGAAGGAGGAAGGAGAAAAAATAAGACAAAAACAAAAACAAAAACAAAACCATGTGGGGCCATCTCCAGTTGTCCTTATATATATCTTGCCACTAGACCCAGATGGGTTTGGAGGAAAGAGTGAGGTTGCTGAACTTGCACAGCCCTCCCTCACTTAAATCCAATTCACTGCAAGTCATGATATCACCCTGAGGTCATGACCCTTTTTGAGAATGAAGGACAAACAAAACTGTTTTATACTTTTTTAACTGCATTGTTCTCATTTGTGCAAAGGCTTTTTATTTTTATATTAATTATCTATTTTGTCTTTTATGATCTCTTCTATCTCAGTAAATTAAAATAATTTTTCCCCATACATAGATGCATTTATCCTTCTATTCTCTTGTATTTTTAGTGGGACTTATAGTTAAAATGTCCATTTTTAATTAATTGTGGTATATTGTATAAGTTGTTTCTTTAAATCCACTTTTCTCCAAATTGTTGTCCTAAGTTACTCAGTGTTAATGAATATGTGTTTTTTTCCCAGTAATTTATGTTTTTGAGTTTGTCAAATACTAGATTGTTCTGAGCATTTACTTCTAAATTTTCTTTGTCTAATCTATTTTCCCTGACCTTCTTTTCTATTTTTAATCCTGTAGGAAATAATTTTGATAAGTACTGAAATTAGGTAATGCCCATGGTTTTTTTTTTATTATTTTGCTTGCCATTATTGACTTCTCCCCTCTCTATGAATTACATTATTTTGTTTAATTCTATAAAGTATCACATTGAGGATATGTCAAAGACATGGCCATTTGATGAGATCCTAGATATTTAAAACACTTTGTTGTTACTTTAAATTAAATTTCTCTTTCTATCCATTTTTCTGGGTTTTGATTTGAATATACATGAAAGTCAATGTTTTAATGTAAATGTATTTCTATTCTTCTACATTACTCAAATTATTTATCATTTCAGTTTTGGTTTTATTATCTTTGATTTTCTAAATAAACCATTATATTATCTGCAAAAAGAAATGGGGGGCTTCCTCTTTGCCAGAAATTCCCTGAATTTCTTTTTCTTCTTGCTATAGTTACCATTTCTGATACTATGACAAATAGTGATAGTGTTGGATCCTTGCCCCTCCACTACCTGTATCCCATATTCCATTTCAAGTAATGGTAGTTCTTGATATTAGATAGATGCTTTTAAAAAATCATATTAAGGAACTATATCTGTAATATATGTTACTTAAATATTCTTAACACAATGGTGTTATGTTTGGGGTTGGGTTTTTTGCATTTATTGATATACTATAATCACATTTTATAATTGTATTAATATGTTTTGTGCCAATAGCTTTCATAATTGTAATTTGTCATCGAGTTATCATAATATTGGTCAAAAGGAACTATTTTTAGTTCATTAATGATATGATGCCATGGCTTTCTTTCTCACTCTATCATTTGGGTACCAAGACCTTATTAGTCTCATATACCAAACTTGGTTATTTCCTTTTTCCATTTTTGAAAATTATTTAGCTAGTATAGCAGTTACTTTTTCTTTAACTATCTAGTAATATTTATTGATAAAATTCACAAATAAAATCATAAGATTTGCTTCTAAATCTGGAATTTTTTTCATTTTCTTTTATTCTTCATTCACTTCTATCACTGCACTGTATTGTATTATCTTTGGCATTCTCTTCAGAATTATTTTTTTAATTGTTCTATGGTTTGGCCTTTGGCGTACTTATTTTGGAGGTATGACTCAATTGCTAGCCATAATGTACTTGATGTCCATTTTAAAAGGTAGCACTTTTAAGAGATAATAGTATATCTACTTCCATAATAAGTAAAGGACTTCAGGGAGAGGGGGGGTGCAGCTAGGTGGTACAGTGGATAAAGCACCAGTCCTGGATTCAGGAGTGCCTGAGTTCAAATCTGGCCTCAGACACTTGACACTTACTAGCTGTGTGACACTGGGCATATCACTTAACCCCCACTGCCCTGCAAAAAAAAAAAAACCCCAGAAAACAAAAAACAAAACAAGAAAAAAAAATAAGTAAAGGACTAGGACATTCATTCCATTCTTTAAAGTCAGGTAGACTGAGATGAGCAGAACCAGTAGAACCATTTACATAGTATCAACAATATTATAAAGATAATCAATTATGAAAGACTTAGTAACTGATTAATAAAAAGATCCACCACAATTCCAAAGGACTCATGATGAAAAATGCATTCTTTTAAGGCATGGTTACCGTGGTAAAGTTCTGTTTCATAGTTGGTTTTCATGCCAAAGTTTTCTTTACAGCTGGGTTTTTATGTAAGAATCAATGTAAGTATTGATTTTATCAAATACCCATCTTTTTTCAGGATAGAATAAGCTCAGCTTTTCTTGATAGGCACTTTTGCACATTTTATTTTTATCTTGCTTATCACATTCCAATTTCTCCTTTCATTTCATATCCTCAATGAAAAGTCTTACATGACGTGGATTGGTTTTGCTGTTATTGGTATAAGATTAGATTTACCTTAGCTACTTTAAATAATCTCTCTTTGTTACACTGAGTAAAAATTTGGGGTTCTGCTCTGACAGCATCCTATGCATTCTATCAACATCCATTTTGCTTTCTCTTTCTTTTCAACATTTCAAGGGGATGTTGTTATATGATTTCTTTAAATATAACATAATTATTACAATAAATATACCATTTCCTTAAACATAAGATTCTTTGAGTCTTCATATTTTCCCAGGAGACCAATAAGCCTTAAGTTTTTTCAAAAATATTTGTCTTTTACTCAATTACCAAATTTATAGGGATTTTAAAATCATTTTCTAACTGTTCTGTCTTTTGTTTACATTTTGTTTTGTAATTTGTTCTACCACTGTTGTTTCTCCATTATCCATCTACTTATGAACTATTGTATTCTTCAGAGAATCTACAAGTTTATTAAAATTTTCCATAGTTTTTCTAAATTATCAAGTCACATTTTCTATTATTTTTCATTATTATTAATAATAATAATAATAATAATTGTTTACATTTATATAGTACTTTAGAAATATTATCTCATCCTTACAACAACCCTGGGAGGTAGATACTATAATTATCCCCATTGTACTGTTGATGAAACTGAGGCAGAGAGAAGTTAAGTTCCCCAGGCTCACACATCTAATGTCTGAAGCTAGATTTGAACTTGGGTATTTCTGAACCCAATGCTCTATCCATCACACCACCTAGGTGGCTACTGAGTTCATATCCATCTTTAAAGGTACTAGAATGATTTTTTTGTTTGTTTAGCTTATTAACCAGGATGAAGATTCTTATGGTTTATCAAGTTTTACTCTGTAGTATCTTCTAGTTGAGGTACCCTTCTTCTGGGCAGGGGTCTCTCCTCAGTTCTCATAATATCATATTATTGTATTAAGCCCCACCCCCTTTTAGCCTTACTAATTTTTTCATTTGCTCTTTTAATTTTTTTCTTCAAGATCACTTTCCAAGATATCTCTCCTTTACCCTTTTTATTTTGCTTTATTTTTCTTCTATTACTTTATTTTGAACTTTAATTTTTTTTTGAGATGATAAAGAGGGAACTGGACTTAGTTATGACTGTTCACTCAGCTATCTTATTATAAATACCCTCTTTCAGCTCCATGTTATCTATTTCTTTCTGAACATGCCCTCTGTGTTTTCATACACAGCACTGATAAAGAAATTGAGCAGGATAAGGCATACCCCTGTTGTGTTTCTATGTTACTTTCCCCTTCAAAAGTATTCAACCTATACATTCCTTAAAGCCAGTTGCTTCCCCATTGTTCTGTGACATAAGGTCAGTGTAACCTGAGAGAGAAATGTGTTCCATGTTTTGGAGTACTAGGGATAGATGTGTTGGTAGATGCCAAGAAACATAATTTAACTACCCTTTGTCTACTGCTCAGTAAAGCTGGCCATGGGTATTTTCCTTAGACCTTTCAAAATGCTGAACCAGACATAAAAATAGCTCCAGCTGCTTTGCATTCATATTTTGTTCCTTATTTTTAGAAGACTATTATTAATATTTTATCATTTAATTATTAATTCTACTTCAAATATGTGATTAGCTGTACCGAATTCAATCAGCATTTGTACTACATTTATTTGGACTGGTTTGTGTGTAGATGTAGCCCATATAGAGGGCTTTGTTTTCATGCTTCTTATGTTGATGAAAGTCTACAAAGGGCTATGAGTGAAAGAACAAAGTCATCACCCAAATTTCATTCATTTAGGAAAGATTTCCTGGGTGGGTCGGTGGGGGGTGATATCTGAGTGATGTCACCAAATGTTGGAGGAGGGAAAAAATGAACTACTCCAATACTCCTCCTTGTTAGTGTTTACTCTTTCCTCAGTGCAACTTAATCACTTTAGACCTTTTTAAAAGAAAACAAAAAACAAAACAAGTATTTATTAATCACCTATTACATGATTACATGCCAGGTTAATGTACTAAGTCCACTGTAAATATTATTTCATTTTATTTCAACAACCCCAAGAATTAGTTGATTTGATTATCCCCAATTTATAGATGAGAAAACTGAGGCAAATAGCATTAAATGACTCAACTAGGTTCACACAGCTAGTGTTTGAGGTCAGATTTGAATTTAGATCTTCCCGAGTCCCCAATCCAGGGCTCTATCTCCATGCCATGCATCTGCCTCTTATTTACTTTATACCTGCTATAGGGTCATGCTGTTACATTTCTAACAACTGGTTCTCTGGGGGGGGGGGGGGTGTGGGGGGAGTACACGTGGCACACTTTTAAATTTAATCTGGATTATTAATATTTTCTCTATCACTTTCTTAAGTCTAGACAATCAATCAGATAATACATAAAGCCCTGATTAGTAGCATTTTCTGATTTCTTGGGTATAAATACTCATAATTTAACAATCAGAGCCTATACAAGCTGGTTCCAGCACACCCTTGCATTTTATATACCCCAATTAAGCTCCCTGAGGGAAGAGACTAAGCCATTTTTGTCTCCAATGCTGAAGATAATGCAAGGTCACACGATCTGCTTAATAAATGTTTGTTGAAATGAATGAGAGTGAATTGGTTATTGAGTTTCTCTAGCCTAATTCTTACCTGTCCTTTACAGTTTAGCTCATGAAGCTTTCCTTGATTTATACCAGTAGAAGGAATGTTCCTCTCTTTACTCTCCTCTAGCTCTTTGTACTGTTAGTATAGACATTTAACATTATCTCTTTTTTAGTAGTTATGGTGTGTAGAGTATCCAGCATAGGGCTTTGCTTACTGTAGGTGCTTAGCAAACTTTTCTAGACAGACAGAAGGAAGGAAGGAAGGAAGGAAGGAAGGAAGGAAGGAAGGAAGGAAGGAAGGAAGGAAGGAAGGAAGGAAGGAGGGAAGGAAGGAGGGAAGAAAGGATTAGAGGCCGCTGGGTGGTGCAGTGGAGAGAGCACTAGGCCTGAAGGCAAAAACACCTGAGTTCAAATCTGACCTCAGATACTTGTTATCTATGTGACCTTGGGCAAATCACTTAACCTCTGCCTCATTTTCCTCAACTGGAAAATGGGGATTTTAATAAGCACCTACCTCCCAGGGTTGTTGAGAAGATCAAATGAGATAATATTTTTAAGGTATGTAGCATAGTACTTGGCACATGTAGGTGCTATGTAAATGTTAATTATTATTACTATATAGTTGGGGGTTTTTTTTGTCTTATTTTCTGGTGTTTTTTTGGGTGGGGTGGGGGTGGGGCAATGAGGGTTAAGTGACTTGCCTAGGGTCACACAGCTAATAAGTATCAAGTGTCTGAGGTCAGATTTGAACTCAGGCCCTCCTGAATCCAAGGCCCATGCTTTATCCAGTGCGCCACCTAGCTGCCCCACTATATAGTTTTAATGTAATTTTCTTCACCTTTATTCCCATCTTATCACTAATTTATTTGTATCTGTAAGTTTGTTTATTTATTTATTTTTTGTGGGTCTGTGGGGTTAAGTGACTTGCCCAGGGTCACACAGCTAGTAAGTGTCAAGTGTCTGAGGCTGGATTTGAACTCAGGTACTCCTGAATCCAGGGCCAGTGCTTTATCCATTGTGCCACCTAGCTGCCCCTGTATCTGTTAGTTAATATAATAGTTTAGACTTAGCATGTCTACAGCTCCATCAATGACCCCTCTCCCTCAACCCAAAAGACATATACCAACAAATTCACACATTCTCTGTTTATAAACCTGCAACAGAATCCCAGAATTTCAGATTTGGAAGGAACCTCAGAGACTACTCATTCCTCTCTACACATGACCAGAAATCTACTCTGCAACCTCATCAGTAAGAAGTAATATAGGGGCAGCTAGGTGAACACTTACTAGCTGTGTGACCCTGCCAAGTGACTTAACCCCAATTACCTCATCAAAAAAAAAAAAAAGAAGTAATATAGCTATCGTTTACATTTAATCCTCCAGTGATAAGAAATCACTGCCTCCTAGGGAATTCCATTTTTCTTTGTGAAAGATATCATTTGGGGGGGGGGGCAGGGCACACAGCTAGTAAGTGTCAAGTGTCTGAGATCAAATTTGAACTCAGATCCTCCTGAATCCAGGGCCAGTGCTTTATCCACTGCACCACTTAGATGCCCCCTCAAAGATATCATTTTAATGATTTTCCCCCTTTAGCAAGCTGATATTTGCCTCCTTGTAACTTCTACTCATTGCTCCCACTTCTGGCTTCTGAGGCTGAATGGAGCAATTGACAGAATCCCAGAATTTCCACCTTGAAAAGATTCTCATCTTCCATATAATCCAACCCATCCCCTAGAAGAATCCCAACCATAACACACTAGAAGAGTGACCATACAACCTCTGTCTGAAGAACCTCAGTGAGGAGAAGTCTCCAGTTCTAGTAGTCCATCCCACTTTTATATTGACCTAATCATTGGGAAGCTTTTTTCTGACATTGAACTTTAATTTGTCTCATAACTTCGGTTCATTGCCCCTGATTTTTCTCTGTGAACAGAAATCTATAAAACCGAATCCCACTTCTACATACTAGCCCTTTAAATATCTGAAAGTAACTTCATTTCCCTCTCAAATTTTATTTTCTCTAAGCTAACTATTCCCACCTTTTCTAACCAATGGACTCAAAAACGTTCACCATTCAAGTTGCTTTAATCCTCTGGATCCTTTCAAGCTTACTAGTGTTATTTCTAAAATGTGGTACCCAAATTTGAACGGAATATTCTAAATTTGATCTGAACTGGGGCAGTGTATATTGGGTTTTACACACAAATAGATCTCTTTATTCTAAGAAGCTATACTTTTTTATTTTTAACTTTTTTTTAACATAGCCCAAAATCATTTCCAGGCAACTAGATAGTGCAGTTGATAAAATGCTGGGCATGGAGTCAGAAAGACTCATCTTTCTGACTTCAAATTCAGCCTCAGATACTTTGGGTGATGCTGAACACATCATTTAACCCTGTTTGCCTCAGTTTCCTCATCTGTAAAATAAGCTGGAGAAGGAAATGGCAAACCACTCCAGTATCTCTGCCAAGAAAACCCCAGATGGGGTCAACTGAAGAGTTGGACATGACTGGTACAACTGAACAATGACAAATATCACTTTCATTTCTTGGCCACTACATCACATTGCTGATTTATACTGAGCATGCAAATTCTCTTAAATCCTGAAATATTTTTTGATAATCTACTTTGTAACCAAGCCTTCCCCATATGATACTTATGCAGTCATTCTTTTGTATCCAATTATAATATGTTCCATTTACAATTTTACTAATCTTAGCTTCTTCTAAAGCCTTAAGCTTGAGTATCACCTCATGTATGAGTCTTTTTCATGACTCTACAGCTGCTAGTACCTCCCTTGCAAATTGAATTTTGTATACATCTTGAAAATATGTGTATGTGTAGGGAGACTCTGGACTCACTCTAGAGAACGTCTAGCTGTATGACCCCTTCAGGGTTGTGAGGGATCTTCCTTTAGTCCTGTTCCTGATTTCTGGACCTCAAAATCATGCTTCTGATATCATCTCATGGAATTTCCCTTACCTCCTGAGACCTCCCTGCCTTGGAGCAGCCTTCTTATCTTGGACAATCCTTTTATAAAACCTACCCCAGTCTCCTATGGGTGAATTCTTATTGAGGTCTCCATTTTATGTAGGGGTCCAAGCTGGGCAGCCTTAATTCCTCTCCCATCATGTTCCTAATTTTCTAGACTCCACAACTAGCCTCTTTCCCCAACCATCCCTGCCCCCTCTCCATGACACATACTTCTATATCTTCCCTACTCTCTCTTTTGTGTGTGTATGTATCTTCTCCTATTTGAATGTAGGTTCCTTGAAGACAGGGATTGTCTTTCTTTTTGCTTGTATACCCAGTGCTTAGTATAGTTTCCTCCCTACCTCCCTTCCTTCATACTTTCCTTCCATTTTTCCCTAAGGGGCTAGGGATATCTTTCTCTAATGCTACTGATTTGAGCCCCCATTCTAGTGTGTTATTCCCCATATCAACTGTCAGTACTTAGTGTCTCCATTTTATTTAACCAATTAATAGCAATTAGATTTTATTAAAGGACATTTACTGTAAATAAATAAATAGTAAGAAATAGTATACCATCTCAGGCTAAAATTCTAGCTATGATGTCTAAAATCTAATGAGTGGTTGCCCCAAATTAGAAGCTTTAGCAAGAGTTTAGACTTTTAAGAATTTATTAAAGAGCAATCAGGGGTAGGTGAGGAGAGAGAGAGGTAATAGATATAACTATTTCTAAGAGACCCCATCATCCGACCTCTATAAACTGAGGTCAGGAACCCAAAAGACCCAATGCTTCCTTCCTCCTCCCAGAAGCCTCTTCTCTAACGGGAAACAGGGCCGTCCACATACACAGAGATCCAAGCTAATTGGTTTTTAGCCCTGATTGACAAGTCCCACAGGTGGTTCTACAAAAGTAACTTCCAGATGCTAAAGCCACCTGGGCTTCCCTCAGGCCAGAGCTCACAATATTCCTCCAAGCCGGGGGGGGGGGGGGGGGGGGGGGGGGGGGGGTGTCATTCCAACTCTCACAAGCCCTGATCACTGGGAAGACTAGATTCAAATTTAAAGCAGTTTCTAACTGTGCATACCTTTTAGTCCACTCTGCTACTACTTTCTGTTTTATGGCAGAGTTCATCCCATTCACATTCACAGTTAATATTACTGTCTATTTCCTCCATTCTATTTACCCCCTTTGTCCATGTTTCCCCTTCTTTCAATCTATTCCTCCTCACCAACTTTTTGCTTCTTACCCCTGCCTCCCCCAGTCTGTCCTCCCTTTTATCAGCCCCCCTTCCTTTTCTTTGTCCCTTTCTCCCCTGCTTCTGACCTCCCTTCTATCAGTGCACCCCTTTTCACCTTACCCTTTTATTTTGCTAAAGAATAAGCTAAATTTCTCTATCTAAATGAACGTATATGTTATTCCCTCTTTGAACCAAATCTGATGACAATAAGGTTGAAACAATGCTCACCCCTCCCTCCTTTCCCTCTATTGTAATAGGTTTTTTGCACCTCGTAATATGATGTAATTAACCCCATTCCACCTTCCCTTTCTTCTTCTTCCCATAAACTCCTTTTTTTCACCCCTTAATTTTCTATATATCATTATGTCAAAGACAATTTTTATTTATACCCTCTGTGTTTATTCCTTCTATCTGCCCAAATATTCTCAAGAGTTATAAGTATTATCTTCCTGTGTAGGGATGTAAACAGTTTAACCTTATTGAATAACTTTTTTCCCTTGTTTACCTTTTTTAAACTTCTCTTGAGTCTTGTATGTTAAGATCGAATTTTCTATTCAGTTCTGGTCTTTTTACAGGAAACCTTGAAAGTCCCCTATTTCACTGAATGTCCATCTTTTCCTCTGAAAGAGAATGTTCTGTTTTGCTGGGTACTTGATTCTTGGTTGCAATCGAAGTTTCTTTGCCTTCCAGAATATCATATTCCAAGCCTTGTGATCCTTTAATGTTGAAGCTGCCAGGTCTTGTGCAATCCTTGCTGTGGCTCCATGATATTTAAATTGCTCCTTTCTGGCTGCTTGGAGTATTTTCTCCATCTGATGATTCTGGAATTTGGCTACTATATTCCTTGGAGTTTTCCTTTTGGGGTCTCTTTCAGGAGGTTATCAGTGGATTCTTTCAATGATGATTTTATACTCTAATTCTATAATATCAGGGTAGTTCTACTTAATAATTTCCTGGAATATGGTGTCTAGACCTCTTTTTTTTGATCATGGCTTTCAGGCAGTCCAATGATTCTCACATTGTCTCTCCTGTATCTATTTTCCAGGTCAGTTGTCTTTCCAATGAGGTATTTCACATTTTCTTCTGTTTTTTCATTCTTTTGATTCTGTTTGACTGATTCCTGGTGTCTCATGGAATCATTACCTTCCATCCTTTGAATTTTTAAGGCATTGTTTTCTTCAGTAAGCTTTTGCAAATCCTTTTCCATTTGGTCAAATTAATTTTTTGGGGAATTGTTTTCTTCAGTCAATCTTTGTGCTTCCTTTTCCAAGCTGCTGATTCTTTTTCATAATTTTCTTGTGTTGCTTCCATGTCTGTCCCCATTTTTTCTTCCACCTCTCTCAATTGATTTTTAAAATCATTTTTGAGCTCTTCCGAGAAGGCTTTTTTGTCTTGAGACCAATGCATCTTCCCTCTTAAGACTCCACATATAGTCAATTTGAAAGTATTGTCCTCATCTGAGTTTGTGTTTAGCTCTTCCATGTCGACACAGAATCTCTCAATGGTGAGAGCTCTTTTTTGTTTCTTACTCATATTGCATCTTATTTTTTTAAAGTTGAGGTCTGCTCCTGGGGCAGAAGGTTCACTGTTTCAAGCTTCTCATACTGGGGGATGGGGGCTATGTCACTGGCTTTCTATTCTGAGGCCTCTATGGCTTGTGGATTTATCACCACTCTGGGCTTGCTCCCTGTGCTTGCTCCAGGTGCTGAGATGGTCAGGCCCATTCATGCCTATCCCATGGTTGGCTCTCTAACTGGCAGCCTGCCCTCTCTGCTGGTGCTGGTGGATCTCACAACTGGCCTACTGTACCACCAGCTTGCTGAGCCAGGATCAAGGAGCCTCAGTTGCTCTGCTGTGGCCAAGAGCTTCCTGCTGACTTGCCCAGACCCCCTCCATGCTGTGCTACTGTCTGAGCTGAGCTATGCTTCCCTTTTGCCTGAGTGAGACCAACCTTCCTGAAGTCTTCTAAATTATCTCAAGTTGGAAGATTGTGTCTCTCTGTCTTTTTGTAGGTTTTGTAGTTTCAGAATCCATTTAGAGATTTGATTTAATGTTTTTTTTGAGGGAAACTTGGGAGAGCTCAGGCAACTTCCTGGCTTCTCTCTGCCATCTTCGCTCCTCTCTTGTGTATACCTCTTTATTTAGAAATACTACTACTAGATCTGTATCCCAAAGAGAGCAAAGAAAAAGGAAGAAAGGACCTATATGCACAAAAATGTTTACGGCAGCTTTTTTTGTGGTGGCAAAGAATTAGAAATTGATAAATGCCCATAATTTGGGAAATGACTAAACAAGTTGTGATATATGATTGTGATGGGTTACTATTGTGCTGTAAGAAATGATGAGGGGGATGGTTTCAGAAAAACAAACAAACCTTGGAAGACCTATAAGAATTGATGCAGAATGAAGTGAGCAGAACCAAAAGATCACTGTAAATAGTAGCAGCAATATTGTAACAATGATCAACTGTCAAAGACTTTAGCTTCTCTCATCAATTCAATGATCCAAAACAACTCCAAAGGACTCATGATGAAAAATGCTGTCTACGTTCAGAGAGAGAACTGATGGCCTTTAAGTGCAAACTGAAGAATCTTTTTTTTTCTTTTTCTTGCTTGCTAATATGGAAAATGTTTTGCATGATTTCACATGTTTAATTGATATCATATTGCTTGCCTTCTCTATGGGTAGGGGAGGTGTTGGAGGGAAAGAGAATTTGGAACCCAGAATTATAAAAAATGCCAAAAAATAAATAATGCTTTGTTAAAAAGTTATTTTAAAAAGCAATCATCCCACCAAATTCACTACTAAAATCAGGGTAATCAATGATGAATGGCTTTGGCTCCTATTTGGCTGCCTTTGATGTATGCTAGGTCAGACAGGTTGCTTGGGATTTCACTCATCATCATCTTGGCTCTTCACAAATCCCAGTATAGACTCTAACTCCCAGACTTCTGGCAGTTGTTATTTTGAGGCTCACAAGGTTGTATCCATCTCCCCTACTCCTTCAGGAAAGAACAAAAGCAAAGAGGCAAAGAACAGTGGCCCATTTTCACAGACTTCCTATCAGCTCCATGAGGTAGTTCTCAGAGAAGGAGGACCGGGAACCTCTCTCCATCTAGAGAAAGTTTATCTTTTTCACTTCAATGCAGTTAGGCAGGAGAAGAGAAGAGGCTTGTTTTGGCAGTTGGTGTCTTTTGAATGCATCCCTGCCCCAACTCAGTAGCCAATCAAAGGTTCATCTCTTTTCCATGTTGTTAGCAGGCTGGAATTAATCATAAAATTCTGGCAATTGTGGCACACATGTGACAAGTCCATGTGGGGGTTGGATCATCTGAGCACACTAGACTCATTGCCCAGCATCCCTATGACATATATCTATGTTATCTCCCTTTATTTAGAGAATATGAGATCCTTGAGAGCAAGAACTTGCTCACCATTTATCCATATATCCCCAGTGTTAGCATTTAGTAGGTACTCAAAATAATGTTTGATTTATTGATTTATATATCCTTATTTAATTCCATCTTTTAGAGCCAGTCTAATGCTCTAGCCTATTAATATCTTTTTGAATCCTAGCTCTATGATCCAATGACCTCACCCCCTCTCCTGGTACTTGGCCTTTTGCACATTTGATAAGTGTTCCATTTATGCCTTTATCTAGATCAGTGGTTTCCAAGCTTTTTTGATCACATACCACCATAAATATTTTTTTAAAGATCACTAAGCTCAACATATGTACATTTATTTGTGTGTAAATTATGTAATGCACTATTGTAATAAAGAATTATGTACATCACAAAATAGGGCAGCTAGGTGGCAGAGTGGAGAGAGTGCCAGACCTGGAGTCAGGAGGACCTGAATTCAAATCTGACCTGACACTTACTAGCTTTGTGACCCTGAGGAAGTCACTTAACCTTATTCGCTTCAGTTTACCTCTAAAATGAGCTGGAAAAAGAAATGTCAAATCACTCCAGTATCTTTGGCAATAAAACTCCAAATGTTGTCATAGAGGGTCAGACATGACTGAAACAACTCAACAACCAATATAACAAAACACACACAAAAATGGAAACTTTAAAATTATATAATAAATTTGAACTAAAGAACATTTTAAAATATTTTCTTTTTTAAGGAAAGGTATTGGACCAATAATTTCAATGATATAGGGAATTTCAGGATGAGGAAACTACCTCTACTAGTTTAGTCTGGCACTTTCTGTAATGTTTATAGTTTTAGAGAGTTTCCTAAGAGCAGCACTAAGAGGTTAAGTGACTTCCCCAAGATCATACAACCAGTGTATGAAAAGCAAGACATGAACCTAGATCTTCACAACCAGATCTTAATCCACAATGGCATGTTGGATCTCTTTATTAATTCTTTATTAATGATACAAAAAATCCTTTTGTTTTTGAGAGCAATATGATTGACTATGATATGATGTTTTGAATAATCATTCCATTTACCATGGGGTATAAGGTGGATGTGTAGATAATAATTGTTAGTTAATTCATTTAATTTGATCGATGTAGCTAGCTGAGCAGCTGATCTTTTTGGATACTTTATTATTGAATGATGCTAGATATAGCAATTGATTATAGGTCATGACAGTCAGTGAATAGAACAGCTTTTCCACAGGAATCCTGTTTCTTGTGTTTATTCTACAGCTATTCAATGCAAGACCAATGATCAATGCAAAACCAGTGGTCACTGATTTCAACTCATTAGGAAATTTTCAATGTAAATCAATTGCTCTTTATGTGGTTCTGCTTAATGGAAGGTATCAGACTTTATTTTCTTTTTTATGTCTGGATAGTTTACTTGTCATTTTTTATGAATATGAGGAATAGCAAGACCAGTTTGACCTGACTGAGGCATTCAGGAAGAGGAGGAATGTCTATGCATATACACATATAAATACACAATTTGTGCATACACATATATGTTACATATTTGTGTGTATATGTGTATTATGGAAATAGCATTTAAAGGGAATTAGGAGAAACTTTATGCAGGAGATGGTGTCTGAGCTGTATTTTAAAAGAAAAGAGGGAGTCTATGAGGTAAGGGAAATGAAGTGGTGCATTCCAGGTAGGGAGAATGTCCAGTATAAAGTCACTAAGATAGGACATGGAGTGTCATGAGTGAGAAAACACTAGTTTGGTTGGATTATCAAGTACTATAGGGAGAGTAATGTTCATTGGGGCTGGAAAGGCAGTTTGGAGCCAGGCTATGAAAGCCTTAAAATACCACAGTGTTTTCCATTGGCAATAGAGGTAAAACAAAACAAAACAAAAAACAATGGACTTTGAGTACATGGGTGGGTGGAGTGATATGACCTGATTTACATTTAGGAAAATCACTTTGGCAGCTGCATAGACAATAGATTGAAATGGGACTGAGACTTGAGGCAGGGAGACCAATTAAAATGCCATAATGATTGTCCAGGTGTGAGGTGATGAGGGCTGGAGCCAATAAGGTGGTGGTTGTGTGAGTGGAGAGATGAAGACAGAGGAGCGACTTGGAGATTGAAAAGATAAGATTTGGCAACTGCTTAGGGATATGAGGTGAGTGAATGTGAGAAGTTAAGAATGATGCCAAGATTGAGAACCTGGATGATTGGAGGGATATTGGGGCCCTCAATAGAAATAGGAGAGTTCAAAAGAGAAGAGGATTTTCAAAGAAAGATAATATAATGAGATCTGAAATTTAGATCACAACCCACCCATGCCTGCTTAACTTGTGTGACTCATTCTAACCCACCCCAAATTGAAAGGGAGTGGAACAGGGTTCTTATTCACAGATTATTGCCCCAGAGCAGAGAGGCTATCCTTCAAGGAGTGCCTCCCACAGCCACAAAGTTATCTGGCAAGCAGGTGGTGGGGATGCCAGAGGAAAGGGGAATTTTCCCAATGGCACCTTGACAGCTCCTGTTGCAGGTACCTAGGTTGTCGTTAGGTTAAAGTGCTCTAAAAGGACAATGCCCCAGCACAGAAGGAAGAAGGGTGAAAGCTTGTATGGTTGTGAGAGAGAGTAGAGTAGGGAAGTATTGGGTTGTAATGGGTACATGGTCAATATGATTGTGCGTGACTTGATCACAGGGAGTGGAATGGAACCTTTCTTTTCAACCTCCAAGTAGTTCATTACACCACTAGGGGACAGTTCCATGGTATTATTTTGAAGTCCATTGATATAGCTCATTGATAAATATTTTACATAGCTTATGATCAAACACAGATCCCTGAGGCATTCCATTGGAGACCTCCAAGTTGACATTAAACTATTAATAACTCCTCTTTGAGTATTGCTATTTAATCCCAAATCCATCGAATTGTATTATTATCTAGACCAAATCTCCACCTTTTATACAAAATAGTATGTAATTCAATATAAAATGATTAACTGAAATCTAGAAAATTTTATCTATAGCATTCCTCTGATCTGACAACTTAGCAACCCTGTCCAAAAAGGGAAATAAAACTACCAAAAAAAGAAAAACTATTATATTTTGATATGACCTGTTCTCTGTGAAGCCATGCTGCCTTCCTCCCACCCCCATTGCTTCCTCTTTTTGATATTCACTGAGCCTGAGCAAATCACTTCACCCTGTTTGCCTCAGTTTTCCTCAGTAAAATGAGGTGGAGATGGAAATGGCAAACCACTCCAGTATCTTTGCCTAGAAAACCCCAAAAGGGGTCATGAAGATTCACAAATAATTCAATGACAAAATGAGCATAATCTTCCAGCTCTTTAATGAGACAATCTAGAATTTCCCCAATAAAGTCAAGCTTACTGTTCTATAGTTTTCATATTCTCTCTCCTTCTCCTTTCTGACTATTAAGAGGCTACTTCTCCACCTCTTATTGATCTCTTAAATGGCATTGACAGTGGCTCTGTAATCACATCTACCAGTCCTTTCAGATCTTATTGTCTTGGCCAGGTGACTTGACTTCAACAACTCACTTTCTTCTTACTTATCTTGGGTATCAACTCCCTGTTATTTTTTGTTGTTGTTCTTTTCAGTGCAAAATTGCAAAGGTCACTCTCCCTTCCCAGTCTCTTGTTTTTAGAAGAAGAAGATTCAAATTCACGCATCCTGAATTGATTAGGGTAGGCTACATTGCCCACAGTATATTCCGATGAGTAGGCTGCCTGGAGCTTGTCATGGTCCATTAGATATGAGTTCAACACAGAGAGACCAGAAAGCCAAAGGACTATGGAGTAGCAGTATATTTGTGTGTGTGTGTGTGTGTGTGTGTGTGTGTGTGTGTGTGTGTGTGTGTGATAGAGAGAGAGGGACAGAGAGAGAGAGAGATTTAAAATATATTTTATCATCATGTACTTCGTATCAAAACTGTATTCTGTTACTTATCTAGCCATATTAAACCCAATTTTCACTGTACTGTATTCCAGATAGATACGTTTCTTTGAAACTCAGAGATTTTGTGATCCTGTGACTGTCCTGTACATACAAAGACTGATCATGACAAAAATTGAGAAATGTTCCTGGAACTACTTCCTTCAGTCCTTGAAAGCCCTGGCAGCTGCATTTGGGTGGGGATGTGGTAAAGAGTGAGGGCCAATTGGGTGTGCTTTGTGTCAAGTTTGTGTCAAAGTCTTTTGGGGTTTGAGAAATGTAACACATATTCCCGGAGGCAATGCTATACATAAAGTGTTAGGTTCCCAGGCTAGCCCATAAAAAGGTTAGATTTACTTCATCATATATTTATTTATTTATTTATTTATTTATTTATTTATTTATTTATTATTTTTTTTTTTTTAGTGAGGCAATTGGGGTTAAGTGACTTGCCCAGAGTCACACAGCTAGTAAGTGTTAAGTGTCTGAGGCCGGATTTGAACTCAGGTACTCCTGACTCCAGGGCCCGTGCTCTATCCACTGCGCCATCTATCTGCCCCACATCATATATTTATTAAGCACCTACTATGTGTAAAATCCAGTGTGGGGCACTGATGATACAAAGATGATATGACACAAGCCTTTCCCTCCAAGAACTTACAGTCTACTAGGGGAGAAAGAGCTGGGCCACAGAATTCTGATACAGTGGAGCCGCTGGCCCGGGCGGGCCCACTTCTCAGCGGCACCAACCATGGCAGTGGTGGGCCTGGGGCAGAACTTGGCCAGAAAACTCTGTCCGGTGCCTTGTAGCTTCTGGGCCTCCCAGAGATGTTTGGCCAGCAGCTTCAAGACCTCCCAATTTCAGGTGGAGCTAAGCCAGACGCCACAGAGGAAACTGGACAGTGGGGATCCCCTGTTGTTTGGGAAGCGGTTCACAGACCACATGCAGAATTCTGATACAAATATTTTAAAAATATTTTAGAAGGTCCAGACAAAGTGCTTGGAGAGGGTTAAACATCATGGGAGAAAGAGGAGAAACAGGGAGACAAGCAGAAGGTGAACCCCATTGAGCATTGATCATAGTGTAGAGTTAATTCAGAAATGATAACTGTAACATTACTGTCTGTAGGACCAAGACAAACAGAATGGAATTGAGGAGTGGACAGCTACAAATCCAAGCTGGAAAGTCTCTAGTAGTGGGTGAAAGGCTCTTCCTGAGGCCTAGGGTTTTTGGCCGGAGGGCAGGCATCCCTAGACCCTTACGAGATTCTTCTGACCCTTCAGGAAATCAATACTGACCATAAAGGGGGGCCAGTTGGAGAACATTTGGTTCATCTTTTCATTAATGTTTCTTTCATATCAGGAAGGTAAAGGAATGATGGTGATGTGTATGAGCCTGTCTTACCTCTGGACAGGGGGCCTAGAAGCATTATGGAATCATAGATTTAGGAGAGACTCCAGAGATCATACTAGCGAGTGAGTAAGAGTGAGCTCTCTTACTACGGACCTTTACTGGGATTCAGAAAAGTCCAGGAGATTGGCCCAGATAAGGAGTACCATTCCTCTTGTGTGCCCAGCCTACATATAAGAGAATAGTATCCTCAATGCTCTTCTTAGAGCCGGGTTGGACTTCTAAAAGCTTCTCTAGTCTGTTTCACTGGGAGCTCTCAGGCCTTACTAACCATCACTTGGCCTAGATGGAGGTTGGAGAAGAATTAAAACAGCAACATTTTGTATTTAGAATAGACTGAGAAAGGCACTTGGAGAGAATACTCAACTGTGGGCAAAATGGACTTTAACCACAAAAAGGAGAGAAAGCCAAGCCATCACCTCCCTCTGCAAAGCTGGAAGTAACAAACACTGCTTAGAACCTCAGAATTGCAGCAAGGCCTACTCTGCCCCGCCCCCCCCCCATCCTGCTCTTGGAGGCAGAAGGATATAGTTTATGAAAAAAGGGAGAGTTAATGATTACAGTAATTTAATCCTGTCCATGCTGCCGTTCATTACTTTAACACAAAGACAAAATAGTAGCCTAGGGATTGCTGACGCGGAGGGTTTTTCCTCTCCATGTGGAATGTATATTTATGGACTTTTTCATTTATAGTCTGTGTGTGTTAGAGAATGTGTGGTGTGTGTTACACGGACAGGGAAACCCTCTTATAATGAATCCCAGAGGGTGGGAGAACATGGTGTTGAGTGTGAGCATTCAACCTACCATGTTCCCCACACTCTGATTGACATGGCCCACCCTGGGGAGGCAGCTCACTGGGACACTGGCAAGATGAAATTCCCAGTCAATGGGAAGGCAAATCTGATGCCACTGTTTTGGGGACATGTACATATGCCAAAAATGAACCTGCAACTTCTTACATATTGGTATGTTAAGTGGTATTTGAGGGGAACTAGGAAAACTCTCTGCCCCAAAGCCATCACTTTTTCATTATCTCCTTTCATCTGCCACTCACTGTGCCTGAAATCCCGCCATTAGAGATCTTCATTAGGGCATTGGTCTTGGAGTCAGGAAGATCTGGATTCAAACCTTACCTGCCTGAGGTTATACGCTAGCCATGTAACCTTTCTCAGTTTCTTTATGTGTAAAATGAAGGGATTGGATTTGATAGCCTTTAAGGTTTAGTCAAGTCAACAAGTAAAATTTATCAAGTGCTTATTATGTATCAGGCATTATGCTAAGCACCATGGATATAAACATAAGTAAAGAGAAAGACAGTTTTGGCTTTCAAGGAACTTGCATTTTAATGGGAGAAAACAACACATAAAATAAAGTTGAAAAGGTAAAAGGGAGAAAGCTGTATGAGGTCACAGTGGAAAAGTTCAGAGAAGTATGGTGGACCTGAGCCATTCCTCCAAATGGAGGTTCTGGGAACTCACCAACAAGAAAAGGGATCTGAAGGGGAGAATGGAAAAGAAAGATAAAGCATGATGGTAAAGTCTGTGGAATGTGATGTCCCCTCCACATCCGAACTATAATCCCCTGAACTTGTCCAAAGTCACATAGGTAGAAAGGATAGAATTTGGAGCAATGGGTGGATGTTGCAGAAGGATTAATTTCAGGTTGATATAAAGACAAAGTTCTGGACAGTTAGAAATGGCTGAGATAATAGTAAGCCCCTTATCACTCCAGAACTTCATCCCAAGCCTAGATGGGTCCATTTTCTGGGATGGTAAATGAAAGCTTAGAGGATATCTGAGGTCTCTGCCACCTCTGATAGTCTGTGATACTTTGAAAATGCAAGGATGCTTGCAGGATATACATTAAGCTGCTGCTATTGGTCACTGGTCATTTGCAAAGTAAGTATGATGTAGTTTATCAAACTCTTCCATCATATCTGGTAACACCTCTGCCTATGAGGCTAGGGAAAGGGGGGGAGTCTGGAGTGTGGCCACAGTGGGGATCCCTAGGTGCCTTCTAGACAATGTAGGGGCATTAAATGTATGGAAACAGAGTATAAAAGGTCAACTTTACTGATGTTATGGTCCCTTAGGTCCCATTCTGTGGCTGTTGAGAGGAGCTGGAGCAGCTTGTCCTTGGGTGTCATTCTGTCTTTCCCACTCCCTAGGAAATGAAAAGAAGCCAGCCTCATTGAGTTGTTCCCAGGGATGTCCCTTTCTGTAATTAGAAGCTGTAGATAGGAAGGACAGAGTGATCCCTGAGGTTACTGGAGCATTCAAGGGTCACTTAAGCCATAGTTTGTTGCAGACCAGATTAAGAACTGGATGAATGCTTAAAGTTCATTTATGCCAACTCCCTATTTTATAGAGAAATAGGTTGCAGAGATGTTACATGACTCTCCCCATTTTGCACAGCTTATAAATGGCAAAACCAGGATTCTAACCCAGGCCCTTCAATTCCAAATCTAGTACTTTAGTTTAATCAGATTTAGAGCCAGAGAGGCCATGGTAACCATTTGGTCAGATTCCCTCATTTTAGAAACAAGGTGGCTGAGGCTGGGAGGGATGTGGTGACTAGGCCAAGGTTACACAGACAAGCAGTAGAGCTGTGATTAAAAATCCAGGTCCTTTGACTCTGATTCCCATCAAACCCAGGGGTATCAATACTATCAGCAGGATGATCACTGAACATAGAGGATGACAGTATTTCCTCACTTACACATGTACAGTAGAATCACACCCTCTATAGCACCTTCACAGGGCAATTAACTATGAGAAATGGAAATGATTAAAAATCAATTAAGACATCATTTCTAAAGAAATGGAGGAGAACAGCATTGGGAGTTTTCAGAGATAATTCATTTCCTTTGCAATGTGTCTTTCCTACAAAGCAAACCTAAGGCCATCCATGGTCTTGGCCAGAGAGCTCTGGGAGAAGGATGAGAATACCATTCTAGGAATGCTGTGGTTTTTTTCCTTGTCCCTGACCATTTGCAAGGCTGGTAGAGTTGAAGCAAGTTTCAGACCATCTTAGGAAGAGACCCCTAGTTTCTCTAGACTTTGAATGTGGTGGGTGGGGGTGGGGCATGGAATGCTGTGCTGAAAATGAAACCTTTTGAGGAAACAGAATTAACAATAAGTCTGATAATACTCATTCCATCCATTAACCCTCACAGTGATCTGACTCCCTCCTGATGACCATACATCCCTGTTTCTCATTCGTAGAAACACCTATACCTTCTCTTATAATCTTCATTACACTGGTCCTCGATGGGGAGTCAGAACATTCCTTGCTCCTCACTGTCTCTCCCTTTGTCTTAGTAACTTTTCAATAAGTAATTCATTCACTCAGTCACTTTTCTTCTTCTGAGACCCTCAGAATTAAAATTTTCCACTCAAAATTATGTTATCTGTATTATACTATTTTACCTCCTTCCTTTAGCAGCATCTGACTACCTTCCTCCTCATTTTCTCCACTTTAATATTTCCAAAGTTACCCCCTCAAGCCTCTTAATGTCCTTAAATCCCGTAACCTGTCCCTTCACCGAACTTCAGCCACATATAGGCATGATCATACACTAGATCTTGCCATTAATCACAAGTGTTCTACTCCCCCAATTAAAAACAAACAAAAACACAAAAAACCCCAACAACTCTGACATTCCCTTACCCAACTTAAACTCTGATTATTTCAACTCTCTTTATGGTTCACTTCTCCTATACCTATCCTTTTCTTTTATCGAGATTATCACTCCCTCCCCCTTTGGTCCTTTCGCAAGCCATTACCCCTCCTCTAACTTTGTTTTCCTCATTCTTCAACCTCAATAGTTGGGCCATTTCAATAATTAGGTCTTTAGCCATTTCAACTCTTACAATATCCTTTGCTCTTGAATTCCCTGTCTTTCAGTCCCTACAGCAGTTCTTCTCCTGCCAAACATCAATCTTGGATTACTGCCACCATCCACCTTTTCCACCCCCTCTTCACAAAGTACTGAATAAAGCTAGAGGAAATCCCACAAAGGTGCTGATTAGGCACATTAATGCAAAGCAGTCTTTTTATTCCTCCTTAATTGATTCTCTATCTCACTTCCAGAGAAAAGCTATTCCAAACTTTCTCTTCCCTCCTGATGTCCCCCACACCCCTTCTTTCCCCTCCTTTCTAGCTGACAACCCTGCCTCTTACTTTACTGAAAAAACATAATTGAGGCCATTCAGAAGGAGCTTCTTCTTCTTCCATTCTCTTCATCTCAAAACCCCCATCATCTTCTTTTTTTACTTTATATATTTTTTAATCATCTTCTACTCTCATCTCCATTCTCCTACTCTGACTAAAAGATGACCCTTCACCTTGCCAAGGACAATCTTTCTACATGTATAATTGATCCTCTTCTCTATCTTCTTTTCAAGAAGATTGTATACTCAATTATTTCCCCCTGCCCTTTGAATCTTTCATTTTTCTCAAGACAACTGGTTTCTTCCCTACTGCCTGTAAGCATGCCTAAGTCTCCCCTATCCTAAAACAAACAAACAAACAAGCAAACAAGGAAACAAACAAACAAAGCAAAAACTCATCACTGGACCCTACTACTTCCTCAAGTTATTATTCTACATATTTCCTTTTTCAACCTTGAAAAAGTTGCTCACATTAGTTGTCTCCACTTTCTTTCTTCTCATTGCTCAACCCTTTACAATTTGTCTTTTGACCCACTCAGTCATAACTGTGGTCTCCAACATTAACAAAGATTTCTGTTCATGAAATCTGGTTTTCTTTTCTCAGTCCCAATCCTCCTCATTCCATCTGCTTCATTTAACACTACTGACCATCCTCTCCTTCTGCATATTCTTTCTTCTCTGGGTTTTTGTGACAACTACTCTCCCCTGGTTTGCCTCCTACCTATATAGACCCTTCCTACTCAGTCTCCTATGTTAGCTTATAATCTGCATCATATATCCTAACTAAGGATATTCCCCAAAGTTCTGTTTAGGCTCACTTCTCCTTTCCTCTATAGTCTCTTGGTAACTTCATCAGTTCCCATGGTTTTTATTTTAACTCTATGAAGGTAATTCCAAGACCTACATTCCCAGCCCTAGTCTCACCTCTGAGATTCAGTGCCATATCACTAATTGCCTTTTGGCCATCTCAAAATGGATATCTCAGAAATATCTTGAACTCAAAATGTTTAGAATGGAACTCATTCTCTCTCTCCTTGAACACCCCCTCACAGATTTCTCTATTTCTGTTGAAGGCATCTCTATATTTTCATTGTCTCAGTTTTCTTGACATCTTTCTGGACCCTTTATTCTCCCATATATCACATATCCAATCAGTCGCTAAATTTAGTTATTTCTACCCTTTCAACATCTCTTCCTTCTCTTCACTCTCATCATTACCTCTTTAGTCTAAGCCTTCATTGCTTCTAATCTAGATTATTGCAACAGCATCCTAATTGGTCTCCCCACTTCAAAACTATTACCATTCCACTCCATCCTACACATTGTTGTCAAAATAATTCTCCTTAAGGACAAATTCCAATATATAATTCCCCTTTTTAACCAACTTCTGTGGATTCCTATTGCCTCTAGAATAAGATATAAACTATTTTTTTAGCCTTAAAATCACTACACAACCTGGCCCCATGTACCTTTCTAGATTCATTAGATATCACTATACCTTTAGTAATTTGTGATATAACCAAACTGGTCTTCTCTGTTCCTTACTCACAATACTTCATCTCCAGGCAGCTAGGTGGTGCAGTGGATAAAGCACCGGCCCTGGATTCAGGAGGACCTGAGTTCAAATCCATCCTCACTTGACACTTACTAGCTGTGTGACCCATGGCAAGTCACTTAACCCTCATTGCCTGGCAAAAACAACAAAAACAACAACAACAACAACAACAATAACAACAACAAAACCAGGTGATCACCCATAACCACAACCTACTCCCTTCTTACCTTTACCTCTCTTCCTTTAAGATGCAGTTTAGGTAACATCTTTTATATGAATTCTTTCCTGATCTCACTAACTGCTAATGCCTTCCCTCCCATAGTATCTTGTATTTAATGACTTTGTGTGTATGTGTATGTGTGTATATACCCACATGTGTATATATGTATGTATGTATTAACTTTATATTTATAGTATACATATTTTTATATGTACTTCTCATCACCACCACCACCTCCCATTAAAGTGTAAGCTCTTTGCAAACTGAAGTTATATTTTTCTTTTTAGTTGTAACCCCAATGTTCAGCACAGAACCTGGCACATAGTAGGTACTTAATAAATATTCACTTGATTAATTGATTTGTAGAAATGAAGATGTTTGGAAGTTCAAGCCTAGTCATTTCCACTACAACCTACAGAAGGAATGTTAAGGGTCAAACTTAGTGATATAATATAAATTATACAAGGAAATGGTGGCGATAGTGTAACCGCTATAGAATACTTAGCAAGATATGACCCAGTGACTTGAATTATAAGTCAGAAGCTTGCTTCCTTTCATGGATTAACAGATGACTTACCTCTATACAACAAATTCAGACCTCAAAAAATTCACAACTCAACCAATAAACTGTACTGAAACCAGACCATTATCATAAGTTGAATGGTGGTTGTCCACATTTTCTCAAACATAAAACTGATCAATAAAAACTCAAGAACCATGTTTTTGTTTTGTTTTGTTTTTTAAATAGATACTGGTATTCCAGAATACTCAGAATCTCTAAGTTACTTGGAGATTCTAATTTCCAAATCTTACAATCCAATGAGGTAGATCAAAATCACATGGGAAGAGGAAGAGGTAAACCTTATTCCTGGCTATCCTGTTAGCTAGGAGCAACTAGGTGTCACAGTGGATAGAGTGACAGATCTAAGTCAGGAAGAATCCTCTTCCTGAATTCAAATCTGGCCTCAGACACTTCTTAGTTGTGTGATCCTGTACAAGTCACTTAACCTTGTTTGCCTCAGTTGCCTTATCTGTAAAATGAGCTGGAGGAGGAAATGGCAAACCACTCCAGTATCTACCAAGAAAACACCAAATGGAGTCACAAAGAGTGAGACATGATTGAAATGACTCAACAATAAAACCTGTCAGCTACTGGGAGTATCCTGAAGATGCCTCCATTGAGTGAACAAACCATATAATACTATAAACCAACCAAACAAAAAAAAAACCTTGGATTGATATATTTATAATAATTACCTGTATTTCCCACTATTTAAGTCTTTTCCCCTTCCATTCCCTATAATAAAGGGGGAAAAAAAGAGAAAACAATAGTTTAGCAAAACTAACCAAAACATTGAAAAAAATCTGACATCTGCAGTATGTGGTTTTCTTCTGAAAAGAATGAAGGGAGACAAATAATTACAAATATTTCATTGGAGGCCTAGCTCACTTATAATAATTTCACAGCATTCAGTGTCAATTATATCATTGTAATTATATTCACAATGTTGTAGTCATTATTTATGTTGTTTTCCTACTTCTTTTTACATTACTTTGCTTCAGTTCACACCTAGTCTCTGTGTTCTTCATATCCATTATTCTTGATAGCTTAGCAATATTCTGTTATATTCATATACCACAACTTATTCAACATTCCTCATTTGATGGCTTTTTACTTTGTTTCTAGTCATCCTAAACTTTTATTTAAATTTTGAGCACCAGTTTCTTTATTCAGTAGTGAAATATTTTGTTAAAAGAATAATGGCAGAATAATGACTTGTCCAAGAACTCTTTCTATTTCTTTCTATCTGAAAGATGAGAATGAGACAATAATAACAACAAATAATCATAATAACTATATCCATTATTTTGATGAATTGAGTTGTTTTCAGTTTTTGCATGGTAAGACATGAAAATGTTGAGAGTATGATTCTAAGAAAAGCATCAAACATGAATGAAAACTCACATTTCCGTACTGTTTTAAATTTTATAAAGCACTTTTTCTTGTCACATCTCAGTAGGATTGGTAAGGCCAATATTATCACTCTCATTTTAAAGATGAGGAAACTGAGGCTCAGGGAGAGGCAATGACCAGCTCAGTCCCCATTTGTGGCATGTAGAAACTGGGATTGAAAGCTGGGTCTTTTGTATTTAAAAAATAATGTTTTTTCACCCCACTCTCCATTGGGTCAGGAGTGAAAGGGGTTGAACTAGAATTGAATAGAAGTTAGAGCTGGAAGGGCAGCTAGGTGGCAGAGTAGATAAAGCACCAGCCCTGGATTCAGGAGGACTTGAGTTCAAATCCAACCTCAGAAACTTGACACTTACTAGCTGTGTCACCCTGGGCAAGTCACTTAACCTCATCAAAGGCGGGGGGAGAAATTAGAGCTGAAAGGGTCCTCAGAGATTAGTTAATACAACTTCCCTACATTGCAGTTGAAGAAACTAAGGCTTGACAAGGTTTAGGGACACTCAGGAGGTCATGGGGAAAGTAACAATGCTGGGGTCTAAATCTGGGTTGTTGCCTCCAAATCTGGTGATTTTTCAACTATCAAACAATCTCTCTCATGGTTCCACATGCCCTCAAGTCCTCAGAGGAATAGTAGACCCGAAGGAAACCGCTGTTTCCGCTCAAGCCTTGCCTAAAGGTTGCTTCCAAAACTGAGATGTGCCACTTGTTAAATTCAGTGTGAGCGTTCCTACTTCAGAAATTGGCAAATGCTACAAATCAGGATTTGATTTATTGTTTTGCTGATTGCATAGACTTAAGATAGTCATAAAGATAATGTCAGTACTTCAGATTAAACATTAAAACTTTAACTTGCTGCTATACATTTGCCAGCACATCTTTGCTCCAAAGTACAGAAGCTCACTCCATTGCCCAACCTTCCAACTGTACATTTTGTTTATGTTTTGTACATATATGGGCATGTATTTTCTCCCCCCCCCCCCTGCTGCTCCCAGCCCCAATAGAATATAAGTTCCTTCAGGAAAGGAACAGCTTCATTTTCACCTCATTTTGCATTCTCAGGAACTAGACCAGTGCCTGGTACACAATAGGGGCTTAATAAATGCATGCTGATTAATGATGGTAAAGAGTGAGACTTTGAACTCAGAACTGAAAGGATGTTTGTGAGGACTGTGTGTATGTGTGTGAGGGGGTGGTCATTAAAGCCTTCAAGTCAACACTGGATGAAATGAAGAACACACAATTTCTCTGTGCCCTGAGGACCTTAATGTTCAGTGCTAGGCTTCATGGTGGTAGAGTAGATTAAGTCAATTTTGGAGAGGCTGAGTGAGTTTTAAATGCCTTGCCATTGCAACAGTACTCTGAATTTTCCAGTCCTGTCTGTCTGGAATTGAGACCAGCAACATCAGAAGATTTCCTATAAAGTTTCCCTGCTTCTTGGCACAGACAGCTTTTAGAGGAGCCCTACTGGATTGACTTGTAGTTTCCTACTGAAATCAGGAAACACAAAACAGAGAAACGTGGAGAAGCCAGCAATGGTGTCATACATACTCTTTTCTGCTCAGTAAGGAGAGGAAGGTTTAAATCTTGTCTTTGACTTAGTTCTTATAGATAAAGCTACTGCTTACCCCACACCCTCAACCACAGACACATTAATAAGAATCATTGGAAATTGGTTTTAGTCATAATCCTCATTGACATCATCCTTTTGTGCCCCAAACTGATGTGAGGTGAGCTTTGCTTCTAGATAGCTGTGTTAGTACACTGAACTCTCTGGCTGCTGGATCCTACCAGGTTGGAAAACCTGTGTCTGCCGTATGAGGTCCAATTTACCTATGCATGGAGGGCCTCATTGTTTGAAGACCAGCTAATAACAATGTGAACTGTGTCTCAGGGCCTAATGTGTAAGGGTTGATACATACCAGGTTCATAAGGGGGAATCAGGAAGCTCTTATTGATTGTCTCTTGGGCTGATATCTTAAGCTGGGGTTTTCCCCAGGAATTCAGGATTTTATTCATATCTAGGCACAACCAAACATACACACACACACACACACACACACACACACACACTCTCTCTCTCTCTCAAAAAACATTCGGCTCCCATCTAAACACTAGCAAAGGGGAAACCTCAAAGAATCTCTCAGCATGGAGAACTCCAGGTGTGACATCTCCTTACATCACTGAAGGTTGCAACCTGTTTATGATTTATTAGTTAAGTCCTAGAGAATTACCTAAGACACCTTGATGTTCAGTGATTTGCCCAGAGTCATACAGCTAATAGAATATATAAGTGCCTGGGTTTTCTTAACTCCAAGCTTAGCATTCCATCAACCACTTTATGCTGATCTTAACTGAGGTTAACAAATCATATGTCATAGAGCAGGATGTATTTAGCTCAACCAAAAAAAAAAAAAAAAGTGAAAAGGGCTCACTTGAAACTCATTTGAAACTGTCGAGTTGCCACTTCCCTTTCCTTGTCTGCTGAGCTTCCTCTTCCTCAGGGACCTATACAGTCCCTCACACTCCAGTACAGTACTACCTAGGGTTTGTAGGCACTCAGTGTAAAGGGGAGGCCTCCTTCAAGGTTGTTAGAGTCCATCAACCCACCCCTAAACTGAGTCTCACCTCAGATACCTATAACGTCTCTGACACTCCATCTTTTGGCTCTGGGAATTTTCTCTGGTTGTCCTCCCTGACTGGAACATGCTCCCTTTCTCATTCAGCCTACTAATCTTTCTGGCTTCCTTTAAGTCCCAACAAAAAATCCCATCTTTTACAGGAATCCTTCCCTAACCTCTATTAATTTCAGTGCTTTTCCTCTTTCAATTGTTTCCTATTTATCTTGTATATCCTTTGCTTCACATATATTTGTTTACATGTTATCTCTTCCATTAGATTATAAGCTCCTTAAGGGCAGGAACTCTCCCTTCTTTTTGTAATCCTAATGTTGGGGAGACTTGCAACATGGATTGGGGGGCTAGTTCACCCAAAGAATTGGAGGATTATCACAAATCTTGAAAATTAAAAAGAGATTTATTAGGAGAGAGGGATATATGGCCAGGAGACAGAGTCACTGTGGAGACTATCCTGCTCAGTAAGAGAAGACCTGGTCTTTTGGTATGTTTACAAAACAAAAAAAAGTGAAACTGGAGATGGAATTACAAAGCAACTGGGAGGGAAATGCCAAACTTTGGGAAGAGCCAAACAACTGGGAGGGGATTTTTGAATAATGGGGGGCATCAGTAAGATATGCAGGACCCCTCCATCATCTTGCATATCATCTTGCAGACCTTGGTACCTTATTCTCGAGGTAGGAGGCAGAGCTGCTTTCCCCTTGGAAAAGTTTAAGCATTCCTTGGGGGTTGGAATCTTGAGGTTTCTTGGGGTCCCCCTACACTGAGCTTAGCACAGTGCCTGACAATAAATGTTTATTGTATTATATTGCAATATCCTTCTTAATTATAAAACTGTAATATAAGAAGGGATCCCCTTCTTTCCTTCCTTATCCCTATTCAAGGGAAAAGTTATTTGGTTTGCTAGAGAATATACCCCCTCATCCATACCTTCACAGTTCCCATAACTTACATCAACCAGTGAAGGGCAGGGTCTGAATTTTCTCATCACATCATGGCTGTGTCCCTTGGCTCCAGGGCCCATTTGGCCTAGGAAACCCTACACTTATTCCAGGAACCTGGTGTGGTCTATGGTGTTTCTCTGTGAGGTCCAGAAGACTTGGTTCAGGAACTTCTTCATAGTTCCAGGAATTCTTCTGTCTGGTCCCCTTCATCTGATGCCAGTGTCTCAATGCATGTGCTTTCCTGGAGTAGCCATGTGGATCTGTAGACTTCCTTCTATGGAATCAAAGCCAAATTTGATTTTTTTCCCTTGTCGTCTTTGAATTACTCTGTGTGCCTCTGTCTATATTTTCCCCCTGAAACATCAAGTTTAAGAGTACAGACAGATGTATGAGATGACTATGAATCAATCATCTTCAGTGTGGTGCCGAATGCCAGGATGCAGAAATGATTTCATACTTCATCAAAAGAACATAATCAATTCCAGAAGAAAAAAATCCCCATCAGTGGAGAAACAATCATCAATGCCAGAACAAATTCTTTGTTAATGGGACAAATGAAGACCTAGGAAAATATCAGAGGATACCTGCTACATTCTCCTCCTACTCCAAACCAAAAAAAAAAAAAATTGTCTCCTCAAATCACACTGAGGTGCCTGTGAGTGCACTGTTCCCAATTCTAGGCATTTCTCTTGGAATCTGGGAAGATTTCATAGTGCAGGTAGCTCACTTAATTTAGCAAATATATCTTACTAAGTTTTTAATATCTTTTCCAGAAACTTGCATCCAACTAGAGTCATCACCAATGTGTGAAGTTCTTTCAATAGTACCCTTACAGTAGTCCACAGACTATGCCCACATCAAAAGATGTTGGTGAGGTTTCAGATATTCCATAACTGGGTGGTTCTAGCACTTATATTAAGTCTTTTTTTTTTTCAGGGCAATGAGGGTTAAGTGACTTGTCCAGGGTCACACAACTACTAAGTGCCAAGTGTCTGAGGTCACATTTGAACCCAGGTCTGAATCCAAGGCTGGTGCTTTTTCCATTGTACCACCTAGCTGACCCACTTATACTAAGTCTATATCTGTAATTGTGCAAGGTCCTCAAACCTCATGCCTATTTTGGTACTTGCAAGTATCTATCTAAACATCTGGGCCTGATGCTTGCTTGATGTCCTGTATGCTACTATTTCTTGGACCGCATAATTTCCTCCTGTTGTGGGATTGTAGTGGGACCCCAAGGAAACTAAAGATTCCAGCCCCCCAAGGAATCCTTTAACTTTCCCAAGGGAAAAGCAGCTCTGCCTCCCACCTCAAGAATGGGTGTTGCAGAGCTCAACCCTGGTATACTGACAATCAATAATACTAAGATCTGCAGGATGATATGCTAGATATAGATGGATGATGCATATCCTGATACCCCATTATTCAAAGATCCCCTTCCAATTATCTTGCCTTTCCCAGTTTTGCATTTTCCTCTTGCTTTATAATTTTCTCCCCTTTCTTTGTGATGTAAACATAAAAAAACCCAGGTCTTCTCTCACTCAAGAGGGATAGTCTCCATAGTGACTCTGACACCTGGCCATATATTCCTCTTTCCTAATAAATATCTTTTTATTTTAAAAGATTCATGATAAACCTCCAATTCTTTGGGTGAACTATCCCCCCATCCAGGTCATTAGTTCCCCCAACACTCCCTGACCTTAGGGAGCTTAAATTTAATGGGGGAGACAACATGCAAAAAAAAAATATATACAAAGCAAAGACTAAAGAGGATAAATAGGAAACAATTGAAAAAGGGAGAGCACTGGAATTAAGTGAGGTTAGGGGTGGGATTTAGTTGGGATTTTAAAGGGCAGGATTACCTAGATAAATGTGGCTCCTTGGAGAAATTGCTCTTCAGGTAACCAAGTAGAATAGGATAATAGAATCATACATTTAGAACTGGAACATATCATTTAGGTAACATAGTCAACGTTCCTTATGTTATAAATTTGACAATGGAGTCTCCACACACCTCTATTCCTTTCTGTGATTCGGAGTTAGATCATAGAACTCCTGTACCAAAGCTCATTTCTCTGGCCACCACTCCTCTTTCCTTCAAACTTATCTATACCAGCTCTCTATCTCCTACTGTGTTCTCCCCTTCCATTGTCTTCTGAGACCCTTGCTCTATTTTTAACAAATTTCCTTTCTATTAGACCTCTTCTAATGTTTCTCCTATCTTGCAGTTACAGAAACCTAGTTCTCTCCTGAAGACACTGAATCTGTTGTTCTCTCTGGTATTGGAAGTGCCTTTTCTCATGCCTTCCAACCACTTGGAGATATAGGTGTGCTTCTTTCTTCATGAGGCCACTTCCAAAACCTCCCCTACCACCTTCACTCACTCAGTGACTTCTCTTCCTTTGAGATTTGTTCCCTACAGATATATCATTCTTTCTAGATCCCAATGGTTATTATTTACTCACCTCCTATTTTTTACTGACCTTCAGTACCTGTCTAATGGTCTTCTTCCAAATTCCAAATCCTGTTATTATATTTGGAGATTTCAATTGATGCATTAATGTACCCTCAAATACCCTTGTTATGCAGTTTAGCAACTTCCTTAAAATCTCTTATTTGCCTTTTCCCTCCACCTCAGCCCTGTAGGAGGCTCATACCCTTGATTATCCACAGATTCCTGCACCTGTCTCTACAAACCTCCTTTTGCCCTAGTCCCTCCAAACCCATTCTCTGCCCTCATCACAATTTCTAGTCAATTCAGCCTTTTTTATTTGCCCCTACTTTGGCTTTGCTTTTCTCCCTCCAAAATATTTACCCTTTACTTAACTAGTTCAATTTTATAATAATCTCAACCCTTGATTTTTTTTTTCATCAGTACCAAGTCACTTTATTGGTGGTAGTTTTTTGGTACAGATTATGAAAAGGTCAGATAACCAAAATAAGCATGCACTGAAAGACAGGAGGAACGGCGCCCACAGTTCCCAAGTGTGGGGGAAGCCAGGTGTAGCTTAGCTCTCATTGTCACTGACTCCAAAGGTGTGCTTCTCAAAAAGATATTCCGCCATGCCAGAATTGGGGGGGGGGGGCACAGGTTGGTTACATGATCACCCAGTTGTTTGATGGACTTTACGGTTTGTCCAGGTTTTGATGAAATCACATAAATGGGGGTCGTTTTTGTCAATTGCCAGCTTGTGCAGTTCCAGTAAAAACTGATTGACATTTTTTTTCCAAGTGCAGAGCACACTCCATTGCATTCAGTCTGCTCTCCCAGTCATCATGGTCTGGTTTCTTTCTGTCTTGCAGGAAGATGCGGTCTCCATGGTGGTTCTGCATTTTCATCAGCTTCTCAGCATGCTCCCGCTCCTTGTGGGACTGGTGTAGGAAATACTTGGCAAAGTTCTTCAGGGTCACGTCATCTTGGTGAAAGTAGTAAGACTTAGATAGGTAGACGTAGGAAGTGTAGAGCTCCAGGTTGTTCTGCCAGGTTGATGGCGGCCTCAGAGTCCTGGTGGTAGTTCTGTCGCACCTGAAAGGGAGATGAGGTCATCATGGCGGCGGAGATGGTGGAGGCGGCTGCACAGTGGCTGTGGATGAGGCTGGGGCTGCGGTAGCACTGATTGTGATGGCCGGGGCGGCTGAGGTGGACAGCTGCTGCTTGAATGGTAGGATGGAGAAGGGTTGGTTAGTGCAGGTGAAGGTAGAGAGGTGGCTCTGGGCGGCTCTGGCTGGGAATTGAGCAGCGGATTCTGTTCAAGCATTGTTGAAGCAGGAAACTGCAGCTACTTCTCTTTCCTGCACTTGCTGACTCCAACCCTTAATTCTTATGTTTTATTGTTTTCTCACCTTATCCCTTTCTAGACTGTAACTCTGGGTTATTATCACTATTTGTCTTCTCCCCAGGTGACTGGCTACTGAACTCTATTGTAAGAAGTCAAACAACAATGCTTATTTAATCCATTGTTTACAATGTTATCCAGTCTCAATGGAATTGTCACTACTTTACGACAATGCTTTTACTCTTCCATGTCCAACTCTCTATTGTACTTCCCTCATTATATCTTATAAAACTATGTCAAATATCCAATACCAATACTCCATTCCCCCAACTTTCAGCAAAGGCCCTCACCTCAAATAATTGAGGGCATCCATTGCAATCTCCCTCTCCTTCTTAATTCCATACTTCAAAATACCTCAGTATCACCCTCTCTCTTCCCTGCCCCATCTTTTCTTTCTTTGCTCCATTCCTAGAATTTGAAGTAGACCTTATCCTTATTGGCATCAACTCCTTTACTATTATCTTTA
The DNA here is from genome assembly GCF_019393635.1 of Dromiciops gliroides. Taxonomy (NCBI): domain Eukaryota; kingdom Metazoa; phylum Chordata; class Mammalia; order Microbiotheria; family Microbiotheriidae; genus Dromiciops; species Dromiciops gliroides. The sequence goes on from NC_057862.1 coordinate 366,871,562, forward strand.
ATCCCAGCCCCAGATTTCTCTTTCAAGAGATTTTCATCTTTGATCATCAACTCTCATTCTCTAATTTTATTTTTTTTAAGTTCTGAGCCTTTTATTTTTTATTTTTTAATAGTTTTTTTGTTTTTTCCATATAAATATTTTATTATTTTCCAGTTACATTTAGAGATAGTTTTCAACATTTGTTTTTATAAGATTTCTAGTTTCAGATTTTTCTCCCTCCCCTCCCTCATTCTCTAATTTTCAATCTTTTATTATCCACTCGTTTCTTCTCTGTTGCCTGTAAACATGACCAACTCTTTCCTAGTCTAAAAAAAATTTAAAAAAAGTTTGACCTGACCATCCCCTAATTCTTTGATAGTTAAATTTCTAGGGAAGTTAGGGACTGTCTACATTCATTGCCTCTAATTTCTTGTTTACCTCCAATGCATTTCTCAACCACTTGTAATCTGGTTTTTGTCTCTACCACTCAACTGAAAATTCTTCTCTACAAGATTACTAATCATCATTTCATTGCTTAATCCAATGGCCTCATCTCAGTATTACAAGTTGACCATTTCTAGCATTACCACTTCCCTACTGTGCTCCCCCTTTCTTAATTTTTCATGATTCCCACCGAAGAAGGGAGAGAAGCAGGGCCATTTCTTGACTATGTGAGATTAAAATTGGATATTAGATCATAAATCTCCCCTACTTAACCTTTCCCTTAATTTATCTCCCAGACTAGTAAATGGAAGAAGCTTCTGGTTTTCTAGATAGAGCCTTTATTGTATGGTAGTCACAAGGTGATGTTGATTAGAAGGATAGGAAAGTAGAAATACAATACAAATCGTCTTAAGTCTAGACTTAGTCTATATTCTGTATAAAACTCACCAAAACCCAAGGCCACCTTTGGGGAGAGAGACCGAGTCAAGTGCGTGCTGTTAACCGAGAGCCAGGCCGAGTCAAACTCCAGTCCGCGTCTGTCTGTGCAGCGCAGCCAGGAGACCAGCGGAGCAGGAAAAAGCCCCACTTCCATTCTCTCCTTGCCTTTTCAGCTCGCACCCCGGAAGTGGCAGTCTGACATGCGCAGCAGGCGCACTGGCGTGCATAGCTCATGCCATTGGTCTCCTCCCCAAAAGGGTGGTCCTTAAAAAAACTGGCGTCTTTCAGTTATCCTAACCGACTGTTAAAAAAACTTTCATATTTTTTTACCACATTTCCCCCCTTTGCTTCCTCAAGAAACGGAATGTTTCCTTGATGGAACAGTAAAAAGAATATAATAACTATAATCATAGAATCTTGGTAAGATAGAATGTTATACTCCAAAAAGACCTCAGAGGTCATTTGGTCCAGTGCCTGAGTGAAGCCTGAATCCCATCTGCAATACCTTGAACAAATGGCCATCCACCTTTCCTTCAAACACCTGTAGTAATAGGGGCAGCTCAATCCATACTTGTTAGGGAGTTCTTTATTATACTGAGTTAAAATTCATCTCCTTATGCTACTCTTTATTTTTTGTGAATTTTATAATTATCTATAAATACATTTCATTATGAAAAAAGGACAAGAAAGTGGTTTGCATAAGAAACTTCTGTTATATTCCATTTATTTTCTCAAGGAATATATACTTTTTTTTTTTTTTGCGGGGCAATGAGGGTTAAGTGACTTGCCCAGGGTCATACAGCTAGTAAGTGTCAAGTACCTGATACCACCTAGCTGCCCAGAAATATATACTTTTTAACATTTACATATATAGATAGAAATAAATTAACCAGATAGAAAAAAAAATCCCTTATTTTTTGTCTCCTGCTCTTTTTTTGTTTTCTTTTGTGTCTTAAAATTTTTATTGATGCTTCTTAGGGAGTATTTATCACTACCTATTAACTTCCCTCTTTCCCTTGTAACACATATTACAGTCCAGTAATTTTTAAACTATTGTGATTTACAGCAATAGAACATCATGGGCAGCAGAGGCTGTTTCTTTTCTTGTGTGTTCACATCCCTCGTACATAGTAGGTATTCAATGACAAATACATGCTGAAGGAATGAATAAATGAATGAATGAATGAATTCACCCTGGTTTTATTTCTGCCCTCTAAAGCCAAAAATAGAAGTCTAATCTTTCCTTCATTTTTAAAATCTTGATATTTTAACACAGTGAACTTGTCTTCCCTAAATCTTCATGCTAAACATCCCTGATTCCTTTAATATTATTGGTGCAGATGAGAATAACCTTTACAATTCATGGATGACATTCATTTTATTATTGTATTGCAGGGGAGAGTTTGGTGAAGGTAACTTGATAGGTCTTTTCATATCAAATATATTAAGGTCTATTACAGGAAGTTGTAGCTTCTAGGCCCAGTAGGGATATGCAGCACATAGATGGATGGATGGATAGATAGATAGATAGATAGATAGATAGATAGATAGATAGATAGATAGATAGATAGATAGATAGATAGATAGATGGATGGATGGATAGATAGACAGACAGACAGACAGATGGGTGGATAGATAAATGATAGTGCACTTAGTAAGTGCTTATTATGTACTAAAAACTGTGTGAAATATTGGGGTTACAATCTAAGCAAGTCCCTGCCCTCAAAGAGCTTATATTCTAATGGGATAAGGACAACATAAAGGGAAGGTGGTAGCCCTGAGCCATGACTTGATGTAGACATGCTCAGAAAATAGCCTGGCATCTTGGTTCTAGGCAAGATACTCTGAAAGCTCACCTGTTAGAGCTTAGGATGATTCTGAATATAATTAAAAGTGTGGCAAAGAGGTGGGGATAACCCCAGAGTGGGGTTATATACTGTAGAGTTTAGAAATTGGTTTTATGCGAATAAAGAAGTAGGGCTCAAACATATGCTGGCTTTTAGCCACATGTGCATTTTTTTTAAAAAGGTCTTTTAGACTGCTCAAAGTAAGGGATTCTAGAAGTCATCAATCAAACTTCCTCAGAGAGGTACTCCCACAGCGGGGCCTGCACTGAGCCTCTGGGACTACCATGTTTTTTAACCTCTTGTAAGGAAGCAAGGGCCAGGACCCACAAATGTTCCACCCAAAGATCTTTCTTGCTACTCTGTGACTTGGTCCTATACTGAATAAATGAAATACAATGACCTCATGTGGGTGTTGAGCAGTCTGAGTGAAGAGCTGCTGATGGGATGGTCACCTTTATGCCCCAACGTTATTTCCAGCTCTCGCTATTTCTGAAGGCAGCCTGCCTGATGGAGTTAGCCTGTCTAGATGCCTCACTTAGGGGCCTGGGGGATAGCTTCCCACAGCAATCTGCTCTCTTTGGGAGATTTCAATTGCTTTTGAATTAGTTATGGGCTCAAAAAGGAGTGACTTCCATTATTACAATGCAGGTTTTAAAATTACTCCCATTCAACTTGCCAACTCTGAAACATTAACCTGTCATTGGAGAATTAGGCCTGGTCATGGAGATGAGAGACTTTTGAAAAATAAAAAAGGAATCTTTAAAAATCTGTCATGCAAGTGGACATCAAAAAATATCTCTTTTATAACTACCAAATCCAGTTTGCTTCATCATCTGTAAAATGGGGATAGTATTTTGAATGTTCTTTCAGTGGTGAGTTGAGGACTTGTGTGATTAAACAGTCATCATAGTTTTATAGGTTTATGAGGCAAAACTTACTCTTGTATTTGAAGTAAAGTAGCCTGAGCCCATGCAGGAGTTTGCATCAGAACCCCCCAAAAAACCATAGTGGAGCATCTGGAAATTAATAAGATTCATTGTAAGAAAGAGCACAAACTTGGGTCAGAGAATCTGGACTTCTAGCCCTTTTCTTTTATTCACTTTTTGTATGACCTTGGGCAAATCACTTAACCTCTAGATTTGTAAAATGAGGGGATTTGATTAGGTGGCTTCTAATGCCCCCCCCCAGCTCCAAATATATGAACATATTGAGCCTAAGCTTCTTGTCTAAGATCAAAGGAATAATAAGTATTAGAGACAGGATGTGAGTAATCCATTTCTCTGACTCCCAAGTCAGCACTCAGTACAGATAAATTGATAAAAAGAATTTGGAGAGATAGAGATAGAGGTAGAGAGAGACAGATACATAGAGACAGAGAAGAGGAAGGAAAGAAGAAAGAAAGAAGGAAACTAGGAAATTAAGGGAAAAAAAGAATGGAGGGAGAGAGAGAGGGAGGGAAAGAGAAAGTGAAAGAGAGAGGGAGGGGTGGAAGGAGGGAGTAAGAGGGAAGAAAGGAAAGAAACAATAAAAAGGAGGAGAAGAAAAAAAGATGAAGAGGAAAAGAAAGGGGAGAACAAAGAAGAGAGGGAGAAGAGAGAAATGAGAAGAAATAGAGATAGTATACTCTGCTTCCTATTATAATCTTCTAGTGAGAAGTATAACAAGAAATAGTAAAGAAAATATACTCTGTATTATGATTTCTTGTTGAGAAGGTAAAAGAAGACAGAAGATACTTTTTGGGGGGATGGAGAATGAGATTAAGTGACCTGCCCAGGGTCACACAGCTAGTAAGTGTCAAGTGTCTGAGGTCAGATTTGAACTCAGGTCCTCCTGAATCCACAGCCCCAGTGCTTTATTCACTGTGCCACCTAGCTTCCCCAGGAAGATTCTTTTCTATATTTCACCCATTGTTACTGAGAGATAGAGGAGAATCCTGCAAAGGAGTAGAGTTGGAGAGGCTTATGCCAACTTTAGGATAAAGGTCACTTCCTTAACTTAAAATAGAATAATATTACACCAGCTGAAGGTATCCTTTAATCCTTAACTTGGGAGTGATGGATAACTATATCTGTTATCAAGGAGTAAGTCTATCTGAACAGAGAAATAGCCGGTGAAATAGTAAAAGCACAATGTGGATAATTGCAGCTTAACAGTGGTAGCGTCTGTTCACCACAGATTTTATAAACTTATCAAGGTAGTTTCATGGACATTTCTAGAAAAGTATGAGAACAATGAAGTCTACAGTATCTGAATTGTGAGTTGCCTTGGACACATGTGTTCTTTTATACTTTACTCCCCTGAGACTTTAAGTATGTGCTCCCCTCATCCCACAGACATGGTGTGCATTTGTGGCAGAGACATAATTTATATTTAAGGAGGGAATGTTATATAAATATTGTTTTCATTTTCACTAAATATTTTGGTTACTATTGACTATTAGTGGTTGATTTGTTAATGGAAGACACATTGATTGGGGCTCATAAGCTACACTGTTGATAGGAATAGGTACCCACAAGGGTTACTCCTAGGATTCTGATCATTAGCACAGTAGCCAAGCAACCTCCCTTCTGGGGAATCATTTTGACCTGTAAAGGGCAGTGCAGGGGTGTGTGTGTGTGTGTGTGTGTGTGTATGTGTGAAGAAGGGAGAAAGGGAGAAGGAAGTCAGTTCTAGGAGAGAGAGAGAGAGAGAGAGAGAGAGAGAGAGAGAGAGAGAGAGAGAGAGAGAGAGAGAGAGAGAGAGAGAGAGAGAGAACCCTGGAGATAATTAGGTGTCAGTTACCCAGGCTACACTATGATACTCTTATTCTTCTGAGCTTAGCTTAGGTCCACCATTCTACCCACCCCTAACCTGGGAGGATCTGATTCTATCTAGCAGATTGAGTCAATCAACAAGCATTTATTAAATAGTTCCTATGTGTGCTAAACACCAGGAATACAAACAGAATTAGAATAAGAGTTGATGCCCTGATGCAGGTTATATTGTAGTAGAGGAGTACAATGCATAAAAGGGAACCGAAAGTTGAGAGGTTAAGAGTGGGAGTAAGGTACCCAGTGGAGGAGGAGGGAATAGTAGAGAAAGTCCTATGGGGATGAGTCAGCATCTCTGGAAGGGGATGAAGACATCTTTGGCCTGGGCCTCCTCTTTAAACTGGAGCTTCTGGAAGGAACCAGTCAATCAGAAAGTGAGGCCTCAGGGCCAGAGAGTACTTCCAATGTGAGATGGTGTCCAGGGGTGGAGTGAGCTTCCAGGGTGAAGAGGTTTACTAGGTAACTCCCCATTTCTCAACTTTCCTTAGTCTGTACAGGTCCTGACTCTGACTGTGCCATGGACGTTAATTGGCTCCCTCTAATACTGTCCCAAGGTTTCTGGGAGTGACTCACCTTCCCAGAGAATCAGAGAGCAGACTTGGGGCCAAGAAGAAAGGGGAGAAAGCCGTTCTGTTTCTTCCATCTTTCTAGATGGTCGGCTCTCCTTCTTTCATCCTTAAAAGGGATTCCTCTACTTTATTCATCTTTATATTCCAACTGACCCAGCTGGAAACCTTCTAGGCCTTTTAAAAACAGGATTAAAAAGTCCATTTTCGGCATTAGACTAGTTCAGAAGAAGAACCTCAGCTCTTTTCTCTGCCAGCCAGTTTGAAAAAAAAAATCCTGAACCACATGTCACTTCAAATTATGACTATGATGTTCATGTTCCCCTCAGGCTGAAATTTCACCCAAGTAAATCCTCTCATTCAGCAGCTGGAGAGAAACGTGTCAAAGGCAGTGATCTGCAAGTACCACCAGTCCCCTGGGAGGGCCTGGTCAGGCCCAGTGTGAATCTTCTGGGTACCAGACAGCTCCCCCCTTCCCACCCATGGTTGCTGACACTGCCCTCACTCTCTTAGACAAAGAACAGAGAGGAAGAAGAAGAGTTTGGGAGGGAGAGGTTTCTTTCCTATTACTAAATAGGTGTGTATTCAGGAAAAAAGCATTTAAGAAGTGAACGCATAGTGTAAGTCACTGAATAGAGACACTGGGTCTTGGAGTCTGAGAACCTGGGTTCAGATCCTGCTTTTGATACCTAATACTAGTATGTCATTGCCATTTAAACTCTCTGGGCCTCAGTTTTCTTGTCTGTAAAAAGGAGAGGGTTTTAGACTGGATGACCTCTGTGCCCCTTCCTTCTTTAAGTCTATGAGAGAAATTCTGTGGGAAGCCACTGCCTCTTTTGTTTTAAAGGGTCAACCAAACTCCTTGGCTCTGAGTGGCTAGGTCTGGAGAATAACCAGGGTAGGGCAACCCATAGCACCTTGCTTTGATGCAGAAGTGTAGACTGCTGTAGGTGGATGATCTGGGCACAGTCTTCACTCCCCTACTCTCTTTTTTGGGGGGAAGGGTAGAGCAATGAGGGTTAAGTGACTTGCCCAGGGTCACACAGCTAGTAAGTGTCAAGTGTCTGAGGCCAGATTTGAACTCAGGTCCTCCTGAATCCAGGACCAGTGCTTTATCCACTGAGCCACCTTGCTGCCCTCTACACCCCTACTTTCACCCTTACAAAGGTCAAGGACCTTGGAAAAAGGAAGTGTTTTCATGAGCCACCCTAGGAATAGTGCTACGGCTTATCAAAAGCAGAGCTGTAATCAGGAATTTCATGTTTTGTTTTGTTTTGTTTTTTCACTGAGAGCAAAAACATTTGAGAAGGGGGTAATAGAGAAGAGGGTTTGGTAGCAGGTATAGTCATGCTGAGTGGAGGTCATCCAGCCATTTACCTCTTGGTAGTAGAAAAGGTGGTACCAATGTCAGGGGCCAGTGGAGGATATCACATTGATGTGCAGGGAACATTGATTGCCATGGGGAGGAATTATGGCCCCGTGAACCAATCCCCTGGATGTTGGCACTCTAAGACAAAGCTCTGTTGGCCTTGTGCTAGTTATGCCTTTGGTTGGTAGCACCGTCCCAACATAGTGGGCCTCTATAGGAAAAGGCTATGCGCACTACAGAGAGAATATAGACAGTTTGAGACAATTTTTTTCCTTCTTAGAATCTTCTGCAGTACCTGGTTTGGAAATCTAGGTCCTGCTGACCATTTATGTAGGCAGAAATTTATTCCCATCAAAAACCTCTGCTTGCTGTTGTGTGGATGTAGTCATAGGTGGGGATGTGTACACTAAGGGATGACAACAGGTGAGTATGTATCTGGGACGGACTGAGTAATCCAGGCCACTTGGATCCAATCAACCCATCAATGGCTCACCTTTTAACTTGTCTTCCCCCTCCATGTACCTTAAAACATTATAATGCTGTCACAGTCACTCATCTAGCCACATAGGGCAATGAAAAGAGCAGTTAGTGGTTCTGAAGTCAGAGAAACTGTTTTCAAATACTAGGGTAGCTAGGTGATACAGTGGATAGAGCCCTGGGCCTAGAGTCAGGAAGATTTGAGTTCACATACCTCCTCAGACATTTACTAGTTGTGTATCCCTGGTCAAGTCACATCACCATAGTCTCAGTTTCCTCATCTGTAAAATGAAGACAATAGCCCCATTTCACAGAGTTTTTTTTTTAATTTTAGCTTTTTTTCTATTTATCATAAAAGTATTTTATTATTTTCCAGTTACATGTAAACCTAGTTTTCGACATTTGTTTTCATAAGATTTTTAGTTCAATTTTTCTCCCTTCCTCCCTTACCTCCCCCCTCCCCAAGACAGAAGGCAATCTGATATAGGTTATATATGCACAATCACATTAAACATAATCTGCATTAGTAAAAAGTGTTTTAGAAACCTTAAAGTGATATACAAAGACAAACTATTCTTATGATCATCTTCTTGCCTCTGGCATGTACAATGTGTGTGACCTTAGGCAGTCAAGTTACTTTCCTGGGCCTCAATTTCCTCATCTGTAAAGTGAGAAAATTGGACTAGGACCCTAATGTCCCTTTCAGCTCTGATTCTCTTATCCTATGACACGCAAGGCAAATAAGTATATTAGAAAGTCAACTTAACCTGGAAGTAAGAGAGATCCGAGATCCAATAACTGCTTTGGTTTTATTTTTGTTTTTTTTTTTGTTTTTTTACGGGACAACGGGGGTTAAGTGACTTGCCCAGGGTCACACAGCTAGTACGTGTCAAGTGTCTAAGGCTGGATTTGAACTCAGGTACTCTTGAATCCAGGGCCGGTGCTTTATCCACTGGGCCACCTAGCCGCCCCCTGCTTTGTTATTTTTTAGCTGTGTGAACCTAGGTAAACTATTTAAACTCATTGAATCTTAGTTTCTTTATCCATAAAATGTCAGCACTCATGCCTATAGTACTTATTCCTCAAAATTTTTATGAGGATCAAATGTATGTAAGGTATTATATTTTTTAAAAAAATTATTAATGTCACTTACATGTTCTACTGTATCCTTTCCCATAATTCCTCCATGAGGGACATCCTTTTTAATGAAAAATAAAGATTTAAAAACAAACTAAAATGAATCAATATATTTAAAAGCATCATATGCAATATTCTACAATTATGGTTTCCCACTTTTGCGAAGAAGTATAGGGACATGTCTTCTCATATCTCTTCTTTGAGACTAAACTTCCTCATTCTAATTTCACAGAATTTATTTTTAATTATTGTTCTTTTTAAATTTACATTATTTTAGTCATTTGCATATTGTTTTCCTGTTTCTGCTAACTTCACATTGGTTCACAGAAATTTTTCATGCTTCTCTGTATTTGTCAAATTGATCATCTTATAGTAATATTCTAATATATTCATGTATCATAACTTGTTTAGCCATTCCCCAATTAGTAGTCACTTTATTTCATGTTCTTTGCTAACACAAAGTTCTCCTATAAATATTTTGGTATAAATGAGGACTTTCTCTTTGTTACTGACTTCCTTTAGTGCAAGGACTTCCTTGATGTAAACATCTAGTAGTAGAATCCCTGGTTTAGAGTATAGGGGCACTTAAGTTACTCTTTTCCCATAATTCCAAGTTGATTTCCAGAATGGTTGGCCCAATTCATACATCCACTAATAATATACTAGTGTCCCCATTTTCTCATAACCTCTCTAATATTGACTGTTCATATCTTTTGTCATTATTTTGCAAATTTGCTCATTGTGAGTTTGAATCTTAGGATTGTTTTGATTTGCATGTATCTGATCATAGGAAATTTGGAACATCCTTTCAAACAGTTATAAATAGTTTGCAAGTTTTCTTTTGAAAACCTTTGGCCACTTATCTATTGGGGAATGGCTTTTAATCTTATATATTATGTTTAGCTACCTATATCTTGGGTATCAAACTTTTGTTAGAGATATTTGAGACAGAGGTTTTTTTTTTTTTCCCCTAGTTGGTTATTTCTTATTCTTATCTTAGTTACATTACTTTTTATGTAATAGCCTTTAAAATTCTTTCCAATGAAATTATCTTTATATTTTTTGCAATAACTCTATCTTTATTTGATTAAGAATTAACTCCCTAGCCATAGCTGTGAGTTATATATGATTTATTTCTTTTCTATTTTAAATAGTGTATGATATTTAATATTCAGGTCATATATCCATTTTGAATTTATTGTGTTATGCTGTATGGTGGAGGATGTTGATCTAAACTTAATTTCTGCCAGATTGCTTTCCAGATTTCCCAGAAATTATTCTTAAAGAGTTTTTTCCTAGGTAGTTTATATTTTCATTTTTATTGAATTTTATGTAATTGAGTTATGTTATTTCTGATTATTTCTTGTCTAGTCTATTTCATTTATTTACTTTTCTACTTTTTAACCAACACCAGATGATTTTGATGATTACTGCTTTACTATAGAGTTTGATTCATAGAAATTCTGAAGTCTTTTTCCATTATTTATTTTTTGATATTATGTGATTTATTCCTCTAAATGAATTGTGAAATACTATACAAATGTCAGCTTTGAAGTTATTTTTCTTTGTGTATCAGGATATTTCATTTTGAAATTCCAAATAATTTTCTTTTCAAATGTTTTGTTGATGTTCTCTTTAAAAATATCACAGTCATTTCCTAATATCCACTACCCCCAAATCTCCAACTATACTATTCTCTTTTATAATAAATAAGGACAATTGACAAAACCCATCAGTATATTTACCTGCAGATATATGTCTTATTTGGTCCCTATGGTTGACCACCTCTCTCCTAAGAGGAATACGGTATACTTCTTCATCACTGCCATTAATCAGTATTCTGAAATCTTTCAAGGCTATTTCACCTTACACAATAATAGTTTTCATAGAAATTATTTTCCTGAATCTATTACTTTCACTCTGTATCAGCTCATACAAATCTTCTCGGGTTTCTCTGACCCAAATCATTTTACCAAAAGACATGTTGGTAGACCTAGTTTCTTCTGGTAAGGGAAATTTTCAGTATTAGAGATGAGTTTTTTACTTCTTGTGGTAGATAAATGAGTCCCAGTGGAGAATAAAACACAATCCAGGGCTATTTATTTACAAATGATAGTTAACATCATTAATCACTTCTTAGGGACCAATGAGCTCTTCAAATTAAAAAAACCACAAACCAACCATAATGCTTCCCTTTTGGGTTAGTGGGCTATGGTTACATAAGGTCCCCAGAGTATGATTCTGTGTGTGTGTGTATATATACACACACATATACATATACATACACATATATACATATACATATACATACACACATATATACATATACATACATATGCCTGGAGCACAGAGGAAGGAGAAAGTCATAATGTTGATATCATTCTACAACACCTTTGTTTTTTGCCACTATCATAATGAATGCTGATCCTTCTCTACTCCTTTAAGGTTGTCATTGAATTTCCTCTCAACAGCTCTTCAATAGGTAGGAATTATTATTGACCCATTAAACAGATAAGAAAACCTAGGCTGAGATAGTTTAAATGGCAAAGTAGGTTAAATGCATATGGATATTGAACCCAGGACCTCTGACATGAATCCAGTGTTTTTCCCACTATACCATGTTGTTTCATCATGGAGGCATATCCCGATAGCTGTGTTGAGCCAGGTTGGGAATGAGTTCTTGCTTCAGGTCTATGAAGTCTCACTTGATCTCCACAATGGAAGGTGACCTCTTCTACCTCAACTTTCCTAAGACTGTTGTGTATAGATAAAGAATTCTTTATCTGGAGTTCATGAAATTGGTTTGTGTGAATAAACATAAATACAAACACATACATTAATGCATGCATACATGCATGCACACATACATATTTCTATATACACATGTTTTCATACGTACACATACATGTGTGTATACATGTATATAAATACATACATTCTTATACATATGTACTTGTTCTTCAGTCATTTTTCGGTTGGGTCCAGTTCTTTATGACTCCATTTGGAGTTTTCTTGGCAAAGATAGTAGAGTATTTTGCCATTTCCGTCTCTATTTCATTTTACAGATGAGGAAACTGAGACAAACAGGGTTAAGTGACTTACCCAGTGTCAGATAACTAGTGTCTAAGGCCAGATTTGAACTCAGGTCTTCCTTACTATATCCACTGAGCCACCTAGCTGGGGACATAATACACTTACATGTGTCTATATACACACATGCATGTGACATATACGTACACATGTATGGGTATGTGTGAGAATATGTATGCAGATATGTATATACATGCATATGTATGTACACATATAATGCATATTTTACAAACACATATATTTATTTGTATGTACATGTATATACATGTGTGTATACACACATATGTATATATTGTATATATGTGTGTCTGTCTGTCTATCTATCTATCTCTCTATCTATGGCTAAGTGGCCAAATGGAGAGAGTGCTGGGCTTAGGATCATGAAGACCTAGGTTCAAGATACTTATGAGCTGTGTGACCCTAGACAAGTTACTTAACCCTTCTTGCCTCAGTTTCCTCATCTGTAAAATGTGCTAGAGAAGGAAATGACAAACTACTCCAGCATCTTTTGACAAAAAGTCCCAATTGGCTTACAAAGAGTTGGACACAACTAATCAGCTAAACAATAACACTCTCTTTCTCTCTCTGTATGTATGCACATATGTATTCATATACACATATGTGTATATATACATATAGCTGTATTTAAATATAATTAATTTCCTTTGCAATCCTATGAATTTGATTTTGTGCATTTAAAAATATTATTCCAAAAAGAGGTCCACAGGCTTTGCCAAACTGTCAAAAGGGTCCATGGCACATGCAAAAAACATTAATAATCTCTGTTCCAGATTTTTCCTTGGTCTGTACTATATTGTACCTTGCATAAAATGTATTTTTGTCCATCCCATGTTTGTGGACTCCCTGAAGAGAAAAACTCATAATTTTTCATCATTGTCTTCCCAGTGGCTGCCATGGGAATTGTTCATAGTAGGTTCTTTCTAGATATCTCTTCCATCAAATTGCTCCTTTCCTCCATGATGCTACAAATCAGGGGCTGCTACTGTGGGTTACTGTTGTTAGGGCTTGTTATGGCTGCTGGGGGCTTCTCCTGGGCGTGAGAAGGGACAGTTCTTGGTTTTCCCCCAAATCTTGATATGGCAACATGGTTAAATCCTTCCTGTGAGCAGAAATGGACATTAGGAGGAACATTCAAAAGTTTTGCTGCTGAATTTGAAGGACATTTCAAAGAACTGTTGAGTTACAGACCCAAATTTGCCAATTTACCTGTCATTCTCAGGCCTTACCATGTTCCTCAACTCCTTGATCTGCTAGTAAGTAGCATTTGTCTTTGTTGTTGATTCCCCTCTGCTTTCTCAAGATTCTCGTCACCCTTTGTTTCTGACTTACTGGATTGCTTCTCCTATGGCTCCTTCTGCTTTGCCCAGTTCTTTCCCCCTTCCTTTTCTGCTACTTGCCCCCTAATTGTGGGTGTAATCTAAGGTTCAGTTTTAAAATAAATGAATGAATGAATGAATGAAAAACAAGCATTTATAGAGTGCCTTACTATGTGTACTGGAAATGTAAACATAAACGTGAGATAACCCCTGCCTTCATGGAGTTTACATTCTGATAGGGAGAAGACAACAGTCTGGGCAACTGGTGAATTGATCTGGTTGATTGACAGCAATAGTAGTATTGATTTGGCTAATATACCCAGAGAAAGAGGCAGAAAATGGGAAAGAGTATGAATGTCTGGGATTGTATAGATGTCAAGTTAGACCACAAGGATAGCTGGTGGGATTGTGAAGTAATAGGAAGGGAATAGGGTTTCTGGAAGTGGCCTGGAGGTTGCTGGCAGTCCCAGAGAAGGAAAACTGGGGTTGCAACAGGGCATATGGCAAGGAAGCCCTCAGTCTGGATAGGGTTTGAAGTAGTCTTGGGCCTACTAGATATAATGGGCCAAGCAACTTTGTGCTCACTTGCTCTCCAGTCAAGACCCTTAGTCTTTCTCTCAAATTCACTCATTAGCTCATCTATTCATTCTAATGGTTTTAATTATATGAATGATTCCAAAATCGACATCACTAGCCAATATATTTCTCCTGTGTTCAAGTTCCTTATTTATAATGTCCTACAGGACTTTGTGAGGCAGTACAGCACCAAGGAAAGTGATGGATTCAAGTTGGGAAGACCTATGTTTGAATCCCTTGCTCTGTCACTGTCTCTGGGACTCAGTTTCCTCCCACTGCAAAAATGATGGAGTTAGACTAGATCAGAAATGGCAAACAAATGGCAGGCCACAGGGCTTGCAACACTCCCCAGTGTGGCCAGGACCAGAGTAAATGTAATTGGGAAATATAAAAATATATATACAAAATTATAATAGAACAAAGATAATGTTAATATATGGCTTTCTAAGTCAATCTGCAGCCCTTGGAATCCTTATGTATACCAATGTTTCTATTTAATTTTGATACCACTGTACTAGACAAACTCTTTGTGATTCCATCAACTCTAAATCTGTGATACTATGAAATCCACTTGAATATTCCATTGTTATTTCAAGATCAACAAGAAATTCTTCCCCTCTCAGAGCCTCAGTTTCTTTGCAAATAAAGCGAGGAGTTTCCTCATCGATGAAATGAGGAAGACGGACTAGAAGATGTCTGAGATTCCTTGTACTTGAGACCAAACATGATTCTTTGAACCCATTCCCAGATGTGGGTTCATAGAATCACCTACAAATGGGCTCCCTTTCCCAGTTATTCTTGTTTCACCAGCAACATATTTTTCTCTTCCTGGGCTAGAAATCTTGAAATTATCTTTGGCCTTCTTACCCTTTACTTTGACAGTAGAGGGCAAAGTTTTGCAGATTTCCTTTGAAATGCTTAAAGAAACTGCATGATTTATTCTGTCATTCATTTTCTTAATCACACTGTTCCTAGGATACAATAACTGTATGCAGCAGGGGCTAATGGACCCAATGCTGTTGAGGAATCAGATATTTTACAGAAGTGAATTTTTCAGATAATTGAAACCTATCTTTTCAATCATCAAAACTTATTTTAAAGAGAGATTAATAAATATTTATTAAAAGCATAATACATGCAAGGGCTTGTGCTGGAAGCTGGAGATACAAAGATGCAAAAAGACATGGACCCTGCCCTTCAAGGAATTTACAATCTGAATGGGAAGATAAGACATATATGAAAATAAGTATTATACCAATAAGACTATGACAAGCAAAGTTTTCTCAGAATTATTTCATCATAGATCTAGAAGTGGATGAGACCTCAGAGGCAATATAGTCCAATTTTCACCCTTTATGGATGACGAAACTGAGGCTCAGTGTGGCAGCAAGGAATAGAGGAAAGAATGTTGGAGTTGGCACAACTTGGCTTTCAACCAGAGCTCTACTACTCACTAGCTGTGTGACCATATGTCATTTAAATTCTCTAGTTATCAGTTTTCTCATCTTTAAAATGAGGGAGTTAAACTTGGTGGAAAGTCCCTTCCAGATCTAAATGTCTGATCCTATATTCTTGTAATCCTAAATTTCCTGCCCAAGTTCACACAGATAATAAGTATTTGAGACTCTATAAGAACAACTCAGTCCTTGACTCCAGAGTTAGAACTCTGTGCAGAAATATTGATATGAAGGATTTGGAGACAGAGGAAGAGACAGACACACAGAAAGGCAGACAGGCTGAGACAGAGACAAAGACAGAGACAGAGGTTCAGTAATCTCAGTCCAAGAGGGAGATAGCCTAGTGTAATGGAAAGAGCAGGTACTAGCAGATAGGGGAGTCTTGGGTTCACATCTTACTTCTGAATTTTGTTATTTGTGTGACTGTGGCAAAATACCTACCCTCTATCTGTGGTGTCTGGAAAATCATGATAATAATGCCTATCTTAGTTCAGACTTTTATCAGTTCTCACTTAGATTATTGTAATTGCCTCCCAACTAGTTTCCCTGTCTCTGGTCTATATCCATTTCAGGCCATTTTCCACAATGATGCTGAAATGATTTTCCTTAAGCTTAGATCTTATCATGTCACTTCCCTCCTTACTCAATAAATCCCACTGATTTTCAATTGCCTTTAAAATCAAATATAAATTCCTCTTTTAACATCCCAGCCTATCTTGTTAGGCCCATGGGATGTTACTTCCACTTCCAAACTCTTAGCCTTTTCTCTATTCCCCACTTATTATTCTTCATGACTTTGCACTGGTCATTTTCTTTTTTTTTGTTTGTTTGTTTTTTGTGTTTTTTTTAGTGAGGCAATTGGGGTTAAGTGACTTGCCTAGGGTCACACAGCTAGTAAGTGTTAAGTGTCTGAGGCTGGATTTGAACTCAGGTACTCCTGACTCCAGGGCCGGTGCTCTATCCACTGCGCCATCTAGCTGCCCCACACTGGTCATTTTCAATGCCTGTAATATACTCCCTCCCACTTGACTTATAGAATCTCGCTCATCTCTCATGAGAAAGTTCATCTACTACCTTCTAAACGAAACCTCTTCTGATCCTGTCTACTGTTAGGACTGTCCCTCTCAAAATTCCTTGATATTAGATACTTTGTGATTAGTCTTTTATGTTTATTCTGCACATAATTATATATCCTTGTTTCCTCTGTTAGAATGCCAGTTCTGGGAAAGTACAGATTGTTTCATTCATTCTGTTTTTATCTCTGATACCTAGCACAGTGCCTGGCACATAGTAGGTATTTAATGTTTGATGATTGATTGGTATCATCAAAGTCTTTGGAGCATCACATTTTACAGTCTATATAAAAATCTCTTTAAGTCTTAAGGTGTTATGTAAATATAAGTTTTATTGTTGTCATGGGGGGGGGGGAATGTTGCTGATTTCCTTCACAGAATCTTAGAATTGTACGGGATTTCAGTCACCAGTCATCTGTCATGTACCCAAGTAGTTGAAACTCTCTAATGAGTCAGAACTTGAAACTCTCTAGTGAGTCAGAATTCAGCGTTTGGACAAAATAAACCATTATAAAGCTTTTGGGTTATTTCCTCCCTTATATACACCCTTAATTTGCTCCTCCGCAGCATATGACTTTCATTTCTGACCTTGGGGGTGAAACAGAAGCCCCAAACCCTTTAATTACTTGAAGACCTCTACCCTGCCCCCTCCAGTTTGTCTGTTCCCTAGGCTAACTATCTCTAGTTCCTTCCATAGGTTCTCATATGTCACTATCCCTTCACACTCCTGGCTGCCTACTTCCAGTTGCTTTCCAGTTTTCTTTGATGCTTAGCACAGTACCTGGCTTATTATTATTATTATTATTATTATTATTATTATTATTATTATTATTATTATTATTATAATATACATATTTAACCACCTAATTAGTTGATTATCACTGACCTTCCTAAAAACATGGTGCCCAGAATTGAATATAAAACCTCAGATATGGAATTACTAGGGCAGTGTAAAGTACAATCATTACCTCCCTAGTTCTGGACACTATGCCTCTCCTAATGAGGCTTAACCTTCAATTAGCTATTTTGGCTGTTCTATCATACTTTTAACTCATGTTGAAATTGTGGTCCACAAAGACTCCCAAATCTTTTTCAGATAACATTGCTGTATACTTCAGAAATCTTTTACTATTATTTCAAAGTTAGCCCTGCCCCCCGCCCTGTTTTTTGTTGTTATTGTTGGAGAGGGTGGATCAATTTTTAAGTCAGAATAATGAAAAGGAACTTCTTAGGGGTAGGGTTTTATGACTAGACTGGCTATAAAATGACTAAAATGTTCTGGCTGACAGATGGTTATGCAATAGGGGTTGCCCTTATCTCTTTCCCAACACAGTTTTCTCCTTTTCTCTCAGTCTCATCTTTTGAAACTAATTCATGAAACATCCCAGGTTAATTCGAATAACTGTTCAGGTGCCCTGGGGGGCATTGAATTGGTTGAGAGAAAGAACTGCATTCAGACTGAGGGTACTCTCCTAAACCCTAAGACCCAGCAGGATGGTGGATTGCTATCAGGAAATGCACTGCTCATGTACTGGGGGGAGAGAGAAAGACAGAATTATTTTGACCTATCATGACACATTTTAAACAATGAAAGAAAATATATTCTTATAACACCTTGGAATTGAGATTGAGACGAAAGGGAAGGAACTATGGGACCAATACATACAAAAGAAGATTTTCAAATAAATAGGAGTACTGAGGCCCTTGATGGGGAAGGAAGGGGGGCATGAAAGTGTGTTTTCAAGCTGTAAACATGGTCAAATCAGGCAGAGACTCTTGTAGACTAGTCTCCATATAAGTAAATGACTAGAGAGCTGGTCCCCTGGGAAAAGCAATGAACTCCATCTGCTGGAGAGTGCCCTAACTGTTTAATTGTGCAATGGAGCTAAGCTATAGCAGAGAATGGAAAGGGACAGTAATCAATAACGGATGAGACCTTGTGAGAGCTACCATGTAGACAAAGAGGAAACAGGGAAGACATCACAATGCATGAGTAAATACCAGTCTCTTCTTTTTCTGGACTCCACCCGAGAAAAATAGAAATGATACAAATTTCTTTAGGGAAAGTTGACCCTTGGGAGTATCTCTCAACTTTCAACAAGTTTAGCCGAGAGTCTTAAAATTATGGGATTATCATTCTAGAGATGGAAGGAGCCTAAGAGATGATTATAAGAATACAACCATCTCATTTCACAATGAGACTCAGAGAAATTGAATGTCTGGCCCAAAGGCAAACTATTTAAGATAGTATTTGAACCCAGGGTTTTTGACTCTAGATTCAATGTTCCTTCCTCCTATGGTACCAGGCTAGTTCTCTATCTCTATGAATTTATCATTAAAATTAGTTTATGTTTTGAGCCTTATGGACCTGAATGTTTGTAAGAGGCAGTTGGTGGAAACTTTTGGAGGAGTGACAGATATTGATCCTTCTAAGTTCCCCCAAGTCATGGAAATAGGAATCCTTTACATGTGCCAGAGGCCTTCATAGAAGAAGGGGACACAAGATTTACATGTATATCTTCTGCTTTGGAAAAAAGTGTGGTTATTTATATCATGAATTGCTGGTTCAGGGCTTTGTTCTTCCCCTAGGGCACTCTCAGTGTCCACTTTTTCTCTATTCTTTTCCATGTTCTTGTAGAAATATAATTAGAGGCTGTAAACTGGCATAAATTAGTCAAAGTCCATCTGAATTGGTGAAAAGTTGGAATTACCAGATGTTTTAAAATGAACATGATTTATTTTCCCTAAAGCACATAGTAGACCCTATATTGATTACCTATTAGAGCACTTTTGGAAACCAGTTTAATGAATAGAGAAGAAAGAAAAGGCTTGTTGTTAATATATACATAATTTGTTTGTAAATGCTACTTTAAAGGGGCCTGAAAACAGTTTGGTAAGAACAAAGAAGCTTTGGAACATACAGACTTCATGCTAGGAACAAGTTTGTTGGAGAGTCATTCATCCTAGCCCTAACCCTACACTCAGTTGGGGGTTCCCTTGCCTGTGGCTTCTGAAGATTGAATATAATAATATTTCACAAGAGAAACTGGTTATCAACCAGGGAAAGCTTAAAGGGAAAAAAGATCACAAAGGCCCTGGCCTCAGGGAACTTATACTCCAGTGATCATTGTTGTAGCATCTATAATTGTGATTAAATCAACACAACACAAAACAAAGCAAAAACAATAACTCAGAAACCGTTGAATTGGTTGAGAAAAGCCCATGGGAATCTCTAATAGAAATCTGGATGTAGGCAGTTTGACTTTATGTCCTTTTTTTGACCATCCATTACCCTCACACCTGCAGATACAATAAGAGGGAGGGGGAGTGCTGTTATTGGCCCCACACTTGGTGAATCTGGACTCAAGCCCATATTAATTCACTTGATTTCTGGTTGACAAAGTGTTTTCTAACATCAGCAATAGTAGAAGCATAGGGTCAAAGGAAGCTGTTCAGTCTTTTGAGGAAGCTCACTTCTTAGAAAAAAAAAAAGGTGCCTTGAATGTACTCTGGTATACTGATTCATGCTCCCTCTGGAATGATGACTTATCAATGTACTTGGAAGAGTTTCTGCAGTTTATTCTTTTTTCTTCCTTTCTCATGCCCCTTCTACACCTATACCATTATTTATTATTATCTACTAATAGAGTTCAAGTAAAAATCATAAGGACTTGAGAGGAGAGGGATATATATATATAAATATAAATATATATATATATCCACATACATATGTACATATAAACACATAAGAAGTATATGGATATACACATGTGTGTACATATATACCCACATACATATATATAATACATACATATATACATTAAAAAAATGTAAGAATCTGTAAATTTTCAGCAGAGCAAAGGAGAATCAGCTTCATACAGTGCTGGGCCTAGTTAGACATGCGTTTTTATGCTACTGGCCCAAATGCTTTTTTTAGCAAGGCCTCTGTGTGCAGTGTGGGGCTAGCACGAGGTGGGGGTATGGGGAAAGCTTTGGAGCTGGTCCAGAATAAGGGCTATAGATGCTTTAAGCACCGTCTGATTGAGCAGGGGATCTCTTTCTTCCAGAGGACACATTAGGAAGCCCCCCAGTCTCCAGTTTCAGGGTCTGGCAACAGATCATAATTGAAAGAGAAGGAGCAAGGGTGCATTTCTAAACAAGCCTTCTTTCCCTGTCAGGATGCTCTCCAAGTTTATGAGTAAGTAGAAGAAAGCTTGAATTCATTACCCTGGAAAAGAAGGGACCACAGCTGAGTCCAAAACCCTCCTTCACTGCCATGGCTTCTCTGACTTCCTGAGCTTGGGCTAAGCAGTGAGACAGACAACTCAGAGAATGTCATGCTTTCCTCTCCCTCATTCCTCCAAAGAAACAGCCAAGTAAAATCTGAGGGGAGGCCAGAGATAACCAGAACTAATTGTGTAATGGCCTGCTTATCAGCCTCAAGTTCCCTGTGAGATCCTGAGACCAAATGCTGGAATTAGTTTTTGGCCCACTGGGACCTAGTAAGAGGCCCCCTTGTCAACACATGGAGGGATTTCCTCCATCTCCTGGATCCCAGAGTGGAGGTTCACCATGACATGCTTCAGTTGCTAAGTGGCTGCTCTTTGGCCTTCTCTCTGGCCTTGGCTACCTGGTGCCTGGCAACTTTAAATATATGAAGCATTCACAGATGAATTGGAAGCTCCCCATATATGAAGCATGAAGAGATAGATAGCCTAGGAACTCCACATACATGAGGTCTGTTGAAGTGGCTTCTTCCAGGGGAGCAGAGTCTAATACTCTATCACTCTCCCCCCAATCATAATATTGCAATAATAATATCTAGTATTTGTATAGCCCTTCAAGGTTTACAAAATACTTCAAAAACATTATCTCATTTGATCTTCACAACAACCCTGAGAGGTAGGTGCCATTATTATCTCCATTTTACAGATGAGGAAGCTGGCATTTAAGTTTAGGTTATGTGAGTTGCCCAGGGTGTCATACCTAGGAGTTATTCTGAGGACCCAGGACTTCCAGACTCCAGGTCCAGCACTCTAACCACTGCAGCAGATGCATCCAGGTGCCATACTCCTGCTCCTGTTATTGCTTTATGCTGACTTGAGTCTGCTTTGGCCTACCCATGTAAAGGTATTGTAATCAATCTAAAATATTTATCAATAAATTAACTTTGTTCCAGGCACTGTGTTTGGTGGGTACTTGGGATACAAAGACAAAGGCAAAAATTATCTTTGTTCTCAGGGAGCTTACGATCTAGCTTGGAAGACAACGTACCTATGTAGATACAAAGCGGATCCATGGTGATCATGGCAGGCTTTAGCAGCTAGTTGGATCAGAAAAGGACATATAGAAGGTGGAAGCTGAGTTTCTTTGAAGGAAACTAAGGCTGCTGAGAGAGGGAAAGGAGGAGGGAGTTCGTTCTAGGCACTGGGGACCCCCACTTCAAAGGCCTGGAATCAGGAGATAGAGTGCCATGTTGGAAGACTATGAAGGAAGACATCCTTGGATGGCATTCTGTCTGGAGGGGAGAAATGGACAACAAGGCTGGAAAATGAAGTTGTCAGCTACTGAAGGATTTTACTCTGCCAGTGCATGGGTATGTATGTTTGTGTTTTGCAGGAAAGGAAATAAATCAGTCTCCATCCCCCATGTTAGAACAAATACCGCCCTTCCTAACATGACAGTCTTCCCTCATATTGGAATTATTGGACACTCCCATTCAACCCCTGCTTCTTTTTATTTATTTATTTATTTATTTATTTTTGTTTTGTTTTGTTTTGTTTTGTTTTTTGCAGGGCAATGGGGGTTAAGTGACTTGCCCAGGGTCACACAGCTAGTAAGTGTCAAGTGTCTGAGGCCGGATTAGAACTCAGGTACTCCTGAATCCAGGGCCTGTGCTTTATCCACTGCGCCACCTAGCCGCCCCCCAACCCCTGCTTCTTAAGGGCTCCTTGAGCTGAATTTGATGTCTGCCTGTCCTTGGCAAATCAAAGAATCTATATTTTTGGCTATTCAGTTGAGAAATCAGTGATTTGTCAATTCAACAAACATTAATTATTATGCATAAGACACCAAAGGTATCAAAATTAGATGAATAGATAGCCCTTTCCCTCAAGGAACTTATGTTCTGGTAGTGATCTTGATAACTCTGTCAGCAACCCTGAACCCCAAGGGGATTTGGTGGGTAGGCAAATGCTCTGCAAGTTATTACTGAGTTAGATTGAATTTAATTAAGTTGAATTGCATTGGGTTAGGAAGACATAGTCCTTCCCCTCACAATACTTTTGACTTTCTTGGGAAAGGATACCACCATATAGTGACACACTGCTCAAAGTCCATATTGGAGGGTCAGAAATGCTTTTTGCCTCCTTTCATGTGTATTTACTTTTATCTAATTGAAGCCAGTTCCTGAATGTAAGGGGTCAATTCAAATACAATCCCCCCAGGGTTGGGTCAGCTTGATTGCCAGGAAGGGAACATGCCATTGCCCTGCCAGTATTTGTTACTACTCTTTTCTTTGATTTCAAAGTTTTGGTCTGAATTCTGGGTAAATGATTCAGGATGCTCCTTCTCTATTTTTTTCCCTCTCTCACAATTTCTTTGCACATTAGGTTGAGAGGATTAATAATTGAACTGAGGAAGTGAAGATGTGGTTTGCAATGTGGAGGGGTAGGGAAGGAACCCACAACCTTAGTTTTCAAATTCATTTAATTTCTATTGACTTACAGTAAAAGGAAAGACAGGCATGTCCCAGCAACTGGAGTGAATTCATATATGTGCCATAAGTCCTCTCAGCCCAAAGAAAATCATGTGACATGTTTCACAGAAGTCTAAAAATAAACTGAATTAAAGGAAGACACTCCTGAGTAGAGCTCTCTGGCGAGGCTTTGTGCTTCTCTGGGCCAGTTTCTGAGTTTATACTGTTAATATTCATGCTCACCTGTAAGGTCTCATCCCTTCTTAGGGAAGACTAGGTCAGGGCAGACCTTCCAGTAGAGGGGCTTTGAATCAAGCTACATATACCCAAAGGAGATGCAAGAAGCTGGTCAAGGGGGTACAGATCATATTTGGGAAATAATTGTATTATATTTTAATTAATTAATAGCTATTTTATTTAATATATACATATATGTGCACATATAATATATGTTCATATATGATATATACTCTATTGTATATATACACATATACATATGTGTATAAACACACAGATATTTCATGTATATATATATATGCTAGAATTTATTTCCTTTCATATTATATAGGGGATATAAGATTTATGGAAAGCCAAAGGTTATAGCGTCAGAAAAAAGTTGGGAATCCTTATTCTAATGATGAATATAAAACATTTTACAAACCTTAATGCCCTACATAAAATCTCTGTCTCTTTCTCTGTTTGTCTTCCATAGAGTTATTCATTCTTAGAATTAGCATAGGCCTGAAAGAACATTGGGTTTAATTCTTCCTTCTTTTCTTTTCTTTTCTTCTTTTTTTTTGGAGGGGGGAAGACTGGGTCTCCCCATTTCACCTAGGCTAGAAGCACAGCAGCCACATATGATCTAGATCCCACTATTTATCAGTCCAGAAGCTTTCATCGGCTCTGATTCTGAGTTGGGCTGATTTTTACTTCCCTTGTCAGCTTAATACTAACCCTTCTTCTTGGGGCTCAACATATTGGTGCTAGAATTAGTGCAGACAGTTGATTGACTTAAGTCCCATTGTGGCTCAGAAATTCTGAGCTTAAATGATCCCCCTGTCTTAGGCTCCCCCCAACATACACAGCTTAACTCTTAATTTTACAAAAGATGTAATTGAGGCCCAGAGAGGAGCTATAACCTGTCACAGATGACATAGATAATGACAAAGCTGGGACTCAAACCCAAGTCTCCTGTCTTAGTATAGTCTCCTTCCTTCTTTCAGTGAAATAAAGGGAAGGAAAGAAAACCCATGGAGAGCATAAGACTTTCCCATTTATTTGGGAGCAATCAGGAAGGAAAGCAGATTTGGAATCCTAACTGTTCCAGACTGACTTTCTATACTGATTAAATCCATTAGATAAATTAATCAGCATTCTGCATCCTCAATCCATGGAAAGGCTCTTCTCATCAGAAGACTTCCCAGTTCAGTCATCTATTTACTTTTTTCATTCCTTACAGACACAACCCCCATGCCTGCTATTGCTGGTGACACCAGGGGCTCTTAACGGCAGTGCAAGGAGTGAAATCACCTGTTTAAATGCATTTGGAATTTGGGAATCCTCCACCTTCCCCTTCTTTCCCCAGAATTCTGCCTGGAAATATAAGAATAGTGGGTAGGGATGTAGCAGTGAGAGACCTTAGCTAACTGGAGCAGTATTAAGGTATTCACTTGCCCACTTGGATTGTGTTAAAGGTGAGGAGAAGAGACTGGGAAAAGGTGATTAGACTGTACTAAAGAAAAATTTCATTAATTTCACAATTTTGCCAACTGACTGACTCAAAAGTCTTTTTATAACTGATAAAAGAATCACAGAATTACAAGTTGTTTGAGCTGGATTGAACATTAGGTGTCCACCCCATATATAAATCACCTGTGTATTAGCCCAGAGAAGTGAGTATCTAGTCCCTGCTTGAAGAAAACCAGTAATAAAGTCCTAAGGAAGTCCATTCCCCTTTGAGCCACTGCTACATGTTAGGAAGTATTGTTGTTACATCCAGTCAAAATCCGTTTCTCTGCAATGTCCACCTATCAGTCTCAGTTTGCGAGAGATAGAATCTAGGAAAAAAGATAAGTCTATTTTGAGGGTTCCAAAATGCCAGAAATTGCTAGAGAAAAAATGGGTCTCACCACTACCTTTCTTTCATGAAATGGGGCGGGGGGGGGGAGAGCTGTAGGTAGAAGAAACAATGTGAGACAAAGGCAAGGAAGTGGGAAAGGTTGGGCAAGAGAGTTGAATGATTGTAGCAAGGCCTATTTTAGGATTAGCAGAAAGAAACCACAGGATCACAGGATCATAGGATATCATAGAGTATGAAAGGTGGGAGAAGACCTTATCGTCTATCTACTTCAACCTGTACCCCAAAGGATCTCCATTATGGCATAGTTAATATGTGTCAGCATATCTGCAAGTCAAAAGAGGGATTTTAAAATTAGTGCTGTTGAAATTGAAGAAACTGAGCTACACTAAAGCCCCTGAGGTCAGTGTAATGGTCTCTGAGCTGTTATTGTTGTTATTTTGATTTTTTAAAAATAATCAGGCTAGGGGGCAGCTAGGTGGCTCAGTGGATAAAGCACCTACCCTGGACTCAGGAGAACCTGAGTTCAAATTTGACCTCAGACACTTGACACTTACTAGCTGTGTGACCCTGGGCAAGTCACTTAACCCTCATTGCCCCACAACTAACTAACTAACTAACTAACTAACTAACTAACTAACTAACTAACCAACCAAATAAATAAACAAATGAATAGATGAATAAATAATTGAACAAATAAATAAATAAATGGATGAATAAATGAGTGAAAGGCTAAACAAATAAATAAATAAATTAGTACATGAATGGATGAGCAAATAAATAAATGAACAAACAAATAAATGAATGAATAAACCGATAAATAAATAAAATAATCACACTAATCATTTTGGACACTCAGCCATACTACCAAGCAAGACATGGGGGATAGCAAACTGGGATAGGAGTCCAGAAAACCTGGATTCAAATTTTGCCTTAGTTATTTACAACCTACGTGGTTGTGCTAGAGCCGGCTTGTACCAGCAGATTGTTAAATTTTCATTGTGAACATTTCCTCTGTAGAAATCAGCAAGCTACAAATCAGGGCTTGGTTTTTTGTTTTGTTGATTGTCTGGATTTAATAAAATGATGGAGAATATGCATCTTAAAGTGTGCTGTGAACACATTTATTTTGGAGAATTCGTTTTGAAGCATTTGTTAGCATGCCTTTGTGTGTGACCCTAAAAAGATCTCTAAACCTCTCTGTCTTTCAATTTCTTCATCTGTAGAATGAGGAAATGATATCTTCCAAGGTCCCTTCCAGCCCTAAATCTATGACCCGAGGATCCCATGTTAATCTGTGAAAAAAGCACTGGAAGATACATCAGAAAAACTGGGTTAGAGACTGGGGTTTCTCATGCAATCATTGGGTGATCTTTGACAAATCACTCAGCCATTTTTGGACCTCAGATTCCTCCCGTGTAAAATGGTACCAACAGAGCTCTCGGTTTGCTGAAAAGAAAGGGCTTGCCTTTGATAAGTTTTCCAGCACCAGCTTTTTCAATGAATCTGTGACCTTACATTGGTGGAGATCCCTTCTCAGGTGTGGGTTAGAACCTGTCCACACCAGTAGGATTCTTTATTGTTTTCCTCTTATAAATGCTCCATGGAGGTTCTACCCAGTACATTGAAGTCCTTCCTCTGGCTCTTGGAGTATTTTAGGAACATCTTGGAACATCATTTTGTTTCCCATTCCACACCTGCTTTTCTGTCACACGTGGTCATGATGAGTCTTTTTGAGGAATTTCTTCATTCAAATAATTATTGATAAGAGTCACTAAAATAACAATATGATAATACATATTTATTTGACTTTTATGTAACAGATAAAACAGCTATATAAAAAGCTGCAATTATTATTATCATCATCATCATCCGGTTCACTCTAGTGAACTTCCCCAATGTGCCCTTATCTCACACTCTTCCCTGGTATGCTTGGTATAGCTTCCTCTCATTTTCATCGTTTCAAGGCAGGGGTGGAATATATTTTCTTCTAGTGTTTCTGGGCATTTTAGAGCCATTTAAAATGCAATGCCTATTTCTTGGGGGGCAATGAAAGGGAGTGTGTTGTATAGAAACTTTAAAATGATCCATTAAAGGAAAAGAAAAAAAATCCCATGCATCTTAATGATGAACTGGGACTCTAACGGATATTCATGAGACCTTTTTCATATAAACATTTTCCAAAGAGAAGAAAGTTACTGTCTCAGCAGGGCCATTCCCAACAGTATATACAGGTAGATATGTAACAATCAACTTTCTGACTTGTAGAATCTGTCTCCAGCACACCATTGTCTATTCCCCATATCTCAGGAGACATCATCATAGTTTTCCTGACAGCAGAATCCTGTTTGGTGATGCAGCTACCTGGTACAGAATTCTGTATGTCATGTCAATTTCTAAACATGGAAATTGCCACCATATTATTTCCAAATACAGGATTCTAATGTGCCAAAGAAAGTTTTCTAGACCAAAATCTGTCTCTTGGCAGACTCATCTTAGTTAGGTCCCCTTGAGGTCCTACAATCATATATTTAGAACTGGACTGGAATTTAGAGTTATATCATCTAAGGAAGAAGTTCCTCATTTTATAGAGGAGAAAACTGAGGCCCAGAAAAAGGGAAGTGAACTCTCTCAATGTCACATAGGGAGTAAGGAGCAAAGCAATGCTGTATAGTAGGAAAAGTACTGGATTGAGTCTTGAACACACCACATGATCTTGGAGAAGACCCCCTTCCTTAGAACTCTTAGCCTCAGTTTTTCTTCTCTGGAATCATCAGAAGATTGGACTAGACGCCCTGAAAGAGTCCCTCCAGATCTCGTTTTTGACTCAGTGTATGAGACTCCAGGCCTAGAGTACATATCACACAAGTCAGACCACATTACCTCCTCCTTCCCCAATACATGCAAAATCCAGTCTTTGTCTTGACTAACTATGCCAATTAACACAGTCTAGAAGCAAGATTTTGATGGTAAAACATTCAACAAGGCAAACGGAATATGCTTTTTCCGCCAACCTAAATGTTGCATTTTCCAAACTACTTGATGAACTCACCCAAAGATAAAAGCAAGTCTAAAACAAGGAAATAAGAGACTACATCATAGAAAACCCTATGAGAATCCTCTGGAGAAGAGTGGGAATGAATCTGTGCAACCTTTAAGAGAAAAAAAAAATAAGTCGGCACTATTTTTGCCCTTGGCTCAGGCAGAAGGAGTGAGACAGCAAACCACCAGAGTCACGTGATGGGTTAAAAATGGCCAACTGCAAGGAGAGACATGATATGGCTGCAGTGATGGCCCTCTCCCGGATCTCTCTGGGATCAGAGCTTCTAATAGGAGGCTATTTGAATGCCAACCCAGCAGCCAGAGATGACAAGAAAGACTTTATTTCAAGAAGAAATCTCCATTTCACACAGGATGTGTATAACAGGAAGGATGTAGATATTAAACAGCTCGTATCAGGAATTTTCCATCATTAAGTAAATGGAAGGGCAAGGAGGTTTATTGACTGAAGCTGCCAAATAAATATGCAGAATTTGATACGGGAGCAGGCAGCTATCTTCCAGTCTGTCCGAAATGTTTCCTTCCTCTTGCCATCTCTGTGTCTCTCCTCGGGGCCTTCTTGGCGGATGACCCATCTAACTCAATCACACAGCTGAGATGGGGAATTAACTAGCCACTTGCTTACATTCCAGCATAACACAGGCATGGGTCTTCAGTTCCTGAAAGATATTGTCTTTCAATAAGCATTCAATCCAGGGCAGATATCCCACTCTATCCTCCATTTCCAAATTTCTTATCCTGTATGTAGCACATGGTCATTAACCAAAGGTTACCCAGGGAAACTGGGGAATGAAGGAAACAACCTAGGCTGGTAGAAAGAACTCTGGCATCATAAGCCCAAAGATTCAGCCCTGGTGCTGCTAATTATTCTCATTATCCTCTTTTGCTAGATGGTGGATTATATAGTACCTCAAATGTATAAACTTCACATATTCCTGGAGGGATACCTGTATGACCATCCTGGTCTGGGCCTCAGTTTCCTCTTCGATGAGGTGAGGGGGTAAATCTGAGGATGTCTAAGGACTCATTTAGCTTTAAATCATATTAAATGCTGATTTTTTGGGGGGAAGAAATGGTTCTTTGCCAAGTGATGTGAATTGGCAGCTCTGAGCAGTGGGGTGAATGGAGGTCAACATGATCTTTCTATGGTATGAGTAGGGGTCTTTCTGCACTTAAAGTATAAACTGCAGCATGAGGAGAACTACCATAAAACATGACAGTGATTCGAGAGAACTTTCACACAGTAGGTTGCAGAAACAATAAAGATGAGTCATGGAACAGTGGGAAGAACATTGGACTGTGGTCAGAGACCTGGTGCCACCTCTCTCATATTACCTTGGGGAAGTCATTTAACCTTTTGAGTATCATTTTCTTTATATGAAAAATGGGGTTTACTCACATTACTTCATAACATAATTATAATTCTCTTCTATAATCCAGTGGTGTGCTGGTAAATATTTAACTACTGGTTCCCCAGAAAAGAAAAAAAAAAGTATGTCTGAGATACTTTTAAGTTTAGTCTGCATTAACATTTTCTCCATCATTTAAAAAAAAATTATTTATTTTTGGTGAGGCAATTGGGGTTAAGTGACTTGCCCAGGGTCACCCAGCTAGTAATTGTTAAGTGTCTGAGGTCAGATTTGAACTCGGGTCCTCCTGAATCCTGGGCTGGTGCTCTATCCACTATGCCACCTAGCTGCCCCTAATTTTAAAAATTAAAATTTCTGAGGCATAAATATTCACACTGAGAATTTCACAATCTGTTCTCATAAGCCAGTATGAGCTGTTTCCAGCACCCCGCCCCCTCCCCTTGACTACATCCACATAGGCTACATGGGATCATAGATCTTAGAGGAACCATAAATCTAGAGCTGAAAGGGGCTTCAGAAGCCATCCAGTTCAACCTATTCATTTTATGACTGTGGGAAACTGAGGCTCAGTGAGGTAAAGAAATTTACCCGAGGTCACCTAGAAAGTAAGTTGCAGAGATGGGCTTTAAAGCCAGTTCTGATGACCTCTGGAGCCCCAACACTTAAAAAAAATTTTTTTCCCAGCACTTTCTATATTACCTCCCTATTCTCAGTGATGATTTTTGTCAATTACTTCATTTTATGAAGGAAGAAACTCATGTTTAGAGTGACTTGTCCATGATCAGGTAAAGCCAGTATAAGAAACTGGGTCCTGGGGGCAGCTAGGTGGAGGAGTGGATAAAACACCGACCCTGGGTTCAGGAGCACCTAAGTTCAAATCCGACCTCAGACACTTGACACTTACTAGCTCTGTGACCCTGGGCAAGTCACTTAACCCCCATTGCTCCCCCCCCCCCCCACACACACACGAAAGAAACTGTGTCCTTCAATTCCCCAAACAATGCTCTTTCTATTATAGTTTGCTATCTATCATGGGGATAAAATACAATAATAATACATGTGAAAGTTGTTTGTAAATTGTAATAGGCTATACAAATGGAAGGAGGGGATTAGCTGGTCAGTCTGGCAATAAGCATTTATTAAGTGTGTCCAATGTGTCAGGCACTGTGCTAAGCACTGGGATTACAAAAGAAAGTCAAAAGACAGTCTTGGCCCTCAAGAAGCTTATAGTCTAATGGGGGAGACAACATGCAAACAACTATGGACAGACAAGATTTGTATAGGATAAATTAGAGATAAATCTGGCAAGAAAGGCTTTTTGTAGAAGGGAGATTATTGCTGTTATTTGTAGAAGGCAGAGAGGGCCTCATACCAGGAGTGCATGGGTCAAGTCCTGACACATACTCATTGTGTGACTCCAGGTAAGTCACCGAACTTCTCAGTGCTCTGGACCAGAGAGGTCAGATATATAGCCTGAAAACTGCATGAAGCTCTCAATTCTCTTAAGTGCAGCCTGAACCAGATTAAAATATAGTTCCTATCTGATTTTAGTGTGTTGATATATTAATAAAAAAAGAAATATAGAAACATATAAACATGTGGTTTTCTAAGTCAATATGCAGTCCACAGGGATCCTTAGGTCTGGTTTAGTGGGTCCCATTTCTATTTGAGTTTGGCACACTGGTCCAGACAACTCTAACAATAATAGTAGCTAACAATTATATAGTCCTTTAAGGTTGACAAATACCTCATTTTACCCTCACAACAACCTTGTGAGACAGGTGCTATTATTTAGAGATGAAAAAAACTATTAATTGCAGAGAAAACTCTGATCCACATTGGTAAAAGGAAATTCCTTATCCTGGAGTTCCTGATACTAATAAAAATGACAGGTCTAGTTCCTATCCTATCATCATTGTTGTTGTCGTCATCATCATCATCGTCGTCACTACTACTACCACTACTATTGAACTCTGATGACAAAGAACCAGTCGATACTTTTTTCTCCCCATAGATGTACACACAGCTACATAGTTTATATATAAAACAAGTAATTGTACATGTAAAAAGATAATACCTTATTTCTCTATAGACCTTTAAGATTTCATAAAAATGCTTTCCTCAAAACAGTCAATCAATCAGACATTTGGTATACCCCTACTAAGTCCCAGGCATTACACTAAACACTAATCTTGTGAGGAAGGTAATTTTGGATCCAGTCTGTGTTTTCCTTTGTATAGAGAACTCCTGGTGAGAAAACTCCACCTACCAGTGTAGATCAGCACCTGCTCTTCAACATAAAATTTTAGAGAGTTGTTTCAGGTCCTTGGAGAAGAAGTGACTTGCTCAAACTCATTGTATGTCAGGGTGAGACTTGAACTCAGATCTTTCTGACCTCAAGGCAGGCTTGCTATATATTATAGCATACTAAACATGTGATCATCCTGTTTTAGAGATAAGGAAACAGGTTCTGAGATATTTGTGTGACTGACTATTTTAAGAGCACAGGAAAAGGCCCAAATGGGAATCCCAGCTTTGCTACTTGTTCGCCTATATGACTTTGGTCAAGTCATTTCACATGATTGCCCAGAGATCAGTTTTCTTATCTGTGAGGTGGTGGGGTTTGACTAGCGGCTTTCTAAGTTTTTCTTGGTTCCCAACTCTGGATTTTTACTTACCAAGGATCACACAGGATCAGAAACAAGTTGGAATAGTAGTGACAATTGGAATGTGCCTCAGATATCATCTAGTAGAAGGCTTTTATGTTACAGATAACCAAGACATGAGGTTAAATTATCTTCCCAAGGGCAAATGGGCTGTAAATAGCAGCTCTGTCATTTGAACTCAAGTCTTCTGACCCCAAATCCAGCATTTTATTCTCAAGGACCCACGTGAACCTAAGTTCATCCTCTTTTCATCTATACCTCAGCTATTGGGCATTTTCATTAACTTCCACATATGCATGGAAAGTTCTTTGTTCTTTCATTTGTCTCCTGGTTTCCTTCACATCCCAACTAAATTCCCAGGGCATGTTGAAATTATTGTATATTGGAAGGTGAAGTAATTTGTGGTGAAGATCATGGCTGCAAGTGAAATCTCTTCTCTGTTCTGCTTTGTATATGAAAACACCTATCTTCTCTGGGATTGTTAAGTCTAACATTGTTTTTCTACTGTTTTTAGTTGTATTCCCAGTCCATTGTTTTGTTCTTTTTCCTTTTTGCTAATTAAAGTGTTTAGAGTTATGTATTCATATCTAAGGACTTCTTTGGCTGCAATCCACAAATTTTGATGTGTTGTTTTATTGATGTCATTAGCTTTAATCAAATTATCTATAGTTTCTGTGATTTGATTTTTTACAGCCTGTCCCCAGTATTTTAGGATTAGGTTATTTAGTCCCTAGTTGAGTTTTTTTTTTGTTTTTTGGTTTTTGGTTTTTGGTTTTTTCGGCAGGGCAATGAGGGTTAAGTGACTTGGCCAGGGTCACACAGCTAGTAAGTTCAAGTGTCTGAGGCCAGACTTGAACTCAGGTACTCCTGAATCCAAGGCCAGTGCTTTATCCACTTCGCCACCTAGCTGCCCCCCCCCAAATGATTTTTAATACTATTCCCCACTGTAGCCCTTCATTTAATTGAGAAATGCAAATTAAAACCTTTCTGAAATTTTACCTTGCACCCATAAGATTGGCAAAGATGGAAAAAAGCAAATTTATAAATATTGGAAGGGTTGTGAGAAAATATTCATGTTGACATACTGTTGGTACATCTCTGAATGGGTACAATGATTTTGGAAAACAATTTGGAATTATAAAAAAAGGTACTAAATAATGAATGCACTTTGACCTAAATATATTATTGCTAAGCCTGTACCCAAAAGAGATCAAAGAAAGGGGAAAAGGACTTATATGTACAAAATAATCACAGCATCTCTTTTTGTGGTGGCAAAAACTGGAAACTAAACTAATACCCATCATTTGGGGAATGGCTAAATAAGTTGTGAAATATGAGTATGATGGAATACTATTGTGATGTAAGAAATTAGGAAATAGATGATTTTAAAGAGACATGGAAAGATTGGCATGAAGTGATGCAGAGTGAAGTGAACAGAACCAGGAGAACAATTTATACAATAAGAACGACAATATAAAGATAACAACTTTGAAAGCTATAAAAACTATGCTTGATGCAATACCCATTCATGATTCCAGAGATGATGAATAATACGGCCTACCTCCTGACAAAGAGGTGACAGATTCAGATTTCACACACACACACACACACACACACACACACACACACACACACACACACACACACATATATATATGCGTGTGTGTTTGGTAGGTATATATGTATTTTTGATGACCAATGAGCAAATTTATTTTGCTTGACTTTTCATATTTGTTACAAGGAACATATAGGTAGGAAATTTCTCTTAATTATAATGATTAAAAAATAGAGGGGGTGGGGGCAGCTAGGTGGTGCAGTGGATAAAGCACCGACCCTGGATTCAGGAGTACCTGAGTTCAAATCCGGCCTCAGACACTTCACACTTACTAGCTGTGAGACCCTGGGCAAGTCACTTAACCCCCATTGCCCCACAAAAAAAAATAGAGGGGGTGGGTGCTCCAGATATGAAATATTGTATGTACAACAGATGAGGTGACTCCATGATTAACTTTATTTAATTTACCCAATTGTTTTACTTTGTTACAACAGACCTCTCACAAAGTGCAGGTAATCTTCAAATATTTGTAATGTAAAAACAAAAACAAAACACAATAAAACTTGAGGAAAAATAGGTTACCACTGTTTAAACCAGGCCTATTTCTGCTCTTTGAGGGCCAACTGAAAATTCAGCTTGTAATCAATCCAGCTGTTCTTTAAAGCCTATGATCCAACATTTAATTGTTAACATGAGGAAAAATGTAAAGGTACAGTAAGGTGGGGATAATAAAAATCCCATAGAGAATGAAGAATTGATAAAGGGCCAGTTTTTCTGATAGGAATCGATAATAGTTTATTGGTAATTTCCCCCTTCTTGGCATGGTCTCCTCTGCTTCCTAGAGATTATGCAGTGATTGGACTGGAGACCAATGATTCTTCTTCCCAGCTTTTGCAAAGATTTGCACTTTCTTCTTCTCTGGCCAGTAGCCTTGCAGAGGGAGGAAGGAACGAACAGGGCAGTGTGCCTGCCTCTGTGTGTATGGGGGAGGAGAATGTCACGGAAGCAACTGGGCATGTGGAATGAGAAAACCACTAGTTCCCTGTCCCTATTAATCTGATGCTTCTGGCATCCAAGGCCTGTTCACTTGCCCCATCCCATCTTTTGAAAATTGCTGCTACAGCAGCCCTAGTGAAGACAGGATAACCAGGCCAGATGGTACACACCTGATGTCTGCTCCCCCAAGACCATGGAGATAGATCTAAGGCCTTTGCCTGCTCAGGCCAGTGCTCAGCCTGTTTCTATAGAAATGCAAGAAAATAGTGAGCTAGTGGTTTCCTCTCCTGATCTCCCTTTGGTTCTCTTCCCTTTTTGTGTGTGTGTTTTTTGTGAGACACTTAAGAGAAACTGAGATTTCACAACAGGGATGTGTCATTCAGTCATGCAGTTCCCTATGAAAAAAGTGACTTTGTCTTCAGGAGCAAATAAACAAAGGAAAAAGGCCCTAGGTATGAGAGAGGTCGGGAGGGCTGTCCAGCTAAGGGTTCTGAGTAGCCACCAAAGCCTCAGGGTTGGGTCCAACACCAGGCAACTTCTATGAATGACGTGTCTGAAGAATGCTTTCACTGGGCCATCCCAACTCATTAAGGGCTCTCCAAGTATAGTGGTATAACTTTATGGTTTGGCCATCTTTACTTAAAATGCAGATGTAAACTTGAATGATAACAGTGGATCTTCAAGGCCTCTTGGTGGAGGAAGTATGCAAAGTTTGGAGAGTCTGGGGCTCATTCACTCAGTATACTCTGGGCTATAGTGATAGCCATGTGAAAAAAAGTCGTGGGGCGGTGGAGGGAGGGTCAATATTCCTTAGTGAACTGAAAACTTAAAACAAGTCAGGGGTACAATATAGCAGAAAAAAAAGCTAATGCTATCAATCCTAGATGGCATTAAGGGAGGCAGAACAACCAGAACTAGGGAGAGGAGTGTCTTGCTGTACTCTGTCCTTTCAGATCATATCTGAAGTATTCTGTTCTGTTCTGGATGCCACATGTTAAGAAGGGCATTGCCAGACTGACAGAATCCATAGGAAAGCAAGTGAGATCATCAGGGGCCTATAGCACTATACCATTTGAAGAACAATGTAGGAATTTAGCAACGGGAAGAGGAGACTTTGTGGTGTGTGTGTGTGTGTGTGTGTGTGTGTGTGTGTGTGTGTGTGTGTGTGCGCACGCACTCGCACGTGATAGCTACCTTTCAGTATTTCAGACTCATTAGACAGCTAGTTGGTGTAATATAAAGAGTTCTGGACTTAGAGTCAGGAAAGACTTGAATTCAAATCCTTCCTCAACTATTGACTAGAGATGGGAACTTGGCAAGTCACTTAAGTTCTGAACCTCAGTTTTCTCATCTATAAAATAAGGATAATAAGGGCACTTAACACAAAGAATTTTTGTGAGGCTTAAATGAGATAATATGTACAAAATTCTTCACAAACCTATATAACTGTAAATGTTATTATTATTATTAAGATTAGTTTCAAAAAAAGATTAGTTTCATTCTGTTATAGACTCCTCCCTTTACTTTAAAATTATGTTTAGCATCGCTTTCATTTATATTACTGTCATTCCTCAGTGACACACCACCACTGCCCTAGAATCACCCCCTTGTAATGAAGAAGTAGAATCAATTAAAACAAACTAACATATCAGGCACAACTTGAAATGTTTGACTCCTGCACCTATGTTCTACCACTTGTCTCCCCAAAAGTTTATTTATTTTTCTCATGGAAATTTTCTTCTCTGGATCGCCCATCTGACAGCAAAAGCCTACTTCTCTATCTTCACTTTGTTGTGGTTAAGGGCAACATATTCAGAGTTTATGTAATCTCAGAGTGTCAGAGGGAGAAGGGGCCTTGACATCAAGCCCAAATTCCTCTTTGTCCAGATGAGGAAACTGAGACCTAGAAAGATGAAGTGACTTGCCCCAGATTAAACCCGGGTGTTCTGAGTCTTTTGCATCTAAATTCAGTGCTCTTTCCACTATACCACAGAACATCAAAGACATTTCTGTGAGCTCTTGGGCAAAATCAACAAGAAATGAATGGATGTTGATGCTTACCATTAATGGGGAGCAAAAGACCTAAGAAAGAATCTTCTTTATGGGAAAGTAAATAAATATTTTTTAAAGTGCCTTGAAAACAAAATAAAGCCAAATTTGCTAAGGACTGTTAAAGACCTGAGACCCTGGACAAATCTCTCAAGGGCTCAGTCTTCTCATTTGTAAAATTAGGGAGTTGGACCAGCAAGCTTCTCGGGTCCCTTCCAGCTCTTAATTTATGATCCTATTAACTGAGAAATCATTTTTATCACAAATGGTATTATAGTGTGAAATCCATCCATCCATCCATCCATCCATCCATCCATCCATCCATCCATCCATCCATCCATCCATCCATTCATCCATCCAACCATCCATTTGTTTAGCACTTAGGGTCTAGTTTCAATTCCACCGATAACTAGCTGTTATGTTCAAATCAATAGCTACTTTCTAACAGACACACTGTCTACTAAGAGTTTGCGGGGCAGAAGTGGAGGCAGTATAGCAGGTATCAGAGACAAAGATGAACAAAATTTAGTCCCTACCCCCACAAAGCTCATCTAGTAGGCAGAATTAGATATGGCTTCAAAATAACTACCAAAGGAAGGTGAGCTAAATGCCTCTATAAAGGTACCAACAAAATGCTATAGGAATTCTAAGGAAGTAGAGATGGCTTCCATATTGGGGGGAGGGGTGTAGGGTTGTAGAACTGGGAGGGCTTCTTAGAAGAGCTGGACCTTGAAGAATATGTTGAAAATCTTTGAGGAGGGGCGTGTAACTAGCACAGAAGTCCAAGGGAATTCTTCCTCCTAATATGAAGAGTCCCTTGATTAAAAAAAAATAGAAAGGAATTCACATACAAGTAAGGCATACAGTCATATATGATTAGTAGGTAGGTATTATCAGGACAATAGAGTTAGTTCTTCTCTCACTATCACACTTATCTTCTTTAGTTTTGTTTTTGTTTGTTCTCCCTTTGGTCCAGTATAGCACAGAGGAAAGAGTGCTGGATTAATAGTAAAAGGACTTGAGTTCAAATTCCTGTTCTACTACTTACTAGCTGTAACACTTCACCCTTCTCCAATATATTTTGTACTTTTTAACATATATTTTGCATGGCTCTCTGTCTATCTATCTATTTATCTATCATCTATCTATCTCATCCATCCATCCACCCACCCATCCATCCATCCATCCATCCATCCATCCATCCATGTTCCCTTCCTAGCCTCAGCAACTTCTTCATCCTTAAATGAAAAAGTTGGATAAGACAATCTTTGAGGACACATCCCACTCTAAATCCTGAAATCTTTTCCCCCTTACTTTTCCTCCCACCCCCAGCCACTTTAGTTAATTTCTGGGAGGCAGAATGGTACAGTAGAGTCAATGCTGGGTTTGGAGTCAGAGAGCTTGGGTTCACATCCTGCCTCCTGTGTAAGCTTTGGTTTCCTCATCTGTAAAGGACTTGGAAGAGATGACTTCTGAGATGCCTTCCAGCTGGGCATATGTGGAAGCCAATTGTTAAACTTTTAGGGTGATAATTTACATCTTGGAAATCACAAATGCTATGAGTCAACGCCGATTTACTGTTTTATTGATTGTCTACATTTAAGAAAGTGCAGAGAATAATGTTAAGAATGCATATTAAATTTAAAAGTATGTTACAGGTACATTTTTGTTTTTGTTTTTGTTTTTCTGCAGGGCAATGGAGGTTAAGTGACTTGCCCAGGGTCACACAGCTAGTAAGTGTCAAGTGTCTGAGGCCGGATTTGAACTCAGGTACTCCTGAATCCAGGGCTGGTGCTTTATCCACTGTGCCACCTAGCTGCCCTAAATAAACTCTAATTAACCCTATTATCCTGTGAACCTCTATAGGTGTCCTTTTCCTGTCTGTAAAATGAGGGGCTTGCACCAAATCCCTCTAGTTCTAAACCCATGATTCTTTCTGTGGGCATGGAACTGGATTCTCCCTTTAACAGTGGTGTTTGCCAAGTACAGGATGGGCCAAAAGTCATGTATCTTTACTAACTCCTTTGCTTTTTGTTTTTAATTTACAATACGATAACATCATATAAAGTATACAACGGAAATGAAAGTACATCATGTGTGAAAAGTCAAATCTCATAAATGGCAAAAAAAAATTCAGAAAGCTATTAACACATCAGACCCCTTCATGACTTTTGACCCACCCTGTACATCTAACCAGGACCTATAAGAATGTAACTGGGCTCTAGTCTAAGGAAGTCCCATTCAGGATCTAGGGATTCAGCTTGAGTGAGGAAAGTTCTGCTTTTTGGAAAGATCAAACTTTAGCTCCATCTTCAAAGAACCTTATTAAGAAAATGGCAAAACTGAGAACTGCAGAGCTGTCGCCTTCACCAGCAAACCTCTCTCCCTCCATTAATGACTCCTATTAGAGCATTTCATTGCCTCCTCCTTTCCTTAAGAAAGTCTCACATTGTCATCCAGCCCTGTTAAACGCTCTGTGTGCCCATTATCAAAATATCATTTTCAGCCTCACTGAACACATGTAGGAAATGTTGTCGTGTTAAAAAAAAAATAAAAAGCCATGAAAATCAGCCCAGATTGTATTGGGGGTAATTATCTTCCCTCAAACAGCCTTTCGTAAAAGGATATTTCCAATTTTTGAAAAGTCATAAGTCTAAAAGCATGAGTTGTCACTGATTAGATTAGTAACTAAACAATTGAAAGCTGACACCGGATGGTTCTCCCCTCCCCTTTTAATAAAGATGGATTTCACCCAACTCTGGGAAGGATGGCTGATGGTCATTTCCTGTCACATTTGGGAGGGAGTATAATAATAATAATAGGATTCTAGTATCATTGATTTAGAGCTGAAAGGCACCTTGGAAGCCACTGAGTCTAACCCCTTCATTTTATAGCTGAGGACACCAAGGCCTAGAGGGGATAAGTGATTTGCCCAAAATCACAAGGTATTGTTGATGACAATGATAATGGGAAGAGAACAAGCATTTATTAAGTCCATTGGCAGAGATAAGAAGGGTGTGCCTTCTGGGAATACATAGATGTAGGGGATAGAAGGATGGGATCTTGAGACAACTAACCATCTAGTTTGGTTGGAGCACAGAGTATATGAATGATAATAGTGAGAAATCATGAGTCTGGAGAGGCAGAACAGAACCAGATGCTGGAGGGCCCTGAATGATTGCATGAAATGTTTGAATTCTATCCTCCAGGTAATATGCAGGCCTGACTTGTGTCAAGACAACTCAAACCCCAACTTCTGCAAGAAGTCTTTCCTGGTCCCTTCAGCTCACCCTTCCATAATCCTCTCCAATATCTCTTTAAGATATCTTGTATATACCTAGTTATTTACATGCTATTTCTCCACATTATATTGTGAGCTCCTCAAAAGTGAGATTTCTGCCTTTTCCTGTATCCCCTATACTCAACACAATTCCTGGCACATAGTAAATGTTGCATACTGATTGTCTAAAGATTTTTGAGATCAGCCCTATTTATTGGTCAAGTTATATGACATCTCAAAGTCCTAGGATTTAGAGTTCTAAAGGTCTTAGAGGTTACTTAGTCTCTCATTTTACTCAGAGGCATTGGATGATATGTCCAAGGTCACAAAAAAGAGTAGTAAAGAGAGGCATGGAGTTAAGGGAGGAGATTCAGGAAACTCCTGGCCATCCCCAAATGGAGAAAACAATGGGGAAAAAAAGGGGATGCTCAAAAAGGACATTCACTTCTGGTCTTAAAAAAGGGAGCTATTTGGAACCTTCTGGTTGGGAAAGAGAAGAAAGGGTTCTAAAAGTGTCATTGAGTTATTGTCACTGTTGACTGTTTCCTGTTTTTGTCAATAAACATGAATCAAACAACAAACATCTAATAATAATAGCTAGCATTTACATAGTTCCTTCTCTATTCTAGGAGCTGTTCTGTGCTTTAGAAGTCCTCACGACAGCCCTGGGAAGTAAATGCTATTATTACCCACATTTTACAAATGAGAAAACTGAGGCAACCAAGGTTAAGAGACTTACCCAAGATCATACACCCAATAAGTGTGAGCTTAAAAACTCCAAGCTCAGCACTCGATTCAATGAACCTCCTGGTTTCCTCTATGTATCCAGTCCCTACATAGTAGAATACTCTGTTTCCTCTGTTGTAAAATGAAGAGGTGGCAACAGCTTGCTTCTGAGATCCCTTCTACCTCAGACCTCTGATCCTATAATTCAATTCAACAAGCATTTTTAATTAAATTAATTTTTTCCCAATGAACAAAAATCTGTTTTCTTTCTCTCCCATCTACCTTCCTTCACTGGAAAGAAAGAAAAAAGAAAACCCTTGTAACAAATAGATATAGTCAAACAAAACAAAGGCCTGCATTGACCAGGCCCCCCTAAATAAATATGTCCCATTCTGCTGCATGAATCCATTACCTCTCTGTTAGGAGGTGAGTAGCAAGCTCATCACTGGTCTTCTGGAATCGAGGGTCATCATTGTGATGATCAGAGTTTCTAAATCTTTCAAACATTTAAGAAAAATTTATTAAGTACCAACTATAAGACCTGAGTTTGAATTTCCACTTTGGCATTTACTGCCTGTATCAACTTGGGAAAGCCTGTTCACCTGTCTGGCTTTGTTTTTTTCATCTGTAAAATGAAGGGACCGAATTAGAACATATTTCTGAAATTGAAAGAAACTTAGAGGCCACCTCATGCAATCTCCTCATTTTACAGATGTGGAAACTGAGGCCCATGAAGATGAAATGACTTGCTTAAGGTCCCACAGGTAATAAGTATCAAAGGTGGTTTTTGAACCCAGGTCCTCTGCCTCAAGATTCTTTGATCTTCCCCCTCACTCTGTCATGCCTCATACTTCTGAATCATGAAAGTGCCTTTCAACTATACATCTATCCTTTGATCCTGTGTATCAGGACTGTGCTGAGCACTGGGATAAAACAAACAAAAGCCATTGAAACAGTCCCTTCCTCAAGGAGTTTACATTCTTACTGGGGGAAAACAATGTGCATATTGACAACCAAATTCAACAAAACTTACAAAACAAATACAAACTATTGTTGCAAACACGCATACCCCAAACCTAGGACACCAGGTCTGAAGACAATTTCAATGAAAGTACTGACTTACTAGTGAAAGAGGAATTTCCCAAACCTTCCCTGAGTGAAATACAATCATGTTGCTCATTCCCAGGGGGAGGTTTGGTCTCTCAGAATCCTCACAGCCATGAGGCATCCATCCCATCAGCCAGGCACCTTGGCTTGCTGCCCCAACCCTGGGAGAGCAGGCAGCACCCCCCTCCTCACAGGATTGGCCAATACAGGAGAGAGCATTGTGTCCTTCCCTGCCAAGAGGAAAGAAATACAAAGAACCAATCTCCCCTTGGGGTAAGTAAGCCCTGGCCATGCTGTGCTCTTCATGTTGTGTTTCCTCCTCTCAGGGATGCTGAGCTTGGCTCAGAGCAAGGGGGCGGGAGGGGGGGGCACTGCTTGAGAGAAAGCCGTTTACCTTCATTTTAACATAAAAAGCAACAAACACTGTTATGATCCTGAGCTGGAGGAACAGTCCTGTCAGGCACATGGCAACAGTGATTCTGGCCATGAGAAGGCA
Organism: Dromiciops gliroides; assembly: GCF_019393635.1. Taxonomy (NCBI): domain Eukaryota; kingdom Metazoa; phylum Chordata; class Mammalia; order Microbiotheria; family Microbiotheriidae; genus Dromiciops; species Dromiciops gliroides. The sequence continues at coordinate 366,914,241 of NC_057862.1, forward strand.
ACTGTGCTAATTGAGGAAATCCGTTGGGAATTTCCACTGGGTAGTTAGCATGAACAAAACTCATGTAGACTAGAATGTTGAAAGAATACGTGTGTGCGTGTGTGTGTGTGTGTGTGTGTGTGTGTAGTCACAGTGAATAATAATGTGCAACTTTGCTTCTTTCTTGGGTGTTCAGTAACCACCCGACAATGGATTTGAGAGAAAATGAATGGGTGAAAAAACATTTATTAGGTACTATGTAGCAAGCCCTGTGCTAAACACTTGGGATTCTTTTAAGAACCTCAGGCTCTAATAGAGGGAGAAAATACCTATGAGAGCCTTTAGTTTGTTGGTCAATAGAAAGGTTTTGAAGTCTGTGTGACTACTAGGTGGCAAGATACAGGTTAAGAGGAGTAAATCTAGGAAGAGCTGGGTTTAAATCATACCTTCCTGTAAAACCCTGAATTCTTTCACCTATGGTCTACTTATAAAGAAAATCCCCCATTGTCCAAATTAGTTAGGGTGGGCTATCTTTGTGGCCTTGGATTATTGATGGAGTTTCTGTTGAATCACCTCATTGGAATGGACCTGGAAGGTGACCCATACATGTGATTGGAGGTCTCATCTACAGTGAGCAGAGGGTGTGCTCCTCCACCATTTAATTATAATAATAATAACTAATATTTACATAATGCTTACTGTGTGCCAGGCACTAGCATTTTTCAGTTATTATCTTATTTGATCTTAACAACTCCCTGAGGTGGATGCAATCATTATCTATATTTTACAGATAAGGAAGCTGGAACAAAGAAAGTTAAGTGACTTGCCCAGGGTCACATAGGTAATAAGTACCTGAGGCTAGACTTGAACCTTGATCTTCCTGACAATCTTTAGTGGTGTAGAAATCATACCACTTTTAGACAACTGTTAAATAAGATGGAAAAACTTAGGTTTACATTAGCCCAGAGCTACCTCGCTGCAATTTCTACTCATGGCTTCCTGGGCTAAGAGGATTGAATTTAGTTTCTCTCCCATGTGGCTAGCCTTTAAATACCTGAAGAGTATTACCATATTGCTCCTAAACCTTCACTTCACCAGGCTCAACATCTCCCATTCCTTCAACCAAGCACATCAGATGACCAGTTGTCTAACCCTTCTCAGCCTCCTGGATGCTTTATTTTGGATGTTATCCATTTGTAAATATCCTTCCCCAAATGTGAACTATAGCACAGAAGATAATACATCAGATGTTGTGTGAAGCAGCAAAGAGGAGGAGAAAGAGCTGCGCTATGGCCTCTGTGTTTGAAGAAAGGATGCTCGTTGAGCTAGGTGGCAGCATGGATAGTGTAGGACATGGAATCAGAAAGACCTAAGTTCAAAATTCACCTCAAACATTAACTGTGTGGCTGACCAAGGCCCTTAAATTCTCCCACTCTCAATTTCCTCATTAATAAAACGGGGATGATAGAAGCACCCAACCTCACAGTGCTGTTGTGAGTATGACGCCAAATGAAGGTATATTGATAAAGCTCCTTGCTAACCTTATTATTAATCTCTTATTTATACAACGTTTTGTGGTTTACGAAGTGTTTTTAATGTCGAGTCAATAGGCCCACCTTACATCACATGCACCCAAATTTTGGCAAGAAATATTCACTGGAAAGCATGCTTCTTTCCATTGGTTTTTAGGGTTTCTCACTTCTCCTTCCTTCTTGCCTTCTGGCTCTGAGCATGTGGTTTTCATTTGTTTCTGCCCTTAAGAGTGAGAATACCTTTTGACTGTTTTGGGGAAAGAGCCATATGACCGCAAGTGTTCTTCTGAAGGTTAACTTCCAGATTTCTCTCTCTCTCTCTCTCTCTCTCTCTCTCTGTCTTGTGTTCCTCATCTAGGGTGATGTACTGCATGTACCATGATGTCTTTCATATCCTTCCTTCCAACCTTATCCTCACTGTTGTGTTCCATCTCTTGTTCTTGCTCTTGGGGAAAATAATCAAATCACTGCTATTGGAAAGGACATGACACTCTGATGCCCAGTGACTCCATTCACAATCCCTGTACCTACTGAGACTAAAACTTCCCTTTTTGATGATCACTTTTCCTGTGTGTGTTGTAGCCATGTATTAGAACATAAGCTTATTGAGGGCAAGGAATCTCTCACTTTTGTATTTACATATCCAGATCTTTGTACAGCGCCTAGTACTTAATAAATATCCATTAATTGATTGATAAGTTTTAGTTCCTTTCCAATTGGGACGTCCGTATGTTCTGTTTCTAATAGCTTTGCCAGTTCTTATATTCAGTGTTCTATAGTCTAGGATCTCTTTCTAGTTCTAAAATTGTATTCTAAGATTCCATTTTGTTCTGATATCCTATGTTCTGTCTTCTAAGATTCTGTACAGCTCTAACATTCTGTATTCTATCTTTTAAGAACTTCTTTCCTAGTTGTCTTGTTTTAGGATTCAATGATTCTATGACAAAATGTTCTTATTGATATGATGAGCAGGGATACTCCCAGCATCTTGAGACAGTGGCTCATTTGGGCTTTTGCCTAGGAGTGAGAACCTTGATCCCAGTCACATTGGTGCTATAGGCTAATAGTCCTCAAGGTTAGAATGTGCAGGGAGCACTCCTCAGTCCAGGTATGAGGGTGGTAATGTTTGTTTTATTACTTTCTCCTTATTCAGCTTATTCTTCCTTTTCAATCCCCTACCCCTATTAAAGGTGATTGGTCTTATGACATCCAGTGTTTGCTAAGAAATAGGAGCTAAGGAGATAATTCATTATAAGGTAATGACAAAGTGGTATAGTGGATAGAGAGCTAGTCTCAGAGTCAGGAAAATCTGGGTTCAAGTTCTTCCTCTGATATCAGGTGGTCGAGTGACTGGGTTAGTTCCTCTCAGTACCCCATGTAATGGTAAAGCCATAGGCTATACAACCATTGGTGAAATTTGCAATAGTAAAGGGTGTTTCCTCAAGGGAAGTTCTTTAATAATAATTGAATCACGGGTGTGAAGGGAAAAGAAAGGTGATAGATAAGGTACAATAATGTTAAAATGAGTCATTTATCCTAGACAATGTGTACATTTTAGTAGGATTTTTCCATGTAACTAATGGAAGAGGCAGCTAGGTGGTTTAGTGGATAGAGTTCTGGGTTTAGAGTTAGGAAGACCTGAGTTCAAATCTGTCCTCAGATACTGTGTGATCCTGGGCAAGTCACTTAACCTCTGTTTGCCTTAATCCATTGGAGAAGGAAATGACAAACCATTTTAGTTTTCTTTTTTTGGTGGTGGTGGGGAACTAGGTGGCATAGTGGATAGAATGTTTTGCCTAGAGTCAGGAAGACTGCTCAGACACTTAGTAGCTGTATGATGCTGGGCAAACCACATAACTCTGTTTGCCTCAGTTTCCTCATGTGTAAAATGAGCAGGAGAAGGAAATGTCAAACTACTCCAGTGTCTTTGCTAAGAATAACCCAAAAGGGGTTTAGAAGAGTCAGACACAACTGAAAATGACTCAAAAACAGTGATTAATGGGGGCACTTCAGGTGGAAGGGAGGCAATTACCATCTCCTAAATATAAGTAGCTACTTCTTATCTTTTTAAAGTTTGACTGAAGCCTCCTCTTCTCTTCTCTTCTCTTCTCTTCTCTTCTCTTCTCTTCTCTTCTCTTCTCTTCTCTTCTCTTCTCTTCTCTTCTCTTCTCTTCTCTTCTCTTCTCTTCTCTTCTCTTCTCTTCTCTTCTCTTCTCTTCTCTTCTCTTCTCTTCTTTCTTTTTTCTTTTTCAAATACCATGGTAATTTCCTGATATACCTACTTTATCCTGCTTGCCAACCCTGAACTCTAAGAAAGAAAAGTATTAAAGAAAAACAACCAATACAATTTTTAGACTGAAAACTTATTGAAACTTAGGCACCTAATAGTCTCTCCACCTCTCTGGCCATTGGAGGTAAGTGTGTTTCTTCATTTTCCCCTGGGACCAATCTGAATGCAAATTACATTTTCATTAACATTACTGTGGTCATTGTCTATATTGTTTTACTGGTAGTGCTTTGTTCATTCTTCATCACTTTATATATTTTCTCATGTTACTCTGAACTCCTCTTTGTCATTTTTTGTATCATGATTCTCTTCTTTTATATTCATATATTACAATTTGTTCAGCTTTTCCCAAGTTGATGAATGTGGACACCTATTTTTCAACCTTTTACTACTACAAAAAGTCAGTTACTTATTTTCCCTTTTCCTCTGGGGATGCTATCTCAGAAAATACAAGGGACTATTTCTTTTCCTGAAGATTTCTTTCCACTTTGGGTCTATCCTGGTTCTTCAATTCTTGATATAAATAGGTGAAAGTCTCCCCAATTCATTCACACAACTTCCAGGACCCTTGTCAATGTTCAGGCAGCTCACCATTGCAATTTATTTAAAGCTGCTCTGAAGGGAACCAGTTAGTAAGAGCAGGCTTCCTATCACACCTCATTCTCTCTTTAGCTCTTGAGGCCCATTTCTGCCATTCTGGTATTCCCCGGAGGTATCATCAGATTAAGGGCAATCCCCAAACATTAAGTGCCTTTTCCAGGGCTGCTCCCCTTTGTTTTCATCAAATCAGCTTTAAAGGTGAGAAGAAAGAACAGAGAAATTAAAAGGAGGAAAGGAGCTTCAGCTGATAGGAGACCCACTTATCATAGACTCTCAGCCTTGGAAGGGACCTCAGATTTTATCTTGTTCAACCTGTCCCTTAACAGGAATCATATTTGTGAGATTGTCAGTTTTTGCTTGAAGCTGTCCAGTGATGGGGAACTTATTTCACATTTTTGGATAGCTCTAACTGTTCAGAAGTTTCCCTTTATGCCAAAATCTGCTTGCTTAGTTATGTGGGACTAGGCTGACTATGCCTGATCCTCCTTCCACATGATGAACCTTGAAGCATTTTTTTCTAAAGTATTAACTTAAGAGGAACCTCCAAAAATCAATAAAATGAGCAGAATAAGGATTAATTCAAACCTAAACAATAAACTCCAAATCATTTAGACTTTCTAAAAAGAAATTAGGCAACTCTCTAAGAATTTAAATTATGTGATCATTGTCTTTCTGTGTTAGTAGAGTTCATTATGAGTTCCCAGTAAAAATTTGGACCAAATATATTTATATATGTAAGTATTGTATATGCGGTTGTTGTTTATATTGTTATGTTATGCTATGTTGTTATATTATATTACACTCACACGTATGTATACCAAGTACATACATATGTATAAATGAATGTAACATGTACCAAGTACACAGACTACATCCATACATGTATGCATATGCATGCACGTATAGGCACATGTGTATATGATCTTATGTATGCTATGCTAACTCACAGAGTTGTTGTAAGGATTAAATGAGATAATATTTGTAAAGCACTTAGCACAGTGACTGGCATATAGTAGGTACTTAATAAATGCTACTTCTCTCCACTTCCCCCTAGTGTTTCACATATACATATATAAACAAAATGACAACTCTTTCCTTTTTTACTTGGTATTATTTTGTCTTTTTTTAACTATCTGCTTAGAATTGTTATATTTTTATGGGTTTTTTGAATGTTCTGCTTCTGTTTTCCTCACTTTATATTGTTTCATATGCTTTTACATATTTATTTTCTTCATATTTTTAATTCTTTTGATGCACTGATATTCCATTACTACAATCCTGTGAGGAGGTTCTCTGAGCAAGGTCTTTAAAAATGGCTTGGATTGGGTCACTGCCACTTACTTGCCAAGAAAGGGCCAAAAGTCAGTTAGATGGCACCATGGAGAGAGTGCTGGGTCTGGAAATAGGAAGACCTCAGTTCAAATCCAGCCTCAGACACTTATTAGCTCTGTGACCATGTGCGAGTCACTTAGCTTCTACCTGCCTCAGTTTCTTCAGCTATATAACGGGGATAATACCAGCATCCACCTCCCAAGGCTATTGTAAGGATAAAATGAGATAATATTTGTAAATTACTTAGCACAGTGTATGGCATATAGTAGGTGTTTAATAAATTCTTTTTTCCTTCCTATGTCACATGACATCTCACAAGGCTGGGACTATCCCTGCTTACCAAATCTATTCTTGTGACTTTGCCAAGTGTAGTCACCATCGACTTCTACATATAGTAGGAAGACTGTCCTCTACATTCTCTTCTATATTTTGACTAATTCATTCTGAAAAGATATAGACTTATTTTTCTGAAGTTATTATTCTAGGGAACACACACGAACACTTTACTTTGCGCTCAAGTGTACCAAAAATTATTGACTGAAACTTTTATTCTCAACACATTAATGAACTACCACAATAGTATTACATTACATTCATATATCATAACTTGTTTAGCCATTTTTCAAATGATAGACATCCCCTTATTTTCCATTATTTTTCTACCAAAAGAACAACTATAAATATAAAATATTTTCTTTCTTTGATATTTGTTGGAGATAGGCCTAATAGTGGTATTCGGGGTCAAAGGCTAATTCTTCTGACATATTCCAAATTGCTTTTCAGAATGCACGTACCAATTCATTGCTCCATCAGCAGTGTATGTTTTCCCAAAGCTCCTTCAACATTCATTTTCTTTCTTTTATTTTTTTTCAAATTTGCCAATTTGAGGGGTATGAGGTGGAACCTCAAATTTGCTTGAATTTGCATTTCTTTATTAGTAATTTGAAGTACTTTTTCATATGGTACTAGGTAGATTGGATTTCTGCCTTTGAAAACTGTCAGTTCATCTCCTTTGACCATTTAACAATTGGAAAATGATCTTTTTTTTTTTTAATAAACTTGGATCACTTCCTTACATATCTTAGAAACTAGAAGTTTATATGGAAATTTGCTGAAAATATTTTCCCCATTTAAATGTTTCCCTCCAAATCTCAGCTGCATTGTATTTGTGCAATTAAAAAAATGCAATCCAAATTCTCCACTTGTTCTTCTGTGCGCTTCTATTCGCCTTGTTTAGTGATGCATTCTTCCCTCCTCCGTGGATATGAAAAGTAATTTCTTCCTTGCTCCTCTAATTTGTTTATGATGTGAACTTTGATATCTAGGTTATGTATCCATTTGTAGCTTATTTTGGTATGTGATACAAGATCTAAACCTAATTTCTGCCAGACTGTTGTCTAATTTGCCCAGAAGTTTTTCTCAAATAGCCACTCTGGTGGCTGTGGTATTTGACTTGATCAAACAGTAGATGACTCAGGTCATTTGCTTTGGTAGGTTGTGTACCGTAATCTGTTCCACTGATAGATCTTTTGTTTTTCAACCAGAACAAAATCGTTTTGATGATTACTTTTTGAGATCCAGTCCCACTTCCCACTGTCTTCTTTATTTCCCATGAGATTATTGAAATTTTGTTGGTCTACATAATTTTTTCTGGATACATATATGTACACATATACATGCACATACATATACACATATACACACGTGTGTATGTGTATTATATATATATATATATACATACATACATACATATAAAATCCTTTAGTTGTTTGACTGCTATGGCACAGAATATATAGATAGTGATAGCTAGCTAGGTAGCTAGCTAGCTAGATTTAAATTTTGTTGTTGTTATTCAGTCATTTCAGTCATGTCCAACTTCATGACCCCATTTGGGGTTTTCTTGGCAAAGATACTAGAGTGATTTGCCATTTCCTTTTCCATTTCTCTTTACAGATGAGAAAACTGAGGTAAAGAGGGTGAAGTAACTAGCCCAGGGTCATACAGCTAGTAAATATCTGAGGCTGGATCTGAAGTCCTGAAGACAAGTCTACATGATTTCAAGCCCAGTCCTTTATTCCCTGTGCCACCTTTTTTTGTCCAATTTTTTGGCAAAAGAATGTCTTAGAATTGTGTTCATATAATTCATGTGTGCACATGGGCAGTTAGATTCCCATGTATTTTACATTTTTATTGTTGTTCAGTCATGTCCAACTCTTCGTGACCCTGTGGACCATAGCACGATAATACTATCCATGGGGTTTTCTTGGCAAAAGATACCAGAATGGTTTGCCATTTCCTTCTCCAGTGAACTAAGGCAAACAGAGGTTAAATGACTTGACAAGCTAGTGTCTGAGATCTTTTGAACTGAAGTCTTCCTGATACCAGGCCTGGCTCTCTATCTACTGCGCAACTGCCTCTAAATATTTCATATATTCTGTAGTAATTTTAAATGCAATTTCTTTTTCTATCTATATCTTTTTCTTTCTTTCCCTGCTGAGTTTTGTTAATTATTTGTATATTTAATTCATATCCTGCAACTTTGTTGAAGTTATTGTTTTGACTACTTTTTAGTTGGTTCTCTAGGGTTCTCTATATAAAGCATCATGTAATCTTCAAAAAGAGTTTGTTTCTTGTTTGCCTGTGCTTTATTCCTTCAATTTTGTTTGCTCGTTTTATTGCTATAGCTAGCATTTCTAGTACAATATTAAGTGGTGGTGGTTTCCCTCCTTAGTTTATTTCTCATCTTATTTGGAAGGATTCTATTTTATCCCCATTATATATAATGCTGGCTCTCGGATTTAAATTGACCCTACTTACCATGTTAAGGGTAGGTCCATTTATTTCTATGTTTAATAGTGCTTTCAGGCAGAAATGGGTGTTGTATTTTGTCAAAAGCTTTTTCCTGCATCTATTGCAGAAAATATTGCAGATATTGCAGATGTCTATCTATCATTTTGTTATTATTATTTACAAGGTAAATTGTGTCTGTAGTTTGCCTAATACTGAATCAACCCTGCATCACTGGTATAAATCCAGCCTCATCACCATGTATAATCTTTGTGATATGTTGCTATAGCCTCTTGCTAATGTTTTATTTGAAATTTTTGCTTTAATGATCATTAGGAATACTGATATATTTTTCTTTCTCTCTTTTGAATATTACTGATATAGGTAACAAGGACATATTTGTATAATGAATGAATTTGAAAGTACCCCTAATTTTTGTATTTTTTGCCAGTATTTTATGTAATACTGTGAATTAATTTTCTTTCAATATTTGATAGAATTTCCTTGTAAATCCATCTGGTTCTGGACTTTTTTTCATTTGGGGAACTTATATACAGCTTCTTCAGTTTCTTTTTCTGAGACTGGGTTGTCTAAATTCTCTTATTTCTTGTTCTACTAATTTGGGTATTTCATATGTTTATAAATAATCATCCATTTTCTTTAAGTTGTTGGTTTTGGATTAAGGATTCTTAATTTTGTTATTATTGTTAACAGTTAGAATTTACATAGTGCTTTAAGGTTTGCAAAGGGCTTTACAAATATCTCATTTGATTCTCACAACAGCCCTAATAAATAGGAATCCTAGATAAAATAGAAAAATATCATTTTTTTCAAAGCCCTTCCCACCTCTCTAGTCTTCTAAGACCTTACACCTCCCCCCCACCAACTTTATTCTGTGATCTAATTGCATATCTGTCTGCTATTCTTTGAACAAGGTGCTCCATCTCTTGACTCTAAGCATGCCCCCTGTCTCCCATGCCCAGAATACTCGATCCTCATCTCTATCCACTGTCTTCCCTGGCATCCTTAAATTCACAGGTAAAAATCCTACCTTCTTTAGGAAGCCTTTCCCAATTGCTCTTAATTCTAGTGCCTTCCCTTTGTTGATTATTTCTTATTTATCCTGTACATAATTGGTTGCATATTGTCTCCCCCATTAGAGTGTGACCTCCTTGACAGCAGGGGCTATCTTTTATCTTTCTTTGTATGTGCAGTCAGCAGAGTATTGGTCCTGGAGTCAGGACCTGAGTTCAAAATTGGTCTCAGACATGACATTAACTATGTGAGTCACTTACCCCTGATTGCAAATCATTTAATCCTGATTGCCTCAAAAAGCAAAAACAAACAACCAAAACAAAGCAAAACAACACAACAACAAAAACCAAAACAAACAAACAAAAAAACACAGTGTCTGGCACACAGTAGGCACTTAATAAATGTTTACTGACTAACTAATTCAAAAAGTAGACCCTTTTTGCCTTTCCAGTTTTTTTTTTACAGTTACTTCTGTGTTCTCTCACAGCACTGACCTTGTTGTTCCTTGAATACAAGACTCCATTTTTTGACTCCAGACATTTTCATTTACTGTCCCCCATACCTGGGATGTTCTCTTTCCTCATCTCTGCCTCCCGGCTTTCTCCAAGATTCAGCTCAAATCTCATCTTCTATACGATTCCTTTCCCAATCTACCCCACCCTCATCTCCTAGTATCTTTCCTCTAAAATTACCTTCCATCTGCTACATATATGTACAAGTGATATGTACATACATCATGCACACGATTGTGCATACATGCATCATATATGTAATCGTGTGCATGTATATTATTTGCACATATATGCATCTATCTATTTCTCTATCTTATGTATACATAACTGTTCCCCCAATTTGAATGCGAATTCCTGGAAGGCATAGATGGTGTTTATGCCTTTTCTGGGGCTGGGAGGTGACCCCAGCACAGGTCCTGGAACATCTTAACCACTTAATAAGTGCTTGTTGATTGATTGACTCTCCCTTTTTTTAGTTTGCATTTCCCCCTCCTGATATAATTAAAACAGACACACTTTTGTTACCCTTCCTCAGCTTGTTTCACCAGCTTCAGTTCATTCTGAGCTTTAGCATTCATGACTGTTTTTTATAGAACTGTGTCGCAGTATTATATATATTCTCTGCTACCTAACTTAAAGTAAGCTATGGATTCTGAAGGGAAGACATGAGGAGGGAATGAATGCATCCCAGGCATGGATAGACAGGCAGTACAAGGGCCTGAAGATGGGAGATAATGTGTCATGTGTGAGGATCAGCAAGAAGTCCAATTAGAATGGATTTTTAAAAGTCCTTACCCTGTGAAGAGCCAACCTAATGATGTATCTTTCCTTTCTTAGCTAAAAAGATCCTCAGTCAAGAGGTATACTGAAAACTGACTATAATGTAAAGGATTACAATAAATAATAATCCTGGAAAGGTAGATTGAAGGCATGTTGTGATGGTCTTAAAAGATATTTTGTTGATTACAATGCAAGCTGGGTTGATAAGGGAACGAAAAAATGGGTCAATGAAAAATGTTCTAAGAAGACAGAGAGAGAACATTAACAACTGGACTCAGAGGAAATAACATCTGAGTTGAGTCTGAAAAGAGGAAAAGGTTTCAGAAAGGTAGAGACGAGGGAAGAGTATATTAGAGACACAGAGAATGAATGGCCTTCATGGATATATGAAGGTAGAAGACAACATTTAATTTAGGAAAAGCCAGTCCTCCTTCTACCATATTAAAATAGTTTCTTTACCCCTGATTTCATTATGTCTCTCTATCATCAAAAGCAATACATATCAATTCACTAAGATTTAAAAAAAAAAGAGAGAGAGATTCCCTGGTTTACCTACGCTTCTATGGCAATAGAGGAAAAGGAAGATAAGAAGAGAAATTTCCCCCTTTTGTCCCCCAGGGTCTGTGGTTTTATAGGAACTTAGTCATTCCTCCATTTCAACAGTGTTCACGCCCTCCACTGTTGTCATACCCCAAAGGCCTTGGTGACTGGGCATTAATGAGGAAGTTAGGAAGGTCTGGAAATGACTGGGCAGCAGTACTGCCAGGGTCCCTAGAGCTACCAGGTTAATTAGTCAAAAACTGATAAATGACTGTAACTGTGACCCTTCCACATTTCTATCTACACAGCATGAGCTTAAAAGGAAGATGGACAGTTAGTTACCCAGTCAGTGGGAATTGGATTAAGAGCCAATAGGATCAATGGAAGTAAATCATACTTATAAATTTGGACCAAATTTACCTTGCTGGCCCTTTACATGGATCTAGCCTTCTAGATCACCCTCAAATTCATCCCCATGTATCATCTTCACCATCACCCTCTCCCATTCCAAAGTATTTTAAATATTACAAAGTGCTTTCTTCAGAATAACCCCCTGAAGCAGGCAGTAGAAGGATGATTATAATAATAATAATAATAATAATAATAACTAATATTTATATGGCATTTACTATGTGTCAGTCACTCTGGTAAGCACTTTGCAATTCTTGTGGCATTTGAGATAATCTTTACAACAATTCTGTGAGGTAGGTACTATGCTTATCCCTGTTTTACAGTTGAGGAAACTGAAGGCATCAGAGGTTAAGGGACTTGTCCAAAGTCATACTGCTAGTTAATATCTGAGGTCAGATTTTAATTCAGGTCTTCCTGACTCCAGACCTAGTGTTCTATTTACCTGCAGTACCTAGCTGCTCAATGCTTACCTCAATACCTTGTGAGAAAATAATGGGTTTTGGGGGGACTAAGAGGCCACCCACTTGAGGGCTTAACTCAGGAGCTTTGCTTGATCTCCTTCAGAGCCAGCCCAGAGTCAGTAAAGTTGGAGCTAGGCCTCTGAATAGAGACAGTAGAGATTAAAAACACAGCTACCTGAAAGCCTCCCACCCAGAGGGTCTGTCCTCTGGACTCTGGACTCAGCAGGTACTGCTCATTTTAATATAGACCACTCTTAAGTCCAGTAAACCAATAGATTTGAACGATGCTAGCCAATTAGTTTTGGGCAGTGTGTAAAGTCTGCCTCTTCTCTGGACCCCAGGGACCTTATAAACTCTTGGCTGGGATGCTGGAGGAAGCAGCCATACGACCCCCTCACTCTCTCCCTATTCTAGGTAATGTAGGGCTTCTGAATTTTCAGAGTCATGTGCTCTCTCTTTACTAACATTTAATATGCTTTAATAAATGCTTAATGCCCCAAACTAGCACAGTAGCCTCTAATTTATAAGTAGCAACACATTAGAAACCCCAGCTAAGTTCCCTAAAATTTAGGACAGAGATAGGCACCCCAGTATCATTTCAAACAATACAATTTCCTGAATATGCCATTTCTTTGATATAGGCATCCACTCCACAGAATCATTCAATTAACAAATCAAGCACCTACTATGTGTCAAGCACTGGAGTTGGCAGTGGAAATGAAAACAGTCCCAATCATTAATGCATTTACACTCTGGCAGCTGGAGGCACATTGGATAGTTCCCTTTGCCCTGAGTCAGAAATCTTAGTCATTTCAGTTGTTTCAGTCACATCTGACTCTTTGTGACCCCATTTGGGGTCTTCTTGGCAAGGGCACTGGAGTGGTTTGCTATTTCCTTCTCCACCTCATTTTACAGATGAGAAAATTGAGGCAAACAAGGTTAAGTGACTTGCTCAGGGTTACACAGAAAGTCTCTGAGGCCAGATTTAAACTCTGCTCTTCCTGACTCCAGTGCTCTAACCACTGTACCACCTAGCTCCCCTTCAAAAAGAACTGAGTTCAAATTTGGCCTCAGACACTAGCTGTGTGACCTTGAGCAGGTCACATCACTTTTGCTTCAGTTTTTTCAACTGTCAAATGGACAAATTATAGAATGTAACTCACAGGCCATTATGTATATTTGTTAACAAGCACTTAGCACCCTGCTTGGCCCATTGGGCGTTATATAAATGCTTATTCCTTCCCTCAGTTCTGCCTTCTAGTGGAAGAAAATAACACATATACAAATAAGCAAATGCAAAACATCCACAAAGTAAATAGCAAATCACTCTTAGGAACTGTTAAAAATTCACTGCTAAAATTCAACTGCTACAAAATGATCTTCCCAGAGAAACAAATTCATCCCCCTGTGATGAGCCAACCTGCTGATGTTCCTTACTCTGACAGAATGGTCCTCAGTCAAAAGAGATGCTTGGGGGGTAGCTAGGTGGCACAGTGGATAGAGCACTGGCCCTGGAGTCAGGAGTACCTGAGTTCAAATCTGGCCTCAGACACTTACTAGCTGTGTGATCCTGGGCAAGTCACTTAACCCCAATTGCCTCACTTTAAAAAAAAAGAGAGAGAGAGATGCTTGGGACCATGTTTGAAGCTTGTTAAGGTTGGTAGGGGACTTAACAAAACCCAAGTTCTACTGGGCTAGGTTCTTTGAGGACCCGCCACAATGAAGAAGTAGATTTCAGTGGGAAATTGTTTCCATGCTTTCCATTTCAGAAATGAGCAGATAGTTTCAGGGAATTGAAGTGTCTTGCTCAGGATTGTTGTTCAGTTGTTTTCAGTTGTGTCTGACTCTTCATGACCCCATTTGGGGTTTTCTTGGCAGTGATACTGGAGTGGTTTGCCATTTCCTTCTCCAGTTCATTTTATGGATGAGAAAACTGAGTCAAACTGGGTTAAGTGACTTGCCCAGGGTCACACAACACAGCTAGTCAGTGTCTGAGGCCAGATTTGAATTCATGAAGATGAGACTTCTTGACTTAAGGACTGGAAAACCATTCCAGCATTTTTGCCAATAAAACTACAAATGGGGTCACAAAGAGTCAGGCACAGTTGAAAATGACTAAACAAATAAAAAGGAACACTCAATTTAGAGTCAGGAGAACAAATACCACTTCAGACACTACCTATATGACCACAGGCAAATCCTTGTGACTCAGTTTTCTTATCTGTAAAAGGGCAATGCCTTTCACAGGGAGGCATTCGTGTGTGTCCAGTGAAATAATGTATGAAACATCTTATAAACCATAACATTATAACTAAATGCTGGCTATCCTAATTGTGACAATCTTAGCTTAGTGTTCAGTAGCTGTGTGACCTTGGTCAAGTCCCTTCTTCTCTTTGGGTTTTCGGTGCCTCCTCTCATGATAGGGTTGGAATAGGTGAGCTCTAAGCAGGGCTGCACTGGCACCACCTCCTACTGACTCAGGAGAATGATCGTTACATTTTCATTGTGAGCATTTATAAATATTCCTTGGAAATTGGCAAATGCTTCAAACCAGGGTTTCGTTTATCGTTTTGTTGATTGTCTAGACTTAAAGTGGTGGAGAAAATGTTAATAATCCAAATTCAGTTTGTGTGTCTTATATTTTTTCCCCCAGAGAGCCAACTGTTAAACATTTACCAGCATACCCCAGTATATTCCAATTCATGCTCCAGGATTATCTGATATTGGAATGCTCAAGAGAAGGGTGGCTATCCAAGATGGCAAACGGCTGTGAGATCATACTATAAAAGGACTCTATGAAAGAACTGAGGCCATTGAATCTGGAGATTTACTGTAGTGAAGGACATGAAAGCTATGTTGAAGTATTTGAAAGGCTGCCTTCTGGGGGAAAAAAGTGGTAGGGTGCATGTGTGTATAGTTTTTTTTTTTCTTTTGCAGGGCAATGGGGTTTAAGTGACTTGCTCAGGGTCACACAGCTAGTAAGTGTCTGAGGCTGGGTTTGAACTCAGGTCCTCCTGAATCCAAGGCTAGTGCCTTATCCACTGCGCCACCTAGCTGCCCCCATGTGTGTATAGTTTTAATGATTGGGGGTCATATTAGCAGAGTTCCTTGAGGTGAAGAAGATACTATTTTTTTTTTCATTCTGAGACTTGATAAAAGCATTTGCATATAAGATTACATACACTTATCAAGTAATTTTGAATAGTATGATTACCTGTATTTATGCTTGATACCCTCCTAGACTGTAAGTTCTGTGAGGCCAGGGAGATTGTCTTATTATCTAATCTTTGCAGATCCTTTCATGCTTCTCTTGGTGATTGGCACACAGTAGACATTAATCCCTTTTGAATGAATGAATGAATGAATGAATGAGGAGACTTGCAAGTAATAGCTACTTGTTAACACTATAAAACAAAACATGACTCTATGCTCCCTTTTTGATGACAAGTAGCCAGACTATACCAGTTGACTAATACTGTAACCTTAATATGGATGATGGATCAGTAACATGGTTTGTACAGAATAGTTCCTTGTTTACTTGTCCTTTGCTTTTATTTTTTTTGTCTTCATTGGCACATGGGATCACTGGGAATAGAGCAGGATCCAAGAGAGGACTTGGGATAAGGTAAGCAGGGGATTTCTGAAGAGAAAAGAGCAGAGTAGCAGTGGATTAGAAGATGAACAGAGAAACAAGAATCAAGAGGACACAGTTAGTAGAAGAGGAAGGAGGTTAAAAAGATAAAAGCTTCCAGACCAGAGATTCAAAGAAGCTTTAACATTCTATGGAATGACATAGCACACAAAGAAGGTCATAGAAGAGAACTCAGGCCATCTGGTCCAGTTTCCTTCTT
The DNA here is from genome assembly GCF_019393635.1 of Dromiciops gliroides. NCBI lineage: Eukaryota > Metazoa > Chordata > Mammalia > Microbiotheria > Microbiotheriidae > Dromiciops > Dromiciops gliroides. The sequence goes on from NC_057862.1 coordinate 366,930,348, forward strand.
TTAGTAATGAGGAAAACAAGGGCCAGTATTGATATCACTTATCTAATAACATAGATGTAGGAAGTGAAAGAATCTATATTTGAATCCAGGTCCCCTGATGCCAAATCCAGCTGATTTTCTATAGTACCATAGAGTTGATCTGTTACCCTATATCAAGGAAGAGAGCTGATAACTAAGGTAGTTTGCCATAATAGTAAACTTGAGATTAATCAGTGAGAGCCAATCTTTTGTGAGCCTAGGCCTAAGGCTCACAGGTGATGATGAAGTAAAAGAACTGATTGGATTGTCAACACAGGGGCAGGGAAGAGACATACTTCTCTGGCAGGAATTAGCTGACATAGTCCCATTGACATCTGAAGCTACATCAGAGACTGAGAACTTTAGAGGCTTTCTTGGAAAGATTTGGGGTGGGGTAAAGAATGCAGATTCTTTCCTCTTATGACCATTCTCAGAATTTCCTCTTTTCAATTCCTTATCATACACCATCAAGCAACAGTGAGATTTTTGGGGAGGCAAACATGATCTTCTCTCTTCTTGAATGTCAAATAAATAAATAAATAAACAGACAGACAGACAGACAGATAGATAGATAAATGAATAAATGAATAAGTAAATAAGTAAGCAAATAAATAAATAGATAAGCAAGTAAATAAATAAATAAATAAATAAATAAAGTTTTGCCTAAAAAGAATGAAGGCAGGTAGGTGATGCAGTGGATAAAGTTCAGAGCCAAGAGTCAGGAAGACTCAACGTCCTGAGTTCAAATCCAACAAGAAGTCACTTAACCCTGTTTGCCTCATTTTCCTCATCTATAAAATGAATCAAGGAAGGAAATGGCTAATTGCTCCAGTATTTCTGCCAAGAAAACCCTAAATGGGGTCACAAAGAGTTGGACATGACTGAAAATAACTGAAAAACAACAATAAAAAAGAGTGCAGAAAGGGGACTTGCATTATCTCACTCTAATGATTAATCTCAGATAGCATATCATCAGAACAAAGATTTGAAAAACACTGGGGAAATCTTTGACTTCTCCATTGCTCCATTTTGTTGCCTCATATTACCATCAGTCTTAAAAGGACATGAAGTCTAGGAAAGGGCCCGGAAAACAAAGAGATCATTCTTTGTAAAACAACAAGAATAAATGTGGAAAATTCACAGCAGGATTATGGGTAGGGCAAGGTAGCCATAGGATCTGATGGATTTTGGAATGGATACAGATCCATGTAGATAATTCCAGATCACAGGATTCCCAGATGTGGCACCAGATGGTATCTTAGAGGGCTTTTATTTTAACCCCTTCATTTTACAGACAAAGAGTTATGCAGGGAGTAAGTGATAGTGGTAGAATATAATGATAATAATTAATAATATTAACTAACATTTAATTGTGCTTTAAGGTTTGCAAAGCACTTTACATATATTATCTAATTTGATCTAGGTTCTCTAATGTCAAACCAGTACTGCTTCTATTGCACTTATGTATGTAGGTAAATGAAAATTGAGTGTAATAGATTTCTGTCCCTATGGCCAAAGCGTTCAGTCATTTCCACTAAAAGGAATTAATTAATTCGGGGCAGAAAAATCAGAGCCTTCACAGTAACCCTTTGCCTAGTCACAGGCATCCCATCCTGGGTCTTCTTATGGTTGTATCTAAAATATGACCCTGATGCTGGAAAAGATTGAATCAAAAAGAAAAGGAGACCACAGAGGATGAGATGAATGGATAGTGTCATGGAAACAATGAACATGAACTTGGACAGACTTTGATAAATACTGGAAAATAAAATGGTCTGGTGTGCTGTTTCATGGGGTCTTTAAGAATCAGATTCTGCTGAATGGTTGAACAACAACAAAAAAGGATGACCAAACAAGTTCACTCATTTGGGTAATGTAGCACTAGGGGAAAATATCACTCAAATTGGTTATTTGGCATTATGTCAACCCCAAAAAATAAAAATAAAAAATCAAACCAACAACAGTAACAAAAGCTGTCTGGCTATCAACGTTTTTCACATCTTAACCAGGTATTTTGTTACTATAGAGATGCAGACTGCATAGAAACTAAGAGGAGAAATAAAAAGCGGGGATGAGAGTGTCCATGGGCTCTGATGTGTGGTTGGCTGGGCCAAGGAGAGAAAAAGAGTTGGAGATAGATAATGCCAGATAACATCAACAATTTCCATTTCCTAACAGGACCCTAATTAGAGGACAAAGATTCGACATGGGATCTTATGCCAAAAATTTACCCTGGAAACAGAGGCTTCTCCATCTTTTACCCATTACTGTTAAATCCTAGGAACTGAATCATAGTGGTGGAGGTCAGGCATTGTGTGGATTGATGGATTTACATGGTTATTTTTTATGAAACCAAGACTTAGACAGAGAGTTCAGCCTCTTACCTTATTTTCATCCATTTCCCAGGGTTCCTATTTTCAACTTCCTCCCATTTTGAGCCTCTCTCTTTTTTTCTTCTATCCTATCCTTTCTTTAGAATCTATTTTGACACACTAATTCTCTACTGTAGGAATAGTAATAACTCACACTTGTATAGGATTTTAAGGTTGACCTGACCCTGCAAGGTAGGTATGACAAGTATTGCTATTCCTCTTTTATAGATGAGGACACTGAGGCTCAGAAAAGTTAAGCAACTTTTCCAAGGTCACATGCCTCCAAGAAAAGCAGTTCTTCTACAATAGCATGCTTCCACACTAGTAAGTATAGCATCTTGAAAGTCAGAGCCTTAAAGGCCTATGAATGTATGGACTCTATTATTTTTCTCATTCATGAAACATTTAATAAGCACTAACTGCATGCAGAAAAGTATGCCAAGATTTGGTGGGGATAGAAAGATTAAATTTGAAAAAGAGTCTCAAGGAGACTGCAAAATAGCAAGAGGATAAAGCATGATAGCAAAGGTAATGAATGGGCAAGGTTGGAACTGACAGGAGGGATCACAGAAGTATCTTCAAGGGTGTTTTGTGAGGGGGATCCAAAAGATGGGTAGCAATTCATTAGGTAAAGAAGACATCCCAGGCATCCCAGAAATAGGAAATGGTGGTAGCCAATCAATGGAGTTTCAAAAGTCCAGGTCATGTTTGGGGGCACAGAATGAGATCCAGTTTAACAGGAAAATAGGGGAATAATATGAGAGAAAGTTTTAAGATTGAGAGATGCAAAATTATTGAGAAAATTGAATGTCTGGCAAAAAAAGGCTGGACTTTATTTAGTAGAAAATAAGGGAACCACCAAAGGTTTTTATGTAAAATGTATTTTCTTCTTTAGGTACAAGTTCTCTTCCTACAACCTTGCACCAGCTTTAACAATCTCCCATTTTTCTTCCTTAGCTCCCCCCCCCCCATTAGCTACTGAACCAAATTCATGTGGTAGCTTTTTGCTCCTTAGCAATGTCCACTGGATAAATAGCAGTGAGGCTGACCTCCAGGCATCTTGACCCAGAAGAGGGAATTCACTTAACAAGCTACAGGGTTCAGTCCCCAAGGATGCCCTAATCATCCTCTCTGAATAGAAATTCTCATACTTATACTTGCAAGTACCCCCACTGAGGTGGAGGGGCTATGAGCCTTTTGTCTGAATTTCTAGGGGGTGTCAGCTCCCCATAAAATAGAGGTGCTGAGAGGCAGAAACGATCAACCTGACTAACTGGCGACATCAAATTGCCAGGGGAGAAGCTATTAGATATATGAGTAAATTCTTAGGAGATTTTGCTGAAAAGTGCTTCCAGTTTTTTTCAACTGAGTGTTCATATAAACCTTATGGGCAATAGAGGAGAAACGATGCAGGGTCTATAACCAAGCCAGGCTGTTTCTCCCTCGGGGAGATTTCGAGTGATTTGATTCAGCTCTCTAACATTGTTCAAGGCAGACTTCATCTCCCCCAGCACTCATCAAAGCTGCTAATAGGTCCTTCAGAGCTCATAAAGAGATGACCAAATCTTGGGCATTGGGGACTCCAGCTCATTTATCTTCCACAGGCAGAATCAGATCTGATTTTTTACACTGCCTTCTCAGATGCTAATGCCATGTATGGTCTCTGCCACTGGTCGGATGCCTCACAGTATCTGCCAGCCTCTGGGACTGACTGCGCTGAGCTTCCCTAGCTAGCTAAGCTTTGTCATTATAGACGCTTGTCTGTTCTGGTTATCTGTCTGCCTATCGATCAAGCAATCAAAGTCACTCATGCTTGGGGGAGGGTGGGGGGGGTGAAGGGGGGTGGAGAGCAGGAAGAGGTTACAGAGAGGGCTTGGACAGTGGGAATAGCTTTGAATGGTAGTGCTAGCCACATACACATATATGTGTGTACACACAATACACACATACATATATACATACAATACACATATGGGGTATGCATAGATACACATAGAGGTATGTGTATGCATGTATTTATATACATGTGTGAATGTGTATATGTGCTGAATTATCCTTCTTATTGAGAATAATCATGTTTGTATGTATCCCTGAATACATATATATCATGGTATATGCATAAATATTTTATAGTATAAGTATAATTTAATATACCTTAGTAGATAGAATTAGATATATAGTATAAACTCATACGCATTCACAGACATCCACAGATGTCCCCCACACATACAAAAAAATACAAATTAAACAAATTAAAAGCCTTCTCACGAATTAAAAAAAAATCAGTAGCTTTCTACAAATATATTTGTTTTAAAAAATGTAAAGTAGGTAGAGATTTCCTCTGACTGAGGGAACTATGAGGGGTCTAGTGCTACATTTAGTTAGGTAAAAATAGTTTTCTTTAATACAAATCTTGGGTGATAGTGAAGATAGAAGAAAGTACAATGAAATAAAATTATTGGTACTATTTTTTGTTTTGTTTTGTTTTTGTTTTTGTTGCAGGGCAATGGGGGTTAAGTGACTTGCCCAGGGTCACACAGCTAGTAAGTGTCAAGTGTCTGAAGCCAGATTTGAACTCAGGTACTCCTGAATCCAGGGCCGGTGTTTTATCCACTGCGCCACCTAGCTGCCCCCTTATTGGTACTATTTTAACCCAGTGTTTTGTGTATGCCTTCACTCAAAATATTTCTATAAATTGTTCATTTGAGAGAGGGGAGACAGAGATAGATAGAAAGAGAGAGAAAAAGAGACAGACAGATAGGTAGAGATGCCTGTAGTAGACAAGTGTAAAAATGTTTCATGTCAGAAATATTTTCATTAACAACCTTAATATTGAACCCCTTGGATTACCTGTATTGTAGATTACAACATAATCTAACAGTTCTTCTCTAAGGAAGAATTGTTTACAATGTTCAAAAAAAGTCTATACATTAATAGCTTGAAATCTTGAATGTGGGCCAGAAAGTCCCTAGCTTCCTTGCTAGCTATTTTACTGAATCCCCCAGCCCCTGAATCAATGTTTCCTGATGCCAATGTTTTCAAATGACCTGCATGATTCTTGATCTGGGCTTCTCCAGTACTAGGGAGAATGTGGAGTATCATCAAAAAAATAAACAGCAGGAACTCAGAGATACTTGGATTGAGCTCAGAAGTTGTAAATATATTCTACCTTGTCTATAAAATTGAAGGGTCCTCATGCTAGTATACCTTATGCAATTCTAATTATGGGTGAGAGGGCAGAGATTAGCAACTGAAGTGGCTGTAAAATGAGCCAGGGAGCACCTCTGGAGGCAGAACGTTTGCTTGTGTTCATCAATGGTTGTTATTTCAAATGTTTAACATGAGCTACTTGCCTCAGTTTGATGCCTCACTGGGCGAAAGGATAGATAGTCTCAGAATGTGTAGCTCCATCGATGGATCTGTGATTGGTGAGCAAACACAAACCCATTTGGGGAAGATGGGGGTGGTGGCTTATTTCACTTCTAGAAATGAATCCTACTATGTCCTCCATTAAGAGAAAGGGTATAGGGGGAAGGTAGAGAAAGACATTTTTCTAGAAGTCTGCTAGGTTGCTGAAGCTATTGACTAGGAGAGGCCAAAGACAGAATAGGCAGGAGAGATTGCATGTCCTGAGAACACATTAGCAACCACAAACATTTGCTGAATGCCTCCCATGGTATGTGTGTGTGTGTGTGGTTCACATTCTAGTAGTTAACTCAATCTGGAATGGTCCGCCTTCCTACCTGCTGTCTGTTCCTGTTCTGGTATCCTTCCCACCCCACCCCACCCATATCCTTCTCAAGAACCCTTTGTATTTTATCTTTTCCTGTTAGAATGCAAACTCCTTGAGAGCAAGACTTGTCTTATTTTCTTACATTTATATCTCTAGTGCTAAGCAAAGTGTCTCGCAAATATTAAGTGCTTAGTAAATGCTCTATTTATCTATCATCTACCTATCTACCTACCTACCTATTTATCTATCATCTATCTGATCTAGGTAAGACATAAATGCAAGCAACTATACTGGGTAATGTTATATGATATGTAGAGTGGTCAAAACAAGGTACTATTTGAGGACCGACAGGGAAAGGTCATTACCAAGTGGGCTATCAAAGGACTTACAGTAAGTAGCAATTGAGTTGAGGGTTTTGTTTTTGTTTTTGTTTTTGTTTTTTGGCGTGGGGCAATGAGGGTTAAGTGACTTGCCCAGGGTCACACAGCCAGTGTCAATTGTCTGAGGCCGGAATTGAACTCAGGTCCTCCTGAACCCAGGGCCGGTGCTTTATCCACTGCACCACCTAGCTGCCCCTTGAGTTGAGTTTTAAAGAATGGGAGACAATCAGGACAGCTAGGCAAGGTGGATAGAGCACAGCACTGGAGTCAGGAGGACCTGAGTTCAAAGTCAACCTCAGACACTTATTAACTGTGTGGTCCTGGGAAAATCACTTAACCCCAATTGCCTTTCCTCTCTCCACTTCCAGAAAAATACAAACAAACCAGGAGATATTTAATAGGCAGAGGAGCAGGAAGGCATTCCAGGAAAGGGGAATAGCATGTGTTCGAGTCACAGAGTCATGCAGTTTGGCTGGAGTGTGGTGGAATATATGGAAAGAAGCAGGGCGACACAAGGTGGGGAAAGGCAGGGTGAATAAAGCTTACCAGGGACTTGGCTTTCACTAGTCAGAAAAGTCATTCATATCTGTAAGCAGGGACTTCCCTTCTTATTGTTCAGGAAGCACTGGTAGGTTGCTAATTTTGTGTACCTGGGCCTGGGCGCTTTGGATACTTGAAAGATCTGTTTTCTCAAGATCTTGACTTCTCTTCTGGATGAATAAAATATTAATGCTATAAGTGAAATCAGGCAGTATAGACCTAACCACCACCCCCGTCCCCCCCTACAAACATACACATACACACACACAAAACACCACAACACAATTTGGCAGAACTATAGGCTTAAGAAAGTTAAGGAATCTTAGAGATGAGGCATCTGAATCCTTGCATTACAGAGAGGAAAAAAAAAGTCTCAGAGAGAAGTGGCTTGCACAAGTTCACATAACAAGTAAATAGCAGAGCCTGGATTCAAACTCAGTATTTTTCCCCCTTTCCAACTCTAAGGCACTTTGTAGCCTATCTCTTTTTCTATCATAATGGAAAGACCCTAAGCTAGTTTGTGAAGAGAATAAAAGAATTCAGTGTGCACATTTTCAACTCTTCCCTGGCTGCAGGTCATCAGGTGAAATGTGCTTCTTCTAACAATTTGGAGGATGACATTAGACTCTCTTCAACCTGTTGATCAGTGAGTCAGTAGGTATTTCTTGAGGTTCTGTTGTCTACAGGTCAGTGTGCTAGGAGTTGGGGTAGGGGGGCAGAAACAAATGAAGGATGTCCTCTACAACCTCAGACGGGGAAGGGAGTAGGGAATATACATTTATATAATGCCTACTATGTACCAGGAACTTGACTACGCTCTTTTGTGAATATTATTTCATTCAATCCTCACAACAAACCAAAGAGCTCACATTTCTCTCATACTTTAATTCCTCCAGAGCCTTTCCATCTCCCCAGGTCTACGTGATCTTGTTTTGTAGCTTAGGGAACTGGAGCAAAAGGGAGAGAAATGACTTGTCCATTCCAGAATGAAGAATCTTAGAACTCCATTCCAGATCAATAGCTTGCACAGTCCAGATCCCTCCCTGCCTCGAGCAGGTCTACACCTAAGGCAATCTCTTTTAAAAGATCTCCCAAAGAATGAGATTCCATAAACCTCTTCTGAGAGTTAATTCTAGAGTTAAAGCTTGTATCTATTTGTTCTTTCATCTGTGGCGATGAAGAGAAAGTCATATACTTCAAGTCAGTTGTTAAATCTTGTCAGTCCCTGAAACCAGCCTTTGCTTTTTCAGGTTAAAAACTCCGAATCCTTCGTTCTTTCCCCATGAAATCTCTAATATTATTTATTGAGTATTCTTTCCCAATCACCTTCCAAACAAAGAGAACCAAATTGGACACTATATTATGTCTACTGCTGAGTCTAAAGGAAGGGGGGCACCTTGTCTCTGGTACCTCATGCTCCTGCCCACCATCATAAGTATCATATTTTAAAATTATTTTTATCATATTTTTTAAATAATGGTGTGACTATGGGTCTATTCATTCAACTTGTAGTCTACTATGACCCTCCAGCTACGTCTTGTCAAGTTTCTGCTTCCTTTTGCCATAGTATATCTAATATTTGATTTGAATCCCTAAGGCCAGACTTACTGGGTAGAAGAGGAAATCATGATACTGTGTGATTTGGTTCCAAGCCACCAACCCTTCTCTTTTATAGCAACATTTGGGGGCAAAGTAATAAGGGAAGGAGGAAGAGAGTGAGCATTTATATAGCACCCACTATGTGCCAGGGACTGTGCTAATCGCCTTTTTACAAATATTATCACATTTGAAAATGGCTCCTTAAGGCTATTACTAACAAAACAGCAAACAGGGAATGTGCCTAATTCAATTAATAAGTATTTCTGGAAGACCTTCTCCATGTCCAGCACTATACTAGCAATTAATAGGCTGGAGGGGCCTGAGGGCTAGGCTAGAACAATGAAAAAACCCAACCCTGTCCACCACATGCTTAAGTCTCACAGTAGGCTTTTTCAAATTAATTCACTTGTCCCTCAGTAATCTTTAATTTCTCTCCGGTACCTTTTATGTTTGAGCTAATGATTTGCCTTGTCTGCTTTTGACTCCTCCCTTTTTCTTGATAAAACATAAAGGAAAGCAAAAAGTGTAGAGCAAGGGTTCTTAATCTGAGGTCCATGGAAGTCCAATAGAGCCATGGCTAGATTTCAGGGGGTTCATAATCTTGGATGTGAAAAAAGTCTTCATTTTTTACTAACTTCTAACTAAAATTTGGTATTTCCTTCATCATGTGGAAAAAAATCTGAGAAGGGGTCTATAGGTCAGGAAAAAAACAACGATATTCTGAGGAGACTTCTTCAATGTCCTATAGGTTTTAATGGATCACCAGTGGGCTCCATAATAGCAAAAAGGTAAAGAATCTGATGAACGTAAATAACATTGGTTTAGGAGTCAGAGGACGTCTATTCAAATCTGCTTCTTGATAACTGCATGACTTTGGGTAAGTTGCTTCCCATTCCATGGGCTTCATTTGATGTTAATAACAAGAGGTTCATATAACAGAATTATTTCTATTTTTCTTGGAAAAAGGAATATTTTGTTTTTGTCTTTCTAATCCCAAGCCATAACACAGTTCCCTGTCAAATAATGGGCACTTAATAAATGCTATTGGTTGATATTTCAGGAAGACCTGACTTCAAATCTGGTCTCAGACACTTACTAAACAGGTGACCCTGGGCAAGTCATTTAACCTCTGTTTGCCTTAAGCTACTGAAGAAGGAAATGGCAAACCACTCTGGTATCTTTGCCAAGAAATCCCCATGGACAGTATGGTCCAAGGGGTCACAAAGAGTCAGACACAACTGAACAACAACAACAAATTGATTAAACATATGAATGAGAGAATTGTTACACACTTTAATTGGAGGAAATCTTCAAAGTGCATTTTGTTTACTGAGAAAAATCTTTTTTTTTTTCTTTGATACCAACAAAGACTAACACATCATAATGTTGTATTTTTTGGTAAATTTCTATCATTAGAGTATAAAAGTGTCTTTAGTTATTGAAAATCACTTCTGAAAGTTTGCCTCTTCCCTTCTCATATTTCATCAGGATATCCTCAATATGTGTGTAAATCAATTTCATAAAGATTTTAAAAAGATAAAAAAGTAAACATATGTGTAAGTTACTGATATTCTATATTGATTTGGGGAGGGCAAAGTAAATAGCCTGCTATGTTTCTTCTCTTTGAGATAACAAAATGACTACCATGTAGATTTGTTTGCAAAAAGGAGGGATTATGATAGCAATAAAAGACAAAATCACTGATACTGGAAATTATGGAAAGGATTTATTACTGAATGCATACTTTACAAGAAAATGGGGAAAATTGTGAATCATTTAATTATTTGTTGCAAAATATCAGCACCTACTGAATACCTAAACAGATGTGACCTGAATGATAGACCAGAAACTTACTATCCTTCATAAATTAACAAACAAAAAATTGTGCTATAAGCAAAAACTCCAAAATATCCTTGAAAATGCAAATAATAACCACACTGGAAGTGGAACACCAGCACAGACAAAAAGCTATGGGTCACAACCACCTGGTTATAACACTGACCCATATGAACAATGTTTTAGATCAATGTCACCATAACAAATACTCATAACCTCCAATCTATTGGAATGGAATGCTCTCAAAATACAGAGACCTAGAAGAAGAAATCAAAACACATTGATCATGTCATGCTGTCTGCTAGTAGAGTTGTCTCAAAGATGCTTTCAATGAACCTAAAGAAGATGAGCATATATACCAATATTTTTATACAATTACAAAAAGCAAGCATCTTAGCCACCAACAAAGATGCTGAACATTCCAAACATAAAAAAAAAAAGATCAATAGGATGGTGACATACCTCAGAATAATATAAATGCCAGCTATGTGGCACTTAAAAGTTTACAAAGTGTTCACATTTGGTTTCATTATTCCCAGTTTGTACATTGGGAAAATAAGGCTCAGAAAGGTTAAGCAACTTTCTGATGACATACAATTAGTAAATACTTGATTTGGGATACTAGGGACAGAAACTCAATCAAGTCAATAAAAACTGGAGGCTTTTTTTTTGTTTGTTTGTTTTTTGTTCAGACACTAGATTAAGTACTAGGGAAGGGATATGAAGAAAGATTAAAAACAGTTTCTGCACTCGGGCACTTCACTTTATAAGGATGGGGACATTTAAATAACTAGGAGCATATATATATATATAAATATATATTAATATTTATATATACATATATGTGTATATATATGTGTTCCTAGATATTATATACATATACATACACATACACATACACACACATATATATATAATTTTTGGGAGGTAATCTCAGAGGGGAAGGCACTGAGGTGATAGGCCTCTTGTAGAATGTAGGATTTGAGTTAAATCTTGGAGGAAGCCAAGGAAACCAGAAGAAAAACAAGCCAGGAGAGAATTCCAGACATGGGGGACAGATAGTACAAAGATGCATATAGATAATGGAGCATCAGATGTGAAGAAAAACGAATAGGTCAGTGTATCTGCTTCACAGTGTACAGAGAAGAATCAAGTTTAATACTAGAAATACAGGAAAGGGCTAGGTCATGCAGAGTGTTTTATTTGATCCTGGAAGTAACAAGAAGACCCTGGAGTTAATTAAGTAGGAAGATGCTATGGTCATCCTTAGGAATATCACTTGAGAAAATCGTTCTGACCATTGAGTGGAGAATAGATTGGGGTATGGAGACTCTTGAGGTAAGTAGACCAATTTAAAGCCTATTTCAATACTCTAAGTAAGAGGTATCGAGGGCCTGAATTAGGGTAATGGCTGTGTGAGTAGAGATGAGAGCATATAATGGAAATGTGTCATGAAAGGAGAGATGGCAAGATTTAGCAATACACTGTATAAATGGGGTGAGTAAGAAGAAGTTGAGAATGACACTGAGATGGTGAGTCTGGGTTCTTAGGACAGTTATACCCACAACAATAATAGGAAAGTTATGAAGAGTGGACAATTTAGGGGTAAAGATGATGAATTCTGTTTTGGACATGTACTTGAAATTCCTCCTTACTAATCTGGGCAGTTAGTTGGATAGAATGGAGGGTTTAGAGTCAGGAAGACCTGAGTTTAAATCTGGCCTCAGACATTTACTAGCTGTGTGACTCTTGGCTTAACCTTAACCACCTAATCCTTTTTTGCCTCAGTTTAATCATATATAAAATGAACTGGAGAAGGAAATGACAAACCACTCTAGTATATTTGCCAAGAAAACCCAAATGGGAAGAGTGGGACAGGACTGAAAACAGCTGAACAACAATACTCATTATCCTGTTTGAAATGTTTAAAAGGTAAATAGTGGTATTAAAAGAGTTAGAGGAGGAAAGAGAATAGGGCTAGATAAAGCAATCTGGGAGTCATCTGTATAAAAATGAAAAATGAACCCACAAAAGCTGGTGATGAGATCCCCCAACAAGATAGCCTAGAAGGAAAATAGAAGAGGCTCCATCATGACAGAGGATTGGACAACAACATGAGTTAGTAAGCAAGGCCACAAAGGTCAATGAGAGGTGGCAGGACAGATAGTAGGAGAAGCAGGGGAGATCAACGACATAAAAGTCTAGCGAGGAGGGGAATTCAGGAAGGGAGGCTAATCAATAGTGTCAAAGGTTTCAGAAAGATCTAGAAGGTGAATATTCAGAAATGGTTTTGGTTTACCATTTAAGAGATCTCTGATGACTTCAATGAGGGCAATCTTAACTGAATGATGAATTCAGGAGCAAATTACAGAAGGTTTAAGATTAGATGAGGGGCAGCTAGGTGGCACAGTGGATAGAGCACCAGCCCTGGATTGAGGAGGATCTGAGTTCAAATCGGCCTCAGGAACTTAACACTTACTAGCTGTGTGACCCTGGGCAAGTCACTTAACCCCAATTTCCTCACAAAAAAAAAAAAAAAGATGAGATGAGGGGGAGTAGAGACACCAAGTCTAGATTGGCTTTCTCAAGGAGTCTAGCTAAGAAGGGGAGGAGAAAACAATAAGACAATAGTTAGTTGGTGTGCATAGATGATGTGAGGTTGTTTTTTTTAAGAATAGGGGAAATATGGACATGTTTGTAAACAGAGATAAAAGAACCAGTAGATGGAGAGAAACTGAAACTTAGAGAGTGGGGAATAGAAGAGGCACTCTGTTGGAGAAGAGAAGAAAGTATGAGATTCAGGATGCATATAGGAGAGTCTGCTTTGACTAAGGAAAGGTCTAGCTCTTCACAGACTGGAGTGAAGGAGGAGATACCAGGGAATGTGTCTAAATGATGTGAGATGAGGAAAGGGGGAGAAGAGGAAGCTGTAGTTCCCTTTTGCCCTCAGGCTCTATTTATTGTGAGAAGAAGATTGACATGGGTCATTTTACATTTGTATTTAATGTAAAGGATGTAGGGCATTTTACATTTACATTTAGTTTCAGCTGTTTGTTGTGGAGTGAAGATTGCAGGGCCATAGTCTGCAAGCTCTCAGGGGCTTTAGAGGACATCTTGTTCAATTCCTTCATTTGACAGATGAGGACATTGAGACCCAGAGAGTTCAGTAACTTGCCCAAGGTCATACAGCTGGTAAGTAGCAGAGCTGGGATTTGAACCCGGTGCTCCTTCTTCTACAGACAATACAAGACAGAGAGGGCATTTGTATTTTTCTGTATTTCATGGGTTACCATAAGCTAATAATACATTACTTACAATAACAGGCAGCCTACCAAGAAGAAACCTTTTCACTCATCAGTCACCTTAGAATACTGGACATAGCATTTCAAGGATAGAAGGGAACTTAAAACACTCATGTAGCGGTCATCTAGTCCAACCCCTCATTTTGCAGTTGAGTGAACTGAGACCCAAAGAAGTTAAGTGACTGTCTAAAGTCACACAGGGAGTAAGCAGAAGAGCTGAGATTTAAATCCCAGATCTTTTGATTCTAATCATTCTTAGTCACTTAGCCAATCATGCTTGAAGCCTTGTCAACATGATAAAAATAGGTAGAAACATGATAGATAAATGGATGGATAGATAGATAGATGATAGATAGATAGATAGATAGATAGATAGATAGATAGATAGATAGATAGATAGATGATAGATAGATAGATAGATAGATAGATAGATAGATAGATAGATAGATAGATAGATAGATAGATAGATAGATGATAGATAGATGATAGATAGATAGATAGATAGATAGATGATAGATAGATAGATAGATAGATAGATAGATAGATAGATAGATAGATAGATAGATAGATAGATAGATGATAGATAGATAGATAGATTTAAAACCCATTAGAGCTTAAACTCCACCAGCATAGCCTTTGAGAACCTAGATTGCCACCAGGTCATAGAGAGACTACATAGAAGGGCTTTGCGGAGGCTTAATTAGTTGTGTTCATTTGTTTTCGGTCCTGTCCCACTCTTCATGACCCCATTTGAGCTTTCTTGGCAAAGATATTGAAGTAGTTTGCCATTTCCTTCTCCAGCCCTTTTTACAGATGAGAAAACAGGCAAACAGGGTTAAGTGTCTTCCCCAAGCTCACACAGCTAGTAAATATTTGAGGCTGGATTTGAACCTAGGTCTTGTTGACTCAAGACCCTGCTCTCTATCCATTATCTACTTAGCTGCCCATGTCCAGAGAGCAGCACAAGATGGAGGTCTCACGTGAATATAGGCCAGATGCTCAGCAGAACCCATTCTTTGCTTCATTCACAGCATTTTTCATTTCGCCCCTGCTGTTCGTATTTCTTGTTTTCTTAAAAGCAAAATCCTCTTAGTCTGTGTCATGTCTGAGTGGTAATTACCCTATGTCTGTTCATCTGCCTTCAAGTTATTTTTCCCATCTTCACTGCCAGGGCCGCCTGCTTCTTATCTCTATTGTTCTCCTTTAAGGGGAGCAGGGGACTTGTCTCTTGATTCTCACATTTTTGTTCCTATGTTAAAAAGTCCCCTTGAACGTGCATTTTATGGACACAAGAACAGTCTAATTGTCTTTGTGTAACCTGAGACATCCCAGTGGTGGGGCCCTTTGCAATTACTGTATGAGCTGGCTTTGGGGATCACACACACCGAGGCCCCAGAGAAAATTGGCCTCTGACAGAGTATCTTTGATGAGCCACAGGGTTATTATCACGAATGTTAGGCAGAGATGCTGGTCACATTCCTATGAATGTAGCCTTACTTTATCTTTCCTCAGCCTTTTATAGATATGAGTAAAACTCCCTTTTCAAGGACTGCAGGGAATAGAGCAATTAAACTATGGCATTATCCTATACCTGAATTCCCTGGGCACCCTAAAAGTTTTCCCTCTGCTCATCTCTTCACCCCTAATGAATCTTTTCTCAATGGTGATTCAAAAGGTCTGTGGTTTTAACCCAATTATTAGCCTGTAAGCTCCTTCAGGGCAGGGATGTTATCTTTGCATCTCCAGTACAGACCACACACAATTCCTTGCATGTAGTGGCCATTTTGTAAATGTCTGTTGAATTGAATTGAATTGAACTGAATTGAATTGAATCTCATGATTATAGCTCCCTCTTTTCTGATAATTCTACAGAGTTCCTTTTTGTTTTGCTTTTGTTTTTAGCAAGGTTCCTTGTAGTGGGTGGTAGAAATGGTTCTGAACATTTGTAAATGTAATCAAATAAACTATTTGTCTGCATCTTTTCTTTTTAAGAATGTTCTGTATTTAAGAAGAGGTATTCTGGCTCAGTTATTTTACTAGCTATGTGAACTCAAAAAAGTAACTTTCCTTTCCTGGGTTTCAATTTTCTCCTTTGTAAAGTAAAGGGGGTTGGACTAAATGAATTCTAGGATCCTTCCCAGTTCAGACATTCCAGATTAATGTTCTAAGATCCCTTCCAGCTCTAGTGCCGTATGTTCAATGTTCTAGCTTCCTTTCAGTTAGAACTTTCTATGATCTTGTATTGTGAGGGCAACAGTGATTATTTGGTTGGGATCTTGATTTTCACTTGGAGCCTAATGTTCAGGTTTATCACATAAGCACAGAATTTCAGATATGGAAAGAGCATTAATTGACATCTAGTCCAATGAATACTTTCATGAGAATCCTCTCTATCAGGTAGACTTCATGTGAATAATAACTATAATTGTTAAGAGGGTTTTCCTTGTATCAAGTTTAAATCTACTTCTCTGAAATCTCTATGAGTTGTTAGTACTTCTGCTTTCTGAGGCCAAATAGAAAAAGCCGAATCTTTTTGTCCATGACAGCTCTTCCATTACTTGAACAAAAGTATCCTATATTCCCTAAATCTTTTCCTCCCCATCTCAAGTTCCTCCGACAGACCCTCCTAACCAGGGTGGCTGGTTCTCTCATCATCTTGTTCATCCTCTTCTGGCTTTGTTCCAGATTGTCAATTTTGCTTCAAAAGGAGACATCCATAATAAAACACACAAATCCAAATATGCTCTGACTGGGACAAAATACAAGGGGATTCTCACTGCCTTCATTTCAAACCCTACACCTCTCAATTCCATTTGTTGTTCAGTCATTTTATTTGTGTCTAACTATTGGTGACCCCATTTGGGGCTTTATTGGCAAAGATACTGGAGTGGTTTGCCATTTCCTTCTCTACCTCATTTTACAGATGAAAAAACTGATGCAAACAGGGTTCAATGACTTGCCCAGGGCCATACAGTTAGTAAGAGTTCGAGGCCAGATCTGAATCAATTCCATTAGCTTTTTCAGTTGGGAATTCTGCCTCCAAAGTTACTAAACTGTGCATACCCTTTGACTTAGAGATACTACTACTAGGTCTATAACCAGGGGTATGCTGGTAAATCTTT
This sequence comes from Dromiciops gliroides, assembly GCF_019393635.1. NCBI lineage: Eukaryota > Metazoa > Chordata > Mammalia > Microbiotheria > Microbiotheriidae > Dromiciops > Dromiciops gliroides. The sequence continues at coordinate 366,947,250 of NC_057862.1, forward strand.
AACAATGGTTTTCCAGAGCAGGACATCCTTTTAAGTTTAAACTACCTCATTAACATTTCTCTATCAACTTTTAAAAAGCCCAGATGATTAACAAAATAATAAACCAAGCCTAATTTGTGGCATTTGCTGATTTTGGAAGCATAAACGCTCATGCTGAAAATTTAACAATCTGCTTTAACAGCTGCCTCTGGTATACCCTTATTTATCCCCCCCCCCCCACACAAAGAGATCAAAGGAAAAGGGCTCATGTGTACTAAAATATTTTAGTAGCACTTTTTGGAGTAGCAAAGAACTAGAAACTAAGGAGATGCCCATCAATTGATGACTAGCTAAACAAAACCATAGTTCATGAATGTAATGTAATACTATTGTTCTGTAAGATAGGACAAAAGAGGGAGCTTGAGAAAAACCTGGGAAGACTTAAATCAGTTTAATGCAATATGAAGTCAAAAGAACCAGAATAGTCTATGCAATCATAACAGCATTTTATAATGAAAGAAAGGAAAACTGACTTTGGAAAGACTTAAGATCTTCTGTACAGTTCAATGACTATACAGTATTCCTAAGGACTGAGGGCAAAACTGGCTATACAAGTCCTGTGAAAGTCCTGGACTCAAGATGAAGAATGAGGCACATATTTTTGTGTCTCATGAATGAAAAACTGTAAGTCTATAATGTGTTTCAGCACACCAGTCCTATAAAGGAGTTCATGCAATATGAACATATCCATTTTGCAGATGGGGAAACAGGCTTTGAGAGATTTTGAGTTCTCCCAAATCACCCAACTTCTGTTTCAGTTGCAGGTTTTGATGTTGTTGAGTCATTTAAGTCACGTTCAATTCTCCATGATCCCATTGGGGGTTTTCTTGGTAAAGATAATGCAGTGGTTTTCCATTTCCTTCTCCAGTTCATTTTACAGATGAAGAGACTGAGGCAAACAGGGTTTAATGACTTGCCCAGGATTGCACAGCTAGTAAGTGTCTTTGGCAAGATTTAAATTCAGGTCCTCCTGACTCCAGGGCTTGCACCACTATACTGCCTGGCTATCCCCTGTCAGTTGCAAGACTTGAACCCATACAGCTTTAGAATCTAGTCATAAGTTGTTAAGGAGCCATTTTTAGATTTCCTAACAATAGCACTTAAGAAATACTTAAATTTGTGGATTTAGTGAATAATAAAACTACCAATGGACTACTTTATAGGCTAAGACAAAATAACCAGCTAATAGTCATTAGGGAATGAGGTGGGGTTTGTTTGTTTTTTTGTTTGTTTTTGTTTGTTTTTATTTTTACAATGATTTGTCAAGGAATCCAAGCTCATATTTGGCTTCCAAAACTTACTAGCTAACTATATGATCCAGGACAAATTACTTGACCTGTCTGGCTCAGTTACCTCATCTGTAAAATAAGGCCTATTGATAGTCCAAAGTTGCTGTGGCAATCAAATGAGATTATATATAAAGGACTTTACAAACCTTATATGGCTCATGCTTATGTTGCTTATAGTTTATATAAACATTAGCTTTTATTATGGAGTAGAATTTTTGGAGAAATAAATTTAGCCTCAATATCAGGGAAAAAACAAAACAAAAAACTTCCTAACAATAAAGACCATCCCCAAATGGAAGAGGCTGACTTAGTAGGTAGTGGGTTCCTGTTCACTGAAGGTATTGAGATAGAGCCTGGATGATCATATTATAATGGGGATTCCTTTGACTCCAAGGTCCTTCCAGCACTGAAATTCAATGATTCTGTGCTTTCTTTGGTGCTTCTGGGCCCTTTGCTACTTATTATGATTTTTTTTTTGTTGAACAGAATTTTTTGACATTTTTTTTCTCCAAATAGCAGAGCAAGATACATTGAGAGACTTCATTGTTCTCTGTCATTATGCTCAGTAGAGAACTAGACTTGAAGTCAGGAAGACTTAAGTTCAAATTTGGACTCAGATATTTGCTAGCTGTGTGACCATGGAAAAGTCATTTAACCTCTGTCTGCCTCAGTTTTGTCCTCTGTAAAATGGTGATAATAATTGCACCTACATCCCTGGGTTATTGTGAGGATAAACTGAGCAAATATTTGTATAGTACTTTGTAGTCCTCAACGTGATATATAAATTCTAGCTATTCTTGCCCCTATTTTTTTTGAGGGGGAAACTGAGGTCCAGAGAGGTTAAGCATCCATGGTCAAATAGATAGTATCAGAGGAAGAATTTGAACCCAGATTCTCCAACTCTAGCGTTAATGCTCTTTCTTCTATGTATGAATACTAGCTTTGCCACTTACTAGCTGTATGACCAAAATTGTAACCAGCTTTCTCATCTATAAAATGGTGGTGTGGTAGTGAACCAAATGATCTCTGTTTTCTTATAGCTTGAAAATCTACATTTCTGTGATCTTACAATTATAGTCCTAGTGTTCTTTTTTTCTTTGCTTGCTTCTTAAATGTGCCATTGACACCTTTTGTTTTTATATCCCATCAGTGATTTCTGAAAACACAAATTGTTACCTTCCACTTTGTTACCAAAAATTTAGGCAAAACCAATCCACATAATGCATCTGATGGTACACAAACCATTCCAAACCTGTAGACACCACTACCTTCTCCCCTCCTTCCAAACCTCTCCATTAAAAGATGGGAGATGCTTCATCTCTCTGGGGTCACAATATGTCACTACAGGAATTCCCTCTTCAACTTCATTTCTAGTTTTTTTTGTTCATATTATCATAGCCTTTCTGTGCAATTATTTCCTTCATTTATGCAGTCAATCCATCAGTGAGGATTTAGTACCAGACATTAGGCAAAACAAAAACAAAAATGAAGCAGTCTCTGCCCTAAAATTGCTTATATTTTATAGAGGAGAAAATATATGCATATGTAAATAATACAAGGTATTCAGGGACAGAGAGCACCAGTAGTGGGAAAAATCAGGAAAGACTTCATTAGGAGGTAGAATTTGTGCCATATCTTGAAGCAATTATGGGAATTTATGAGGGGGAGATGAAGAACAAGTATCTTTGAGGCATGGGGGACAGATGATGCAAAAACACAGAAAAAGAGATAGGTGAGCAACCGAGCAAAGGACACTTTGGTAGGACTACAGGATTGCAGGGAAAATGAGTGATATATAATGATATAGGAAAGACAGGATGGGCTCTATTTGTGATGGGCTTTCAAATTCAAACAGAAAAGTTTCTATTTTATCCTAAAGGGAATAAGAACTATGAGTAGAGGAGTAGCACAATCCAATCTGTGCTTAAGGAAAAATTACTTTGGCAACCATGTAGAAGGTGAATTGGAATGACAAGAAGACTGTTTGGAAGGTCATTGCAATAGTATAGGTGATTTGAGATGGCAGCCTTAAATAGAGTGGTAACTGTGTGAGAGAAGGGGTTCCAATTCATAGTGAAAGTTTTGAAGAGAGAAATGAGAAGACTTTGCAACTGATTGATTGTATATACGTGAGTCGAGAACAACCCTGAGGTCATGAACAAGGAAGACTGGAAAAATGGTGCAAAGGGGGTAGGTTTGGGGGAAAGATAACAATTTCTGTTTCAGATATATTAAGTTTGAGATGTCTGTGATATCCATTTTTTTTTTTGCAGGGCAATAAAGGGTAAGTGACTTGCCCAAGGTCACACAATTAGTAAGTGTCAAGTGTCTGAGGCCAGATTTGAATTGAGGTCCTCCTGAATCCAGGGCTGGTGCTTTATCCACTGCTCAACCTAGCTGCCCCCCATATGTGACATTCATTTTGACACACTAATAGGTAGATATTCTGGAATTCATGAGAGAGACAGGAGTTGAATATATAGATCTGTAAGTATCTTCAAAGAGGTAATAATTAAACTCGTGGGAACATATGAGTTCCCAATCAAAAGAAAGTAGAAAGGCAAGAGAAGAGGATCTGGGATAGAACCTTGAGATATGACCACAGTTATGATAGGAAAGAAAAGTCAGTAAAGGTGGAGCCAGACAGATTGGAGAAGAACTAGGAGAAAGTTGAGTCATAAAAATCCAGAGAAGAGGGAATATCAAGAAGAGAAGAGTTCATAGCATTAAATAATGCAGAAAAATCAGGAGTATGAGGACCAATAAAAGACAATTATTTTTGGCGATTTGGACATCGTTAGTAAGTTTGAAAAAAAACTTTCCTTTGATTTATGAGGTTAGAAGCCAAATTGCAAAGGATTGAGGAACGAGAAAAGAGGTAGCTGAGATAATGAACATAGGTAGTATTTTAAAAGAATTTGACTAAGAAAAGGAGAGATATAGAATATTAGCTTGAGAGAATATAGTTCAATATATAGTTCATGTAGTTCAAAAATAATCCATCACATTAATTTACTAAAACTTGTTTAGCCATTCCCCAGTGATGGTCACCCATTTTGATTCCATTTTTTAGATACTATTCTTCTTGTAATCCATATTGTTTTCCAAAATTGTTGGATCAGTTCCATCAACAGTGTCCTTGTGTACCTGGCTTCCCATAGCTTCCTCAAACATTAACTCATTCTGACATTTTTGTAATTGCTGTGCATGTTATGGAATTTTAAAGTTATTTTAATTTGAGTTTGGGACACTTTCATATGGTTGTATATAGTTTGCAATTCTTCTTTTGGAAATTATTTGTTTATCTCTTTTGACAACATACTTAACTATAGAAATGAGATGATGTAAAATGTTTTATAAACCTTAAAGTGCTATATACATTTTATATTCTCCTTCTTATTAGCTGTGTTAACCTGGGGATATTACTCAATCTTTTAACTGCCTCAGTTTCATCATCTATAAAATGGAGATAATAATATCAACTACCACCCATGGTTGTTGTCAGGATAAAATGAAATTATATTTTTAAGTCATTTAGCACAATGGCTGGCACATAGTGGGTGCTATATAAATGTTATTCATCATTATTATTATCATCATCACCATCACCTCCACCATCTTCAATATGATCTTAGGGAATGACTCTCGATCCTATGCATTTGTGTCAATTTCCTAAATATCTTGTAATTTAGACTTTTAAGGCAATTTTTTCTTCATTGACATTTTCTCTTCTTGTGCTAGTTGCACTATTTTCACTTGTGCAAGAGATTGCTAATTTTATGTAGCAAAAACTCCAGTTTTCTTAATAGTAATATGAAGCAAAAGACATATAAAGAGATTAACACAAAAGTTAGTAGCAAATAGGACTGGGATCACTAATCCTAGAGTCCTTTGTGAGGCCAACAAGTCCTGGACTCATAAAGAAATGGAACCAGCCCTTGAGAACAAAGAATGGTTTTGGAAAGGACCCTAGGCATGGGCTAAAAATCCCTGGTCCAAATTCTGGTTCTGATATTTACTAGCTATATGAGATTGCAAAAGTCCCTCTTCTGTAGGCTTCAGTTTCCACATCTATGGATCTAGCGGGTTGAATTAGAGAGCTAACTTGGTTCTACTGATGGCACCCATTTCTTCTGAGTTTCATTTCCTTTATTCTCTGTTCTAGAGAACGAGCAAATGGCTAGGAGTTGTCCCATCAAGAAAGCTCTACAAAGAGTTTGGTGCTCCTCAGAGTAATTATGGAGTTTAAAGCTGAGAGATGTCCCATAGAGATCATCTGGGCAAGTCCCATCATCCTACAGAGCAGGAAATTGAGACCTAGAGAAGTTAAGTGATTTGTTCTAAGTCACATAGGCAAGTAGAAATGGGCTTGGAACCTAGTTCCTTGGACTCTAAAGCCAGTACTCTTTCCACCGTATCCCAGTGCCGCTCTAGTAGCTGTGCCTAAATTTCTATGATTTCATTATTTAAACTGGCAGAAACTTCCCCTAAAATATTTTTTAAAAAAGAACTGGCATTCAATTCACAATCTGGACCAAACTGACCTTTCTAACATCATCCCTTACCATATTCCATCATGAATCTTCAATTTTAGATGAGATTGTCTACTTATAGGATTAGAGATTTGGAGTTGGACATGACCTTCAACATCATCTAGTCCAATCTCCCTCACTTTACAGTTGAGGAAATTGAGGCCAAGAGAGGTTCATTGATTTGGCAAAGGTCACTTGGGTAGTAAATGGCAGGGAAAGACTTGAACCCAGATCCTTTGTCTCCAAATTCAATACTTTCCCCATTGAACAATGAATAGTACCTTGTTGAGGCTTGAGTAGACCTGGCTTACTATTGCTTTGTTTTGTTTTTTCTCTGAGCCTTCATTTCTGCTAGTATTCCCACCATAATGCCCTTTTCTTCTCTCCACCTTTGACAACCCTGGTCCATAGGGGGTCTTTTCCCCACTATGCCTTCACATTTTTATACCATCCATTTGGCACTGAATCATGGACTGCCTTGTATCATTAGTTAACTTTTCATGTGAGTCTGCCTCATGTCCCCTTGGGGGCAGAAATATGTCTTCTCAAATTTGCTGAGGACATGGAGCTGAGAGGGATAACTAATTTATTGGATGACAGAAGCAGTATTCAAAGAGAGCTCGATAGGCAGACTGAACCAAGCAAGATGAAAGATACCAGGGAAAAATCTAAAGCCCTAAATTTAGGAGAAAAACATGAATTACATAAAGACAATATGGGGGCACCTGGTTGAACACTTCCATGAAGGAAAACCTTGGAGGTTCATTTGATTAAAAATACATGAGTCAAGAGTAGGAAGGAAGTGGCTACTAAAAACCTTTCAGTCATACTGAAAAAAGTCCACCATTCAGATCAGGGAAGCTGATATTTCCCTTGTATTTTGTCCGGGTCCAACCACATTGGGAGTATTGTGTTTAGTCCCAAAGGCACCATTTTTAGGGGAATGTTGCTAAGCTGGAGCAGGTCCAAAGGAGGGTGACCAGAAATCTGTTATATAAGACAGCAATGAAGGGGTTTAGAGATGTTTAGTCTGGAGAAAACTCTGGAGGGGACACGATTACTTTCTTAAAAGATGTGAAACGCAGAACCATTCCCCAGTGGATAAGTAGTCAAAAGATATGAACAAACAGTTCTCAAAAGAATTGCCAATTATTAACAGCCATATGAAAGTTCATTCCCAGTAACTGCTAATAAGAGAATTGGTAATCAAAACAATTCTGCAGTTTTACCTTTCACCCTGGAAACTGAAAAAAAGATCACAAAAGATAACAATGTTTGAGGGGTTGTGCAAAGACTTCAAGGAAACTATTTCTTCCCCTCTTTTCTGCCCCCATGCCACCCTGAACCCATCTAAATGCTGGAGGGCCTGATGAAGCAAGTTTGTGTGGGTTTCTCTTCTGCCCTATTCCCCTCCCAATGCCCCCTTCCCTTGCCTCCATTTCTTTACCTTCTTCTGGATGGACACTGATGCTCCCATCCTCATCTCTGCAGGAGGGAAACCAAAAATCTCCATCCCACTTGAACCCTCAGGTCCAATATTATCTGCCCCATGGTGCTTAGTGGGGCCACTACTGCAGGACCCCTGCCCTATTGAGAGGACATAACTGCTGTTACATCTCATTGGCACAATGATGATCAGGGAGTCACCAAATATAATCTTACTAGCAAGAGTGAGGTTAACCTGGTTTTATCTGCTCTGCCTCTTTGTCCTAACATCCTCTGGACATTCCTGTCAGTCTCACAGCATCATCGTTAGGACTTCTGAGTTTTTGGATCTGTACTGAAGCTGAATTCTTATGTATGTGTTGATTTATTAGAATGTGAGCCCAATTAGAATGTGAGCTAATTGAGAATAATGGCACTAGCATTTTTCCATTGATATCTCCAATGCTTGTCACAAAACTTGCCATATAGTAAGCACTTTTAAAATGCTGTGTTGATGTTTTTGTTGTCGTGTGTGTGTTTTTCATTCAGTTATTCAAGACAGGCATACCTAAAACATTTTGGAACAACTATGACATAATCTGATCATTCTGGAAAAGAACTTGGAAGCATTCTAAGAAAACAATTAAAGTGCCCATACCCTTTGACTCAGATTTTCCACTGCTAGATAAATACCCCAAGGAAGTTTTAAAAAAAAAAGTAAAGAAAGATCCCATACACACACACACACACACACACACACACACACACACACACACATATATATATATGTATATATATATATATATACACATACATACATATATATATTTTCAAACTATTTTTAGAAGAACTTTTTTTTTTTTTGTAGCAGCAAAGACCCGGAAACAAAATATATGCCCCTTGACTATAGTATGACATTAGACATTGTTGTACATACATTTAATAGTGTAACGATTGGAATGATGCCACCTGCTGGATACTTACTGTAGAAGAGTTCTGCCCATGAAGCGAAGGTCTTTGAGGGCAAGACCAGGAGCCTTTTCTTTGGCGGGAGGAAGTGACGCGGACTAGTGGGAGGAGGAAGGAAGAGACTGGCGCTGACTCTGGGGCTCTTTCATCTGGACTCTGGTGGAGAGCAGAGCTAGAAATGTGCTCTCCCTTTAATAGATAGGAATCTAGGCCTTTCTCTCTCTTTACCAAATTCTTATTCTCCTTAATAAATGCTTAAAAGTCTAACTCTTGCTAAAGCTTATAATTTATTGGCGACCACTCATTAAATATTTTAGACAGTTTAGCTAGAATTTTAACCCTTAACAGATGGCTGACCACGAAGAGGAAAGCTAACCCTCAGTCTTCTGATCTGCTGGTTGGGTAAGAAATTTCCCCTCCCTCTCCCTTTAACTGCTAAGTACTGGCGCACTGGCTGTGTTTTCCTTTAAATTTTTTCGAATGGACCTTTTAAACTCCCTAATTACCCTATTTTTGATTTTAGTCTGTTTAACCAGACAAATGGGAGATAAGATCATGTTAATGCTTTGTTTTTGTGGATTTTCTATTTTTCTTTTTATTTTTGTTAAAAGAGCCAGCAACTTACTCACACAAGGAAATATCACTCCCTCTCCCAACCATGCTTTTTCAGAGAAACCTGAAGAGATTCCTGCAGCTTTTCCCAATTCTAACACTAATTATTGCTCTAATTTTGCATGCCTGGAGGCAATGACCCACCCTCTAGAAGCTTTTAATCCCCTAGCACCTGGAGGCAAAGTGGGGGAAGAGGAATCCAGGCCTGAGTTCAAAATCAAGTCTGATTCAAATTGCTCTGGTCCCTCCCCTCCTCTCCAGACCCCACCCTCTACTCCTCCTATGGCCAAGCCCATAGCTTCCCCTGCCTGGGAAGTCCAGAGATCTGATGCGCATGCTCAACTTTTTCTACCTGCATTTGCAGCTTCAGGCTCAGCCCTTCCCTGGCCTGGCTGTGCTTTTGAGACAATCTTAGAAAACTCTTTAAATTCCAGATATGCTCGTTTTGTTCATAATTTTGCTAACCTGCTTTTGTCTTTAATTAGTAATCTTATAAAGCATTTGTATGGTGAAAAGCCCGACAGACAATATAGAGGGGTTAAAGAAGAAAAACTTAAGCTGAATAAGAATGACAATCAACATAGTTCAAGACTCTGCTTCTTTTGCCATGGAAGGGTATATATTTTACAGAAATGTAGAAGTAAGCAGCAAGGTATTGATATGAGTATTGGGGATTTTAGATATCGGAATCAAGAGTGTTCTGAATTCACTCAGATTATTAATGTCAGTTCAGAGGTTACATAGGATTTCTATGCTATTACATATACATTTTGGAATTAATGGTATAGGTTTATTTTCATAGAGATTTTAATGCTTTTGAGATTGTGTCTTATACTTAGTTTCTAAAACAAGGAGAATATTTGTAAAAGCTTTTTATAGTCATGCGATCAAGTTTATATTTTGTAATACTCATTAATATTAAGTTCATGCTCATTTAGATTTCCTTAGTTTGAATTTCACTGTCTTTTATTGTTCCATGTGTATTTTCTTCTATACATTTATCTAATTTTAAAAAATTGCAAGATGGTTTTGATTTCATAATACAATGTTAATTCTAGGAGTATTGTGCTCCCATATTCTGAGTTGTTTGTTTTTGTTATTTTTTCTCAACTGATTATTTGATCAAACTCTTCAAAGCATTTCCCTGGCAAATTGGTTGCCATGGCAAGTGTAAATTGATTCTAGAAGTATTATTTTTGATAAGCATATTCAAAAAAAAAAAAGAGGGGAACATTTGTAAAAGTTTTCTTTTTTCAAAAAAAAAGTTCTTTGAGATTCTGTTGTGCTTTAACTTGTATTTAAGTATGTTCTGATTTTTCACAAAAGTAATTGTATACTAAGTAAAAAAAAGGGTATTATTTGAAATTGTTGCATAATTATATATTATATTTTGAGTCAAGATGTATTCACATTTTTTGCAATCATTTATTATCCTCAATTTTAAATCCATATGAGACTTGGATTATGGGAACTTATCATTTAAGACATTAATTGCCTTTATTCTGAGTTATCAGATGCCAGTTGGCCAAGGTGCCATCCAATCACAAGAGGAATACATATTGCTCAAGGAGCAGACACTGAACTGTCACATGAGGGGAGACATGCATGAAGTCAAGGTATGGCCGAGGGAACGGCTTTTGACAAATGTTGAGGTTGGATTCTCTTGGTTTAATATTTTATACTCTTTTTTCCCCACAATATTGTACAGATGGCTGGAAGTATTGATCCCACCCATCTCACTTCTACACCTGGCTTCTATGCTCCCTCCTATATGCCTGATGCCATGGACATCTCAATCCCATGCATCTGATTAAGTCTGACTCAGTTTCCTCCAATATGTTCGGTGGCATGGACGTATATTCCATCCACCTATTTTAAGCCTGGCATACTGTATGGGCAGTATATATTGCTCAAGTGTGGGAATGCTCATATTCCATCATTTCTCTGTTCTTTTATGGTAACCCCCATAATTATCTCAGGTGTCATGATAAATACAGTGTTGAATTTGGCCTTGACACCTGTTACCAATTATATTAGATTTTTAAATTTCTCATAATGGCATGAGGATAATTAGGCAGATGATGCAAAAAGTGATAAAACAAAGATAAAAATTATTTTTATTAATTAATATTGCAGCAATTGTCTTCTCAATTACCCTCCATGAGGGGGGACTATAGTAAGATTATAATTTTAAAGAATGTTTCAATTTTTGTTTTATTATATGTTTCATGTGTAACAACTAAGATTCTGAATTCCCTTAGACATGTTTTTGAGAACTTTCATTGTTTGATTTGATTATTGACAAAGCTATTTTAAAGCTGTGTTAAGCTCAATTTTGTAGGAAATTTTCCTGGCTGATTACCAGCATCCACACATCAACCCCTGAAAAGACTTCCATTCCACGACTACACCTAGAGGACATCTGAGAAAAGACTTTCAGAGACTTTAAATGAACAGTTTTGATTTGTTGTTTTTGTTGTTTTTTTTCTCTTTCTGTTATAATATACACCATCTGTAACATGTATTCTCTGCAGAGGCCCTCCCTTTGCAAGACTAATGTCAAAGCGTCGGTTCATGAGGACAAAAAAAAAAAATCGCCCCTCTGGACAAAACTTTCCTCTCTTCCTTTTCTATATTGTTGTTCACATATTATTAGTTAGCAATAGTTATTATATTGTTTTTACTGTTCCGTCAAGGAAACATTTTGTTTCTTGAGGAACAACAGGGGGGACTGTAACGATTGGAATGATGCCACCTGCTGGATACTTACTGTAGAAGAGTTCTGCCCATGAAGCGAAGGTCTTTGAGGGCAAGACCAGGAGCCTTTTCTTTGGCGGGAGGAAGTGACGCGGACTAGTGGGAGGAGGAAGGAAGAGACTGGCGCTGACTCTGGGGCTCTTTCATCTGGACTCTGGTGGAGAGCAGAGCTAGAAATGTGCTCTCCCTTTAATAGATAGGAATCTAGGCCTTTCTCTCTCTTTACCAAATTCTTATTCTCCTTAATAAATGCTTAAAAGTCTAACTCTTGCTAAAGCTTATAATTTATTGGCGACCACTCATTAAATATTTTAGACAGTTTAGCTAGAATTTTAACCCTTAACAATAGGATGTTACTAAGTCATGAAATGATGGAAAATAATGATATAGAAAGGCATGGAAATACTGAAATGAAATGATACAAAGGGAAGTAAGCAGATTTAGGAAAACAACACATACAATAGCTATAGAAACACCAAAGCAAGCACAACTATCATTACTAAGGTTATCCTTGAAGAAGAGAGGGAAAACATGTACCTTCCTTCATTGAAGAGGACAGGGAATATGGGAATGTAACACTACATTGATTATCAGACTTGTTTTGATTAATTTTACTGAACTGCTATTTTTCCCTTTTCTTTTTTTTTAAATCTTCATTAAAAAGGATGACTCTTTGGTAGGAGAAATATATGGGGTATATTTGGAAATGGAGATGATGTAAAAACCAAAGATATAGATTTTTAAAGAGAATCCATTTTACAGAGAATTTTTCAAAGTACTGAAAATGAATAAATAAGTAAAAGCCTGCAAGGCTATCCTGGGGAAGGGAAATGGGGGGCTTGTCTGTGCAGCTCCAGAGGATAGGACTAGAAGAGATAAGGAGAAAATTACAGGGGAAATGATAAGACTTTGGTTCATGACAACAACTTGAGCTGTCCAACAATAAAATGAGCTGTCTCAGAACTAGTGAACTTTTATTTCACTAGGACTGTTCACATCAAAATGAGGTGACCTGTCAGGGATACTGTAGAGAAGATTTCTCAATGGGGCTCTTGATAGGTTTAGATGGCCTCAAAGTTCTGACCAACCCTAAGATCCATTGATTACCCTTCTCTTCCTCAACCTTGCAACACATATACAGGATAGCTATTTAGCAGGATCCCACAGTGTCTGTGTCTGTGTCTGTGTCTGTGTCTGTGTCTGTGTCTGTGTCTGTGTCTGTGTCTGTGTCTGTGTATGTGTGTGTGTGTGTGTGTGTGTATACATATATATATTCACACACATATACATTTAGATATATACATATATGCACACATACACATACACACACACAGTGGGATCCTGTTAAGTAACTATCCTGTATATGTGTTATTAAAATTTCATCCATTCATCCATCCATCCATCCAATCAACACTTAATGCTTACTATGATAGCAACAAGATATATACTGTGTGTATATATATATATATATGTACATATACACATATGTATATATATTTATGTATGGGCATGTGTATATACATGTGTACATTTGCATACGTGTGTAGTGTATATATATATATGTATATATATGAATAAACACACACATACATATACATATATATTACCCAGCATATATGTATATGCGTGTGTGCATGTGTGTGTATATTTATATTCTAATTTATTACCCAAATATGTTTCTCATCCTGTTTCTCATCATAGTCATGGGCTTAGTCCCCAGTCTAATAGTCAGACACATACAGAGAAGAAAGCCTCTATGGCTCCCAGAAATTATCCTGCCCTACCTGGAAGGTAGCTCTGGGACCAGCCTACACTCCTGGTGCAGAGTGGTGCTCAGAATCCAAGTAACAAGGGCTATTCCTTTAGAGCCTATTTGTGGCTTTTCCTTTCAACTTCAAGTAGTAAGGCATTCAACCCCCATGCTCATTTAACCCTTGTGTAAACTGTCTGCTTAAATATCATCATAATTACCCTTTTCAGGGATCCAGGATGTTGTGAGATTCAAACAATGTCTGTGGAGTGCTTTGAAATCCTTCAATGAAAGGCCAAGGGTTATTACCACTGACAAGATCCCAATGAACGTTTGCCAGTTATGGCTTTCTCAGAGCCAGTATGTCTGTTATTAGTAATTTGGGGGCTTGGCATCGAAGCCTGGGAAGTTTTTTAATGGCTTGTTTTCAACCCCAGAAATAGATTTTGAAGTTTTTATTTATTTATTTTTAAAAGAAAAGTTTGTTTTCTATTCTCTTTCTGTACAAATGGGTCTCCTCAGGGGAGAACTCAGGTTCCCTGAATGGGATCAAAGGGCAGAAGGTCCAGTGCCTTGTTGCTTTCAATAACATATTCTCAACTCCTTGTTCTAGGGATAGTTCTTATAAGCTTTCTCTAGTTGGGGACTCTCCTGCCTAGCAGGTAACACTGGTGCAGGTAGCCTAGTTAACTAGGGTAAAACTTGGATGGAATCACTGAAGCTTTGTTCCTAGGACATCAAGAATCAGAGGGCACTAATATCATTGGGAAGAGCTTCCTTTTCCCAGGACTTGCACTCCTCCCCATCCTTGCCTCAGTAGTAGTAGTAGTAGTAGTAGTAGTAGTAGTAGTAGTAGTAGTAGTAGTAGTAGTAGATGACAACTGCCCAGGCTATTCTTTTAGAAACATAGAAACTTCATAGTAATTCAAAGAGTGCTTCCTCCCTTTGGTAATCATAACCCAGGCAAAATCTCCCCAATCCTACCATTTCTTCAATTCTGCCCCATATACAAAAATATGTCATTATGACTGCTGGGAAATACTTCTGGGGTCACCTAGAAGAGATGATTGCTTCCAAGAGGGGACTAACACCTAAGAGGGATGGCCTGGAGCCTTCTCCCCAGAGAAATATTTTGAAAATATTTGTTATTGGTACAAGCTAGTTCATTTCTAAGCCAAAACAAAATTGCTTTTCAGGACTGTCTTTATGAGCCAAGAATAAAATGATTCCTGCCAGGGAAACCTGGGTAGTATCCAGAGAGAAGACAGTGAAGAATATATGAAATCAGATGTGATTATGTTGGAAGCACTTTGCTGGGACAGTTGGGCATTGAAGATTTATTTTAAATAAAGTTTTGAAATTGTTTTTTAAAACCTCCTCTAGGTTTATCTACAAGATAATCTAGTCCAATTCATTCATTTTAAAGATAAAGAAACTGAGGCTGAGAAAGAGGAAGTCACTTGCCTCAGGTCATTTAGAAAGTGAGTGGCAGAGCTAGAATTCGAACCCAATATTGTCTGACTCTTTTTTGTATTGTTTTGTTTTGTTTTGGGGGACAATGAAGGTAAAGTGACTTGCCCAGGGTCACACAGCTAGTGTCAAGTGTCTGAGGCCAGATTTGAACTCAGGTCCTCCTGAATCCAGAGCCAGTGCTTTATCCACTGCACCACCTAACTGCCTCCCTGACCCTCAATCCATCATCTACTGAATGTTTGTTTTTCATTTTCTTACTCATCTCTTCTCTTAATTCCCTCTTTGATGCCAATTGCCTCTCTTTCAACTGACTTTTCTTTTCCTGTCAGTTGTTTTCTTACTAATTTTTTTTTCTCTCTTCTAGTTTCACATGAGAGAAGCAGTGACCATCATGTTTGCACATTCTGGACCCCACTTGGGTGGGATATATTCACATCTCACTGGTACCAGTTTACCTCTCCATATGCCCTTCAGTGATACTCCATGCCTTTCCCACCTCTCCATTCACAGCCACACTCAATAACAACAATTCGTCCAACTATGCTGTTCTAACTCCTCTATGCCCCAAAGGAAGAAGTGAGTTAGAGCTATTCCCTTCTTCCAGTGATTAGAAGAAGTATAGATACAAATAACTAGAATAAGGGACTTCAAAAGAATTCTATCTATTTCTTTGTTTATCCCTCTTTTAGATACTTTTAATTAGTGTATTCATAGGTGTTAATGAGATACTTGGGGCAGCTAGGTGATGCAGTCCATAGAGCCTAAAGTCAGAAAGACATGTTCCTGAGTTCAAATCTGGTCTCAGATACTTGACCCTTGGCCAGTCACTTCACCCTGTTTGCCTCAGTTTGTTCATCTGTAAAATGAGCTGGAGAAGGAAATGACAAACCGCTCCAATATCTTTGTCAAGAAAACCCCAAATGGGGTCACAAAGTGTGGGACACAACTGAAATGACTGAATGACAACAACAAAGAGATGCTTACCCTAGACTACTGCATTAAGAGATTCTAGTGTGAGAATCAGAGTGCCACCCCTTGCTTAGAAAGACAGCGTTACTTACTAGCTGTGTGATCCTAGGCAAGTCACTTAACCCTGATTGCCTCACCAAAAAAAAAAAAAAAAAGAAAAAAGAAAAAAGGAAAAGAAAAAGAAAAGAAAAGAAAAAAGAAAGACATCATGAGAACCAAGGCAGCTCTGCCCTGAGGAGAAAGCATATGACTTGGATTCTGGAAGTTAGTCTATAGAAGCACTTGTAGTCATGTCAATCATAGCTACCAGCCAATTAGCTTGGAACTGTGTGTGTGGATGGTCCTGCTTTTTGTTTCACAGAGGACTTCTGGGAGAAACTTCTGAGGATCTCTCTCTTTTTGTCTGGGACTTTGGTGTGGTGGTATAACTTCATTTGTTAGGGAAAGACAAGATTTTCTCTCTGTTTATCCTGCGTAGATCTAAGTTAAGGTTTTCCATTGTATAAGAGATCTATTCTCACCCTCTCTCCCTTCACTAACTTCTAATACACTTTAATAAATACTTAAAAGCCTAAATTGTTGCTGAATTTATCAGTAAATCTTAGCTAGTTTCCCCAAAAAAACTGGGGGGGGGGGACCAGGTCAGGACCCACATTAGATTTTAAACATCACACTACTTTTGTTACTCTCTGGATAAAACCCTACAACCCCTCACATCTGTGGGTTTTCCAGAAGTGGTCTATTAGCTGGATATAGCCATTTGCTTGGACTGTAATTATGTTCATAGTTTCATTTCCTTTAATCAGGCCAAGATGGCAGTAATGCAAGGTTTACAGGTCTTGTGCCCTTCTTCTATGAGTGAGTATATCCACTAAATCTGTTTAATGCAGTCAATGGGAAGCTTGGAGTCAGGGAGACCCAGCTAAAGACCTGCTTCTGACAGGTATTTGCTTGTGAGCATGGCTAAGTCATTTAACTTATTAGAGCTCTTCTCCCCTTCCCCAATCCCCACACTGCACACTGTAAATTAAAAGAAATTGACTGATCTGCTTTGGTGAAAGGAGTTCCAAACTGGGAGTGCCGACATGCATGACACAGGTCTGGACCAAACATGTATGCATGCATGTATGTGTATGTATGTACAGATATATCATGTGTATGCGTGTATATATATATAATGTGCATATGTGTACATATATGTATGCATGTATTACTATCAATAAACTATGTAGTTAGATCACCTTACTGTGAGGTTTTGTCTCTGTTCCTTCACATTCCAGACCCGACTGGCTGGCTGACTACAAAAGTCCACACAGGGGATCCCATCATATTTTGTGGCTTATAGAGGTCACAGAAGTTGAGACAGCTGCACTGTGGCCAATTTACATTTGAAGATGGCTAGAAGTTGCCACTCTTGTCAAGCATTACAAAACCAAAAGCACAAACGAACCACACCACTGAGTTGGGAGCCAGAAGATCTGAATTCCTGTCCTAACTCTGCCGTTCATGACAGTTTGAGTCACTCCATCCCTCTAAGCCTCAGTTTCCTTCTCTGTAAAGTTAGGGAGTTGGACAAAGAAGACTCCTAAAGTCCCTTCCCTTTCAAGATTCTGTGCTTGCAATCTTGGTGTAGGTTCAGGCAGGTTAAATATGCAGGAGTAAGTAAGAAGGGTAAGCTTGCCTGAATCTCCCTTTCCTGACCCCCACAAATGATAGACAAAAGTAAAAGCATTTTCTCTTCCCTTTGAACTCCCAAAGTGTTTTGTTAGTACCCTTCTTAAGGCCTTTTAGCCACCTACTTTTTGTTCTTTTTATATGCATTCATGTATGACATCCCTTCCTAGAGACTGTGAACTCAATGAGTACAGGACCAACCTCGCATTCCTCCATAAAGGGTCCTCTGCTCAGGATTGTGTGGCAAAGAATCTAGTGGTTCAATAAATGATTGTAGAATGAATGGATATATGCCATGGAAATATACAAATTTGAATATTTAATGGAAATTTCTTCCCCAAACCCAAGGTATGCTATTCACGAATAATGAACCCAACTCTTTTTGGGCAAATCTTGTATTTGCTTACATTTCAGACATTAAGAAAAAGCCCTCGGAACACATCTGAGAGGCATTGTGGAGTAATTCGGAGACCCACAGTTTGAATCCTACTTTTGACACTAAACTGGACAAACTAGCTATGTGACCTTGGGGAAGTTATTTAACTTCCCTGAGTCTCAGTTTCCTCATCTATAAAATGGGAATTAAGATATCTTACCTCATAAGGTTATTATGGGGATCAAAAGAGATGGTGTCCATAAAGCATTTGAATACCTTAAGGAGTTGTAGAAAGTACAGTTATTAATTATCATTATTAACAATGGAATGGAATGAGAATCATGATTTCAGTACCGCATTCATGGTTGTTAATAGGCCCAGTAACTTTTAGAGCTGTCATTTATTATCTGGCTTTGGGCACATCAGATTTCCCTGGATCTCAGTTTTCTCATATGCAAACTTAGGAAAGCCCCTTCCAACTCCAAATTCTGTGTTTCAGCAAGTGAGCATTTGTTGACCTGAAATATTAATACTAATACCTCACATTTACACCATGCATGAAGATTTAGAAAAGCTCTTTTCTAGCAAATGCTTACTAGATGCTCACTAGGTGGTCAGGCCCAGTCTTAGGATTAGTTAGAGATGGGTTATGTCCACACAGCCCAGACCGATGTGGAGGTTGCACAATTATCTGGTAAATTAAACCCAGGCAATGCAGTCAGTTCAGGACACACCAGTTCAACCAATTGCTGTTTCACCAACCTCAGGGCTATGAGTCTATGGGAATGACTTTCTTGCCTGTTTTTCCCTATTGACCTCAACTACTTCTCTCTCTCTCTGGCTTTAGAACAGTCACCCAGAAACCAATTTTCCTATTAAAAAGTCACTACATAATGAGATATACACAGTTCTCTATAAGAAAATGTATCACAATGGAATACTCTTGTGCTGTAAGAAATGATGAGCAGGAGGAGTTCAGAGAAACCTGGAGGGTCCTGCGTGGGCTGATGATGAGTGAGATGAGCAGAACCAGAAGAACATTATACACAGTATCATCAACATTGAGTGTTGACCTACTGTGAAGGACTATATTCTTCTCACCAATGCAATGGTACAGAAGAGTTCCAGGGAACTCGTGATAGAAGAGGATCTCCAAATCCAGGAAAAAAAAAAAAAAAGAACTGTGGAGTAGAGATGCTGATTGAACCATACTATTTCTTTTGTTTTTGATGCTGTTGTTTTTTTCTATTCTGAGGTTTTCCATCATTGCTCTGATGTTTTTTTTTCTCTTATAACATGACTAATGCAGAAATAGGATTAATGTTATTATGTGTATATATATATATAACCTATATCAGATTACCTGCTGTCTAGGGGAGGGGGAGGGAGGGAAGGGAGGGAGAAAAATCTGAAATTGGAAAGCTTGTATAAACAAAGGTTGAGAACTATCTTTACATGTAACAGAAAAAAAATACTTTATTAATTTAAAAAAAAAAGAAAATGTATTAGACTATTGTGTTATGGCTAATAGAGAATTCCTATCATTAGATACTTAACCTATTTTGTGTATCATGATGAAGTCTATGGACTTCTTTCAGGAAGATATATTTAAATGTAGAACATAAAATATACGGAATTACAAAGGATAGGTGGAAACAAGACTTTATTAAGGGCTTTATATGTATTAGGCATTGTGCTAAGTGCTTTACAAATATCTCATTTGTATATGACCCTGAGACATAGGTGCCATCATTATTCCCATTTTATGGTTGAAGAAACTGCGGCAGAGTGACGTTGAGTAACTTGTCCAGGATTACACAGTTAGTAAGTGTCAAATTCAAACTCAGGCCTTCCTTACTCCAGGCCCAGCTTTCCTTCCATTGTACCACCTAGCAGCCTCCAGGCATGCAATTGAATTGAAATGCCATTATCAAAATATCTTTTTTTTTTCAAGTTCATGAACCCCAGGTTAAGAATTTCTGAGTTAGTTATGAGCCTTGGGTACAAATGGTGGCTCTTTACTTATTAGCCATCTGACCTTAGGCAAGTCATTTCTCCTTTGTGAACCTCGGTTTCTTCACTTGTGATCTGGGTCTAAGGCTATTTGCTCTACCTACATCAGAGGGTTGTTGTGAGGAAGGTCTTTTGTTAATAGAAGGATATGGTGGGGCGGGTCTGGAGGTAATTGTTTCTGTTGTCATTTTCCCAGTCGTTTCTACACCCTCTTTGTAGACAACTGCATACTTCACCCATCTACAGCCAGTTTATGATCAGTCAGAGCTTTACCACAGAGAGCTGCCACAGCTGTGAGAAACATGTGGTTCCCCCTCTGCACGCTGCTTCCCGTCAAAACACAACGTAGCCCAAAAATTAAAACATGCTACTGGCATACTTGCAAGATCACAATGAGGTCCATTCTTACCAGTTTCATGACATTTCACAAATCTTTTCATTTGTATGAAAATTTCTCCCGAATCCTGCAGGATTATTATTGTTTCTGGTAATTACTTTATGTGGGAAGCTTTGCCAAATCCATGGTACTTTTAATACACAGATGTGAGGCATTAGCCATCTCTGTGTGTGTGTGGGGGAGAGTGGGGGGGTGGGAATGAGACAGACAACACCAGACAATTAGGTCATTTTCGCAAGTAGTAAGAAGAGGAGTAGATTCAGAGTCAAAAGAGCAAAGTATTAAGTAAAAGGTCTGATTCTTAGTAGCGATGCCACCATTGGCATATCACTTAACCTTTCGAATGTGTAATTTAAGATTCTAAATGTGGATTCTAATCTGTTCCCCCAGTTTTGGGGGAAACTGACTAAAATCACTGATAAAACGAGTTTAGGTTTTTAAGGGTTTATTGGAAAATAGAAAGAAAAAGATTGAGAACAGAATTTCAACAGCCTGGCATTCCTATCTTTGCTCAAATTTCCTGTGAAGTCCTCTGCCGCCACCACCACCAAGTCAGGAACCCAAAAAAGCCCCAGAGCTCTCTGAGCAGGCTCCCTTTCCTCCTTCCTGTCTCCTCCCAGACAATAGGAGGCTCCTCAAGTTGATTGGCTGGTAGCCTTGATAGACAGCACCCATGAGCAAACATCATTTCCTGACACTAAGGAAAAGCCACAATGCCTCTGAGGCATTTTCCTCATGGTGGAGCTTTCCCACAGCAAGTCTCCAGTAGGTGGCATCATTCCAATCATTACACTAAGACTCAATTTCCTCATCTGTTAAACGATGAGAATCATATTGTTGCTCTCCCCTTCAGGAGGTGGCTATGAGAAAATCACTCTCAAAGTCTTCGGACCCTAGAAAGGGTATTACTGCTTCTTCATCACTGGGATTATGATTCTCTGCAGCACCAAGAGCAGAGGAGATAGTCCTAGGATCATCTGAAGGTGTGGTAGGTGTGCCTACCCGGGTCCAGTGGAAAGCGCCATCATTTGTCTCCACGTTCCAAATATACGACTGTTGGAAGGGGTGCCTTGCCTTACAAATGTTGTTTAGCAAATCATTATTCCAGAACATGGTTTCTGAAGTAAGCCAGCTGACTTTGCATATGTATGGAGCATGCTATAGAAATCAGAGAAGGAAACATTTTCTTTGGGAAGCTGTTTCTAAAGGCCTGATTTTATTCACATATTGGCACTATGTATGGGGAGACAGCACTAGATAGGAACCAGGATACCTGGATTCAAATTGGCATTGCTGCTTACTCCCTGTGTGACTCAAGCTCTCTGGGCCTCAGCTTCTTCATATGTATATTAAGGGGGTTGAACTAGATAATTTCCAAGTTGTTTTTTTTTTCCTCCAGCTGTAAAATCTGATGGTTCTGTGACTATAAGTCTGAGTAAGTTCAAAGGTGGGAGAGATTTGGATGATTTTAGGAATGTCTCCCAGAAGAGATAGGGCTTGAAATGGGTCTGGGGTATGGGAACCATTCAGAGAGGAAGAGATTTAGGGGAAAATATTCTAAGAGTTCTTAACCTTTTGTGGGTCATGGATCCCTTTGGCCATCTGGGGAAGCCTACAGATTCCTTCTCAGAATGTTTTGAAATTTCCATTTATCTATCTATCTATCTATCTATCTATCTATCTATCTATCTATCTATCTATCTATCTATCTATCTATCTATCTGCCTGTCTATTTAGCTAGCTAGCTATCCATCCATTCATCCATCCATCCATCCAACCTTCTGTTTATCTACCTACACACACAAACACACACACACACACAGAGATTATATATATATATATATATATATATATATATATATATATATATGTATATATGTATATACACATATACTCTATATGGTCTCTCTCTATATATATATATATAGTTTAGGATTACAAAGGAAACCAATTATATTGAAATAGAGCTATAGAAAAAAATTAAATTCATGAACTCCAGATGAATAATGTCTATAATCTAGATAATGGTAGATGAGGATCTTCTGGGACCTCTAAGCAACAAGGTTTTAGGGTCCTTTTGTCATTGTTTGCATTGTTTTTTAAAATTGTAGAATATATGAATCTGATTTCCTCAGTGTGGAATATCACCAGACTTAATCTGTGCCTTAGCTAATTCTTAGTGGGGTTGCTAAAAATGACAAACAATAACCCTACTCAGTAGAGTTGAAACTAAGGTTGTAAGGATGTATCAGTTGACTCATCCACCGGTGGTCTCATAGCTAGTTGATGTCAGAGGTGGGATTTGAATTTGTGATTCCAAGTCTAGCAGGTTATTATCCATCTACAACAACACCTCTTGTTGCTTCTGATCCCAGCTCTGTGGTGGGGTGGGAAAGGAGAGTAGAGTTAGCAGTAGGGATACCACCCAGCTGTCTTGGTGGCCCTCAGGCTATAAAAAGGAAATTCATTGGCCCAGCCTAATCTCTAATGTTGGGTCCCATGAGAGCCCCTAGGCATGGATCTAGAAAGTTATTGGATAATCCAATATTGATTCCTGATGACGGGGGCTGGGGAGGGTAGTAAATAATGGCAATCAAGTGATGATGGGTGTGGGGAAAACGAGGAGGCCAATATGGCTGGAGCAGAAGGTGCATGTTACGGAGCACAATAGTGGGATGGATTTTAGATGCCAAAAGTAATTTAGATTTGATCCATAAGCCAGTGTGTAAGCTAGGTCTGGGGGCAGACATGGGGCATGATCAGGGCTGTACTTAGAGGGTATTAGGCTCTTACATACAGTTATTGTTGTTGTTTATTCTTCCTTCTCAAAAAGGACTATGATATCAGGTGACGTCATGATGCAGTTCATTGGGTTTAAGTGAGGGAGGGCTATGCATTCTCTTCTCCAGAGCCATCTGGGTCCAGTGGCAAGATGTACATCAGGATGACTGGAAATAGCTTCAGGGGATTGGGGTTAAGTAACTTGCCCAGGGTCACAGAGTGAGTAAATTTGAGGTGAGATTTGAACTCAGGTCCTCCTTCAAAGCCAGTGCTCTATCCACTGCATCACCTAGCTGCTCTTACATATAGTTAAAAGTCATATTAGAGACGATATAGTTCACATTCTTCTCTCATTTTCCAGATGAGAAAACTGAGGCCAAGGGAGCTTAAGTGACTTACCAAGCTCACACAGGTAGCTAGGATTCCAGGTTCACTGACCCTAAATCCAGGGTATACGAAATGGATTAGATGGAGCAGATTTGAGCCAGGAAGACCAGTTTGGAGGCTAGTATATTAAGCCATATTCCTTTCTATATCTTTTTTATTTTTATTTATTTATTTATTTTTTTGTGGGGCAATGGGGGTTAAGTGACTTGCCCAGGGTCACACAGCTATCAAGTGTCAAGTGTCTGAGGCCGGATTTGAACTCAGGTACTCCTGAATCCAGGGCTGGTGCTTTATCCACTGCGCCACCTAGCTGCCCTCTATATCTTTTAATAAAGATGGTAACCCATTTAGAAGAAACTCAGAAAAGCAGATGGCATGAGAGGTTTAATCCAATTCAATAAATGAAATGAAATTCAATTTAATAAACAATTTATTAGGTGCCTACTATGTGTAACCCTTACTAGCATTAGTCATGTGTGATAGAGAGATGAATGAATAGTGTCTAGACTCCACATACAAGGAGCTTACCATCAAATGGGAATGAGATGGAGTGGAGGAGTTAATTATGTTACAAGGAAGAAGAATACATATACAGAATAAAGAGTAGAAAGAGAATATTACTCTCAGCTAGGGTTGAAAGGTGAGTGACTAATCAGTGAAGATTTCCTGGAGTAGATAGCATGTGAATTAGATTTCAGAGGGAGAGAAATATAAGATACAATAAGCGGGGAACAAGCTTGGATGTGGGGATGCTGGGAATCTGGTCACTGGAAAGAGAACCATTGCTTACAGGCTTGGTCCTGTAAAGCCCAGCAGGGATTCAGAGGTGTGCTGTAACCCAGTCAAGCTAGCTGATGAGAGCCAATTGTATTTTTCAATGTGAGCATTTGCACCTAGGAAATTAGCAAATGTTACCAATCAGGCCTTCATTTATAGTTTTGTTGGCTGTCTAGGCTTAAGAAAGTGATGGAGAAAATTTTAATAATGCAAATCAAACTTTAAAATATATCATGTTTAAATCACACACACACACACACACACACACACACACACACACACACACACAGAGCTGGTTGTTAAACATTTAGCAGCACACGCTCCAGGATGGATGGAAGTGCACAAAGCAGGATCTTGTTTATCCCTTAGAGAAGCTCTACCTTAAATAAAATTCCTCCAGTATCTGGGAGTGAGGAGAGAAGGAAGGCTAAGCTGGTATCAGGAACTTTGGCCTTCATTATCCTGCCAAGACATTCGCTTTCAGGAGGCCTTGTTTTGGACACTGAGTGCCAGGATATGCTTGCAGCAGCTCCTGGCTTTGATGCTGGTTCTCTCTGTGCCTTTATGGATTGTGGGTCCCCAGATTCTGTTAGGTGCAGGTAAATATGATCTGGTCCCCATTAATAGATCTCTGGGGTCAAGGATGTTGCTAACCTGAAAAAAGAAAATGATCTTCATGGAAAATGATTTTCCATCTAGTACCCAAGTTGACAGTTTGGGAACTGGGTGTGATTTCTTCCTGGAAGTCCTCGTTAGGGATTTCTGGCTTGTCCAGGGCTTGTCAACAAGTTCCCAGAGACTTTCCTTTCCCCTGCAGACCAGCTTTGGAGCTGTGTCATCCCAGGCCCTCACTGCAGCCAGATGAATGCAGATGCCTCCCAGTCTCAGGAACTGGGGCCAGAGCTGTCTGCTGGGACAGTCACTGCCTGGCCATTCCTCCCCCTGCAGAGGCTGGGCTGCAGGCCATGGGCTGGAGAAGTGCCAGCAGCAGTCGTTTGCCCGCTGCCTGAAGCTGGGTCAGACTCTTGCCTGCAGCAGGAACCTGGGTTGCTCTGGAGGCCTGGTCCCACCAAGCTTACGCAGGGCAGCCTCTCCCTGGCTGCACAGGTTCAGACAGAAGCCTGGGCAGACAGCTGGGCTGGGCCCGGGTCAGCGGGGGCAGCTAGGGAGCTCAGTCGGCCTCCCCACCCCAGGTTTCCATGTTTTTCCGACCCTGGTATGTCTGTAGGGAAAACCTGTTGGGTAACCTTTGGTTTGTTCCCTTGAAGTGTTGGGTCCTATAATCAGGGCGGCGAAGAGGGGTGCAGGCATGGAGGGAGATCTTCATTGGATTTGACATTTACTTGAATGCATGCCAAGCAATGGTTTGTGTTTCTGAAAGAGACTTTTTATCTTAGGGAGCCAGCTTGCTTGGATGGGGGAGGAGGCCCTGGTCCTGCCTGAGGGTACTGCTGCTGACACTCTTAATACCTCTGCAAGAGGAGGAGAAGAAGGAGGAGGGGTGGAGCAGGAGGAGGAGGGGAGAAGGAAAAGGAGGAGGAGGAGGAGGAGGAGGAGGAGGAGGAGGGAGGAGGAGGAGGAGGAGGAGGGAGGAGGAGAAAAAGGAGTCAGCATTAGATTCTATAGACCTATGTTGCCTTCTATTGGCCTAAGTGCTTCACCCCAACCCTTTGATCAGTAAGCCTTCGTTTGGGAGTCATTTGGGTTTTGGGAGAAAGAGCACTAACTCTGAAATCCAGGGACCTGGGTTCAAATTCCTCTTCTGCCATTTTCTACCTGTTTAATCTCAGGAAAATCACTTACCTTTTTTAGACCTCAGTTTTCTCATCTTTAAAATAGGAGGGAAAGGATAAGACTAGACAACCTCAAAGGTCCATTTCAGATCTGATTCTATGATCCTGTGAAACATAGCACAGATTATTGTTACTATGCTCCAGAGACCTCTGTATTTCGTGTGACTCTTATACTTAGTACTATAACTATTGATCATGGGCCAGTCATGGCTTCTCTCAGACCCTCAGCTTCCTCATCCAGAAAAAAAAAAAGATAATCAACATTGGTACTACCTACCATACAAAGTTACTAGGAGGGAATGGCTTGGCAGACTTTAAACTCTCTTGAAATTGAGATGATCATGGTTCATGAAGCTTACCCCATTGGTATCAAACAATGTGGAAATAATGAGAGAAAGGCCCCCCAGAATGTTGGGTGGACCATCTTCACTGGACTTCTCAGAAGGCAGAGGTGAGGGTCAAACAGATTCTTACCTCTGCTGCTTGCTAGCTGGGAAATCGTGGACAAGTCACTTATTCTCTATGTACTTCTATTTCCTCTTTTGTAAAATGAGGAAGCTGGACTAGGTCAGTGACTGAGGCACCTCCTAGATATAAAACTGCGACATCATGAGTCATCTTTCACTCTTTCCTGTCCCTCTTCCTACATTGAACTGATTGTTGTCTCATCATTCTGATCACCATATCATCTCTTGCATCTAATCCCCACTTTCTACTTCCAATGCCACCACCATTCTAGTTGAGACTTACAAATCCTTGCCTGGAGTATATGTTGTAATTTTTTGTTGTTGTATTTCAGTCATGTCTGACTCTTCATGACCCTTTAGGAGTTTTCTTTGCAAAGATACTGGAGTGGTTTGGCACATCCTCCTCCCTCTCATTGTACAGATGAGGAAACAGAGACAAACAGGGTTAAGTGACCCGTCAGGGTCACAGACCTAGTGTCTATGGTGGGATTTGAACTCAGGTCTTTAGGACTCCAGGCCCAGGGCTCTATCTGCTTAGCTTGCTGCCCATCTCTCTTGTTTATTTCACAACATACTTCCAACTCTGATGTTCGATGATTCTGGGAATCCTGCCTCTAATGTTCTTTCTTTAGGAGACTGAACCTTCTTCATTAAGGAGGTGGGGTTTGAAGACTTCTCCCCAATGAAGGCAACATGATACAAGGAATCTATGTTACAAAGTGGAAAGACTACTGACTCTGGAGTTAGAAGGCCTGAATTCAAGTTCTGCTTCTGACATTTGCCACCTCTGTAACATTCAACAAGCTACTTAACCTTTCTGAGTCTCGGTTTTCTCATTTGTGAAATGCTGTGGTTGGGCTAGATGGAGTCTGAGGTCTCAGCCAGGTTGAGATCTTTGTAGCTAGGATGCACCCCTCCTGCTCCTGAAGATGGCAATGTGACCCTGATAATCTCTTTCTCTGATTGCCCTGTTCTTTCCAATGTTAGTGTCAAGGTGAGATCCACGTTTCTATTCTCCTTGGTTTCAGCAGCACCCACTTCTGGGCAGACCTTTACAGGTCCAAGAAGTAGGACTCGACTAATGCCTGCAAACATTCCTTTTGATTGGAAGAATGGGGCTATTCCCTGTGGCCCGTCTATTCTAAATACCCTGAAGTTGAAAGGGAAGTCTGATAGATTTACAGCATCAAAAGACTCAACGCTTGATCGAAGGGGACCTTGGAGATCAATTAGCCTAAACAACTTAGAGGATCTGCGTGACTTTCTTAAAGTCACATCAGTATAAATAGCAGAACTGAGTATGAACACAACCCTCCAGACTTTAGACTGAGGACGTTTTTAGGTGGTTTTGCTTTGGTACTGCAGAATTTCTGAAGCCATGGGGTTGTTTGCTGGGTTGGTTTTAGGCTGCACTCAGGGATTTCTTTGTCTTACCCCAGCTCTTCATCCTGAAGCTCACTACAGCCCCCCAAAGTATCCTACAGCTCTGTGTGCTTTCCCTCTGATTGGATGGCTCTTCCTAGCACCTCCATTTAAGGAGGGCACCAAATGCCAACCTCATCTCATTCCTCTTCTGACTTTGTCTACCATACTGGATCTATTTATCTCCTCTTGTTTTTGTTTTTGTTTTTTTCGTGGCAATAAGGGTTAAGTGACTTGCCCAGGGCCACACAGCTAGTGTCAAGTGTCTGAGGTCAGATTGAACTCAGGTTCTCTTGATTCCAGGGCCGGTGTTTTATCCACCAGGCCACCTAGCTGCCTCCTATTTATCTCCTCTTTATCCCTGCCCCCTTTTCAGCTTCCATTTTTGTGTTTTCTTCCCCATTAGAATGTAAGCTCCTTGAGGGCAGGGACCCTCTTTCTTTCTACTTACATGTGTATTCCTAGTCCTTTTCAGAGTGCCTGGCATATAGAAATAGATTAATATCTGCTGGGATGGTGGGTGTTGTCATTAGGTGGGATAGCATGTACTTTTTATAGAAAGTTATTGGATTGGGGGCAAGACTTCTGTTCCCTGGCCCCCGAAGTGTCTCCAGCCTGGCCATGTCCAAGCACTCGATGTGCTGGCAGAGCAGATTGGATTTCATCTTAACCTTGATTAATTGATGATGGAGACTGAGCTCAGCTAGTGTGAAGTCAGAAGCTGTGAGAGTGTCAGACAGACAGACAGACCCTGAAATGGAAGCATTTTCACTCCCTAACGAGATCTAATTGAGGTCTAAATTGGAGCAGATAATCTGCTTAAATAAACTGGCAGGAAAGGAAACAGCTGCTAGAATATTATACTTCTGTGGATCCAACTCTAGTTACAGAAGAGAATATTATAAAATGAAGGCTTGAAACAACACTCTGTGTGTGGCAGTGAGGGGCCGCCAGCAGGGCAGGTAAAACAAGAAAGAACTTTTATATTTTCTGAGGTTTTAGTCTAGGGAACTGAAACGCAGGCTAATAATAATTCATGTAAACCACTTTAAGGTTTGCATACTGCTTTCCTCACAATAGCCCTGTGAGGTAGGTAGTGTGATTATTCTTACCCTGTTTTCCAGAAAAAAAAGAAACAGCAGTGACCTACCATTTACATATAGACAGAAGGCATCTGGGGCAGCTAGGTGGCACCACAGTGTACAGAACACTGGACCTGGATTCAGGTGGATTCATCTTCCTGAGTTCAAATCTGGCCTCAGACACTTACTAGCTGTGTGACCCTGGGCAAGTCACTTTACCTCGGTTGCCTCAGTTTCCTCATCTGTAAATTGAGCTGGAAAAGGAAATGACAAACCACTCTGGTATCTGCTAAAAAACAAAAACAAATGAGGTCATGGAGAGTTGGACATGACTGAAAGATGACTGAACAACAAAAAGGCAGGATTTGAATGAACCAAGGTCTCTTGGCCCTAATTCTGGCACCCTATCTCACTAGGACTCTAAAAATCTTCCTGTCTTTATAGATTGCTCCTGTCCTTCTTTCCTGGGCAAGAAGAGTCAGAAAAACAACAGGATAGGGAAAGACTGGACAAGTTATATACCCTCTCTGGGACTCAGTTTCTCCATCTGTAAAATGAAGTTCTATCAGATGATCTCTAAAATCTCTCACTGATGTGGCATTCTAAGTTTTATGTACTCTGTGTTCTAAAGGCCCCTTTCAGTGCTGACCTCCTCTGTCCTGTGTTCCATGTTCCAAGTTACCTCCAAACTTGGGCATCCTTTCTGTTTTGAGGTCCCTGCTAGATCTCCTAGTCTATATTCTAAAGTCCTACAATCCCATTAATTCTTAAAGAGTGATTAGTTCCCATGGGCTCAATTTGGAAATAATTTTCTTTTCCAGAACCCACCTCAGAGTTGAATCTGTGTTGCTTAAAATTGTTCTTCTGACTGGGGAAATATTTCGGAGCACCCAGACCTAGGCAAGGCAGGCTATTTTAAGGAAGCAGTAACATTGCCTTAGGCTCACAAGCATTCCCCAGGTCGTTTGGCAGTGGCCTAGTTGCACAACCAGGCTGTAGACAATATTTGGCTCCAGTAACTTAAAACAACAGTCACCCGAGTTGTTTGACATGACAAGATGGGGTTGCTGCTTTCTAACATCACCACACCTGGGGTGTGGGCTGAGATCTGAGTCTGAAGTCTGAATGTCTCTATCCACTTTGGGGTGTGGTAGTGTCAAGTACTCTGTAACCTTCTGGGAGAACCTGGCTGTTGATCAAATTATTTTGCACATGCTTCGTGTTTCTTTTCCAAGATCTTGACAACTCTGCAAACCTTTTAATAAAGAAGCTAAGCGATTGCCCACTATTTTTATAGATGGGAACACGTATTTATTAAATACCTACTATGTTGCCAGGTGCTTTGATAAACTCTTTACAAGTATTATCTCATTTGATCTTCAACAATGACCCTGAAAGGTTGGTGCTATTATTATCCTCATTTTACAGTTGAGGAAACTGAGGTAAACAGAATTTAAGTGACTTGCCCAGTGTCACATAGCTAGGAAGTACCTGAGGCCAAATTTGAACTGAGGTCTTCCTGACTCCAGGTCCAATGCTTTTATCCACTGGGTCACCTAACTTAGATAAGCTCCATAAGGACAGAGACTATGTCTCATCTAAACTTTGTACCTTTCCCTGATACAGCATAAATAACAGGCATTCAACAAAACACTTGAGAAATGCTTATTGAATGAATGAATGAACAAATGAATGCTAAGACTGATCTGAGCCAAGCCTGACCTATACTCCCAGATTCATTCAGCTCAGCATTTTAGACTTGAGATGGGAAGGAAATATGGCACTCATAGACCATCTAACAAGAAGAAATTTTAGCAATAACATTGAAAAGGTAGTCAGTAAAGATACAGTGTGGTTTCAGCTGGGCACAGATCTACTGCTTGAATATGGGGACCGGTGCAAGAAGATTCAGAGTAAATGGGAAAAACCTCAAAAAAGAAAAACAAAAAAAATTGAAATAGTATGGTTCAATATGCATCTAGATTCCACAATTCTTTTTTTCTGGATTTTGCATTTTCCATCATGAGTCCTTTGGAACTATCTTCGACCATTGTATTGCTGAGAAGAGTCAAATCTATCACAATTGATCAACACACAGTGTTGTTGATACTGCATACAACATTCTACTAGTTCTGCTGATCTCACTTAGCATCAGTTCATGTAAGTCCTTCCAGGTTTCTCTGAAATCTGCCTGGTCATCATTTCTTACAGCACAATAGCCAAAATCATATGTTGCCACTTGTTCAGCCATTCTCCAATTGAAGGGCATCCCATCAATTTCCAATTCTTTGCCCCCAGAAAAGAGTTGCTATAAATATTTTGTATATATATAGGTCTTTTCCGTTTTTAAAAATCTCTTTTGGGATCCAGACCTAGTTGTGGTATTTCTGGGTCAAAAGGTATGCATGATTTTGTAGCCCTTTGGGCATACTTCCAAATTGCTCTACAGAATGGTTGACTCAGTTCACAACTCCACCAACAATGCATTAGTGTCCCAATTTCCCCACATCCCCTCCAATGTTTGTCATTTTCCTTTTCTGTCCTATTGGCAAATCTAATAGGTATGAGTTATTACCTCAGTATTTTAATTAGCATTTCTCCATTCAAAAGACACACCCACTCTTTTAGAGCATCTTTATTTCTCTAAAATAGAATGAAAGGAATAGGCTAGGCCAGAGCATCTAGTTGCTGCTTTTGGAGGCAAAAAAATGTATAGAGGGAAATGTTCCAGTGGTGGGTGAGTGTTCCTGAGCACAGGTCAGGGCTTACTCTATCATCTTTATTGGGCCCCATAAAAAATGTCTACAGAGGCCCATTTGGTTTTTGTTTACTTGAAAATATGCAGATCTTAGATATCTATCAATGCAGAGGCAGTATGGTATTAAGGAGCCAGAAAAATTAGGCAAGAGGTAACAAAATTATTTTCATGTATTATCTGACTCCAGCTAGCTCACTATTGTCTCCTGCACATTTTCTATCTAGAAAAGAGCCCTATGAGTAACTAATTTCTGTTCACTGATCTATTTAGAGTGGAGTTTGGGAGCATTTAGCTGAAACAAAGGTTGTCTATAAATGTCAGGTTTGATGGACCCTGAACAATCCTAAGGATTCTCTATAAATTTTGGCTGGTTGAATTCTCAGAGCTTTGGAGGCATCTGCCCCTAACCACAGACTGTCAGTTTCCAGACTGGTCATGTGCTTTTCAATTCCATTTAACAAATATTTATTGAGTATCAGCTGTGTGTAGAATATTCTATATTATCCCATTCCAAGAAGCAATTCATACCATATCCAGTGCAGAAGAGATTTGTATTTCTAAAGCCCTGAAAGTCATAAGGAGCAAGAAACCATGTTAACATCCCTAAAGGGATCATTTCTGTTTGTTTTAGACTCCAGATGAAAAATGAGACCTTGGTCCAGAATGACTGGATTTATTAGAACAAAGATTATGAATCTCTTTTTGTTTTGTTTTGTTTTGTTTTTTTAGTGAGGCAATTGGGGTTAAGTGACTTGCCCAGGGTCACACAGCTAGTAAGTGTTAAGTGTCAAGTGTCTGGGGCCGGATTTATGAATCTCTTTTTAAAATGTCAGTGTGGTGATCCTAATCTCCTCAATTAATTGTACAGTAATTCAAAAGAGATCATCTTAATCATCCAAACTAATAACACAAAGTGGATGAAAAAATATGTATTGCCTAAATTATGAGATATATTTGGAGGGGTTGTCCATTGACTTAGCATAGCATTATAAATATCTTATTTGGAAGTTAGACAATGAGCTGGATACAGGAGAATGAAATCAGGCTGAATCACATTTGGAAAATTGCACAGGGCTTATTTTTAATAATCCTCAGCTGCTCCTTGAGCAAAGGCCCATAAGAAAAACCAAACATCACTGGTCTCTTAGTGATTTTATATGATATTGAATTAGTGAACAACACAGTTTCAGAAAATGAGAATTGTAGCTCACCTAAAGAGCAGAGGAAGATATTATAGTAGGTTCAGGTTTGGTAAATAAACTGTAACAATACCAGCCATTGTTTGTGCACAGGAAGTGTCATTTAAAAATATCTAGGACATTCTGGACTGGAAAAAGGGTATGGAACAGTTATGTAATGAGTGAAGGATGGTAGATGTGACAGTCCTGGCTTTCCCTATTTCTATTGAGGACACCACTATTCTTCAATGACCTAGGTTCACAACCTTGGAATCATCCTTGACTCTTGACTATCACTCATTCCTCAT
This sequence comes from Dromiciops gliroides, assembly GCF_019393635.1. Lineage (NCBI taxonomy): Eukaryota > Metazoa > Chordata > Mammalia > Microbiotheria > Microbiotheriidae > Dromiciops > Dromiciops gliroides. The sequence goes on from NC_057862.1 coordinate 366,980,478, forward strand.
ATCCAATCAATTGCCAAGTACAGTCAATTCTTATCAACCAATCAGTATAATTTATAAGCACTTAGTATGTGCAGGCACTGTGCCTTCCTTTGGCTCACATGACACCCATCCTACACCAGGCCCTCACCACCATTCATCTGGTCTATTACAATGGTTTCCCCAGTCACTTTCCCTTGACACTTTGCATGTCATTCTCCTTCCCCCTACTCTAGCTCATTTCCTACCCAGCTGACAAATTAATATTCCTAAATTGCAGGTCTGATCATGTCACTTCTCTGCTCAGTAAGCTTTGGTGGCTTTCCATTGCTTATCAGATAAATATAAAACTCCTTTTTGGGGCATTTAAATACCTTTGAAATCTGACTCCTATCTCTCCAGGGTGACTATGAATTACCTTTTTTCACACACTGTGTTTCTGCCAATCTGGTCTACTTGCTGTTGTCCATGGATGACGGTCTAATTTCTTCCTTCCTCTGGCCTCTAATGTCTTCCTTCCTTCCTTCCCTTTCTTTGAACTCTGTAGTCTTTCAAAATTCAAGTCTCCAAGAGACCTTTCTTTCTTTCTCAAATTGCTGATAGATCTAGGAGATGATAAAAGATGAGGTGGTAAAGTGGGAGAACATCCTAATACTGAGGCTGGACAGATACCATCCAACATTGACTTTGTGTATTAATTGTTATCCACATCCAATAAGCAGTGTGGGACAGTGGTGTAAAACCTCTACTTCCCCCCACTAGTCCTCAATTTCCTCTTCTGGAGAATGGGGGGAGGGTAGTGGTACATCAGATGCCATGCACATTGTGGGCACTCAAGAAATAGTTGTTGACCAAAGGAATGGCTTAGATGTGTGATACATACAATACTTAGATATTGTTTCACATGGACTCTCTTAGACAGTCAGGTTCTTGAGTCATACTGAGTCACACACCTAGAGAAGGCCTGAGGGGGTCAATAAGAAACAGCTGGGCCAGACAACACAGCTTCCAATGGAAAAATCAGAGGCCAACCAGGGAGGAGGTTGGCCCTAGATAAGAGGAGAAAAACTAGAGTGGGAGAGGTTAAGAAAGTTTGGCTTCCCAGGGAGGAGAAACAAAAATAGATTTAGATCAGGTGAACTCAAGAGAGCTGATTGAGCTATAGTCGTTTCTGGAAAACAGAAATAGTGTATTAACATGGTATTTAAACAATGAAACTTTGCTTTTCAGCTGATAATAAACTGAGAAGGCTGAAGCAGTGAAAAGGCAAGAAAAAAAACCCTCTTTATGGAAATAATGGTAATAAAATGGATAATGATGATACCTTGAAGGTCACATGAGAAACAGCTTGGCATTAAGCTGGTCTTAGAGTCAAGACGACCTGAGTTCAAGCCCTACTTCTTACACACACCAGCTATATGATCATGTCCAAGTCACTTAACTGTTTAGTGTCCCAGACAACTCTCCCAAACTCGACATTATTAACAAATTCCCAATTTGTATCAATGGAGAGAATTTATGTCCTGGGAATTCAATACAGTGAAGAAATCACAGATCCAGACCCTCCAAGGGGCAGGGGGGGGGGGGGCTTATATAATGAAAAGGGAATTAAATTAAAAGATGTTATCAGGGAAGTTGGGAGGAGAAGCCAGATTGGAGGGAGGAAAGATGATTCACTTAGGATTTGATGAATTGAGATAGAGGAGAAAGAAAATGGGCATAGCTGATTTTTATATAGGTTGCTAAGATTCATAGAACCTGAAATACTTTTGAGTTCCAATTTTTTTTGGGGGGGGGTTGAGGCAATCAGGGTTAAGTGACTTGCCTAGCATCACAGAGCTAGTAAGTGTCAAGTATCTGAGGCTGGATTTGAATTCAGGTCCTCCTGACTCCATAGCCAGTACTCTATCTACTGCGTCACCTAGCTGGCCCGGAACCTGAAACTCTTTTGAAGGACATAACTCATTTGAACCTCACAATAACGCTGGCAGATAGAGAATGCATTCTTGTTAGTTACCATGCTCAAACACTTGAGAAGGAGCAGGGCAGAAACTTAACCCTGATCTTAGCATTGGTTTTCTGACTCCAGAGGTTCCTAGATTTCATGTTGAATAGGCCCTTAGTAGTCATTGAATGAATCTAGGTTCCTCATTTTACAGATATAAGGAAACTGAGATATAGAGAACTGATGTGACAGGTTCATATCACTGGTATCTGAGACAAGTTAAACCCACCTTGTCTGACTCCAAATCCAGCGATCTTCACTATACTAAGTTGCCACTATCAGTATTTTTCGCACTACAGCCCATTGTCTCTTTAGGGAGGTAGATATCTATGGTGTGATTCCCTGAGGTCCCTTAGAGTTATGGGACTGGAGTTCATTTCAGAGTTAGAGTTAGTATCATTATTGAGATAATGCTTAAATATATGAGACAGGACAAGGAAAAAAAGAGATAAAGGGAGGGGATACACACACACACACACACACACACACACACACACACACAAGCAGAAAACAAATCCAGGGTTTAAATCTTGCCTATGATATTTACCTTAGACTAGTCACTTAATTCTATGTCTGTTAAATGAGGGAATGAGGTAGACTTAACCCTTTGACTCTAGTTACTTTGTGATGGAAAATAACCATAATTAAAAGGCAGAAGGATGAAAAGGAGCCCATAAACAAGAAAGAGTAGTGGTGGGGGGTGAGAGGAAAAAACCCTACGAAAAGGGGGCCTATATTGTTCTTGAGCAAATGCACAGGCTTTGAAGGCTGAATGGCAGCCTCAGATCAAGATGGCCACCAACTTGAATTTTCCCAAAGTACATGTTTTCAGTTTCTTCTTATTACTGTAGGAAGGCGTCTGCCTTCCTAGCTCATCATTTCTGGTAAGACTCTAGAGGAGCCAAAAAGCTTTCTTAGCTCTGAGGTCTGTTGGCTAAAAAGCCATACCTCTGGAAGGGGTTGCAATTGCCAAAGTCACTTCATCCCAAACCAGAGGAGTATTTTGGAGAATAAAAGGGACCATTTCACTGTGACTTAGCAATCAGCTGTTTCATCTAGCAGGGACTTGATGTACCCATCTTGACTTTTTCACATGCTGTGATTCTATTGGAACAGGGGGCCATTGTGTTGGCTGAAGACCATTTCACTGGTCCATCACAGTGTGCTAAGTGACACACTGTCCCTTTTCAGGGTGGTCTGTGGTAAAGCAGCTTCATCTCAAGCAGGGCTGACATGACAGAGAATTGAAACAAAAAAACGCTGTCTGCTCTGAATGGGGAGAGCCAAGCAGCTCAAATTTGGCACCAAATCTCATGGACTCTGGGCCAGGCTTAGGGAGCTCTGTAAGAAGATGGTATTCTTCCCTTTCCTTTGGGATTGGTTGAGTATGATTTCTCCTCTGTTCCTCTCCTAACCTCTCTAGAGTATAAAAACTGGCAGTTGAGCCCAGGAACTCTGTTTGGAACTGGCACAAGGAGCTACGCATTCATTTAAAGCCAATGAGCTTCTTCCTAGGGGTGTATGCATGAAAATGCCCCCAAATGCCTTGGGGCCTTCAGAGACTGGTAGGGTTAAGCTGATTAAAGTTTCCTGCCAAATCACAAAACCCAAAAAGATAGACTGTGGCCACCGATGGGGGTTTGAGATTAAACACTAAACTGAGCTGTCTCTGTGGTATTGTGGTTACTGTATTTTTGGAAACTGGGTACTTTAAAAAAAATAACAACAATATTTCTATTTTCTCATGGCCAGGGCCTGTGGACTTCATTAGTTTTGTAGCATCTTTACAGGAAAACAATTGCCCCCAGTGCCATCTGGCAAGGTTCTGAAAGTTAGAGGTACCACACACACACACACACAAATACACATTACACACTCATATACCCACACAGAACAACATAGTCCACATCTATTTATATATACATTATATACACATGCACATAGCAATTATAACTAATATTGATTTTAATTTAAGTTTTGCAAAGTGCATTTTATGTATTAACTCATTTGTTCTTCACAATGACCTTGTGAGGATGGATTGGAGTAGAGAGAGAATTTAGGTAAGGATACTAATTAAGAGATTATTGCAATAGCCTAGGCCAGATGTGGTAAGGACCTGAGCTAATGTGGCAGTTGGGGGACATGAAAGAAAGGAGCATATGTGAAAGATTTTGTGTTGATAGAAAGTACAAGATTTGGCAACTAACTAAATGTGTAGGATGAGAGAGGGGAAAGCATTGAAGACAAACTGGAGAGACTAGAAGGTTGGTGGTGTCCTTGACTATACTTAAGGAAGTTCGTAAAAAGAGCGGGTTTTGTGGGAAAGATAATAAGATGTTTTGGACATACTGAGTTTGGAAATGTTTATAGTATACCCAATTCAAAATGCTTAATATACAGTTGTGGATGTGGAATGAGAGTCCAAGGAATATCAGAGAAGAGTTATCTCAGTGTTTCTCTAAGGTGACGAGATGGCAACGTGAAGCACCTATAATTAATTGAGCAGATGTCTCTCAGCCACTCATCCCAATGACAGGAGTTTGAAAACTTTGGATTATTATGCCTGGATTTTAGATACTCAACTCCTATCCTGGTCATAGGAACAAACTCTTACTGGTAGAAGAGAAAGCAACCAATCAATCAATCAGCATTTCCTAAGTGCTTACTTTGTGCCAAGCACTGTGCTAAGTGCTAGGGATATAAAGAAAAGAAAAAAAGAAAAAAAAACAAAATAACAAAACCAGACCTTGTCCTCAGGGAGCTTACATTCTAATGAGGGACACAATTTTTTTTTTTTGTGAGGCAATTGGGGTTGAGTGACTTGCCCAGGGTCACACAGCTAGTAAGTATTAAGTGTCTGAGGCCGGATTTGAACTCAGGTCCTCCTGACTCCAGGGCCGGTACTCTTTCCACTGTGCCCCCTAGCTGGCCCAAGGGACACAATATTTTGAGAAATAAGCAGATACATATAGAGGAGATGGAAGGTAACCTCAGAGGAGGTGATACTAGCAGCTCAAAGTGCTGGGAAAATCCTCTTACAGAAGATGGCTTCTGAGCAGATTCTTGAAGGAAGCCAAAGAAGCCTGACAGTTGGCAGTGAGAAGAGGGGATATTCCAGGGATGAGGGTTATTGCAAAGCCATAGATAAGAAATGGAGTTGTGTGTGAACAATGGTAAGTGTGCCAATAAGGCTTAACTTGAGAAATTTTCTAGTGCCTCTGATGCTCATTAAAGAGGAGGAAACTAAGGACTAGACAGGGGAAGCCACTTATTCAAGATCATTCAGGAAGAAGTAGGAGTAGAACTGGCCCTATCCAAGCCCCTTTATGCTGCTTTGTGTTGCTCCTAGGATGAGAACTCAGCAGTTGTTCTTGTGAGATCATCGATGTGATAAAGAAAGAAGACTGGCTCTCTCATCTCACTCTGTGATAATGAGGAACTTCCCCCTCTATATCCAATAAAACTCAGTCAATCTCACCCTCTCTGCTCCAATCACCCAATGACATGACTCAAAGCAAAGGAGTCCATGTTTTTCTGAATGCATCCTCTTTGGCCAGACACCAGTTCTAGGAGGCTCTGACTAAGAAGACTGACCAAATCTTTGGAACCAAGTCCAGAGGCCACGAGTCTTTACTGGATACCTACTATGAGCTATCCCTGTGTTTGATGTGGGATGAATAAAAGAGAGAAAGAAAACATAGCCCTTGGCCTCAAGGAGCTTGCAATAAAACCAGTGAAGCTTCCTTAGAGGCTTCAAGATTTTGTTTCAAGATCTTTGGCACAAAAACAGTCTTTTAGGAGCTACCAATACTTTAGCACCATGTCCTGACTGTATGGATACTATCTTTAGGCCCAGATGTTTCTTTGTCTCCTCCATGCTCCACGGTGCCACCTTGTGGGCAGTGCGAATTCATGTTGTGTTTGGAGTTGTCTGTTCTATTACTATGTGGTTATAAGTAGGATTGCATTCTATTCATCTTTATTTAGGGAAGGAAACTTCAGAGATCACCTTCACCCAACTCTTCTATTTTGCTGAGGAGGAAATTGAGTTTCAGAGAGGTTAAATGCATTGTCAATAGTTTCTTTCTTCTCAAAGGCTGTCTCATATGAAACCTTTCTTCATTCTCTGCTGATAAAGCTTCCCCGACAAAATTATCTTGTGTTTATCTGTTATGTATTTTATATGTATTTATACATGTACATGTTATCTCAGCTGATGGAATATACTTTTCTTGGGGGCAGGCAATCTTTCATTTTTGTCTTTGTACCTCTAGTGCCTACTATGATAGTGGCACATGATAGACACAATAAATAAATGTTTGTTAATTGATTTGTTGATTGATTTCCTCTAAGTTCACAGGAGTAGTTAGACCTTGTTTTGCATCCTGGTTTGTCTACTTTGTGTCCATGTGACCTTGGGGAAATCCCTTGTAAAATGTGGGGGAATGATTAGATAGTATCTAAGGTTCCTTTTGGTTTCAAATTCATGATTTAAAAATATGGTTTAAAGTGCTTTTTTGTTTGTTTTTGTTTTTTGCTACCCTATTTCCCCCCCCCTCCCATTTTTCTTTTACCCTATGATATAAGGAATAGTTTTCTAGGTGGGCAAGAGGTATATGTTAGAGAATGAAGGTAATATAAAAAACAAAGATACTATTATAGATTAGTCTCTTAAAATGTTTTCTCTTATTGTAGGTTAAACACCCCCCTCTGAAATCTAATTTGTAATATTTCTATAGTAAACTATTTTTCTATACAAATCAATGCCACAAAGAACCTTTAGCTCTATAACTTTCTGTGTAGTAAAATATTTTACCATTATGTAGCCACTGGGTAATTCATTCTATACCAGCAGTAAATTCCTTTCTACCTTACAGACTGATAAGATGACTTTGTTCACAATGACAGCCCTACTATTTAAGAAGTAGAAGTTCATATCTCTATGTGTTGGATAATCTAGTTTTCTCTAACTTTCTCAACCCTGTAATGCTTCAGTGCATTTCTTGGGGAGGCAGTCCAGCTAGAGAAAAGTCAACATACAGGAATAAAGAAAGCTGAGTTCTAGATGTAATAGTGCCTACTCAGGGGCAGCTAGGTGGCGCAGTGGATAGAGCACCGGCCCTGGAGTCAGGAGTGCCTGGATTCAAATCCAGCCTCAGACACTTAACACTTACTAGCTGTGTGACCCTGGGCAAGTCACTTGACCCCAATTGCCTCACTAAAAAAAAAAAAAAAAAGTTCCTACTCAGCTAGGTGACATTGGGTAGATTGTGTGACTGCTATGGCCCTTGATTTCATTTGGAAAAATTGGTATCATACCATTTTCCTTGCCTGCCTCATTAGGATGTTGTCAAAATGAAAATATAGATGAATATGTAATGAACATACAAGCTATTATTACCTTGTGCTCTCCATGTCCTTTTCAGAGATGAGCCCTGAACTATGACCAGCATACCAACCTTCACCTTCCCCCTCCAGTCTCCACATCCCATTAGTCTCTAGGCTCATTTAATAATGAGTCCATTTTATCACAGCTTGGTCTCAAGCAAAAATATTCTGTAACTTCAGAGACTTCAACTTTTACTTCTTTAGATTTTAATAAATGATTTTCTTTTTTCTCTTATTTCTATCTAATCTAGTCTTAGATGGATTTTTTTTTGATTGCCCTACACTGATCTACAATATGTTGGTTATTGTATGACTCAGAATTGAGGCTACCATGGCCAGGTGGGTGGAGGGTGTAAAAGCAGTCGGAAACCCTTGTCTATCCTTAGAAAGATTTGTTTCTAATTTTGTGATCTAATACTGGTACACGTATTGAAAATATGCATGACTTTTTCTGTTCCCCTGATGAACACTTGTGATTTGCACACTTTGGTGCTCAATGCCATTGGCATTGAAGCATTCCAATGCATCTTGCCTTCTTGTGGTACCAGGACATGAAGGAGATCCATTTATTCCACAGTTCTCCATGTCAAACCAACCATCATAAAAAATTCGAGTAGTATCAGCCTGCAACCTTCTGCCTCCCACCCCCTGCATCTATTTCTTAGGTTAATTGAACCAGTTTCATCACACTGGGGGCAGGGGTGGGGGGAAGTAACCCAATCACTGGTATTACCAGAGTTCAATTGACTAACACTTCAGGGTTTCTACAATACCATGGCTATTATAGCAATCTCAGAGTACGCAGAAAGTCCCTTTCTATATCATCCTGGCAGGTATTTTCTTAATTTGCCATCACTTCCCTCCCCCAGTTCCTAGCATGGCATGGGCAATGGGCTGACCTTTGATGCAGCTTTCATTACCATCATCAATATATCCACCACTATAATTTTAATGGAAAGAAGACATGCTTATTGTGCCTAGAGACATCATAGATAGAGACTTACAATCTCAGAGCTTTAAGTCATCTCAGTGGCCACCTAGCCCAAACCATACCTAACCAAGAATCCTCTCTACAGCCTTCCTAGTAAAGAGTCATGCAGCCTTCACTTGAAAACATCATGTCATTAGGAGCCCACTATCTTTGTAGGTAGTCCATTAAAGTTTTTTTGGGGGGTGAGGCAATTGGGGTTAAGTGACTTGCCCAGGGTCACAATGCTAGTAAGTGTTAAGTGTCTGAGGCCAGATTTGAACTCAGGTCCTCCTGAATCCAGGGCTGGTGCTCCATCCACTGTGCCACCTAGCTCCCCCTATTCAACTTTTAAATAGATCTCAGTGCATAACTGAGAAATATGCCTTTTTTGGAGTAGATGTCCATCTCTGAAATTTCTACCAATTGTTCTGAGTTTTGGTCTCCAGTTTCAACCAGAACATTTCTAATCCTGTTTCCTGCCTGATAAACTTTCATATATCTGTTTTTTATATTGATTTATTTGTTTACTTACTCACTCATTCATTCATTTATTTATTTATCTATTCATTCATTCGTTCATTTATTTATCTATCTATTTATTCATTTATGTAACTATCTACCTATTCGTTTCATTAGTCATTTATTCATTTAGTTATTTATTTATCTATCTATCTATCTATTTATTTGTTTGTTTGTTTGGGGAGGCAATTGGGGTTAAATGACTTGTCCAGGGTCACACAGCTAGTAAGTGTCAAGTGTCTGGGGCTAGATTTGAACTCAGGTCCTCCTGATTCTAGGGCCAGTGCTCTATCCACTGCACCACCTAGCTTTCCACTGATGAATTTTCAAATGCTTAAAGACAATCATCATTACCCACACCAGGTTTTATCTTCTTCCATCTAAACATTCCACATTCCTTCAACTAGATCAAGCGTTTTTAACTTGGGGCCCATAAATTTTATTTAAATGATCTTGATAAATATATTTCAACATTACTGGTTTCCTTTGTCATTATATGTATTTTTAAATTAATTTTAAAAACATTCTCCTGAAAAGGGGTCTATAGGCTTCACCATAGTATCAAAGGGGTCCATGGCACACATGCAAAAAAAAAGTGAAAAGTCCCTGAACTAGACAATTTATCATATGATCTCTAGGTCCTTCGAAATCCTTTTCACTTTTCTTTATGGTATCTCCCTTATTGATGTCCTTTCTAATGTAAAGTGTGCTGCTATGTACGATATACCTATCCACATAGGGTCTATAAATATAAAGACAGGTGGCTCAGTGGAGGCATGCATAGGTATCTTGAAGGTCTTACCCATTTCTCTTCAAGAGAGCTATGATTCTTTTCTTAAGGAGATTAAAGGAAAGGGCCACAAGACTACCTCCTCAGTTCTGCTCTGAGAAAGAAGGATATGGAACAATTCTAATTACATCTGAATGCTTCCTCTTCCCAGCATTGATGTTCTAGGGATCATCATTGCCGTCGTTGTCATGGTCACCATTATCATCATCATGGTTCAAAAGGCACTGGTTTCCCTAGTCATTATCCTTAAAGGTGAAAAGTGGGGCCATTAGGTGGCACAGTGGATAGAGCACTGGCCTTGAAGTTGAGAGGACCTGAGTTCAAATATGAGCTCAGAAACATACTAGTTGTGTGACCATGAGCAAGTCACTTAACTCTAATTGCCTTAAACATCTGGGGCTATCTCCAGTTGTCCTGATAATATATCATACCACTGGACCCAGATGGCTCTGGAAGACAGAGTGAGGCTGGTGACTTTGCCCAGGCCTTCCTCACTTAAATCTTATTCATTGCAAGTCATGATATCTGTCAAGGTCCTCTTCAAGAACAAAGTACAAATAACAACAAAGGGGGAAAGTAAACTGAAGCTTACACTAACCACCTTAGACCCTTCTCACTAATGGTATTAATATAAAAGACTATCACAAAAAGTGAATAGCAAACAAACACATTTATTTAAGCAACTAGCAGAAACCAGAAAAGTTTTATGGATTAGAATGCCAGAAAAAAAACAACAAAACACCACAAGACTAAAAGAGTTCTTTAGATAGGAGTGAGCTGAGATCTTGCTTATTTAAAACAAAGGTTCCAATTTTTCTCAAGGAGAAATTAACCTTTCTTTAGGAAAGCAAACTAGAGATCACCTGCCCATTAAACAGCTAATTTAATTCACATATATGCCTTCCAAAGTTGCTCTGCTTTTGGCAAAGAGAATTCCAAGAGATGTTAAGATAACTGAAGTCCATTAATATCATTATTATCAGTCCTCCATGTCACAATTATACTGTTTCTAGACCTTTTCATTTATTCCCCACTCCTGTCTAGGTAGTCTATAGTTTAATTCCATGACAATATCATTTCTAATTTTCCCTCTTCATCCAAATGCTCTCCACCATGTTCCTTTCATTGATTTCTTTGATTTCTTCACATGAGTACTTTTCAAAGTACAATGTCACTCTCAGCCCATTTTCCTTTTATTTATTCAGTTTCTCCTGAATAGGGCATGGTCTTCCATAGAGAAAGTCCATCTTTGAGGCCCATAGCACCAATCTAAATGATACATAAGGAAATAAATTTTCTTCCTTGAGTTATGCTCTCTGGTTCCCCTTAATTGTTTACCTTTCTTTTCCTTGTGAATGCATGCATATATATATATATATATATATATGTATATATATATATATGCATATAGATAGATAGATAGATAGATACATATATATATATATATATGTATGTATGTATGTATGTATGTATTCAAGACCTTGGGTTTTATTGTTGACATTTTGGGGGACTTTTCTTATTATTTATCCTTGGATGTAGCTGATGCTTTCTGTGGTATCTAAATTTGGTAGATACATAGGCAATTCCTCCCTCTGTCCAGGTCAGTAATTGGGCATATTTGTCTAAAAACTCTATTAAGGGGGCAGCTAATTGGCACAGTGGATAAAGCACCAGCCCTGAATTCAGGAAGACTTGAGTTCAAATCCGGCCTCAGACACACTTGAAATTTATTAGCTGTGTGTCCCTGGGCAAGTCACTTAACCCCCATTGCCTGCTCCCTCCCTCCTAAAAAGGAATGGGATTTATGGGGTCAGCTAGGTGGCACAGTGGATAAAGCACTGGCCCTGGATTCAGGAGGACCTGAGTTCAAATCTAGCCTCAGACACTACTTGACACTTACTAGGTATGTGACCCTGGGAAAGTCACTTAACCCTCATTGCCCTGCAAAAACAAAAACAAAACAAAAATAAAACCCTCTATTAAGTCTTATACACCATGTTTGGTGAAGATGGTGTGATGAAGTGGAAAGGGTATCAGAATTGATTTCAAAGGTTCTGGATTGAATAAGTGCTCAGCTACTTACAAACTTGGTAAGTCAGTCCCCCCTCCCCCAGCTCCCCCCACCCCTGCAACTTTTTTTCCCCCACAGCAGTTTCCTCCTCTTTAACATGATTGGGATGGGAGGAGGTGAATTTTCAACTCAGTAATCCCTAAGGCTCCTTCTGGTTCTAAGTCCTCTAAGCAAATAGGTCCTTATTGATCAACCCTATGCATGCATTTCTGCTTACCATGTTTCAGGTAATGAGGTTTTCCTGTAATAATAACCTACAAAAAAAAACCCTCTCTTGGGGATGAGAATATTGAGGGTGCTGCTTTTATAACAACCAAAAATGTCAGAGATTTCAATATCATTAAATGGTTAGGTAAGTCTGCATGGATACTCCCTAGGGGTTGGGACAACTGGTTTTAGTTGTTTGTAATTTTTTGTTCTTTTGGTGCCTACAATAAGTAGCCACTATGCCTCTGTCACAGTATTCACGGAGGTTAGTTTTTTCTATGTAGGATTTTGTTATGTTTCTAATGAATGGTCCAGATAGGTAACGTCTACTGTGTTTGGAGTCTGATTAAATAGGTCCCTGGCTCATTGGGTGAGGTTTATTGGACAACAGGATGGAATGGCAAGGGTACTCCTGAACCTGGAGTCAGGAGTTGTTTAGTCATGTCAGACTCTTCATGACCCCCATTTGGAGTTTTCTTGGCAAAGATACTGGAGTGGTTTGCCATTTCCTCCTCCAGCTCATTTTATAGATGAGGAAACTGAGGCAAACCGGATTAAGTGATTTGCCCAGGGTCACACAGTGAGTGATTGTCTGAGCCCAGATTTGAACTCAGGAAGATGAGTCTTCCTGACTCCAGGTCCAGTGCTCTATGCACTGTACAACTTGGAGGCGTGGTTCCAAATCCTGACTCTGACACCTGCAGATGTGTGACTGTGGAAAAGGATTTTCACCTTTCTGGGAATTAGCTCTGCAAGGACTTCTACCATCTAGCTCATAGAATTTTGGTGAAGAAAGTATTTTGTGAAGCTTAAAGTGTTGTTGGAGTGTGAGGTCCTAGCTCTTTCCCAGTATTCAGAGGCGGCCCTAGCAACTTCACGGTCAAGTTCAGTATTGGAACAAAATGAGACACTTCCAAGTCACTGTACAGTTAACAAAAGGATGTTTAATTTGTCATAACACAGTAAGGATGGGGAATAAGGAAAAAAGGTCCTTAGCTTCCCTGAATGGTTCCTTCGCGCCCCCCCCCCCCCCCCCCGCCCATACCACTGCCCACCATCTTCACATAAACCTATCCATCAGGGTATGATATGGTGCAGGATGACACGGTAACTCATAGACTCCTTAGAAATCCACCGATTTTGCAGACTGCACACTCCCCACGGCTGGGATATTTTTTGTGTCCTTAGATGAGAGGTGTCAAACTCACCCACCCTGTGGGCAAAACTGTACAGGGCATCCTGAACAGACTAAAATGTAATTGGGAAATGTTTAACAAAATAAATAAAAATACAATATAGCATACAAGATGTTAATTTGTATTAAGTCAACATGCAGCCCACAGAGTCCCTTTCTGCGTGAGTCTGACAACACTGGGGTAGATGATCATGAAGCTGCAGGAGGGAAGTTCCAGCCAATCAGGTCTTCAGGAAAACTTTGTCTTCTTCCAGGGGAAGCTTTTGCACATTGTGGGTGGGAGGAAAGAAGCCACATTAGGGAAACGCTGGTATTATCACACCCGTACCCCTGAAAATAAGATGATTCAATGTCAGAGTCAGAAGGGACCTTGAGTACAACTTGTACCTGGAATTGCTGTTCCTTTTACAACATCCTGATGAGTCATTTTCCTGTCTCTGCGTCAAGACCACTTGTAATGGGGAATGTAGTACTGCTCTTTCTTTCTTTCTTTCTTTCTTTCTTTCTTTCTTTCTTTCTTTCTTTCTTTCTTTCTTTCTCTCTTTCTTTCTCTCTTTCTTTGTTTGTTTCTTTCTTTCTTTCTTTCTTTCTTTCTTTCTTTCTTTCTTTCTTTCTTTCTTTCTTTCTTTCTGTTTTTTGGTTTTTTGCGGAGCAGTGGGGGTTAAGTGACTTTCCCAGGGTCACACAGCTAGTAAGTGTCAAGTGTATGAGACTAGATTTGAACTTAGGTCCTTCTGAATCCAGGTCCAGTACTCTATCCACTGTATCACCTAGCTGACCGCCCCCCCCCTCCACGAAGTACTTCTCAAGGAACAGTAATCATTGCCATATTTCTAGGACATGAGACAGAGTGTACTTTGAGAGGCACTGAGTTGTGGTAGAGATAGAACTGCCCTTGGAGGTAAGAGGATCCTGGTTCAAAACTGGCTCTGACACATCCTGGCTGCATGGTCCTGGTCAAGATACTTAAAGCCCTCTAGGCAACTTTCTGAGCCTATTTGTTGTATGGACAAGACTTGACCTACTTTCCTAGAAATTTTTTTCATCTGTAATGCCCTTTACCAGTTAAATCACAGGTCCAGTCACTGTCACTAAAGCACTTTAAAATCTGTGATGCATTTTATGTATGTTGTCTCATAAGAACCTCAAAACACAGCCATATGAGGTAGGTACTAGAGGTATTATTAGCTCAATTTTACAGGGGAGGAAAGTCAAGCTCAAAGAGGTCAGTATCTCACTTAGGGTCACAGAGCTCATAAGAAGGATCAGGTCTGTCTGGACTCCAGGTCTCATATTCTTGACACCATGCTGCACTGCCTCCCCAAAGCCACACCTTCCATCTTGTGGTGGTAGCTTTCTGAAAGCTTCCTTTAGATACCTTAATGTGTTCCTTTTTGAAACTATATTTGAGTTCATTTCAGACAACTGTTCTGGCCATCCTTGTTATTCTAGATGGCCGGTAGGCCTTACACGCTGGTGTGATTTGAGAGTTGCAGGAAGCCTTGTTCCTCATCCCCAACAAATATGCCCATCATCAACCTGGGACTGATGGCTGAAATTCCCATCATTAGAAATTCATTCCTTTGAGTGAGAATTTCATCCCTTTCCAGATACAAACTCCTTTTGGCATTCAATCATTATCAATCAGTCATACTTTAGTATAAATAGACTTATCAATTTACTTTTCTCTCTGACAGTCCACTGGGCACAGGGTACCACTGAATGAAGTCTTGATATCAATAAAAAGAGATTTCTGGGTATCAGAGACCACTGCCTAAGGAAGGTCAAGGCCTGGCACATATTAGGCACTTGAAGATTTATTGACTAAGGGCAGTGAATAAGGATATTATTAAGTAGAAAGTCAAAGGAGAGGAGAGGCCCATACAATGTACCCTAGGAAATTTTAAGGAGGGAGAAAACATGTTCACCTGGGGAGATTAAGAAAGTCTTCATGAAAGAGGGGGCACATGGGCTAGGCTTTGAAGGAAAAGATGTCAATGGGGATATGTGAAAGGGGCACATTGTAGGCATTGAGCACAGTCTGTGTAGTTGTACAGAGATGATCTCTCCAAGTCTTTCTTTAATTCAGCGTTCGTCACAACAATATTTATGCCAATAAAGCCTAAGAAAATCCAGCAGGGGAAAAAGTCAAATGTGTATAATTCCAAAGCCAGATTACAGATACAAAGGTACATCCCATGGCCTGTAGGCTCTCTTATTCACCTCTGTACTGACTCCATATAAGTGAGACAGGGGATGGGGAGGGTATAGATAAATAAGGTAAGTGATTTACTCAAGGTCAAGAACACCAAAGGCTCTGGTTTTCAAGCTGTAGTTCTAAAGTATGGGCATGTCAGAACCAAAAGGACCTTTTAGAGATCATTTAATTCAACTCTTATTTTATAGAGAAGAAAGGGGTTGTGGTCAGGAGAGAGTGCTCCCTTCTTGGTCAGAGGACTTAGGTCCTCATACTGGTTCTGCTACTGATTAGCTATGTGTCCTTGGGCAAAGCTTCTCTGGCTCTCAGTTTCATAGACATAGGACCTCAGAATTCAAAGGGACCTCAGGGGACATTCATTTTTTTACAGATGAGTAAACTGAGGCACCCAGCATTTAAGTGACTTGTACTAGAGGACATACACCTGGTGTCAGCATCAGGATTCCAACTCCGTGTCTTTCTGTCTAGCACTCTAACCACTAAACTGAGCATTCCTCATTTGTAAAATGAAGGGATTGGACTAGATCAGCCCTACTGTCCCTTTCTCTGTCAGATCTAAAGCTGATGCAATGAAGTCTCAGAGAGGGAGGAACACTGGTATCAGGCAGCTAGGTAGCCTCGTGAGGCTGGGACCACAATGAAACTCAGGTTTCCCAATCCCTAGGCTAAATAGCATTATTTCTACTGCACTGAAGTGCCAGCCGACCAATCAATCACCATTTATTCAGTGCTTACTACAATATGTGCCAGGCACTATTGATTTCAGACTGGAAGGAGCTTAGTGATCACCAAGCCTGAGCCCCTCTTTTATACAAAAGAAGAAACCGAAGCCCAACAGTGAGTTCCTTTTCCAGAGCCACATGACCACAAACCGAGTGCCCTCTCCCATTCACCGCACCCAAAAGCCAAGGACTCTCTCAGGACCCCAAGCTAGATACCTCCACGGTAACCTGGATCGACATCTCTTAACCTTGGAAATGTCCATTTTGACCTGATGAACCATACTTCACTTACTAATTTTTACATTTGAGCAAATTCGAGTAACATGAAGGGGCCAGTTTTTATATACAGAAAACCAGCCTTGGCATAAAAGTCTTTCTGAGGAGGTAGGAGCTTTTCCAGAGACTTCCCCATTCCCCCCCCCCAACACACACATCCTTCCTTGTTTCACTGTCAATATTATCTTCCAGGGAGAGAGTCCACCTATTTTAGGAGCTTAAGTGATCTTATTAAAAGAGAGAAAGAAAGAAATTTAATTTAAGATTTCTTTTACCATTCCCCACCCTCCACCCCCAGCCACATGCACCCTTCCAACCCCAACCTGAATCTTCCTTCTTTTCTCCCATTGAGCCCTGCTTCTATCCCATGGGCAAGGGGCTTTTTGACCAAGTGTGACATGCACAAGAATCCTGAAGGAAGCAAATAAGTCTTGAAAATGTAAAGCATTCAAAAAAGGCCCTGACAACAAGAGGACACTAGTCATTTTCACAGCTGCCCCAGCAGAAAGGCAGGGAGATTCAGGGAACAAAGATTAATGGCCTGCTAAATATGCTGAAGAAATACACTGGGGAGGACCTCCCTCTCAGAGGAAGCAGCTGAAAGCCCAGGAAGCCAGGGGGTCAGCTGCTAGTAGAGATGTGTCTGTGGAGAATTGTGTATATATTGAAAACTGTTCCTGGATGATTTGGGACACGCACACTTAGCCCTGGATCACTAATCCGTTCAAACTGGGGATTGTATTTTCATTTGTTGTGACGTTTCGGTCACACCATATTATTCCACATCATGCCCTGCCATACTAGGCTGCCTTCTGTTCAGTGATAGAGAGGCTGTCAGCATCAGACTAGGCCCATCAGAGAGAAGGAAGCACAGGGTGGGCAGCCTCTCTGGCTTGGGATTTGCCACTTCTCCTTCCTTTCACTTGGTTGAGTCTCTGTCCCTTCCCTCTACCTCCCCCTATTAGATGGTAAGTTCCTTGAGAACCAAGTTTGTTTCTTTGGGCCTACAGCCCAGAGAACAGGGCCTGAGACATCATAGATGCTGCATAATTATCATTACCAAGCCTTGTCTAGAAGAAGATAAGAGCAAAGGCAACCCCGCCCACCCCCATCCATATGCTTCTTTGAAAAGTGAAAGAGTACGGATGTGTAGCATTGCATTTACTGTGACACTCAGATGATGTGTTGGTTAATTTCCCTGAATTTTTTTTCTTCTTCTCTTTCTTTGTTGTTCTTGTTTCAGGAGATGACTCTCCAGGGAGGGATATATTTGAAAATGAAGGTGAAATGAACAATAACAATAATAATGGCTATGTCTTCCTCACAACTTTAGGTTGCTAGTACTATTCGTTCAAAGAGTCAGTCAGTAAACATTTATTAAGTGTTTCCTATGTGTCAGGTACTGTGCAGAGCACTGAGGGTATGAAGAAAGGTATAAGCCAGTCCCTAGCCTTGAGGAACTCAGTCTAATGAGGAAAAACAATAAATTTTTTTAAAAAGCTGAAAAGACAGAGAGGGGGTTGGGTTATGGGAGTGGAAATCATCTGTTGGAGAGAGTTTCAGACTTGATTCCATCTTGCTGAATGCTGAGTTCCTGGAGATCATGAAGTCCAGGAAAGTAGATGGGTAGAAAATGACAAGGAGTCCTCCTTACATAATGGAGGGACTCTTCAATGTCCACCCTCCACCTTCTCCAATCAGAGAGAGGGAAGGGCCCCAGGGGAAGGGAATACTAAAGAGGTGTGAGTTTCAGAGTTGATTTCATCTTACAGAATGATGAGTATCTGGAGATAATGATATCCAGGAAACCATTATTCTTAATTATTATCATCATCAACATCATCATTTTACTGATGAGGAAACCAAGGCAGAGAGAAGTTACAGGACTTACCCAGAATCACACAGTTAAGTAAGTATTTGAGGTGGGATTCATATCCAAGTCTTCCAGAATTGTCCAGGGCTCTACTATCATTGTGCCATCTAGAATAATATATTTTATAAACTAATAACTAAATTTTGGTTGAGTCAGATCCCTTAGGATCCTATGTTTGAATTCTCTGAATTTTAATATTGTTCTTATTCAGTTATTTCAGTCATTTCTCACTCATTTTGATTCCATTTGGGCTTTTCTTGGCAAAGATACTGGAGTGGTTTGCCATTTTCTTCTCCAGCTCATTTTAGATATGAGGAAACTGAGGCAAACAGGGTTAAATGACTTGCCCAGGGTCACATAGCTAGTAAGTGTCTGAGGCTAGAGTTGAACTCAGGAAGATGTCTTCCTGACCTCAGGCCTGGCACTCTATTCATTGTACCACTTACCTGTTCTCCCGCCCCAATCCCCTATCTAGTTGAGTTTTAAAACTAACTCCAGTATTTCTTTTTTTTTCTTTTTTTTGGGGGGGATCCAGTATTTCTTGAGCCACTACCATTAAATAATTCAAGGGTTAGTGGTTTCCTCATGTCTCCTCTATGACGTAAACTTTTAGAATGTCCACAGCCAAAAAAAAAAAAAAAAATCAACCCTGTAAAGCCAACCTAGTGATTAGCCTCTCTGACCTTATCTGGGTTGATTCTGAGACCAAAGAAACACAGTCCTCACTGGGCTTTATGCTCAAACCCTTCTTCTTTCTTCATAAGAGCTCCTAGAGCTCAGGGTCAGCTAGCAGGGTCTTTGAAAATCCAGGGCCAGCATTGTAACATGATGAAGCATCTAAGGAGGACTTCGATGTTTTACAAGATAAACTCTCAGTGGGACAAAAATACTTAAAACATAATCTAAACATAAACCATCTGCCAGTAAGTGAGCCAATAAGGGTACAAGAAGAACAAGGTCTTTAAAGTGAGAAGACCTGATTTTATGTCCCAACTCTTTTAGTTATGACCTGTGAGATCTTGGGCAAACCACTTCTCTGGTTAGTCCTGACCAAGCAAACCCTTAATTTCTTCCCTAGAAAATGAGAGGATTGCACTAAATAATCTCTCAGGTCACTTTGAGCCTCTAAATAATAGGATTGCAGGTTGTAGCTAATCTCAAGTGACCCCCTAAAAGGCTAGGTGGAAAGGATTCCCAATTAATAAAAGGGATTCCACAAGGTGCCATGACTTGGAATTTTGTAAGTTGGGGTAAAAATTCCAAACCATACCCTGGATACGTTAGTCTATTATAAAGTAGTTTCCTATGTTAACTAATTGTTTTTGCAGACTAAGTAGTAAATTCTGTTCTTTAGAACCTTTTAAATTCAGTACTATCCAAATCTGGTCCCTTCTAAAATCATCACCAGGAGATAAAGCCTTGGTTATCCTACCCTAGTTGTTTGTTGTTCATTTTCAAAGAGGGCCATGATATTGAGGTGATATTATGTCTTGTACTGAATTGGATTTAAGTGAGGGAGGGCTGTGCAAATTCACCAACCTGACTCTCCTCCAGAACCATCTTGGCCCAGTGGCAAAATATATATCAGGATGACTGGAGATAGCCCTGGATGTTTAAGGCAATTTGGGGTTAAGTGACTTGCCCAGGGTCACACCCTAATTATAGCCCAGGCTCTAGAAACCAATTTGGAAATTTCAGTCAGGGATCGAGCAAAGGCTTAATCTCAGTCTCGTGCTCAATTTTCTCTCTTTTCATAGAAATAAGTATCATACAAATAGTCCTTCAAAAAAAATCATGTCCCCCATTTTTAGGAAAGTTAAAAAAGACAACATATAAATTATTTTCTTTATCCTGCTATGCCTACTATCTATGCCAAATAACTTCAACTTTGTTGTCATCTCTAAGTGATGTCACCTGCCCTCACAATAAAAATCCCACATATCTGTTTGAACCTTGTGTGCTGATTAGTGAATTTTCACCTCATATAGCCTGGTCCCTAGCCCACTACACTTGTTTCTCCACTCTCAAGCCATGACGTTGCTTTAGTACTATTCTGGTTCTCCCCTTTCCAGTCCCCTCCTCACCTCCACCCCAAACTGTATTGGTACCTCAGAACTGTTTTAATTTGCATTTCTCTAATCAATAGTGATTTAGAGCATTTTTGCATATGACTATAGATAGTTTTGATTACTTCATCTGAAAACTACCTTGTATATCCTTGTATAACTCTTAATTTTACAAATTTGATTTAGTTTCCCATATATTTGAGAAATAAGACCTTTTTAGAGAAAGTTGCTTTAAATTTCCCCCCACTTTCCTGCTTTCCAATTGTGGCTGCATTGGTTTTGTCTATGCTAAACCTTTTAAATTTAATGTAATCAAAATTATACATTTTACTTCCTGTGTTATTCTGTATCTATTGTTTCTTCATAAACATTTCCTTTATCTATAGATCTGACAGGTAAAAATTTCCATGCTTCCCTAATTTGTTTATTATAGCTCCCTTTTTGTATAAGTCATGTACTTCCTCCATAATCTTTCAGTGCTGCCCAGAAATTGCTCTATACTCACTCCCTCGCAGAAGTAATTCATTCTCATAGATTCAACTGTTTCCTGTATTTAATTGACTTCCAGATCAATATGAAGATCAATGGTATCTCATTTGTATCTGAGCCCCAAATCCTTGACAGCTTATTGGAAATTGTGGACAGCCCACTTCTCCCTTAAACTTCTGGATGCATAACATTAGGACAATATAAACTTAAGCATTGTCACTGGTCTCATTTTGATGTTGTAGCTTTAGGAAATTTGACACCTGGCTTGTTCTTCAGTACTAATATTTAAATAATAGCTCTCATTTATATGGTACTTGAAGTTTACAACATGCTTTTTAGATATTGCATTTTATCCTCACAACAACCCTGGGATGAAGAAGCTAAGGTAATCAGAGGTTAAATGGCTTGTCCAGGGTCATACAGCTAATAAGTGTTTGAGACCAGATTTGAACTCAGATCTTCCTAACTCTGGGTTCAACACTATATCCACTGTACTAACTATATGCCTAATTATACTATCTCCTTTTGTTTTGCCCCTACCTCAGTACCTTGATCTCTCATTCAGAATGCCAGTTCTTTAAGGACTAAGATACTACCTCAACACTAATTTATTTTTCTATAGTATTTTCAGGTTTACACTGCATTTTCATGAAATTAATTCTGTGAAGTTAAGTAATACAAAGATTATAATGCCCATCTGACAGATGAAGAAACAGGCTCAGAGAGATGAATTGACTTGCTCATGATCACGCAGCTAGTAAGTGTCAGGGTCAAGATTCCAATTTGTGTCTCCCAACTTCATATTCCACATTCTTTTCTTTTCTTCTTCTTTTCTCCTCCTCCTCCTCCTTCTCTTCCTTCTCCTCCTCTTTCTTTCTCCTCCTCTTCCTCCTCCTTCTCCTCTTCCTCCTCCTCTTCCTCCTCTTCCTCCTCCTCCTCCTCCTTCTTCTTCTTCTTTGCCTAACTTATTAATTATTCCACCCTGTCCTCCTGGGGATTAGAGTCCTTCCCTTGCACCTACAATCTTAATTGGACATTTTTGTTCTGGGGCAGATGCAGTGAGGGAGGCAGCATCATCAAGGGTAGACCATTTCAGATACAATCACCCTGGGGCAGAGGAGTGAAGTGGAGGAGGCCTGAGTTTCAGGGAAACCATGTAGTACCTTTGGTGGCATTGCCTCTGACCCACAGGAAAATGCCGATCATTATGGCAATGGGGAATGATGACCCCAGAAAAGAAGAGACCCTAAGGATGATAGCATGGAACTGGGCAAGATCTAGGCAGTTGTGCCTCGTAGCATGTGCTGGCAAAGGACTATAAGAGGCAGGGATGCCGGGTCCAAATAGCAGAGAAGGGAGCACAGACCCAGGAGCTGGTACCCAGAGACAAAGCTCCAGTTGCCCCACACTACTTATGGCTGTTCCTGAACCTCCTATTCATTGTTCTTTACTCCCTCATATAAGACATTCTTGAAGTTGACCAGCTCTCTTCCTAGAGATCTATCTGTGGCTCATTAGCTTACCCAGAGAATCTCCATGATACTGTGATGCTAACCACCCATCTATGGGGATTTCTTCTGTATTCAACAAATGGTTGCATGTCTCATCTCCCTGTGCCTGACTTTCTGTGATTTCTCACTGCCTCATACCTACTTGACAAATGAGATAATATAAAGGATGTTTAAATAAAAGATCAGGTGGTATGGTTAAAGCTAAGGGATCCATTGTTGGGATTTTTCCAGTGAAATGCACCAGAAACAAGAGGGTTGGACTTGGGACTCAAAATGAGGTAATGGTGACTGAAATAGATGATTATTTATTACTTCTTGCATCAAGCCCATCACCCAACATCTAACTATTCCCATCATTAAAGAAGCTAATTTCTGATTATTTTAAAAGTATCAAATATTTCTGCCCAGGTACTGTTTGTCTCTGGTCCTCATTGAGCTTAATATCCCTTACTATTCCATGAAAAATACAATTATAATATTTATAACTGGATTAAGAGCTTAGAAATTATCTATTTCACTTCTATTACTTCATTTTGAATCCCAAGTCCAGTCTTTTGTTTTCTGGTACATTTCACCAGAAAAAACAAACAAACAAACCCCACATATTGACCCCTTGTTGTTGTTGTTCAGTTGCATTTGTATATTTTCTGTTTTTCAGTTGTTTCAGTTATGTCTGAATCTTTGTGACTCTATTTGGGATTTTCTTGGCAAAGATACTGGAGCAGTTTGCCATTTACTTCTCCAGTTCATTTTACAGATAAGGAAATTTCCAAATAGGGTTAAGTGATTAGCCCAGGATCATATAGTTAACAAGTGTCTGAGGCCAGATTTGAACTCAGATCTTCCTGACTGTAGGTCCAGTGCTCTATCTACTACTCCACCTTAGCTTTAACTATACCACCTGATCTTCCATTTAGAAATCCTGGTTATTATTTCATTTGTCAAATAGATATGATAATGATACCTCTATACCTTAGTACTGCAGTAAACAGTACAATTTGTGAACATTAGAGTACTGGAGACAGTGAAACATTATTATTTTATTTCTATCATAGCCATATAACACATAAACATGTTTCCCAAGCAACTACTTCAGACTTCTAGCATAATATAAAAATTCACTTACCCATATTTGAATTTGACTTTGATGTATCACATTCAAAATTTGCTTACCCTCACTCCGAAAGAGGTTGGGATATTTTGCCTCAGCCCAGTAATACTATGTTTGTGACTATAGCATCTACCTCTAAGGGTAACCCATTTGACAACAAGAATTTCACGCTACTCTTTAATGTCTGTAATCCCTTGTCCTCTGACAGAATGGGTTCAGTTTTGGGATTTCCCTCTCATAATAGCCTTTCTCACTCATTGTCCCTATCAAGAAATCTTTCTTGAGAACACAAAGAATACATGGCTTATAAACTTCATGATCCCTGCCTAGTCCCTAGAAGCATTCATTAGCCTTCCTGACCACTAAAACAGAAAAGATTTATTAAAGAGAAAGAAGGGACTCGCATTTGTGAGTCAAAGCCTTTAGTCCAATAGTGATTATATCCACTTTTCCACCAGTGAACTAAGTTTCCTTTTTCCCAAAAGTGGTGAAAAACTCACCTCAATACATGAAGTCCTAGGATTAGGAAAGGGCAACTAGGTAGTGCAGGAAACAGAGCACTGGGCTTGGAATCAGAAAGATTCATCTTCCTGAGTTCAAATCTAGCTTCAGATACTTACTAGCTGTGTGAACGTGGGCAAGTCACTTAACCCTGTTTGCCTCAGTTCCTCATCTGTAAAATGAACTGCAGAAGGAAATGGCAAACTGCTCCAGTATCTTTGCCAAGAAAAGCCCAAGTGGTGTCACAGAAAGTCAGACAAGACTGAAAAATGACTTAACAGCAACAAAGGATTAGAAGAAGAACAGAAGACCTTGGTGAAAGGAACTATTTGTGGATGTTTCCTTCTGAACATTGTTCATCTATCTGGCCTTGGTTGCTGTGTCTGAGCATGGAAACAAGAGTCTATGTCTAAGCCTGGTACTTCAAGATCATGTGGCTCAGGAACTTCTCAAGATTACCTTGATAGCAGGCAGCTAGATGGTACAGTGGTTAAAGCACCAGCCCTGGATTCAGGAGTACCTGAGTTCAAATTCAGTCTCAGACACTTGACACTTCCTAGCTGTGTGACCCTGGGCAAGTCACTTCATCCCCATTGCCTGCAAAACAAAAAAGATTACCTTGATAGCCCTTGCTTCTTCTGTTACTGACCTCATATTCCTCTGTCTTCCCCTTCCAGCTAGAAGTCCCTCATCTTCCTTTTATCCTAGGTGACCCCAGAAACCCTTCTAAGAGATTTTTATTCCCTCAGTCTCTCTTCCAGTCAATATAGTCAGAAAGAGGATGCTGGTTCAACTTCGGCTGTAACTGTTTGGGTACTTTTGGCATGTGTGACCCCTTTGACACATTATCATCATGTTTGGCACAGCTGTGTGGAGGTGAAAAAGAAGCCAAAGAATGAAATGGCCTGGTCAGAAACACATACATCAACTTCTTAGATGTGAACAGGTCCCAACTGGGAAGCTATGTGTTCCAGATTGGTAATTTAGTCCTAGCATCCTCAGACATTGGGGGATTGTATCATCGTATCACTGTCTCTTTGATTTAGTGGAATTTTACTTTCCTTCTAAAAAGAACATTTCAGCAGTTGTGACTATAAACAATCAAGTCAAAGGCATGTTGTCTTCCAAAGATGCCCCCTTGGGTAGGTACACACACAAACTAGCAGTTTCTAAGCTCCTTTTACATGTGACCTTCAGTATCAGATTATTTCCCACATAAGACAACTAAACTCATTCCTTTACAGTCTTACCTCATGGGGATATATTTCCATCATTCCCAGATATTTATGGTTAGGTCTTAGGATGGCATATAAAAGACAAATGATAATGCTTTAAAATTAAGATGTTTCTGAGAATTTTATGCTACTAATTAAGATCACTGGAAAAGTTGACCGGTGTCCCTAAAGCAAGATTGAATATCACCAGGAATCAATAAATAAAGTATTTATGCAATACTTAATAATAACAATAGTAAATATAACTAATATTATAGCACATAGGGATATAGCACTATGTGACATGTATAATGCTAAATACTTCACAATTATTATCTAATTTGATCTTCTTAATAACCCTGGGAAGTAGGTACTATTATTGTCCCCGTTTTACAGATGAGTAAACATAGGCAAACAGAGGTTAAAAGAATTGCCCAAGATCATTCAGCTAGTAAATATCCAAGGCTAGATTAGAACTCAGGTCCTCAGAGTTTGAGGGAACCAGAGAAGTTAAGACTCTCCATTTATCCTTTATAAATCAATTAGGAAATTGTGCCATGCAGAAGGTTCAGGAGGAAACAGCAGTGAGAGAACAAGAAATCTAATGAATTTTTGTGAATGTACTGTGATGTTAGGGAAGAGAATGGAAAAGAGAAGAAGGGAAGAAAAGGGAAGATAGGCTGGAAAATGGGGAGGGAAGACATTTCGCTTTGAGAAAGGAGAAGGTGGCACTGATTTTTTCATGTAGAGACAGTCTAGAATCATTGACCTCAGCAGAAACAGGCAATGAATCCCAGGACCATGTGGCACTGAATGTGGAGGAAAAAGATAAGAGAATCAAAAATGAAAGGGAAAGAGAGGCATGGCCCATTAGGGTGACACCTCTCCATCAAAGGATGAGAAGGACTTTCCCAGCATTTGAGTTCATCAGGCATCCTACCACAATGAGATAAGGCTTAGATGAGGCAATCTTATGTGGAAGTACCCAGAAGAGAGATTTCAAAACAAAGCCAAAAACAAGGAGAGAAGATGCTGTTATGATATCCATTTATCTGCAAAAACAGAATTTAACAATTCAAAGTATTTTTTCCGAGACCCCCCCCCAAAAAAAATTGGCATTCCCCAATTGAGAAATGGTCAACGGATATGAACAGGAAGTTTTCAGATGAAGAAATTAATGCAATTTATAGTCATATGAAAAAAATATTCTCAATCACTATTGGTTAGAGAAATGAAAATTAAAACTACTCTGAGGTACCACCTCATAGATATCAGATTGGCTAATATGACAAAAAAGGAAAATGATAAATTTTGGAGAAGATGTGGGAAAATTGGAACACTAATGCATTATTGGTGGAGCTGTGAACTGATCCAACCATTCTGGAGATCAGTTTGGAACTATGTCCAAAGGGCAATACCACTATTAGGTTTATATCCCAAAGAGATCATAAAAAGGGAAAAAGGACTCACAAGTACAAAAATATTTATAGCAACTCTTTTTTGTGGTGGCAAAGAACTGGAAATTGATGGGATGCCCATCAATTGGGAAATGGATAAACAAGTTGTGGTATATGAATGTAATGGAATACTCTTGTGCCATAAGAAATGATGAACAAACTGATTATAGAAAAACCTCTAAAGACTTATATGAACTGATGCTGATTGAAGTGAGCAGAACCAGGAGAACATTGTACATAGAAATAGCAACATTGTGTGATGATCAGCTATGATAGACTTAGCTCTTCTCAGCAATGCAATGATTCAAGACATTTCCAAAAGACTCATGATGGAAAATGCTCTTCTCATTCAGAAAAAGAATAATGGATTCTGAATGAATGCAGATTGAAGCATACTATTTTCACTTTTGTTGTTAGTTTTTTTTTTTGTTTCTTCTTTCTTGTGGTTTTCCCCTTTTGTTCTGATTCTTCTTTCAAAACATTAATAATGTGGAAATATGTTTAACATGATTGTACTCTATAACCTATATCAGATTGCTTGCTGTCTTGCAGAAAGGGGAGAGAAGGGAAAGCGGAAGACAAATTTGGAACTCAAAATCTTACAAAAATGAAATGTATACTATACATGTAATTGCAGAAATGTATACTATACATGTAATTGCAGAAAATAAAATAAAATATTATTAAGAAAAAAAATTGGGAAACTCTGGAGATCATTTTGATTTGTTCATTGGTTAAAATGGATTTTGTCTGCTTCAAAGTCTGTGATAGCATTAGTTAGCTTGATGTTGAAAGAGCATCAGACTCAGATTTGCATCAGGTGTGAACTAGCCAGGCACCAGAATTAAAACCAAGAAGAACTGGGGTTAAATCCTGCCTCACTTACTATTTAGTGAGCATGAGCATGTGACAATATCTCTCTGCTAGTGATAGGGTACTACTGTTCTATAGTAGAAATATATGATATCAAAAAGAAACAGATTTTTATAAATTCATACTGAATGAAATATGTGGAAACAGAACAATTCATACCATAACATCAAAAATAAAAAGGAACAATGCTGAGAACTTTTATAAACTGGTGAAGAATGAAATGAACAGAACCAGGAGGACAATTTATGTAATAATAATATTGTAGAGACAAATTTTGAAACTTGGAAGAACTATGATCAAGGAAATGATCATCCACGATTATAAAGGACTGAAGATGAAACATACTATCTACCTCCTGACAGAGAGTTGATAGATTTAGGGTGAAGAATTTTAGATAGATAGATAGATAGATAGATAGATAGATAGATAGATAGATAGATAGATAGATAGATAGATAGATAGATAGATAGATAGGCAGATAGGCAGATAGACAGACAGATACAGATATATCTATCTATCTAGATAGATAGATAGATATGCACACAAATACATACACATATACACTTGTATGCATGTATGTGTATATGTATATGTGTGTGCACACACAAAAAAAGCATTGGAGGAATTTATTTCGTATAAGAAATTTTTTGTTCTTTTCTCTTGTTCTTAATGGGATAGGGGTTAGAGGGAGAGAAAATAGATTTGTTAATTTTTTAAAAATAGAGCCAAGATGTCGGAGGAAAGACATTAAACCCACAGCGCTCCTGATATAATAACCCAAAAAATAGCAATAAAAGAACCCTTGGGGCAGAAAAACACACGAAAATATGGGCTGAGAGTTTTCTCCAGCTATAGATAGATTTCAGGGGGACGTGTTAGACCACGAATAAAGCCTAACCCTGCAATCGGGCCGACACACCAGACACCTGCCAGAGGAATTTGCCCCAGTGCCTCTGAATCGGCTGCAGCACTGGCGTCTTCTGGAACCCAGCACAGTCAGACTGAATGGCTGGCCCGGGGAGGGGTAAGTGCAGGGGTACCAGTGGACTGGGGGGAAGAATTCGACTGTCCCACCCCAGCGGGGAACCAGGAAGAAATCCAGAGTGGCGGGAAACCCAGGTGGGGGAGGGAAACAGGGGAGCAGTCTCATTGGAAGCTGAGAACCACACCACAGAAAGCTTTGCTGGTTGGTTGCTTTAGTAAGTAGGCCTGAGGTTATCTCCGAACCTGAGAACAGGCCAGGTAAGATTAAAGCCTTCCCCCCCACCCCCAACCCAAAAGACCTGGGACCCTCTGAAGCTGAGAAGAGGAGTGGAGCTGAGAAGCAGCCCCCCCCCCGCCCACCGCCACCACCCCCCCCAGTGGAGAGTTTAAAATCAAATGAAAGAAAGGCCAGGCAGGCTGAGAAGAAGCCCAACCATCCCCATGGCCACACTGTAGCTTGAACTGTGTGTGCTGGAAGCAGCGCCACACTTTAAGAAGGAGTTAAAAGCTAAGAAATAGTAAGCCAGGATGAGTAGGCAGAGAAAGCAGAAGACCATCAAAAACTTCTTTGGGGGTAAGGTAGACCACAATACAACCTCAGAAGAAGAAGATAATAACAGGGTCAAAGCTCCAACATCCAAAGCTTCCAAGAAAAATATGAACTGATCTCAGGCTATGGAAGCTCTCAAAAGGGACTTTGAAGAGAAAGTAGGAGAAATAGAAAGAAGATGTAGAGAAAAGGAGGAAAGAATGGAAAGGGAAATGAGAGCGAGGCAGGAGAGTCATGAGAAAAAAAGCCGACAGTTTGAAAAGCCAAATGGAAAAGGAGATTAAAAATCTGTCTGATGAAAATAACTGCCTAAGAATTAGGATTGAACAAATGGAAGCTAGTGTCCTTATGAGAAACCAAGACACAGTAAAGCAAATCCAATTGAATGAAAAAATAGAGGGCAATGTAAAATATCTCCTTGGAAAAAGAGCTGACCTAGAAAATAAATCTAGGAGAGATAGTTTGAAAATCATTGGACTACCTGAAAACCATGACCAAAACAAAAGCTTAGACACCATCCTCCAAGAGATTGTGAGGGAAAATCACCCTGATATTCTAGAAGCAGAAGCTAAAATAGAAATTGAAAGAATCTACCAATCATCTCCTGAAAGAGATCCCAAAAGGAAAACCTCCAGGAATATTATAGCCAAATTCCAGAACTCACAGGTCAAGGAGAAAATACTGCAAGCAGCTAGAAAAAAGGAATTCAAATATCCAATAAGGATAAAGGAAGATCTGGCAGCTTCTACATTAAAGGACCGAAGGGCATGGAATATGATATTCCAGAGGGCAAAGGAACTGGGACTTCAGCCAAAAACCACCTACCCAGCAAAACTGAGTATAATTTTTCAGAGGCAAAAATGGGACTTCAATGAGAAAGAGGTCTTTCAAGCATTTGTGATGAAAAGACCTGAACTGAATAGAAAATTTGACTTTCAAATACAAGATCCTGGAGAAGCATAAAATGGTAAACAGGAAAAAGACTTCATGAGGTATATTAAAAAATCAAACGGTTTACATTCCTACATGGGAAGATAATACTTTGAAATCATAAGAACTATCTCAGTAAGAAATTCAGGGGCATCTGGGTGACGCAGTGGATAGAGTACTGGCCCTGGATTCAGGAGAACCTGAGTTCAAATGTGACTTCAGACACTTGACAATTACTAGCTGTGTGACCCTAGGCAAGTCATTTAACCCCAATTACCTCACCAAAAAACAAAACAAAACAAAACAAAAATTCTTCACAAAAAATTCACAGAAGACAGGGCTGAACTGAATATGAAGGGATGACATCTGTAAAGCATTTATGTTTTGTTCTTTGTAGGTCAGACAGGGTGGGATGTCTTATGTCTGGGGCTGGATTTGGGCTTGGGGCCTCCTGGGTCCAGGGCTGGTGCTTTGTCCACTGTGCCACCTAACTAATCCATGATGACATCATTAAAATAGGGTTGAGGTGTAGGAGGAATAAACTTGGGGAGGAAGAAGGGGAGAGAGGGTCTAGGGAGAGGTAGTTCACATGAAGGAAACAAGAAGAAAGCTTATGGAGGAGAGTAGAAGAGGGGGAAGGAGTTGGGGAGTTAGTGAACCTTAATATCATCAGAATTGGCTCAAAGAAGGACTAACATACATACTCAAGTAAGTATAGTAATATATTTTTGCCCTGGGGGGAGGGAGAAAAGGGGGGAGAAGGGAAGGAGGAAAGGGCAGATTGGGGGAGAGAGCAGTAAAAAGCAAAACACTTTCAAGGAAGATGAAGATGTTCTGCATTACTGCACCAGTAAGACATATTGAATTGCTTGATCTCATAGGGAGGGTTGAGGAGGGAGGGAGGAAGAAAAATTTAGAACACAGAATTAGCTCAGGGATCCCGATGTCATTGGAGTGGGCTCATGGAGGGAATAGCTTTCATACCCAATTGGGAGGAGCAATCTCTTTAACCCTGCAGGAAAATAGGAGGGGAAGAGGACAAGGAAGGAAGCATGAAAAAAGGGAGTGCAGAGCGAGGGAGAGGATAGTCAGAAGTAAAACACCTCTGAGGAGGAAGAGGTAAAAAGAAGATAGAGTAAATGTCATGGGAAGGGAGTGGCATGGAGGGAAATAGTTATGATGATTGATTATAATGGAAAAACGTATGGTACCTACTTTGCTGGGCTTTTATGAAGAAAATTCTATTAAGCTTAAGGTACCATATAAAGGTTATGATGAACAGGATACTATCAGGAAAACCTGGAAAGACCTACATGAACTGAAGCAGAGTGAAATGTACTGTATACAAAATAACAGCAATAGTGGGGGATGATCTGCTGGGAAGCATGTGGTTATTTTCAGCAAGGCAATGATCCAATATAACCCTGAAAGACTTATGAAGATTGCGGCCCATCTGCAGAAAAAGAACTGATAGTATCTGAAAACAGATGGAAACATATTAAATTTTTTTTTTCATTTCCTCTTTGACAATTCCTTAATCTGAAGTTTTGGGATTTTTGACTGCTTTCTCTCACAATTAGCTAATATGGGAATTTTTCCATGACTACTCATGTATAACTTATTTTGAATTGCTTGAGTTCTTGTGGGTGGGGGTGGGAATGGAGGAGGGAAGAGAAGTTGGAACACAAGGTTTTTTAAAAATTGATGTTAAAATTTTGTTTTTACACATATTTTGGAAAATAAAATTCTATTCAGAATATATTTTTTTAAAAATATAGATATATGTATATGGGGAGGGCTGGCTACAGATGTGAAATTGTGAAATGTTGCATACACTTTTTGATGAGGTCATTGTATTATTAATTTCATTTAACTGTTTTTCTTTGTCACAAGAGACCTCTTAGGAAGGAGGTGTAATCTGTAAATGTTTGTCATGTAAAATCAAAACACGTCAACAACACTTTTTTTAATGACATCGTTTGTCAGAGAGAGGTTAGGTAAGAATCCCTAGATGTCTGTCTGTCAGTCTTGGTGACCAACAGTGACCGACAGGGCCTGTGGGAATGTCTATTTGGAGTCTGATTTCTCTGCTGGCCTTTTTCTCCGTGATTAATGAGCCTTTGCCAACCACTTAAATATTACTACAAGGGCTTTGCCAACTAAGGCAAAAATGTTTCTAAACATCCTGTATACCCCCAATATTTTCCCCTTTGCTGTCTCTATAGGATCATAGATAGAGAGCCTTCTAGAAGGGATTTTTATGTTGTACAGTCCAACCTCATCATTTCATAGATGAGGAAATTCAGCTTAAGTGACTCATACAATGTAGCTCAGAGAGTAAGTACCAGAACCAGTGGGTATTCAAACTCAGATCCTGTGGCTCCAAGCTTAGCTTTGTTGTTTAGTTGTTTCAGTAATGTTTGACTCCTCATGATACCATTTGGGTTTTCCTGGCAAAGATACTGAGGTAGTTTGCCATTTCCTTATCCAGCTCATTTTGCAGATGAGAAAATTGAGGCAAATAGGGTGAAGCGACTTGCCCAGAGTCAAACAACTAGCAAACATTTGAGGCCAGATTTGAATTCAGGTCTTCATAATTCCAGGCAGTATGCTCTATTTATTGTGCCACCTGGCTGCCCAAATTTAGGACTAAAAATTCAGTATTCTTATCTCTACACCATGCTGCTTCCAATATGGTACTACAAATATCTGATATACTTGAGCTTGAATGAGAAACATAGATCTTTTTTTTTTACACTCACTCTCTCCAAGAGGATGAAGACTTCCTAGATATGGTGAATTGAGTTTTGGTCTGTACCTCTACTCTCCAATCATTTTTTCATTCATTAATTCAACATTTCATAGGATTCAAAGCTGTAAGGGACCTTTAGGGTCACAAAGTTCAATCTTGTAATTTTACGAATGAAGAAACTGAGACCCAGAGAAAGTTGTATTTTGCCCAGGCTCACACTGGGTGAATATCCAAGGCAGAATTAGAACCCAGTTCTTTCTAACTCCAAATCCAGCACTATGTTACACTAGGAGTGTCCACTACATACAACATTTTATACTACAGAGTCATGAATTTTCAGGAGATCTCAGAGGTCATTTGGTCCAGTCTAACAATCTGTCTCATTATATCTCCCACAAGTATCCACCCAGCTCTAACACTCCAATGAAGGCACATTACTGCCTTCTGAGGCAGATGCTTTGGAAAAACTACAATTATGAAACATTTTTCCTTATATTGAACAAATCCACTGCTGAAGCTTCTACCCATTGGTCCTACTCCTACTCTGGGTCCGAATAGAACAAGTCTAATCCATCTTCCATGTGACTGCCCTTCAAATGTTTGAACGTAGTTATGTCTTCTTATTTCTAGGCCAAATATTCCTAGTTCCTTCAACTAATTTTTTCATGGTAAATTCTCTAAGAATTTCATCATCCTTTTCTGATTTTCTAGATATGGTTGATCTATGTCTTTTCCTAAAATTCTGTACCCAAACCTGGGAATATTATTCCAGTTGTGGCCTGAATGGGGCAGAACATAGTGACATATAGGTGGCATAGTCGCTAGAGTACTTAAGCCTAGAATCAGAAAGACCTGAGTTCAAGATTGGACTCAGACACTAGCTGTGTGACCTTGGGTAAGTCACTTAACCTCTGTTTGTCTCAGTTTCCACAACAATAAAATGGGAACAATTCAGTCTGCCTTCCAGATTTATTGTGAAGATCAAATGAGATACAACTTGTAAAGTGCTTAGCACAGTGTCCAGTGCATATTAGTTACCATATAGATGCTAGTGAGGATGATGATGACAATGAAGACTATCACATTCATTGTGTTTGATGTTCTTTTCTCTCTTAATGAAGCCTAATAAAACATAGCTGTCATATCACACAGCTGCCTCCTTTTTCAGTATACTCAAACTCAAATATCTTTTTTCAAAAGACCTCTTGTTTAACTATGTCTCCTCTGTCTTGAACTTATGATTACATTAAAAACCCATGTGTAGAACCTTACATTTATTCCATATTACATTTAATCTTATCGATTTGGCTCATTACTTTAACTTTTTAAGATCTTTTAAAATCTGGACTCTGTCTTCACATGTCAGCTATCTTTCTAGCTTTGTGTCAACAGCAGATTTGCTATATATGTCATCCATATTTTTCATCCAAGTCATTCATATCAATGTTCAATAGCACAAGACCAGGGACAGATCCCTGGGGCATTCATCTGAAAAAAAAATATCTCACTAAGATGACATTGACTAATTAAGGATTACTTCTTGGATTTAGTTATTGATATGGTACTGCATCCACTTTATAGTACCACAGCCTACCCAGATACCTCTATCTTGTTTATAAGCATAGCTTGAGAACCAGGCACTGGGTGAGATTTTTTTTTTTTGGTGAGGCAATTGGGGTTAAGTGACTTGCCTAGGGTCACATAGCTAGTAATTGTTAAGTGTCTGAGGTCGGATTTGAACTCAGGTCCTCCTGAATCCAGGACTGGTGCTCTATCCACTGTGCCACCTAGCTGCCCCTGGGTGAGATTTTTTAAAAAAGACCAAAGTTACAGTTACTAGCCTCAAGATTATCCTGCAGTTGGGGGAGGGGGGAAATGCATATATAAATAATTAGGCAGTATGTGATGCGTGCCACATGATTTGTGCAGGCTATATATAATAAATGCTATAGGACTTTGGAGGGGAAAATATTCGTTCTTGGCAATGGTGATTAGGAAAAGTTTAATGGGGTGGTGGCATTTGAGATGGGTCTTGAAGGATGGCAGCATTTTTATAGGCAGAAAATGTGGTTGGGTCAGGAAAGGCCAGGTAAAGGGGAGGGTGAACAGATATGGAAACAGTTAAGCACAGGGTTTTTCCTCATAGATGACAAAATAGATGATATTTGCCATTGGAGCAGAAGTTGTAGATCATTGAGTAGTGTGAAAAGAGTTTAGAAAGGAAGGTTAAGTTTTATTGGTCACCAGTGGGGAGCTGCTGCTGCTGCTGCTGCTGCTGCTGCTGCTGCTGCTGCTGCTGCTGCTGCTGCTGTTGCTGCTGCTGCTGGACAGATCTGTTCATTAGAAAGTTTAATACAGTAAGGGCATATTAGAGTAGGAGGAAACTAGGGAGGAGTGATTTAGCGTCTAAGTACTAGGTGTTCCAACCTCTCACCAGGGGGAAATAATTGAGTAGATGAGAAGTGTGTCTGTGACAAATAGAGCAGGGAAGGAGCAAACTAAGGGTTGCTAAGTTAACAAGAATAATTAATTGGAAGCAAGTACCTAAGCCAGGCCCATGCAATAGGGTGAGACCAGCATCACGTTTCAAATAAATGAACATTAGTAGACCTAGGGATGGAGGCTTGGGATTTGAAGACAGTTCAGAATTCTGCAAAAAGTCTTTACCAGTTCTTAGACTTGGTGCCTTTCATCTGAGCTTGGCTCCAATTTACCCTGTATGTACCCTGTTTGTCCAGAGTTGTTTGCATGTTGTTTCCCCATTAGACAATAATCTCTTTGAAGGCAGTGACTGGTTTTTAAAAATTGTTTAGTTTTGCTTTCTTTGTATCCCCAACACTAGCATAGTGCCTGACACATATTAGGTGCTTAATACTTGCTTGTTAACTCATAGTGAAATGAGACAAAGAACTGGGATAGCTAGTACACTGGAGTCAGGGTCCAAAAAAGATCTCAACAGAATATTAGACTATATCTATTAAGATGAAATTCAGTAGAGGGCTAAATGTGATGCATTATACTTGGGTACAAAAAAACAGAATAACAAAGTCAATGTGGGGGAGTCATCACTAGAGAGCAATTTGTCTGCAAAAGGTCAGGAGGCTTTAGTGGACTGCAAGCTCAAAACATGTCAGCATTATGATATGGCAGACAAAAAGCTAGCAGGACTTTGGGCTGTATAATGAGAGACATAAATGCCACGAATAAGGAGATGATACACCTCCTATACTTTGTTCTGATCATTGAATTTTGAGTCAGAAGACCTGGGTCCAAATTCTGGCTCTATAATTTATGAAATTTACAAACTTGGACCAGATGATCGATTGACACTCCTTCTCTATGTCTCAAGTTCTTGGAATATAAAATGAAGAAATGAGACTAGGTGATCTCTTAGCTCTCTTCCAGCTAGAAATTTTATGCTTATGCTCTTGCAAACTGTTGTGGGACATCTGGCTCCTCTTAGAACCATGTAACACATTGGTTTGAAGCAAAGATTCTATATCAGTATTTTCCATTGTAGATTGGGTTGAAGCGATAAGAAATTGCTTATGTTTTATGGTTCCAGTGTATACTTTGTACTGTGATGGCTGCTGAGAGGCTTAGACTATGTCTTATCTTGTATCTACACAGGGAAGGGCACTCCCATGACCAACA
This sequence comes from Dromiciops gliroides, assembly GCF_019393635.1. NCBI lineage: Eukaryota > Metazoa > Chordata > Mammalia > Microbiotheria > Microbiotheriidae > Dromiciops > Dromiciops gliroides. The sequence continues at coordinate 367,016,780 of NC_057862.1, forward strand.
ACTGTAGCTGGGCTGGCCAAGAACTCAATTCAATTCAACTCAATTCAATAAGCATTTATGAGGTGCCTACTATGTATCAGGCACTTTCAGAGTTCGATGGTACAAGGGCAAAAATAAAAGTCTTTGCCATCAAGAAGTCTATATGTTATTGGAAGAAGGGACAGGACTCTGTGGTCTAAATGGGGTGTTTTGGGGAGTTAGGAAGCATGGTTATGTATAAAGGAGGACCCTAACAGCAATGCAATGGGATGATGATGACAGTGACAATGACGATGCTGATGACAATTGATGGTGATGATGAAATTATGGTAGAGTGTTGTATGGTGTAATATAGTACAACGGTATTATATGGCATGGTATGGTATGATATGGTATTATATTATGTTGTGTTGTGTTGTTTCACATCATATTATATCTTATTGTATTGTATCATACCATAACCTATCCTACCCTACACTATCTTATCTTCTCCTCTCCTATCCTATCCTTTTATTGTGTTGTATTGTCTCCTCTTGTTTCATCTCAACCTACATTGTATCATGTTTATAGTATCATATTGTATCATTTGCATTGTATCATATTGTATCATGTTTATTGTATCATTTGCATTGTATCATATTGTATTGCATTGCCTCATATATCATTTCCAATGATAATATGATATATTAGTTATATATTAATAATAATAACAATATTCATATGGTGCTTTAAAGTTTACAAAGACCTTCATAAATATCTGATTTTATCCTCCAAAAAATCCCAGTAGGGAGGTGCTATTGTTATTCCCAATGAAGAAATTGAGGCAGACAGAGTGTAAGTGACTTACCCAGGGTCATATAGCTGGTGAATGTCTGAGGTTGAATTTGAACTGAATTACACTTCCTAACTCCAAGTCTCCACCTCCATCCACTGTGTCACTAATTAGCTTCTGGCCTGATCTTATATTTCTCACAATGAGAGGATCACAGATTTAAAGCTGGAAAGAATTTCCAAAGTCATCTAGTCTAGCCTACTATTTTACAAATGAAGAAAGTGAGGCCCAAAGAGATTGATAGTGAATCTGCTTCGGGTCACCCTTATTACTGAGGTAGGAAGATGGCTAACTAGGATTTGAACACAAGTCCTCTAACTCCTCTGTTTGCTCCAGTGTTCTCTCCGGTTTTGGGGTCTATGCAAGAACAAAGAATGGCTAGTGTGTGCTGGGAGCCAGAGTCAGGGCCCTCTTCCTGTCTTTCCAGGTAGTTGAGAAAGCTACTTAAGGCAGAGTTCTAGGCTGACCTGACAAAAGCCATAGGTCAAGTCTAGGGAGACACGGTAGATTAGGAAGTATCAGATGATTATAAAATTTCAGGTGAACAACGGTAGTTGGCTGAAGCTGGCAGGGAAGGTCTACAGTCTGGAAAGTATTAGTAAGAAAGGGAGTGAATCACAATTACAGTATTAAAGGGTTTTGAAAAGGTATCTAGTCCAACCTATATCTTGAATAGGAATTCCTTCTGAAACAACCAGAAAAACTCGCCTCACTTACATGAGAAAAACTTCCAATGGTGGGGAACTCACTATTTACCCAGACAGTACATCATACTGTTGGACAATTCTAATTGCTGTAGACCTGTGAAATACCATTTCCTCATCTATAAAGGGGTATGTGGGGACAGGGGTGGGGGAGGGGGCATAGCCGGTCTTTCATGTTCCTTTCAAATCTTCATTCTATGATCCCATGAAACTTCCTTCCCCCACCCCTACCCCTGCCCCTTTTGCTGAACTGAAATAAACTTTGTAGGTTCAACCAATTTGGCTCCCACTTCTACCCTCTGGAATAGAATCAAGTTCTGACCCCTTCATCACATGACAGCCCTTCACATACTTGAAAGCAGCAGTCACATGTCCCCTCTCCCCCCAGCTCTGGTCACCCACTAGGTGTTTTCTGAATGTGGACCACGTGGCTGTGCCCCACCACATTATAGACACGATAGCACACCCAGTGCAACTTAACTGACTTACACTTTCTTGGCTGCCATATCACACTGCTGACATGCAGTCTACTAACACCACCCTCCCATTCACACAAACTGTTGTCTAGCCACACCTCCCCCATCCTACACTTGTGCAGTAGATTTGTTTTTTAAACCCAAACACAGGAATTCACACTTAATCCTATTACATTTTTCTAATAAGATTTGGCCCACCATTCTTGCTTGTCTAGAACTTTTTGGATCCCAGCTCTGTCATCTGTTGAGTTAACTATCCTGCCCATCTTTGTATCATCTGTAAATTTCATTAGTGAGGCTGTCTGTTCTTAGCCTAAATACTCCTTACTTTGTGGATGGGTTTGGGGTTTGGACATGTGTGCTCAAAGCAAGAAGGAGAGTAACAATCAATGCCTTGTCATCTGAACACCAAAGAGGAATGAGAAATCCTTTGGCACAGAAGCACTACAAAAATTTCTCAGGAAGGCTGAGTCCCTATGGTGGGCAATGAAGTGGAATGGTTGAAGAAGACTTATGGAAGGAGTTAAAGGGTTTCTCCTTTTCTTAATTTCTCTTTCACTTAATGCCTATACATTCATTTCTCAATGAATCTTGTACAGTCTTGTGACATCTAACTTATTATTTCTCTGAACTGTTATTGAAGTTTTAGATTATTTTAACTTTTCAGATGGGTCTTATCATCCCAAATAGACAGCAAGCTCCTCGGGCTTAGGCAAGTACTATATCTATGGAGTCCTTAACATGGTCATCTAGCTAGCTATCATCTATTTGTCTCTCCCCACCTCTCCTTTCTTGGAAGATAGTCTAGAGCAAAGCTTCTTAAACTGTGGGTTGTGAACTCATATGGAGTCATGTAGCTGAATGCATGTGACACAAAAATTTTGGCAACAGTAAAAAGTTACATATACCTATTGTATATACCTGTATAACCAGGGTCACATAAAAATTTCTTAGGTGAAAAGTGGTATTGAGTGGGAAAAGATTAAGAAACTCTGGTCTAGACCTTTGATTTTCTTGGAGGCTTCTAGAATATAAACTCCCTCTGCTAACACACATCAGCAATTCTCCTCTAACTTAATCTCAGAAAGTTCTCTGGGTATTTTGAGAGGTTAAGTGATTTGCCCATGGCCACATAGCAAGTACTTATCAAAAGCAGCACTTGAACCCACGTCTTTCTGACTCCAAGGCTGGCCTTCTATTCATTATGATATCTTAACTCTCATCACACTTGCTTAATAAATGCTTGCTGATTGAATTGGGACTTGTTTCATACTTTGAAATATAATTAGAATTGAGGTAAGAGGAGGAGACAATGCAGAAGGCATTTCAAGTGGTAGAAACATCATGAGCAAAGGCAGACGGAAAATGACAATCAAAATATGTTCAGGCAACAGAAAATAGACCAGTTTGGGAGCTGGGTCTATACAAAAGACTCACAACTGTTTGACTTTGGACAAATCACATTACCAATTTAGACAACAATTTCCTTCTCTATAAAATTAAAGGGGTATGTGTGTGTGTGTGTGTGTGTGTCTGTGTGTGTCTGTGCCTGTGTCTGTGTGTCTGTGTGTTGGGCTAATCACTCTTTAAGCATCTTAGTGACCATAAAACTCTACAGAATCACTTTTGGAATGCACAAGACTCTATAGAGATGAATGAGGTATTATTCTTCTTAGACTCTGTAAGGTCCTCAAATCTTAGCCTAAGTACTGCCTCTTGGGTGAATCTTTTTCTTCTCCTCTACTCCTCCTCCCCAAGCTGGTAGTTCATCTCCCTGGAAATAACTTCACTTTATTTTGTATATATACTTTGCAATTATGTCCTCAGCCTAGCATATAATTGGTTCTTAATAAATGTTAATTGATTGATTGGTTCTTGGCATTTAAGAGAAACTGATTAAATAAAGGGAGATTTTGTGACTGGCTCAGGTTCTTACAATGACTTAACAACAGAGTTGGGAATGGACTTCGGTTTCCCGATTCCCAGTCCACAGGTCATGCATAAGCCATACAACCTTCTGGCTGGTCATTCTATTAGTTGGCAATTTTTTCTAGGCCAACATTGCCAGCTGGTGGGCTGTCAGCCATGCTGATGCTACCAGCAAAATGTTACAGTAATGTAGTTGGGGATGGGTCTCATGTAACATATCACAAGAAAGATGTCTTCAGAATCTTTGCCTGAGCCATGCTGAGCATTTAAAATCATACAGTAGGGCTTTCTTTGCTAGTTCACATGTTTTTTTAAAAAGTGATTATTAGGTTCCAGACATCATGCTAATTACTGAGAGTACAAGAGAAAGACAAAAACAGTTCCAGCCTTCAGGGTGCTTAAATTCTAGTTGGGGGACTAGAAAATGTAATAAGAAGATTCAAGAAACATACAGAGTAAAAGGGAGCTAACCTCAGAGGGAAGGGCCATCAACAGTTCAGGACCCAAGAAGGATTTCCTGCCAAACGCAGGATTTGAACTCAGTTTTTAAAGAAGCCATAATTAAACTGACAGTCAAATATATCAAAATATTGAGGCAACAGAAGGTATGAGAAATCAGGAACACCTGTGCTCAAGTCCTTCTTCTGACAGACACTAGTCAAGTAACCAGGAGGAGACACTGAACATTTCCATGACCCAGGCTGTATCACAAAGAAGCTGCCAATGTACATTAGAGGAAGGAGTTTCCTGCACCAATGAAATCATGTGTTTGGACTGGAGAGAGACAGAGATGGAGACAGAGACAGAAACATACAGAAACAAAGAGACAGAGAGACAGAGATAGAAAGAGAGACAGATGGAGACAAAGACAGAGAAAGAGACAGAGACAAAGACAGAGACAGAGGGAAGGAGAGAGGGGGAGAGAGAGAGAGAGAGAGAGAGAGAGAGAGAGAGAGAGAGAGAGAGAGAGAGAGAGAGAGAGATGGACTGAGAGGCAATGACAAAGAGACAGACAGGAGACAGAAACAGAGAGACAAAGATAGAAAGACAGAGACACAGAGAGAAGATTGAGACACAGAGTCAGACTGAGAGACAGGGAAGGACACAAAGACAGAGACAGGCAGAGAGAAAGATAGACACAGAGAAAAGAGACAGAAACAACGTCAGACTGAAAGACAAAGAGAGACAAGAAATACAGAAAGACAAACAGAAATGGAGAAATAACTAGAGAGAGGGGGTGTGGGGGCAGGCACAGAGACAGACACAGGGAGCAGCAAAGACAGAGACAGATAGAGACAGCAAGAATAAGAGACTGTAGTGGGCTTTCAAACCAGGGCAATGAAGAGTTAAGGAGGATGTTTGGGACTTCACCACTACAATCTCTTGCCTTGGTAATTCAACCCACATGGCCTGCCTGGTGACTTGTGTGCTGCTCTGGGGTCCTTGCCATACAGGCGTTGTAAATACTACATGGAGAGGAAGGCTACAGTTTCGATTTTAACTTGGAATTTCCTGAACTGGGGAGGTGGAAGGCCAGGACCTGAAGTTAGAACCTTTGCTAGTGTTGGAGTTCAGCTGCCAGAACCAGGCCCAGTTCATTTTCTCGGGCCGCCCACCATGAAAGGAACCAGGCCTCCTTCTGGAACAATTGGCCCCTGGCCCTGGCTCTCAGAGAGCTCTTGCCATTCCCTCTTCTGTGTAAACTCATGTGGCATATAAATAAACTGGCTGCAAGGGAGCTCTTCATTCCTCAGACCTCCAGTCTGTCAGGGGGATCGAGTTCTTCTGCAAAGAGAGGACAAATACTTGGAAACGGCAAATCCCATTGCTGCCCACTGGGCTTGGAGACCCAGGATCTGGCCTCGGACCTCGCATTCACAGCTGCAGCTGCTGCTTGTGTCCAAATCTCCCAGGCCATCTTAAGGTCCTTGGAGGGGTGGGGGTAGGAGAAGGGGGGGGCAGAGTTTCTTGGCCTACAGATGTGTAGAGAAAGGGGAATTCCCAGCAAGGAGCCTACAAACATGCGGTCCCTTTAGAGGCCTAAACTAAATGAGATGGGTTAGTCTACCTTGATTAAAGACACTGATAGCCTTTAGCCTTACCCAAGAACAAAAGATGGAGAGGAATAGAATCTTTGACTGACACAGATAGTGACACCCCTAAAGGGAAAGTGGTTCCTATAGTCATATTTAACTTAGTTATGGGTTGTAGCAAAGCACAGCCAGGGGGAATGGGGAGAAGGAGGGTAGACTATTTCAGGGAAGACATAAAAAACAATATTTTCAGTTATTATATATAATATAATTCCAGAGTTGTAAGAGACTTTAGGAAACATTTACTTCAAACCCTTTATTTTATAGTAGAGGAAACTGAGGAACAGTGAAGTAAAATGACTTGTCCAAGATCAGTCAGGTAGTAAGTGACAGAACCAAGATTTGAACTGAAGTCTTCTTTTTTCAAAGGCCCTTTGCATTGCCTCCTGACAATCTCATTTTACTGATTTGGAAACTGAGGGTGAGAGACAGAGGGAAGGAAAGAGAGAGAGAAACATAAATATATATACATATATACACATATAAATAAAATATGTGTTTATGTATATATGTATATATAGACAGACAGAGACAGAGGGACAGAGACACAAAGAGAGATAGAGTGAGTGAGAGAAAGAGAATGAGAGAGAAAGAGATGGAGGGAAACAGAGAGAAACAGAGAAAAGAAGAAAGAGATATGGAGAGAGAAAAAAGATGAAGAGAGAATGAAAGAATGAAAGAGATGGAAGGAGACAGAAACATCGAGAGAAAAGAAGAAAGATATGGAGAAAAAGATGAAGAGAGAAAGAGAGATAGAATAAGACAGACAGAGAGAGAGAGAATCTGCTTCCTAATATCCTATAGCAGAGTTAGGGATATATACACCACACCGTCTCAGTTAGTCAGCCAATCATTCAGTCTGTTGGTCCACTGAGCTGGTGATGAGTGAACCTGGAGTTGACCTTTTGAATGGCAGTGACAAGTCAGAAGACACTGATTTCACCAGAGGGTGAATAAACCACTTGGGAATGGGCTGCTTTACTAATTCATTCAGCAGAAAGGCTGCCTGCCCCAGAGGTCACACAGCTGTACATCCTTTCACTTGGCCTTCATGAGAAAGAGGCAAATGAACAAAAATCAGGCTATGACAGGGATTTTTGTTTTAAAAGCTTGTCCATGGGTTTTCCCCAAGATCTATGCCCAGTCATCTTTATTATCTATATCATTTGCATCTGCAGGCCTGGAAGTACACTAATGTCCTTAGTTAGGATTCAAGAGTCCTCAGAAATAAAGTTAATTGGTTTCATAGAGAGGCAGCAGAGTATGTAGATAAATGCTGGATTTGGCATCAGAAAAACTAGAATTAAAGCTTGCCTCAGATACTTATTAGCTATGTGACCCTGGGCAAATCATTTGACTTCTGTGCCTCAGTCTGCCTCAGCTGTAAAATGAGAATAATCATACCTGCAGCATTTACCTCACAATATTAGGGTCACATAAGGTAATGGATGTCAAGATGCTACATAAGTGTTTGTTATTTTTGTCTTTTTTCCAAATAATTACTCAATCCTGTGCCCATTTGTAAATTCTAATTTTAAATGGTTTAAAATGTTTCAGCGTTTATTGTAGAAAAGTCACCCCAAACACTTCATTCCCCAACAGTGCTCATTAAGTAATGACAACTGAGTGGAGGCTAGGTGAGGTGATGGGAGAGGATTGGCAGGGCAATTCTTAAACAGAGAACTTTGGATTTGAAAACTAGCTTTCCTATTAACTTTGTGACCTAGGGCAAGTCAGTCAATTTCTCTGGGTCTGAGTTCCCTCATCTCAAAAATAAAGGGGTGGGGACAGCTAGGTGGCAGTCATTTGATAAAACACCAAGCCCTGCAGTCAAGAGGACTAGAGTTCAAAACCAGCCTCAGACACTTACTAGCTATGTGACCCTGGGCAAGTCACTAACTCCAATTGCCTCCCCTCTCCCACCAAGTAAACAAATGAATGAATGAATGAATAAATAAATGAATAAAGTGATAGGATTTTGAGGTCCCTTCTACCTCTAGTTCTTTGGTCTTCCTATCTGATGTTTGGATGACCTCTAAAATCCATTGCATTTTTAAATTCTTTCAACCTACATGTTACTCTACCAAATGAACAGTATCATATAGATAAAACACCACCGTTTCATACAGATATTTTGCTTTGAATAAATAAAGCCAGAGGTGTCTACATGAAAAGAAGCTGATAAAACATGGTACCCAAGCCACAGAAGACCCTGAAAATAAAGTTCTTGCCACCAATGTCCTTGGCACTGTCAAAGGGTTCATCCTTGGACACGGATATGCTTATGAGTAGAAATGACATTAAAGAAGATACAAAAGCATCTGATTTGTTGCTGCACCCTGGGGATGAGAGGTCCTTCCTATTTGACTTGCAGCTGAGACTTTTTTTATGTACACTGTCTTTCCTTACTAGAATGCAAGTTCCTTAAGAGCAAGACTTAGTTCCCTTTTCTAATTGTACCCCCAGTGCTTTGCACACAGTAAGCACTTAATAAGTGCCTTTTCACCCATTTATTTATTCATTCATTCATTCATTCATTCATTCATTCATTCATTCATTCATACTAAGATCTAGTATTCCCTAGTGTAATTGTTCCTTTAGAGACATTTTTTCTGGGACCTCCTCTTTGTGTTTTGTGTCCCCTTTCTTGTATATGAGTTATTTCTTTAAGCATCTTTCTCTCATTTGGATGTAAGCTCTTTGGAAGCAGAACCTGAACCATAGAGATCTCTTCATTTGTGGTGCTGCACACCAAGGTCTTACACATGGAACACATTTAAGACAAGTGCTTTGACTTGAATTGTTAATAGACTAGATTATGTAACCCTAGGGTTTTTTTTTAATGTTTTCTTCAACATAAACTTAGTCTCAACAAGCAATCATTCCAATATTCAGAGAACACAAAAGTACAATTTATATAAAACTATGAACTTTTGTTATATCATTTTTTTGTGGGGCAATGAGGGTTAAGTGACTTGCACAGGGTCACACAGCTAGCAAGTGTCAAGTGTCTGAGGTCAGATTTGAACTCAGGTCCTCCTGAATCCAGGGCTGGTGCTTTATCCACTGTGCCACCTAGCTGCCCCCATTTGGTTTTTTAATGTATATATTAAGTTTAAAAAATAGTAATAAAACTGCCCAGTTTATGTTCCTTTCTGACCTTTTTGATGTCTTATGTATATTTTTAAAATGTTTTATTCATTCTCTTTTTTCCTCCTTTTCTTGTATTTCTCACTACACATTAACTTATACCCTAGTAGAAATTCTGTTTTGTAATACTGTATGTATGTATATGTATATATACAGACACACAAATATATATAATATGCATATATGTATACACATATACATGTATTTACAATATGTACACAATTAAAGGGAACATTTTCATAAACACTCACTATGAATGTGTATGTATGTATATACATGCACATATAGTATTACAGGGGATAATTTCTAATGGGGAATTAGTAACTGGGTAGTGAGAGGGGTGAAAAAGCAAGAAGGAAAGAAGGAAGGAAAGAAGGAAGGAAGGAGGGAGGGAGGGAGGGGGGGGAGAGAGAGAGAGAGAGAGAGAGAGAGAGAGAGAATCATCAGACCACTTAAAAATATGGACAAGAAACCAAAAAATGTCAGAAAGGGACACAAATTGGACAATTTGATTAAATTACATTGACCATATCTAAAAACATCTCGTGCATCTTGAGACCATCACTTCTCTGAAGCAAGCGTCAGTGTTCATCAAGAGTCTTCCGAAGTCAAGATTTGACCCTAGATTTCTCAACAGATCAGTTCCCCCTCTCTTGATACTGGGACAGGACCAAGGATGAATGGAGAAAGTGAGGATGGGACAGATAGGAAATTAGATGGATCCTGAGGCTCTTGACGTTGCCTGGAAGCACAATTCCCAAAGAGATGGCACCCCGTCCCTGGCATTTTATTTCCCGTCGTCGTTTCTGTAGCTCCTTCTTCTCTCTGTAGGTTAATGAAGACTTAAGCACTCAGTCTCAGCAGCGTGGATGTAAAAGAGCTGCTTATTGCTTGTTCCATCTCACTGACTTTTATTGTGATACTTAAGGCAAAATGGTGAACTATTACACTTCATAGCCTGCAAATAAAAGTGGAATGTTCCGAAGCAGGGGCTATAACCTCTGATCCAGTTGAAATTGCTCTAAACGTCTGAGGCTCATAATCTTGAGACAACTTGACTCAGCTCGCAGGGGCCAGGGACTGGGGCGCTTTGTCAGCCTCTGCCTGTGATTTCTCTGAGTAATAACAGCCTGGTCCTGCCTACAAACAGACATTAAGGGAGCATCCTTTGGTAACCATGTTTTAGCAGTGGAAGATGCTGTTAAATCTAAGATGCCTAGAAAGGTTGGGGTGGGAGAAGGGCAGAAGGGAAGCTCTTTGACTCATAGGGTCACTGAACCAGGTGCTTTCTATGGTCCCATCCTAATGATCTACTACTGCTAACAATTCACTTAACCAGCACCTTAAGCCTCTGAGAAATCAGAACAGTGTAGTGGAGAGGGTGCTAGAGGCAGATAACCATTGGATCTGCCAGGTAATTCAACTTCTCTCTGCCTCAGTTTACCCCTTTATAAAATGAGTGGGTGGGTAGTAGACAGAATGAAACAGTAGAAAGGAATTAGAAATTAGAAGAGTTGGAAGGCCAGGTTCAAATCCTGTCTGTTCCTTCATCTTTAAAATGAGGAGGCTGGTTTCTGGAGTCCCTTCTAGATCTATATCTAGGATTGTATTATGACTAGATAACCTCTATAGTTGGAGGAGGAAATGGCATCTTTGCCAGGAAAGCCTCAAATGGGATCACAACGAAGTAGATACGACTGAAAATGATTCAACAACAACAACAACAAACCTCTGTGGTTTCAGACAAATCTAAATCTATGATGCTCATAACATCCCCATGTAGAGTAACAGTATGGTATGGGGAGGGGAAGGGGAGAAGAATTGATTGTGAACTTAGAGGACCTGCATTCAAATCCTAGTTCTGTTTTGAAAAAAAATTATTGGGGGCAGCAAGATGGTGCAGTGGATAAAGCACCAGCCCTGGATTCAGGAGTACCTGAGTTCAAATCCGGCCTCAGACACTTAACACTTACTAGCTGTGTGACCCTGGGCAAGCCACTTAACCCCAATCACCTCACCAAAAAAAAAAATAAATAAATAAATTATTGATTCCTTTTGACTTTGTAGCACAATAATTCCCAGCCTCCTGCTGCCCCTTCCCACATACAAAGCCATGAGGAAGAAAAGTGATAAAGTAAAAATACAGTGCTCATGTCTGACAATAGATACAACACTGGAGCCTGGTAGGAAGAAAGGAAATAAGCATTTATCTAGTACCTACTATATGCTAGGCTCTATGCTAAGAGCTTTACAAATATTGCTTCATTTGATCCCCACAATAGCCCTGGGAGATAGGTGCTGTTATAATCACCATTTTGTTGTTGTTATTCGGTTGTTTCATTTGTGTCTTACTCTTTGTGACCCCATTTGGGGTTTACTTGGCAGAGATACTGTAGTGGTTCAGTATTTCCTTCTCCAGCTCATTTTAGAGATGAGGAAACTAAGGCAAACAGGGTTAAGTGACTTCCCCAAGGTCACACAGCTAGTAAGTGACAGAGGCTGGATTTGAATTCAGGAAGAAACATCTTACTTCACTCCAGGACCAGTACTCTAACCATTATGCCACCCAGCTGTCCCCAATCTCCATTTTACAGATGAGGAAACTGACAGAAACAGCATTTGAGTGACTTGCCCAGGATCAAGCAGCGAGTAAATATCTGAGGCTGGATCTGAACTCAGGTCTTCCTGACTCCAGACCTAGTCCTCTATCCACTCTGTCACTGAGCTGCCTAGTAGTCTCCCTGACCCCCATTTAATCCCCCCTGCTTTATTTCTTCTATAAGACCTACACAGTTTGGTTTTTTTAGTTACTTAGAGTCCAGCTACTTGTCAATAATCTTTTCATTTACATTAATATTTTAACATTGTATATATGTAAGACACATTAATATATCATTTGTATACTTGCATATGTGTACATATATAACATGTTAATATCAATTGCTAGATTATACATGTACATATGTACTTTAAAAAAATTATTTGTTTGATATATACAGCTAAGTGACATGAAGGATAGATAGAGCCCTGAACCTAAGAGTCAAGAAGACCTGAAGTCAAATCCTGCCTCAGACACTTACATGCTATAACACTAGATGAGTCTCATTATCTCTAATGTCCCTTCCATCTCCAAATCTATTTTTCTTATAGGTAGCTTGAACAGGCATTAAAATATTATTTTACAGATGAGGAAAGAGACAGGGAGAGAGAAAACTGAGTTTCTCATGGTCATAGAATAGCAAAGGGTGGACTAGGGAAACCGAGCCCAGAGAAGGAAGAGATTTGCATGTAAACACACATATAGTTAAAGACAGAGCCGGGATCCAAACTCAGAGCTTTTAACCGGAAGCCCAGATAGGAAGGGTTTATGGCTGTTGTTGTTGTTGCTGCTGCTGCTGTGGTGTTTTGGGGTTTTTTTGTTTTTTTCCAAATGGGAAGGTTTTCTTTTTTTTATCCCCCCCTGTAAGGTAAGCTAGACCTTGATTTACCAGATTCTCAATTCAGAGGATCATTGTACTAGTCGTGTTCTCCTTAAAACTTCCTTTTGTCTGAATTTGTTCACCTTTATTTGTTGTAGGCACAGTCCAGTAAATGTCCTGCAGAGGACCACATGATCCTAACTTGAGATTCAGAGGTGAACTCAGGGCCAGTCCCCTCATTTAGACTTAACATTTTACAGGAAGGTTGATTGAGTTGCCCAGAGGTTTTAGGCCTTGTGTGAGCTCTGTCCTTTTAGTTTTTCAATGAGATGGGACATTTTCAAAGATTCTGGGGTGGTTAAAGTCATACTGGAGAAGACAAAACACCTCATATTTTTCCAGACTTACTCTACTGTTCTTCTTCTTTGCACAGACTTTACAAAATGAGCTTATTAGCTGTGTGAACTTGGCCAAGTCACTTCACTTTCCTATGGCTCACTCTGAGAAGAGAGAGCATTTCAGGCCTGGGGGATGCCTAGCAAAGATGTCCAGACATGGATGATGATTTAACTCGTGTGAGGATTAGCAAACAGTCAAAGAATAGCAGATGTGAAGGCAAAGGATCTAATCCAGATCCTACCTCGGCTATACTCACTGTGTGATTTTGGGGAAAGGTTCTTGTCTCTGGACTTCGGTTTTCTCATTTGTAAAATGAAAGAGTAGAAATGCATTTTACATAAGGTCTCTTCCAGTTCTTCGGTCGTTAGCATGTTTCAGTTGTCTTTCAATCGTATCTGACTCTCTGTGATGCCATTTTGGGGTTTTCTTGGCAAAGATACTGGAGTGGTTTGTTGCCTATAGTCACACAGATACTAAGTGTCTGAGGCCAGATTTGAACTCAGGAAGAGGAGTCTTACTGACTCCAGACCTGGCATGCCATCTACTTCATCACCTAACTCTGCTTTCCATATTGTAGACCCTCACTAACAACTGCTTCCATTACTGGAAAAAAATTGAGAGCTGAGATTTCACCGGTGGACATTTCCCTTTCCAGTTTCTTCCTTCTCCAATCCATCTTTCATATCAGCTGCTAGAATAATCTTATGTACGTATATCCCATCATATCTTTTCTCTTTTCAAAACCCTCTCTGTTGTCCACTGGGTAAAGTACAAGCTTTTTAGCCAGGTATTTTAATCCCTTGACAACCCAATGCTACTATTACAACTTTATTTCATAGCAAGCCCTTCCATATGCTTTAGGTTACAGACAAATTGAATTTCACAAAATTCTTTATACTTCCTCACCTACGCACTTTGGCTCATGCTATTTCCTGTCCCTGGACCTCCCTCTCCAGCTATCTCTGACTTTTGAAATACTATCCATATTTCAAGCCATACATTTATTGCACAGCATTTTATATTTGTGTGTATGTGTGTGTGTGTTATATCTCCCTCTTCCTCCCCCCACCAAAGTCTGTAAGCTGAAGGTGGAGACCATATCTTAATTATCTTTATACCCCCCTAAGTAGCCAGTGCAGTACAAAACAATTGACAGTAGATGCTTACTAATGGTTGATGAATGATGACACTGTGAAGGCAAAGGATGCTGGTGAAAGACATAAGGTTTTCTATGGTATTCCTTTCTGGGACAAAATATGAGGCCACTGGACCAGCTCTGACTTAGGGCTTTGTTTAAGATAGTGGGGTAATGTGAACAAACAGCATTAAATAGTGAACCTAGGAGGGCCTAGATTTGAATCTTGCCACAGACACTTAGCTGTATGATTGAACAAATCATTTCATTTCTCTGAACTAAAGCTTTCTTATCTGTAAAATGGGGATAATAATAACACTGATATCACAGAGATGCGCATATGTGAGATAAAGCATGAAAAGTACTTTCAGGGGGCAGCTAAGTGGCGCAATGAATAAAGAACCGACCATGGATTCAGGAGGACCTGAGTTCAAATCCAGCCTCAGACACTTGACACTTACTAGCTGTGTGACCCTGGGCAAGTCACTTAACCCTCATTGCCCTGCAGAAGAAGAAACAGAAGAAGAAGAAGAAGAAGAAGAAGAAGAAGAAGAAGAAGAAGAAGAAGAAGAAGAAGAAGAAGAAGAAGAAGAAGAGAGATGAAAAGTTTAAAAGGACCTTTCACATCCTATCCAATTGGTAGCCAAATTTTGTGGATCCTAACCTCTATGCAATCTCACATCTGCCCCTTTCTTCCCCAATCACAAGCCTCTCCCCTCACTCAGGCCTTCACCCCTCTCATCTGGGCTATTGAAATGACATCCTAACTGTTCTCTTTGCCTCTACCTCCCCCTTCTTTTATTTTTCTTTTTGGCAGGGCAATGAGGGTTAAGTGACTTGCCCAGGGTCACACAGCTAGTGAGTGTCAAGTGTCTGAGCCCAGATTTGAACTCAGGTCCTCCTGAATCTAGGGTCAGTGCTTTATCCACTGTGACACCTAGCTGCCCCCTTCCTCCCCTTTCTAATCCATCCTTCATTCAACAACCAAACTGTGAGTCAATAAATCATATCCTTTTTCACATCACTCCCTGGTCAAGAAGTTTTAGTGGCTTCCTATGGACTTTAGGAAAAATACATTTTATCTGATTGGTATGAAGAGCCTTTTACAATTCAGTTACTTCCTGTCTTTCCAGATTGATTTGGCCAGAGGTTCTCACGACACTCTATATTCTAGCCAAATGAGCCACTTGCTGTTACCAGTGTAGAAAAATCCCATCTCCTTCTTCTGTCTTGAAGATGCTGCATTCCCCCCATCCCCATTCCCACCCCCACCTCTTCCTGTTTTATCTCTGACTCTTGGAATTCCTAATCCCCTTGAAAGTGTAATTCAAGGGTCACTTCCTAAGTCATTCCTCCCCAGCTCTTTCCACTTGCTAATGGCCTTCTGAAATGACTTTGTATTCAGCCTGGAAGTATTTTGTCTTTATTGAGTGGCTATACCATTTCCCTATGGTCCAATGTAAACTCCCCAAGCTGCTTTGTCCATGTCTTTGCCACCCCAGCAAAGAGCACAGTGCCCAGCGCTCAAAATAACTGGCTGCATTTCTGAGTGGTAGAAGGTTTGCAAAGTGCTTTTTTTTTTTTTTTTTTAGTGAGGCAATTGGGGTTAAGTGACTTGCCCAGGGTCACACAGCTAGTAAGTGTTAAGTTTCTGAGGCTGGATTTGAACTCAGGTACTCCTGACTCCAGGGCCGGTGCTCTATCCACTGTGCCACCTAGCTGCCCCTGCAAAGTGCTTTTACACATAATCATACTGGAGTCTAACAAATATCTCTGTCAGATGGGTGTTATTATGATCCTCATTTTGCAGATGAGGAAACTGAGGGGGACCTGCAACGTGTTCACATAGCTTTTCTTTGTTATTGTTGTTATTTAGCCATTTTCTGTCATGTCTGACTCTCCCTGATCCCATTTGGGGTTTTCTTGGCAAAGATTGTGGAGTGGGTCTTTATTTTCTTCACCAGCTCATTTTACAGATGAGGAACTGAAGCAAACAAGGTTAAGTGACTTGCCCAGGATCACACAGCTAATAAGTGTCTGAAGTCATATTTGAACTCAGGAAGATGGAAGATGAGTCTTCCTGACTCCAGGGCTGACACTCTTTCCACTGTGCCACCTAGCTGTAGATTATGAAACTGAGGGTGAGAGAGGTCAAGGGACCTGTCCAAGGTCATAGCTAGGAGACATATAAGGTAGTAATTTTAACTCCAGGCTTTCTCTAGCCACTGTGAAGGTGCTGAGATATAGGTTGTTGTTGTTGCTTTGTTGTTTTTGTTGTTTTGTTTTGTTTTTAGGTGAGGCAATTGGGTTGAAGTGACTTGCCCAGGGTCACACAGCTAGTAAGTGTTAAGTGTCTGATGCTGGATTTGAACTCAGGTCCTCAGATTCCAGGGCTGGTGCTTTTTCCACTGCGCCACCTAGCTGGCCCTGTTATTATTATTATTATTATTTTTTTTTTTTAACAAATGCTTGTAGCATTGAATATTGAATTTAAAGTTGTTGTGGGTGGAAAGAACAAACAAACGCATCTCCTATTGGGAAACCTTCTGGTGGTAATCTCTCTGTCATGGTCCTTGAATGATATATATAATTCATTGCTGGATCAGTGTACAAATATTATTATTAGTGGTAGTCTGGGTAGACTTGTCAGAGAGTCTTTACTGACATGGCCTTTGAGAATGTAGTGTTATTCCACACATAGGAGAAATCAAGGAAGATTTTGGATAATGTTTTGAAGCATTTCTGTATAAAACACATTCAGGGGCAGCTAGGTGGTGCGATGGATAGAGCATCAGCTCTAGATTCAGGAGGACCTGAGTTCAAATCCAGCCTCAGACACTTGACACTTGACACTTACTCGCTGTGTGACCCTGGGCAAGTCACTTAACCCAATTGCCTCACCAAAACAAAACAAAACACACATTCAAAGATGCGAAGTCTTCATCCAGTAGGTGCTATTGTCACTGTCTTGGTGAATGTCATCTCATGGAGGGGTGTGCTCCACTTTCATTTATTGTCTTGGTACTCTGAGTGTTGGGACCATAGTAGGTGCTTAATAAATGCTTGTTCCTATTGTTGTTATTATCGATGATGGTGTTGCAGAGAGACTGGGCTACATTGCTCCAAAAGGAATTTTTAAAAAAGTTTTCCACTTACAGGTATCCCCTCTCATCTGAAAAGAGCTGTCATAATACAGATCTGGATATTGACTGCTGCCTTGTTTCCTGGAGATAATTGTGAGCACAAAACAATATCATTTCAATGAATGGGACATAATATAAATGCATTCCTTTCCATTCCCTCTCTCTATCTCTGTGTCTCTCTGTGTTTCTCTCTCTTTTCCCCTTCCTTTCCTTTCCTGGAATATGTGACTAGGCCTCAGAAGTAATTGTGGCAGTTGCTAAAACCCCTAACTGAATTATCTCCCACTCTAGAAGGATGTACAACAAAAGGTTAATAGTAAAGAAAACACACTCATAAAGGAAAGCTTCCAACCCCCTCTCCCGCCATCCCATCTCTCTGGAGAATGACTCTTGAGATTGGAGTCAAGGAAGATCGAAGGCATCAGCCTGGGCAGAGACAAGTGCATGAGAGACCCATAGAAGAAAGAAATCAGCAGGAACTTTCAGGAAAAATAAGTGTCTTCATAAATGACCACAATCAAAACAAACAAACAAATGAATAAATAATTCATGAGCACCATCCAAATCTCCCTCTCCCTCAGTGACACTGCAAAGTAGGTAATAGCAAAGGGAAGGGGAGAGACCCCCCCCACCACCACCCCCGCAAAGGACAATGGGATTTACAGTGAGAAAGAATCCTGGCTAGAGAAACCAGCTGAGGAGAGCCTGTTTGTTAAATTTGCAGTGTGAGAATTCAGAAATCAGCAAGCTACACATCAGAGCCTGATTGACTGTTGTTCATTGTTTAGACTTAAGAAAGTAATTATTTGTCCATGTTAATAATGCAAATTAACTTAAAATGTGTCTTTTTTTTTTTTAAAGCTGGTTCTTCAACACTTACCAGTACACCCTCCCAAGGCTCAGCTTGTCATCTTTCAGGAGATCTTTATCCTGTGTAAAACTTGCATTTACCTGTGTATGGTCTCCAGCCTCTCCCCAATAAAATGTACTGCTTTTGTCTTCCTGTTTCCAAGTGCTTGAAACCTGGAAGGGCACATAGCAGGTGTTTAATTAATTGTTGTTCCACAATGGATGTAGTTCAATACTTTCATTTTTTACAGAGGAAGAAGCTGGGATGGGGGAAAAGGAGGTCCAAGGTCACATAGAAAGTAAAGACCAGATCCAGAATATGAATCCAGGTCTTCTGGTTCCAATGCCAGGCCTGGAGTCATGAAGACCTGAGTTCAAATCCGGTCTCAGACACTTACAAGCTGTGTGATCCTGGGCAAGTCCCTTAACTCTGTTTGCTTCACTCTCCTCATCTGTAAAATAAGCTGGAGAAGGAAATGGCAAACCACTCCAGGATCTCTGCCAAGAAAACCTCAAATGGGGTCACAGAGTCGGACTCAACTGAAAGGACTGAACAGCAGCTTCTGATCCCAAATTCATTGTTCTTCCCAATGTACCATGTGCCAATTTAAAAATATCAACAACAAAAAGAAAAAAAAAAAGCCTTGTGTCCCTACTTCTGTCTGGTTTCTAGCTCACCTGTAAGAAACAGAGAACCACCCAAAGACACCTGTGGTGGGTTCCCAGGATAAAAGCAATTGAACATTCCATCAGCCTGCCTCAGTGGCTGTTCCATCCCCCAATACAACCCAGGGCTATTTGCTGGGGGGGGGAGGGGAGGGGAGAAGATTGCTGGAGGCTGCACTGTGACCCTACTGCTCCATGGCCCTGGCCGGCAGCCAAAAGGAATTTAGCTTCTCTTAAAGTGATGCATGCCCCCCCCCCATCTCCCTCCCCCACCCTCCTGCCAGGCCTGTTCTCTCCTTTCATGGTAATGAGTCCTTTAATCTATTAGGGAAATGGAGAGCTTCACTGGTGCTGCTCTTTATTTCTGATCCACATTTCCTCCCTTCTTCCTCTCTCTATTTCTTTTTAGGTTAATTTATCTGATTACATGCAACGCACTGCAGCCGTGTTAAGACACCAGCGAGTTTCCACTTGGAGGCTGGGAGAAAGATTACCATTAAAACGTGACTTCCATCCACTCAGTTGAAATTACTATTGATTGCCAAAGAAAAATATTTGTGCTGTGAAGCTGGGAGCTATGATGTTGAACCATATTAACATAATGTTAGATAGCTACGGGTGTTTTTAGTAGCACGCAATCAGATTTGAAATGAACGTTGATTATAGATTGAGATTAATGTTCACATATTCATAGGAACACAATTGAAAAGAGCAATTTCTTTTCTACTACAGATCAATGGTTTCCCCATTCAATTATACAGCTGTAATAATTGCATTATGCTGAAATATTTCTTAATGGCCTATTTCTTTCCTTTTGTATGTTGTGTGTATGAGATCTTTTGTCGGTGGATAGCTTCTGAAGCCCGAGGACAGCATAAGATGTTTTAATCACTGGTGCAGTTTTGCAAGCTTTGACCAAGCCCATAATTTTCCCCTTTCCCCTTCTCTGCTCTCCTCTCTCATTACCATCAGGAAAAAAAAAAAAATCATCACTTTTCACCTGCGTGATTGAGAATGTATGAGTTGCCCCAATGTGCTTCCTCCTGGTGCTGAGCATGAGGGCTGGCCCAGATCCTCAGAAAGGCTCCATTGGCAAAGGCCTTCAAACAAGAAGACTGACTATTCCTTGTCTGTTCTCATGTTTGTATTACTCCACCCTCTGGAAAAAAAAAAAAAAAGAAGTCCCTACTTAAAAACTCATATCATTGTCTTGAGGTCTTAGGTGGTAACAAAGGTTTTGTAGAAATACAAAAATATAAATGAGGGCTTATGTGCTTGCCCTTGCTTTTAGACACAGTCATTTTGTTTTCCTATTTACTGGGACTCAATTTAGCTAGATTGACATTGTAGTTGTCTCCTTAGCTTGAATATTCATTGAGAACTTTTTCTTTTTTCTTCCTGCTTGAGGAGAGGCCTGTTGATTGATCAAGAAGAAGTAAGACTATTTGCTATTTTTAGGATCATGGATTTAGAGCTGAAATGGACACTAGAGATCATCTAGCCCAATCTCTAATTTCAGGATGAGGAAACTGAGGACTAGGTAAATTAAGTGACTTGCTCAAGGTATTACAAGTGAAAACAAATGATTTATTAAAACCAATGTATTTAGGGGTAGCTAGATGGTGCAGTGGATAGAGCACCGGCCCTGGAGTCAGGAGTACCTGAGTTCAGGTCCGGCCTCAGACACTTAACATTTTACTAACTGTGTGACCCTGGCAAGTCACTTAACCCCAATTGCCTCACTAAAAAAAAAACAAAACAAAAAAACAAACAAAAAACAATGATTTGGGGAGATTCAGATTTCCCCCCTTTTCTTTTAGCCCCATTTTAAGACCTCAGTCTCTGAAGGTTGAGCTAACTTTCTCCTCTATCCAGACCCAAACCAGTTGGGGAAACCACTGTACTCTACTCAGATTTGGGTGGGGATGAATTCTTTGAATGGATTGCTAAGACTTGGGTAACTTAGAATTAAATGATATGATCAAAGTTCAGGTCCAGGACCTCATTGTATATTCATTCTGTCTTAATTATTAAGTAATCAGAGTGATTGCCACCTTGGGGAACATCCCTCTTCCAATGGGCACATAAGCCATGATCTTGAAGCCTTGTTGGTCTTTGGTCTAAGGGAGAGATGGCCAAATGGCTGTCCTTTTATTAAATGTTGGCGTTATTAATAAAATGATTAAATACCCAGTAAATTATGTCTCCCAAAACTTTTTAAATGCCACCAAGTAATAAGTGGCAGTCACGATTAGAACTCGGGTTTTCTGACTCCAAATCTAGCTTTCTTTTCTCTATACCATTTTGTCTCCTCTCATTTATCAACTCACTGATTCATTCAGCATGTACTAAACAAGTATATACAGGTATATACAAGTATATGCAGGTT
This sequence comes from Dromiciops gliroides, assembly GCF_019393635.1. Classification (NCBI taxonomy): domain Eukaryota; kingdom Metazoa; phylum Chordata; class Mammalia; order Microbiotheria; family Microbiotheriidae; genus Dromiciops; species Dromiciops gliroides. The sequence goes on from NC_057862.1 coordinate 367,037,943, forward strand.
GGGCCCTGTGGGTGAGGACCTGTGAGAAATGTAAAGGTATATAGATATAATGCCCCTGCTTTCAAATGGTCTATTCTCTTGATACTTGCTAGTACTTCTATATGGGAGGAAAAGCCCTTTGCTTCCTAGTGGGTAAGAATTGAATTTCAGGAGCCCTATCTTGTTTGAGTTGAGGAAAGGTAAATTAAATGGTAGAGGGTTTGGGGAGAAGTGGAAGATAAGAACTATACATTTGTGAAATTCAGGCTAAAGAGCAAATCACATTCCTATAGACACTGAGACACTGGGTAATATTCCAGAATAAAGGTGGGAAGGATGGATGGAGGAGATTCAACATCCCAAAGAAGGGGCATTGGTGCTATCCAGCATGTATAAGCAGCAAGCACAGGAAGCCTGAGAATTGGGAAAAGAATGACCCCTTTATGGAACAGTACAAGGACCAAAGTGGATTAAAAGGGAAATGGGGGAAAAGGGTTTTTTCAATTTAGCTGAATTAAAAAAAATATTGTCAGGGGTCAATGACTGCTGGGAGTGTTAGGGCAAACCTGTAATCCTGGTTACTGGAGAGACTGAGGCTGTTGGTGCTCTGAAGTTCAGAAATTCTGAGCTACAGTGGGCTAAGCCAAGAGTATCAATTCTAAGTCTAGTATCAATGTACTACCTAACAATTGAACCTGGCCCCGGTAGGAACAGAGCAAGGTCAAAGTTCCCATTCTGATCATTAAAGGGATAGATCAGTGTTGTTGTTCAGACATATGTAACTCTATGTGACCATTTGGGGTTTTTTGTGGCAGAGATACTGGAGTGATTTGCCATTTCCTTCTCCAGTTTATTTTACAGATGAAGAAATTGAGGCAAACAGGGTTAAGGTGACTTGCCCAGGGTCACACAGCTAATAAGTGTCTGAGACCAGATTTGAACCCAGAAAGATGAGTCTTCCTGATTCCAGGCCTGGCATTCTATCCACTGTGCTGCCTTAGCTGTTCTATGAACCAGTGAGTTGCCTCTGTAGGGATAACTAGGTATTTTTTTTGTGGGGCAATGAGGGTAAGTGACTTGCCCAGGATCACACAGCTAGTAAGTGTCAAGTGTCTGAGGCTGGATTTGAACTCAGGTCCTTCCAAATCCAGGACTGGTGCTTTATCCACTGTGTCACCTAGCTGCCCCCTAGCTATTTTTTAAAATAGCCTGTTATGTGTAAAGATCTGTGTTTATTGATGGGGATATGAAAATAGATATGAGGTAGTCCCTGATCTCAGAAAGCTTAGACTCTAATGTGAGGGGAACACACACAAAAAATAACTGATGTAAAAGAAATTCAAATGTAGTAAGAAGAGGTGCTGATGATGTACTGCAATAAATTCATGAACTGGAGTAAGGAGTGTCAAGAAGGCTTCATAGAGGAGGTGTTGAGGTAGACCTTGAAGAAGGGAGGTACCTCAACAGATGGAAGTGAAGGAAAGTATCCATTTTAGAAAGGCACAGAGATTGGAAGAGGCACAGTGAGAACAGGAGACAAGGAGTGGTTCAGTGTTACTAGAATTTAGAGTATAAGAAGAGTTTTATGAGATAAGAGTGGAAAGATAGGGGAGAGTTAAATTGTAGCAGCCTTTGGATGTGGAGAGAGTTTACATTTTGTTTGTCAGACAATGAAGCAACAAAAAGTGTTTGCTTAGGGAATACAACCTAATCAAATAGTGAACTTTTGGAGATTATGAAGGTAAACAAATTAGAGGAGAAGGAAAGAAGATCATTTTTTACAACTAAAAGTGGGAGGAGAGGGCTGAGCAGTCAAGGGATAGAGATGATCATAAAAGATAAAATGAACATTTTGATTACAAAATCAATGCAGAATAGATTAGAAGGGAAACAATCAACTTGAGTAAAAAAAGGCTTTGCAGCAAATTTCTCTGATAAGGTCTGAGATCCAAGGCATATAAAGAATCTGATATAAATCTATATGAATCTAGAGTCATTGCCCAATATATAAATTGTCAAAGCATATGACCAGGTAGTTTCAAATGAATAAATGCATAAGTATGATCAAAATCATATAAAAATATTACTAATTTACTAATTATCAATTTCAAAATAAAGCAGCTCTACTATTCTACCTCATCCTCATCAGATTATCAAAGGTGTCAAAAAAATAGGAAGAAAACTCAAGATGAGCCAGGAACACTAATATTCTGTTGGTAGGAAGAAAGGAAATAAACATTTCTTAAGTACCTACTATGTGTAAAACATTTTATAAATATGTCATTTAATTCTCATAGCAACCTTGAGGGGTAGATGTTATTATTATTCCCATTTCACAGATGATGGGAACTGAGGGGGGGATGCCAAGGTCACAGCTATTAAATGTCTGAGGCTGTATTTGAACTCAGGTCTTCCTGCCTTCAGATCCAGCCACACTATGCCCCTACATTGCTTAGCTGCCTAGTGAATTGATCTAAACATTCTGAAAAAGGTATTTTGAAATAAATTTAATATATCACTAAAATGTGCAGAAATAACATCACTAGGCATATTCCCAAAGAGCTTAAAGAGAGAGGGAATGTATCAACATGTACAAAAAAATATATTTATTGTAACACTTTTTATTTTAGAAAAAAATGGAAATGAAGTACTTACCCATAAGTTGGGGAAATAGCTAATACATAATACCAAATGAATGTAATGTGCTATTTATTATTAATAGTACCATAAGAAATTATAAAATGGCAGATTCAAGGAAACCTGAAAAGACTTGTATAAGCTGCTGCAGTATGAAGTGAGTGGAACCAGGATGAATGATTTATATCATGACAATAATAATGAAAAAGAAAACAGCTCTAGAGGACTTAGGATTTCTTAACAAAGCAATGACTAATCATGTCCTCAAAAGACTGATGGTCTTCTCTAATTATGTCCTCAAAAGACTGATGGTCTTCTCTTGGCAGAAAAGTGAGAGGCTAGAGGCACAGAAAGGACACAGCCATTCATGTTCATTTATTTTGCTTAATTTTTCCTCTTTATTACAAAGGAGATATTCTATTCAGAGGGAGAGACTTTAAGATGGGGGAGTTCATGGGTAATTTTGGTGATACCAAAAAAAAGGAGAAAAAGAAAAAATCAATGAAAAAATTTAAAAATACATGGAAGGGAGGGAATAGAAGGCTGTTCAAAAGTGTCTACAGATAATCAGGGCAGTTTTCTTTCAATCATGTTCCATTTAATATATTCTTTAAAAATAAAGATTATTCAGTATGTTAGTGTAGCGAAGTAGTGAAGTGAAAAGAACGATGGTTTTGGAGTCTTCTACTTTTAATCACCACCAACAACAACCTATCCTCCGTCTTGTTTTGGGACCACATCTGTGCTTTCATTTCCATGGGGAACCCTTGATGAGGAAATTCCCTCTCTCCCTGCTACCTGTTCTACAACTTATACTCTTACAGAGTTACCTAGTAGCACTGAGATATTGCCTGACTTACCCAGGATGAGACTATGTGTGAGATACACATGTGTGAACCCTACTCTTCCTGACTCAGGGTGAGGAGGTAGACTCTCTATCCATTATATCATGTTGTTCTTGGGAGTTACATTAGTTAGTAAAGAGCCCTTCATGGAAATCCAGCTCCCTCCAATTCATATCCAATGGAGTCAATAAAAAATAGCTGTGCTTGCATAAATGGAGTTAAATTACTTTATGGCACAGACTTTCTTGTAAAGGGCAAATCTATTCCCCTATGTTTACCTAGAAGCTTTTTTTTTTTTTTACCAGCTTCTGGTACCTAATGGAAATAGATGCCTTTATTTTATATCTTAGTCTGATTTCTAAGGATTTCTCAGAAATAATTAGGTTTAGATAAATTCACAGAGAGGTTCAATTTGGGTCATTTAGACAAAGTATTAGAGGATGCTTGAGAATTAATTCTGGTCCTTTTAGTACCAGTGAGGACATCCATGACCTTCTGGTCATGTCTCTCTCTAGTAGCTCCATCATATAAAGAACCCTCAGTTGTACTAATCTTGCAATTGAGGACTCCATAAGAGACTCTCTCTTCCTGTCCACCAGTGGCCCATTTGCCTAACCCACGCAATGCTTTCTGCTGCTTCCCCAGGGCTGATTCTCTGGCATTTACTACCTGCTTTCCTGAACCCATCTCTCTGACACTTGGATCATGGGGAGTTTCCCATCAGAGGAGTTCTGATTATTCCTGATACATAAAATAACCCCCAGATTGTTTTTCTGGGATGTAGGCATTTCCAAACAAACTCAATGGAGAATGTTCTCATTATTCCTCCTATTTTTTTTTTTTTTTAGTGAGGCAGTTGGGGTTAAGTGACTTGCCCAGGGTCACACAGCTAGTAAGTGTTAAATGTCTGAGGCCGGATTTGAACTCAGGTACTCCTGACTCCAGGGCCAGTGCTCCATCCACTGTGCCACCTAGCTGCCCCACCTCCTATTTTTCTTACCACTGTTACTATTCTGACCCTGGCTTCATTGAAGTAGGAGTAGTAGCCACAGAAGATAAAGGTACATCATAGATTTAGCTTTAGAAGATAACTTAAAGATCAATTAGGCCAACCACCTTATTTTGCAGTGAAGGAAGGTGAGCCCCCAATTCACCCTGGTAGTAAATGTATATCCAGGATTCAAGCCAGGTACTTGAACTGAAAATTCAGGGCTCTTTTCACCACCTCACTATGATGATGTTATCAGTTTATCTTTTTCATTGGCCAACACTTATCTCACAAAATAAATTTTAAGTGCTTTAAGGGGTGGGAGCAGTGCTTATCTCCATGAAGACCTAGCTATGGTTTTTGCATGCAGTAGGTGTTTCACCAATATGGATTAATTGATTGAGAAATGGAACTTTGTGTGTATTTCTGACAAACACACAGCTTTGGAGCCTTAGGTTCCAAGAAGGATAAATTAAAGGGGAGGAAGGCAGAGAGGTTAGAAATGCAGTGAGGACCTTTATCTTCCCCTCAAAACTGGAAAAATGGAGATTTAAAAAGAATTTGGTGGAAATCCCTAACATTAGGAAGGTAATACACAGATACATATAGTCTTATACACCCAATTCCATAAACTACATTAAGGGGGCAACTGAAATTGTGAAAGGAGAATTTTTAGATTAGATAAAAGGAAGTTTTAATTCTGACAATGGATTGCAAGAATCTAGGACTCACTACCTCAAAAGGTGATAAGTTGATAGTACAAATAGCTTCCTAATGTCAGTAATTATTATTAATAATCATTATCTTGGGGTCCCCAAGAGATCTTCCCTTCGTTTTTTTTTTTTTTTTGGTGGGTCAATGAGTGTTAAGTGATTTGTCCAGGGTCAACACATCTAGCAAGTGTCAAGTGTCTGAGGCCAGATTTGAACTCTGGTCCTCTGAATCCAGGGCCCAGTGCTTTATCCACTGTACCACCTAGGTGCCCCCCTTCCCTTCTTTCTTAGTTCTTTTGTCCCTACCCACTCAAGGTCTGAGTTCTCCTGAAAGTCATATTCATCTGGGTCAACCAGACTCAAACTCACAAAGAAGTATTGGGTGAAGACCTGACTCCTTTTGTCTAGATAGCCCAAGAATGTACTGATAAGATTAAGCCACACCTAGATGAAACTATTTTGCTATGACCAACCTTGAGTGGGGTCTTGCATTCCTTTCTCTGATGTCATCCTTGGACTTCATTTTAATATAACCCACCTTCAAATCATGTCAACCAATGAGATTTGAGTAAGGCTAACCAATTTGATTTGTGTGATGGACCTTGTACATTGGAAGAGTATAAGAACCAAGAGCCTACCATAGACCTGCCACTTACGAAAAATGGATAAAAAACCCGGGCAGGCAGGCATGGTCTCTCTTGGTACCACTAGAAGCTAAGGAGACAGTTGGTAAATCCCTTACTGGTAGAAATTGATAAATGTATAATAAGCTTATCCAAAACTTCTAAATATAGTAATTGTCTGTAACCATCACATTAATAAGGTTTTAGATAAATTCATGCACAACAGATGTATAATGTGTTTGTTCAGACAAGTTACTATAGGACATTTGAAAGTTAATTCCAAGCTTTGAGTACCAGTGAAGCAATCTGTGCCCCATAGTGAGTACATCAGATTAAAGAATCCTCTATTGGAGATCAAGATTTGGTTGGAATTGGTGAGAATTCAAAGATGACTTCCTTGCCAACTTAATTTCACATATGAAGAATCTGAAGTCTAGCAGGGGCAATCTATTTTTCCATATGTAAAACTAGTAACATTTTCAAAATAGATTAAAACATTTTGGGTTAGACATAGCCAATATGCTAAATGATAGCCAGTAGTAAAAACAATGCATCCATCTGATATGAAGTCTCGGACAATTAAGAGTTAAAAGTCAAGTACAAAGTTATTGGAAAGGTAATTTTCTATAGATTTGCAAAGTATTCTGGAATTTGACCTACCATTTGACTTTGCAAAATGTGGAAGCATATGGCATGAGCATCAATTCAAAATAATCTAGGAGGAGTTAGTTTGACAATTTGAGATCAGAGGTCAAATCTGGGTGTTCAGAGGTCTATTTCAAGAAGTTATTGTAAATGAAGGGAAAATTACTTTTGCAATGATACATCGCCCCTTTACAGGCTATTAGAAGTTCATGGTCGGGGCAGCTAGGTGGTGCAGTGGATAGAAGCACCGGCCCTGGAGTCAGGAGTACCTGAGTTCAAATCTGGCCTCAGACACTTAACACTTACTAGCTTTGTGACTCTGGGCAAGTCACTTAACCCCAGTTGCCTCACTAAAAAAAAAAAAAAAAAAGAAGAAGAAGAAGAAGTTCATGGTCAACATATTCAACCACTTCAAATCCCCAAAGTACACAAGGAACCAAGGATATGGAAATCTCTTTAAAACTCATTATACATGCACACATTTTTTTTATTTTGGTCAAGAAATTTAGAATTGGGTTCCTTGAATTTGCAATTTCCTCTCATCCTGTTACCATCTAATTTTCTTATAGTACTTTTATCTTTTTATATATGTACCTCATCATATCAATTGGCATCATTGAAATGATTGCTTCAATATCTCAAGGACAGGTGGATTTCAAGGATTCTATTAATGTGGCTATTATTTTTCATGATACAAATAGCAACTTAACTCAGTTGGTGGAACACAGAGAAGTACCTCAAACCACCTCTATTCTGTAACTACTCCAATTAAGACTTAGGAAGAGGACCTAGAAAGAACAGTGAAGAGGTACCCTAAGGAAAAATCATAGTGAGTCATTTTTCCAACCCTGGTCAAAATAGGGTGACAGAAAGAGACTTTTAGGCAGAGGGTAGGGAGCCCAACAAGAGACCTGAACTTAGTAAAGAATGAAGGAACAGAGAAGTAGGAATAAATAACTTCAACCACAAATTACTAGTGTTTATCTGATTCCTTATTTTTTTTCTCCATCCCCTTTTTCTTTGTAAATAGGAGATTGAGAAGAAAAGAGGAACCCCAAGAAGATATGATGGGGGAAATGTTTAAGTGACAGTTATATCAGTGAACATAAATGAAATATAAAAGAAAATGTATGAAAAAGAAGAATATAACAATTTGTTGTTTACAAGAAACATTTGAAATATAAAGATTCATGTAGTTTAAAATAAGGCTCTGGGGTAGGAATTATTTCAGGTAAATTCAAAACAAAAGAAAAAGTGATCGTGATCTCTTATAAAGCAATAGTAAAAATAGACATGATTAAGAAAGATAATCAGGGAAATATATTGAACATAAAGGCACAATATGGTAATCAAATCAACATTTCATATATGTGTGTGTGTCTGTGCATTATAATTGACATCTAAGTATTTGAGGAAACACTGTCATTGAATTGTAAGGAAAAATTGATAGCAAAATTAAAATAACTATAGGCTTCAATGTGCACCTTTTAGATCCAGACAAATCATTAAAAAAAAAAGATAAATGAGAAAAAAAGTCCAAAAATCTAGTAGAATTGTGGAAAAGTTAAACATATTCTGGTGATTATCAAATGGGAAATAGAAAGAATATACATATTTATTATCTGTGCATGTATGACATTTCTAAAAAAGTGACATTGTGCTATGCATAAAACCTGAATGAGGAAAAATTAAATAAACCTCTGAAGACCACAGTGTAATTACAATTCTAAACAATAAACTCTGTGAAGAAATATTTGAACTTAGGGGGAAGACTAAATGATATCAAAAATTTTGTGGGTCAAGTAACAGAAGAATAAGTAATAAAACAATAATTTCATTAAAGCAAATGGAAATAATGATTTATTTTATTATATAGAATATTTGGAATGAACTATAATAGAATATAAGTAAAATATATCTTCAAATGTTTTCATGAACAAAGAGAGGAAGACAGAACAATGAATTGGGTGGTACTTAAAATAACTAGAAAAGGAACAAATCAAAAAAACCCCAATTAAACACAAAAATAAAAATTCTAAAAATCAAAGAAAAAATAAAGTAAAAAACAAGAAAAACCTATTTAAATTAAAAAACTACTAGCTTTTAAGAAAATAATAAGGTTCACAATCTGATATTTTTTTAAAAAGAGGAAAACATTTGCTTTATTAAATTTAAAAAGGAGAACTCTCAACAAATGAAGAAGTAGTGAAAGCTATTAAAATGGGGGTTTTTTTGGTTATTGTGGGGTTTGGGGGCGGTGCAATGGGGGTTAAGTGACTTGCTCAGAGGCACAGCTAGTAAATGTCAAGTGTCTGAGGTCAGATTTGAACTCAGGTCCTCCTGAATCCATGGTCAGTGCTTTATCTACTAAAAATGGTTTGACTTAATTAAATTACACTAATTTAAAAAAAAAAAGCTTTAATGAAGTGAATTTTTATTTACAAAAAAAATACAATATCCAGGTTATCAGAATGAGAAATAGAAAGTTTAAGCACCCAATATCAGAAAAATAAATTTTAACAAGCAATAAATGAACTCTCAAAGGAAAAAATAAATAATTCCAGGACGAGTTGGATTTACAAGTGAATTCCATCTTCTGTTGTTCAAGTACAAACTAACTCCCATTTTATATACATTGTTTGCAAAAATAGAGAAATATGGAATTTTATTAAGCTCCTTCTATGAGACAAATATGGTTCTGATGCCTAAATCAGGAAGAGATATCAGAGGAAAAAATAAATCTATACACCAATAACCCTAAGGAATGCTTGATCTATAAGATTAAACAATATTAACATAGAGGAAGGATGGAATAAGTGTATATCAAGCATCTTCTATGTGTCAGACACATTACAAATATTATCTCATTTTGATCTTCACAAGAAACCTGGGAGGTTGTGCTGTTATTTTTTTCCCCATTTTATGATTGAGGAAATTGAGGTAATTTGTTAAGTGACTTTCCCGGTACCACCTAACTATTGTCTGGGAATGGATTTTGACTCAGTTCTTTGTAACTCCAGGCCAAACTGTTATTACTGTGCCACCTGTTTCTAAAGAAGCTATAAGAATACATTAAAATATATATATGACAGATTGAACTTTTTACCAAGAATGGAGGTTGTTTCAATACTATGGCAAACTATTAGAATAATAGTTCACAACAGTACCAAAAAACAATACAAAATCATGATTATATAAACAGATGCAGAAAAAAGGCTTTTGAAGAACTATATCTTGTTTTATTAACAACAAAAACAACAAACACTAGAAAGCATAGAAATAAATTGACTTTTCCTTAAGATGATAGTGTCTATCTAAATCTTATATCCAATATCATCTATAATGGAAAAAAGAAAAACAACTAGAGGCTTTTCCAGTAAGATCAAGGGTAAAACTGGGATGCCCTCTTATTACCTATAGAAACATATGAAAAAAATGGAAGAATAAGCATGTTTCAAAAGAAGCAAAATTATAGTTTTTTGCACGTGACATGATGTACTTAGTAAATCCTAAAGACTGAACTGAAAAATGAATAGAAATAATTAATCAGTAAGGAGCAGGATATAAACAAAATCCACAAATATTCATCAGCCTTTCTATCTGTATTAAAAAATAGCAGAAAGAAATTCCACTTAAAATTACTACTGATTAAATAAGATATCTGCAAGTCTACTTAACAAAGAATTACATGAATAAAACTACAAAACCCACTTTACAGAATAAAGAGGACTTTAAATTGAGGGAATTAATTGTTTATCATTGTACTGTCTTAGTATTAACTAAACAAACATATATAACAAATACAACAAAATTCATTTGACAGAACAAAAAAGTCAAGACTCTCCAGGGAAATAATTATGAAAAAGGTAGGAAGAAAGAACTTAACATTACCGAATCTTAACTATATTACAAATCAGTAGTCATAAGAGATAATTTGGTATGATTAAAATATACAAAAGATTATCAAACAGATTGGGGGCAACTGGGTGCCATAGTAGATAGGGTGCCCTGCCTAGAATCAGGAGACTTGAGTTGAAATTGAGTCTCAGACTTTACTAGATGGGCAAGTTATTATACCTGTTTGCCTGGTTTCCTCATTTGTGGAATTGGGGATAATGATAGCACAACTACCTTCCATAGTTGTGAAGATTATATGAAATAATATTCATAAAATGCTTAGCCCAGGCACATAGTAAGTGCTACACAGATGTTAATTGCTATTGTTATTGTTACTATTATTATATTTGGTGCACAAAACACAGAAACAATTGAACAAAAAATAGGGGTTGATAAATTCAAGGGCAGAAAGTACTCAGGCTAAATTACTGAGACTAATGGAAAATAGTCGGGAAGAAATTGGGCTTAGATCATCATCTCATATTATGTATCCCAATTATCTCCAATGGTTACACAATCTAAATATTAAAGGCCATTCCTTAAAACAAAATTGAGAATGGAAGGGCAATAAATACCTTTCACAATTATAGATTTGGGTAGAGTCCTTGACCAAGAAAGGGATAGAGAAGATCACAGGAGATGAAACACAATTTGATACCATAAAATTGAAAAAGGTATTGCACAAATAAAAAGAAATGAATTAAAATGAGAAGAAAGGATTTGGCCAGGAAAAATATTTGTAGAGATTTTTTGATGAAAGTCTGACATCCAGGGTTTCTTAGAGAATCGATAGCAAATATCTATGGATAAGAACCATTCACCAATAGAGACATTCTCAGGGGATATGGACAGTTGTCTTCATAAAACTAAAGATAAAGGATGTTTGTGAAGATAGAGTTGGGGGGGGCATTAGTCAGGTTGCATCAGAGGGAATATTATGAGGTAAAGCTGAAAGATGTAAAGTGGTGCCAGCCTATGGAAGACCTTGAACAGCATCAAAAGAAATATCAACATTACTCAGTGGGCAAGAGAGAGACAGAGAAAGCCACTATATATTTCATTTGGAATTGCTAATCTTTGAAATTTAACAGATTTTTTAAAGTATGTAATATCTACATGTAGATATCTGTTTACATGTTTTACTACACCCCTCCCCCAGTAAAATGTAAGCTCCTCAAGGACAGGGTTTATTTTAATTTATTTGACCTCAGCACCATGCACAGGGCTTAATTATTAGCTAGATTGGGAAGTGAGAAAGGCCTTGTTATCAGGGAGCTTACAGGTGAGGAGGACAGTGGACAAGAATATAAATAGTTATAATACTAGAAGAATAAATACAAAATAGAGGGCCAGGCAATTGATCAAGGAATTAGAAGATTGTCCTGTAAATTAAGTTTTTGGCTGCTATTTCTTGCCTGAATGACTAGATAGAGTACTTCTTAATTAGATTCTCTCTCTCTCTGTTCCTCTCTCTCCATCCTGTCCATATATATATCCATTGTTTCTTCTCAAAAGTTTTGGGTTTTTGGTAGGGTGGGGATAAATGTCTAATAGGTCGTTTGTTATTAATAATGTAGGCGTTCAAGAAGATACACTGGAGGAATAGGCAGTGTGGGAAAATGGACAATAGAAAGATAGGAAAAAAGATGGTATGAATATGAAGAATATGAAAATGTTGGCCAGAGAAGGGAGATTTGGCTGAGACAGCCCCCATTACCCTGAATCCCAGTGATTCCAAGGGGAGCCAGAGAGCACTAGATTGTCATGTGCCTTCATAGGAAAAATAGTATGTATCTGATTATCTTCCTTGGGATGGAGGAACTCAGGAGGATCTTTGTTCCCAGACTGATAGATGGTATGGAGTGGGAGGGGCATCTGTGTAGGGGGGTGGGGAAGGATGAGATGGTGAGAAGGATAAAAGGCTCAGGATCATTTCTTTTTTCATTCCTGGACTGGTGACTTGGCATAGTTGGCCTCTGTCAGTCGTGACGACCATGGATCAGCTCCTTGAAGAGCCACAGGCCACAGTGTGGGCTGTGCTGGAGTGTCCTCTCCAGGGCACTGGCCTGGGCAGATCAATATGGAAAACAAGCTGTTTGCCCATGCAGCATATGACTTGGCATAGAATGTATATATTAGAAGCTTAGGACAATTGATTTTTTATTAAGCTCAACCACGGGAGTTTGGTTTTCTTTGGCTTCTATTGGGAAGAGTAGAACAATTCAATTCAGTTGGCTTAGGATCTTGGGATCCTAAGCTAGAGGAGACCTTGGAGGTCATAGTGTTTCAACTCTCCCCCCCTCCAATTTTACATAGGAGGACATTGAGGGTGAGAGATTTGTGACTTTCCCAAGGTCACAATAACAATACTGGTGACTAAAGATTATGTATAGCAAGTGACAGATCTAGGATTCAAACCCAGACTTTCTGACTCCAAATCCTATGATGTTCCTACCATGACAGGATTCTTCTGGGCTTGGACTTCCAAAAGCAAGTTAAAATGCTAAGTTAAAAGGGGCAGCTAGGTGGCGCAGTGGATAAAGCACTGGCCCAGAATTCAGGAGGACCTGAGTTCAAATCCAGCCTCAGACACTTGACACTTACTAGCTGTGTGACCATGGCCAGGTCACTTAACTTTCATTGCCCCGCCAAAAAAAAAATGCTAAGCTAAAAGATTACGGATTGCAACAACTCCCCCCACCCTCCTTTTTGTTGGTCAAATTATAAAATGCCAAGAAGTACCTCAATACTGGGCAGTGCTTACAAGTAGAAGGGCCTATGGGCCATGCCACATTGAGTTATGCAAACAGTTTTCACCTCAGCTCAGTGAGTTTTTGGCATCAATCACAAATGTTTCCTTCTTCACCTGAAGTGGTTTACACAAACCAGCTATAATTCACACTTTCAGAGGTTAAGCTTGTCACTGAGCCAGACAGAACAAATTCAGCATGCATGGGAATGGAGGATGTATTGTCCCCCAACCAGAAAGTACAAGATTGGTCTGGAAGGCCACGTGGGGTGGGGAAACAACTCTAGAAACAACTCTCTACCTTGTCTTTGGTTTTCAGTTTACTGGTTGATTGCTATTTAGAAAAACTGTACACTGATGCTGTTCCAGGGGCTTCCTGCTGAATCATGATTACTAATCCACTGCTAAATGTCCATGACCTCATCGATGGGAGTACTCCTCCAAATTTGTGGACCTGCAAGTCATCCATGTCTGCTCAGCTGTGCTAATCTCCATTTCTCCCCATGAATTTATCACAGCCTAGAGATAAATAACAGATAATAGATGGAAAGATGATATATGGATAGTCAGATAAGCAGAAAAACAGAGTGGATAGATCAATAGGTAGACAGACAGACAGACAGGTGGACAGACAGAAATGTAGACAGACAATCGTAGATATACAAAGGCAGGTAGAATGATATGAGATAAAGGATTTGTTTAGCACTTACAATCTGCCATACATTCTGCTGAACACTCTGGAAATGCAGTGCAGGCTTAGAATTGAGCAAGATTGCTGGCTATCAAGCCTAGCATGGCTCAGGGGCTTCATTCTCAGCTGGGGAGAGGATGAAGATCATGGACCTTGTGGGATGGAATGCAGATACTATAGCTAAAATTGTCTAAGATGAATTCTGACCAATGTGCCAGGGATCTTCTTTACACTTTCTTGACATTATATGTATACCAATGGAAGACTCTGGTATCTATCATTTATCCTACACTCTTGGTATGTGTGATTACTCAATCTATTTTTCTGGTCATATAGTTCATATCATTATAGGTTCAGAGTTACAAGAACCTTAGAGGCTATTGAGCTTCTCCCTCCCCTCATTTTACAGATGAGAGAATTGAGGTGCCAGAGATGTCAAGTGACTTGTTCAATCACATAGCCAATAAGTGTCTGATGTAGAATTTAAACTCAGGTCTATATACAAGAGACATCCCAAAAAAGGGGCAACAACCTCTCTGTTCAAAAATATTTATAGCAGCTCTTTTTTTTGTGGCAGCTGACAATTGGAAATCAAAGGGATGCCCATTCATTGAGGAATGGTTAAACAAATTGTGGTATATGATTGTAATGTAATATTATTGTGCTATAAGAAATGACAAGCAGGATGATTTCAGAAAAAAACTGGAAAAACTTGCATGAACTAATACATAGTGAAGTGAGCAGAACCAGGAGAATGTTGAACACAGTAACAGCAATATTGTTTGATGAACAACTGTGATGAATGTCTTAGCTATTCTCAATAATACTCCCAAAGAACCCATGGTAAAGGATACTATCCACCTCCAGAGAAAGAACTGATATCGATTGACTACAGACTGAAGCTGGTATTTTTCACCATTTCTTTCTTTCTTTTTTTTCTTTTATTTGAACTTTCTTTTACAAAATGGACTAATATGGAAATGTTTACATAACTGCACATGATATAACCTTATATCTGATTGCTTATCATACTCAGGGAGGAGGGAAGGCAGGAGAGCAGGAAAGGTATAATTTGGAACATAAACTTTAAATATATATAGTTTTTCATGGCAGGGGGGGAATATGGAAAGAAAAATAAACTCAGGTCTTCCTGACTCCATGTCCAGGTGCTCCATCTACTGTATCCACCCATCTACCAATTCCTCTGTCATCATTTCTCTGATGACATCCTTTATATTTCATCTTCTTTGTAACTCCTCATTTGCAAAAATGTACCTTTAATTACTCTTTGGGGGATGCCTAGCACCTAATCTCCTGAGACTGTATCTATTATTGAACTGTCTGAAGTTATGTAACTCTCCTGAGGACTACTGGTGCTTATGGGGGAAAATGTACTTTTATGAAAGAGAAGCTTAGGTTCATTAAAATAACTGCAATTTTTCCAAGACAAGTCAGCTCATTTTCCTCGTGTCCAAGTCTAAGCTTAAGTGTCCATACCCTTTATTTGCACATACTTATCAGTAAGTTCTACTAGTACACTATCCATTTGCTTGAATGTAGTAATCGGGACAATAAGGAACTTTCAACCACTTATGGTTGTTGTTTCCACCCTTTATGTTTAGTCTGAATACTCATGAATGATTATGTATCTCATTAAGGAAGCTCTACTTGATATACTATGTATTATGTCATCTAAAAATAGAAGCATATGGATGGTCTCCCCATCTGTGGGGAAATCTTTTTGTTTTGCATGTTAACATTATGGTGTAGTAAGAGGTGTGCTGGTAACTGTTTAACAACCATCTTTCCAAAAGAAATTTACACAGGATACACTTTTAGGTTTAATCTGAAATATTGAGATTTTCTCCATCACTTTCTTAAGCCTAGACAATCAGCAAAACAATAAATCAAGCCCTGATTTGTAGCAATTGCTGATTTCTGAGGGATAAATGTTCACACTGAAAATTTAACAATCAGCTCTCATGAACCTGTTGTTGTACAATCGGATTCCAGCTTATCCACTGCAGATTCCATGGAAGGTAAGGAAGGCAGCTGCCATTTTGATTGCACTTTAAAGGTCAACAAAATACTTTTTATATGCCCTATCTCATTTGATACTCATAAGAATCTTAAAGTCAAATAGTTATTTACCCCCTATTCCATATATAAAGAGGCTGGGGTTCAGATATATTTAAAAAAAACATCCCCAAGATTACATAGCTTGTCAATATGGAAAATGAGATTCTCAACTAGGTTTGTCTTGATTCCAAATGTAGGGTCCATTCTACAATATAAAAACTGTCTTGCTAAGAAGGATTTGGGTAAGTTGGAAGATGGGGTTGGCCCTCCCAAAACTGAATTTTAAGCTTGCATGTACCTGTGGAGCCTTTAGATATAACTAATCACAACTATGCTTTTTTTCTGATAAAAGTATTTTCTTTTTTTCCAGTTACATGTAAAGATAGTTTCCAACATTTATTTATATAAGATTTCCAAATTTTTCTCCCTCCCTCCCCCCTTCCCTAGACAGCAGGTAATCAGATACAGGTTTTACATATATACATATATATACACATACATATATGTATATGTATGTATATATGTACATAATGACATTAAACATATTTCTGCATTAGTCATGTTATAAGAGAAGAATCAGAGCAATAAGGAAAAACCTCAAAATAGAAAAACAACAACCCCCAAAACAAAAGAAATAGTATTGTTCAATCAGCATGCATACTCCACAGTTCTTTTTTTTTTCTGGATTTGGAGAGCCTTTTCCATCATGAGTTCTTTGGAACTCTCCTGTACCATTGCATTGGTGAGAAGAATCTAGTCCATCACAGTTGATCAACACACAATGTTGATGATGCTGTGTACAATGTTCTGGTTTTGCTCATCTCACTCATCATCAGTTCATGCAAGTCCTTCCAGCTTTCTCTGAACTCCTCCTGCTCATCATTTCTTACAGCACAATAGAATTCCATTACATTCATACACCACAACTTGTTCAGCCATTCCCCAATTGATAGGCAACTCCTCAATTTCCAATTCCTTGCCACAAAAAAGAGCAACTATATTTTTGTACATATGGGTCCTTTTTCCTTTTTCATGATCTCTTTGGGAAAAAGACCCAAAAGTGGTAATGCTGGGTCAAAGGGTATGAACAGCTTTATAGCCCTTTGGGCATAATTCCATATTGCTCTCCAGAATGGTTGGATCAGTTCACAGCTCTACCAACAATGCATTAGTGGTCCAATTTTCCCACAGCTTCTCCAACATTTATTATTTTCCTTTTTTGTCATATTAGCCAATCTGATAGGTGTCAGGTGGCACCTCAGAGTTTTTTTAATTTGCATCTCTCTAATTATTAGTGATTTAGAGCATTTTTTTCATACGGGAATAGATAGCTTTGATTTCTTCATCAGAAAACTGCCTGTTCATATCCTTTGACCATTTCTTAATTGGGGAATGACTTGAATTCTTATACATTTGATTTAGTTCCCTATATATTTTAGAAATGAGACCTTATCAGAAGTACTGGCCATAAAATTGTTCCCAGCTTTCTGTATCCCTTCTAACTTTGGATACATTGCTTTTGTTTCTCACAAAAAATTTTTAATTTAATGTAATCAAAATCATCCATTTTGCATTTCATAATATTCTCTATCTCTTGTTGGTCATAAACTGTTGTCCTTTCCAAAGATCTGAAAGGTAGACTATTCCCTCCTCTCCTAATGTACCTATGGTATCACCTATGTCTAATCATGTACGCATCTTTACTTATTTTACTATAAGTTGTAAGATGTTGTCTATGCCTAATTTCTGCCATACTATCTTCCAGTTTTCCCAGCAGTTTTTGTCAAATACTGAATTCCTATCCCAGAAGCTGGAGTCTTTGGGTTATCAAACACTATATTACTAATGTCGTTTACTACTGTGTCTCCTGTGCCTAGCCTATTCCATTGATCTTCCACTCTATTTCTTAGCCAGTACCAGATAACAACTATGCTTATTTTTTAAAGAAGTAGCTCAACTTCTTGTTAGTCACCCAACAGTGAAATCTTCCAACTTGAACTCAGATCCGTTCTTTTTCCCTTAAGACTTTATCACAAATTTCTAGCTCTGGTTCAGTCTTTGATACTGCTTTCCACGTCTAACTCTCTGGATTTGGCTTATTGGCAGGGGAAAGGAATGAAACCAAGCAGTCTTTTTTTTTAATTTAATTTTATTTATGTATTTTTAATTTATTATTATTACTTTTTTTTTTTAGTGAGGCAATTGGGGTTAAGTGACTTGCCCAGGGTCACACAGCTAGTAAGTGTTAAGTGTCTGAGGCCGGATTTGAACTCAGGTACTCCTGAATCCAGGGCCAGTGCTCTATCCACTGTGCCACCTAGCTGCCCCGTATTATTACTTTTTGAAACAAGCAGTCTTAAAGGTCATTTTATGCACCTAGCTCTATGGTAAGGATTTTTACAAATAATATTTCATTTAATCCTTATAACAGCCTTCATAGCTAGGTGCTATAATTATCCTATTTTTCAGTTAAAGTAACTGAGGCAGACAGAAGATAAGTGAATTGCCCAGGGTTGCACAACTAGGAAGTGACTGAGACTGGACTTGAGTTTAGGGCTATCTAACTACAGACCCAGTACTCTAACCACTATGACACAGAGCTGCTCCTGGGGTCCATCATTGCTGAAATCTTAAATTTCCCCTTTGATTCCCAGACTATTTCTCAGACCAGGGGTGTTTGTGTGTGTGTGTGTGTGTGTGTGTGTGTGTGTGTGTGTGTGTGTGTGTGTATGTGTGTGTGTATCTGTCTGTTTGTCTCTCTGTGTGTATGTGTCTCTGTGGGTATATGGGGAGAAAGTCACTTAATCAACAATATGGTCAATTTATATTACTCTCCCTTCCCCATTCTTTTGTGAAGGCCAAAATTTGATATATGGAGCATTATTTGGTGGCTTGCCTAAATATTGGGGTCCTGGAAATATGAGGGACCATTTAGGTTCACCCTCCCCTCTGAACTGCCCTTTTTAGATATTTCTCCCAGGCCAATAAGAAGGTAGCCTCTAAGCTTTAGTTCACAAAAGGATCAGAGTTTATTACTTGGGAATTAATTAAAGAATAAAGGTGAAATTAATAAAAAATCAAAGATAAGGAAACAGGAAAATAGAAATACAGATAAATGCTCTTAAACTCTAAACTTAACCTATGAAACCCCAGGCCATTTCTAATTAAGCTAGTTCAAAAGAATTTAGGGTTTTCTGTAATTAACTCACTAAACCTGAAAGTCTACAGTTGCTCCCGCTGCCAGAACAGCTAACATGTACCACAACCTCAAGGGCCAAGACCAAAAAAGGCTTAGTCCCAGAAGAAGCCTAGCATTCTGGAAGCACCCTTAACTTCCCTTCAGGGAGCGTTTCTCTAATTTTTACCACATTTTCCAGCCTTCATTATGGGTCTGGCTTAAGATTGCGTCCATAGAGGCCAGAAGAATCATCTCTCTACCCCCAAAGTATATATGTGTATGTTTGTGTGTGGATATGTATATGTGTGTGGATATACACACAGACATAAACATGTTTTCATCTACATATGTATATACACATATGAATATACAAATGTGTATATAAATATATATGTGGTATTTATTTATACACACACACACACAACAACTTATATATGTACATGCCCCCCAGTTTAGAATGAAAGTTCCTTGAGGGCAGGAACTATATATTTTTTGTCTTTATTTATTTATTGTTTATTTTGCAGGGCAATGAGGGTTATAGTGACTTGCCCAGGGTCACACAGCTAGTAATTGTCAAGTATCTGAGGCAAGATTTGAACTCAGGGCCTCCTGAATTCAGGGCTGGTGCTTTATCCCCTGTGCCACCTACCTGCCCCTTTAATTTTGTGTCTTTTAATAAGCATAGGGCCTAGCTTATTATCTGGCAGAGATCTTAATAAGTACTTGTTGCTTAATTGACTATGTACACAAATACCTAAGATACCAGAGAGAAAAGATGAGTGAAAGACAAAAAATATAGGCAAAGTTACCTTGAGATATTTGAAGAGGGAGATTTCATTTTATTTGGGTGCCCTCCAGGATTGATTTTGTTGGGGAAGAAGATCTGGAGGCTGGTACTTGAGGAAAGGATGGTCTCCAACACTAGTATATAATAGAATCACACCATCTGCCAGTTGGAAGTTACCTTAGAAAACAGCCAGGTGCAGCTTGTATATGACCAAGATTCAACTTACAAAATCATAAACAAATACACATAACATCTTCCTTTGAATACCTCTTTTTTTTTTAATTCTTTTTTTTGGGGGGGGTGGAGTGTTGCCAATGAGATTAAGTGACTTGCCTAGAGTCACACAGCTAGTAAGTGTCAAGTCTCTGAGACCAGATTTGAACTCAGTTCCTCCTGAATCCAGGGTCTGTTCTTTATCCACTGCGCCACCTAGCTGCCCCCTGGAATACTCTTAAGAGAGGTATCCCTCCTCAGGCAGGGCATTGCATTTTTTAAATTGCTTTAATTGTTAAAAGTCTTCCTTAGCCAAATCTACTTTTTGGAAACTCTCACCCATCAGTCCTAGTTATCCCTTCTAGGCCCAAGCAGATAATTCTTCTTCTACATGACAGCCCTTTAAAAACTCAAACATAGGGGCAGCTAGGTGGTGCAGAGGATACAGCACCAACCCTGGAGTCAGGAGTACCTGAGTTCAAATCTGGCCTCAGACACTTAACACTTACTAGCTGTGTGACCCTGGGCAAGTCACTTAAACCCCAATTGCCTCACTAAAAAAAAAAACAAAAACAAACTCAAACATAGGGGCAGCTGGTGGCACAGTGGATAGAGTACTGGCCCTGAAGTCAGGAGGACCTGAGTTCAAATCCAGCCTCAGACACTTAACACTTACAGCTGTGTGACCCTGGGCAAGTCACTTAACCCAATTGCCTCACACACAATAAAAAAAACAAAACCCTCAAACATAGCTAGTTTGCAAATCTTAGGATTTCTTTTCTCCAGGCTAATCATCCCCAGTTGAAGTTCCTTGAACTAACCCCTCAGATGGCATGATCCTTGAGGCTGTTAAACATCCTGGTTTTGCCTCCTCTGAAAGGTCTCTAGCATATGCATTCTCAAATGTGTCCAGCCCAAGCTGTCCTCAATAGTCAGAGATGATCAGGGCAGCGTAGAGGTAGCTGGAAAAATCTCAGGATCTTTATAGATGAACTGTTGTTGAGCCATCCTATCCTTTATTGATATTTGTAATGTTTCTTTTTCAAAATGAGAAGTGATGTAAATTCAAAAGCAAGACTTTGCATTTATCCCTATTGAATTATATTTTCTTTAATTTGACATGATGTTCAAGGTGGTCAAGGTTCGTGTATCCTTTAAGCCCTGGAGAGACAAACATAGGTAAAAGACAATCCCTTTTCTCAAGGAACTCACAGTCTGATGGGAGAGTCAATATACAAAAACTATTGTACAGGGTGGGACAAAAGTCATGAAGTCACGAAGGGGTTTCGATACTTAATAACTCTTTTATTTTGTTTTCAATTTATAATACCATAGCATCATATACAGTATATACATATGTATATGTATGTGTATATATGTGGGTATATATATATGTATATGGAGAGAGAGAGAGTGAGAGAGAGAGAGAGAGAGAGAGAAAGGGAGAGAGAGAAATAAAGTAAAGGTAATTTTCAAAAAGTTATTAAACATCAGACTCCTTCATGACTTTTGACCCACACCATGCAAACAAGCTATACTCAGAATAATTGTAGATAATCAGTACAGGGAAGGCACTAGAATTGAGGGGGATCAAGCAAGGTTTCCTATATTGGGTGTGACTTTAGTGGGGACATGAAGGAATCTGGGGAAGACAGAAGGCAGAGATGAGGAGATGAGGAGGAAGAATGTGACAGTGTGGTAGGGAAGCTGGTAAAAATTATCAGAGCTGGGAGATGAAGAGTCTGGTGTGAGGAACAGCAAGGAGACCAGTGTCACTAGATCACAAAATACATAGGAGGGAGGGAAGTGTAAGATAACTGGAAAGGTAGGAATGGATCAGGTTATCAAGGTCTTTAAAAGCCAGATAAAGGATTCAATATTTGATCCTAGAGACAATAGGAAGCCAATGTATTTCAATGAAGGGTAGGGGGAAGTGGCATATTCATACTTGCTCTTTAAGAAGATCAATTTGTCAGATGAATGGAGGATAGATTGGAGTGGGGAAAGACTTGTGGCCAAGAAGACTAATTGATCTCCTTCCACGAAGTTACTATAATGGTATAGGAATGAGGTGATGTGGGTCTATACCAGGGTGGTAGCAATGGTAGAAGAGAGGAGATGTTATGAAGGCAGAAATTATAGGACTTGACTATGGATAAGTTATCAGAGGTGAGTGTAAGGAGTGAGGAGTAATACCTAAGTTGTGAGTCTGGGTGACTAGGAAGATGATGGCATCTTTTATTTTTTCCCAATGTGATGTTAAAATATAAATTGTGGTCGCCTTAAATCAGAAGCTTCAACTCCAGTCTAGCCTAGAGTTCCAGCCTGGTTGGGTTCTTCCTGAAGTCCTCCTCCATGAGCCTGCTTTAATCAGGAACACACCAGCAAGCTGTTTGTGGAAGCTTTTTATAGATCTGGAACAGAGGTGGTCCTTACACACTGCTTCAAGGTGATTGGTTGGCATCATCCAAATCCATTGGCTTTGAAGGTGTTCTCAAGTTGAGTTCACAGTCTAGTTTCTGAGAACAATACCTTCTTAAAGGATAGCCAGGTGTGATTACAATCCAATTAACTTGAAGTAGGCTTAATCAGCAGTCAATCACTCTCACTTGATTCAATCAGTATAGATTAATCTCCAGGTGGGTCTTTGAGTTTCTGCTAAATCCCATTATTTCATCACACCAAGAGAGTCTTTATTTCTAGGGACCCTAAAAGATCAGTCCCAAAAACACACTGAGCTTCTTTTTTTTATAACAGCATTTTATTATTTTCCAGTTACATATAGAGATAGTTTTCAACATTTGTTTTTATAAGATTTCTAGTTTCAAATTTTTCTCCCTCCCTGCCCCCTTCCCAAGAGAGCAAGGAATTTGATATAGGTTATATATGTATAATCACATTAAACATATTTCTGCATTAGTCATGCTGTGAAAGAAGAATCAGAGCAAAAAGGAAAAAACCTCAAAAAAGAAAAAAAATAGAAATAGTACGGTTCAATCTACATCTAGATTCCATGTTTTTTTTTTTTTCTGGATTTGGAGAGCATTTTTCATCATGAGTTCTTTGGAACTATGTTAGACCATTGTATTGCTGAGAAGAGTCAATCACAGTTGATCAACACACAGTGTTGTTGATACTGTGTACAATGTACTCCTGGTTCTATTTATCTCACTCAGCATACGTTCATGTAAATCCTTCCAGGTTTCTTTGAAATCTGCCTGCTCATCGTTTCTTACAGCACAATAATTTTCCATTACATTCATATACCACAACTTGTTCAGTCATTCCCCAATTGATGGGCATCCCCTCAGTTTCTAATTCCTTGCCACCATAAAAAAGCAGCTATAAATATTTTTGTACATGTGGGTCCTTTTCCCTTTTTATGATCTCTTTGGGAAAAAAGACCTAATAATGGTATTGCTGGGTCAGAGGGAATCCACAGCTTTATAGCCCTTTGGGCATAGTTCTAAATTGCTTTCCAGAATGGTTGGATAACTTCACAACTCCACCAACAATGCATTAGTGTTCCAATTTTTCCACAACTTCTCCAACATTTATTATTTTCCATATTAGCAAATCTGATAGGTGTCAGGTGGTACCTCAGATTTGTTTTCATTTGCATTTCTCTAATCAATAGTGATTTAAGGCATTTTTTCATATGGCAATAGACAGCTTTGATTTCTTCATCAGAAAACTGCCTGTTCATATTCTTTGACCATTTCTCAATTGGGGAATGACTTGGATTTAGTCCTTATATATTTTAGAAATGAGGCTTTTATCAGAAATACTGGCTATAAAATTGTTTCCCAGCTTTCTGTCTCCCTTCTAATTTTGGATGCATTGCTTCTGTTTGTACAAAATTTTTTTAATTTAATGTAATCAAAATCATCCATTTTGCATTTCATAATATTATCTATCTCTTGTTTGGTCATAAAGTGTTCTCTTTTCCATAAATCTGAGAGGAAAACTATTCCTTCCTCTCCTAATTTACCTATGGTATCATCTTTTATGTCTAAATCATGTACCCATTTTGACCTAATTTTAGTATAAGGTGTAAGATGTTGGTCAATGGATGATAGAATCTTTGACAGTAATTTGTCATTGAGTTGTTTCAATCATGTCCAATTCTTCATGACCCTATTTTGGGTTTTCTTGGCAAAGATATTGGAGTGGTTCATCAGTTCCTTCTTCAGCTCATTTTACAGATGAGGAAACTGAGGGAAACAGGGGAAAGTGATGTGTTCAGGGTCACGCAACTAGTAAGTGCCCAAGGATGGATTTAAACTCAGGCTTTCCTGACTCCAATGCCAACACTCCATCTACTGTGCCACTTAGCTGTCTTTAACAATAATACAGAAGTTAAAAAGAAGGGGGCTCAGAAGAAAAAAATAGGTTCTCTTTTAGGCACGTAGAGTTTAAGACGTCTACTGAACATCCAATTAGAGATGTTCAATAGGTGGTCGGAGTTGTGAGACTGGAGGTCAAGAGAGAGATTAGGGCGAAACATGTAGATCCGAGAATCATTTGCAAGGATGATAATTGAATCCATGGAAATGATGAGAACACCAAGTGAAATAGTAAAGTGGGCTGTAGAGAAAAAGGCCAAAGAAAGAGAACCTTGAGGGTCATTCACAGGTAGTGGAATCCTAGGATCAAGACCTAGCAAAGAAGCAAAGGAGTAGGGTGGGGGGAGCTAGGTGGTCAGTGGATATGGCACTGGCCCTCGAAATTGGAGGACTGAGCACAAATACTGACCTCAGAAACATTACTATCTATGTGACCAGGGTCCAAGGTCACTTAACCCCAATTGCCTCTAAAATCTGGGGACATCTCCAGTTGTCCTGATAATGCCTTGCCACTTGATCCAGATGACTCTGGAGCAGAGAGTGAGGTTGGTGACCTTGCACAGTCCCCCTTCACTTAAAATCCAATTCACTGCAAATCATGCATCACCCTGGTTGTCATGGGTCCCTCTTTGAAAAACAAAGGACAGGGTGGCAGCTAGATGTTGCAGTGGATAGGCACCGGCCCTAGAGTCAGGAGTACCTGAGTTCAAATCGGCCCTCAGACACTTAACACTTACTAGCTGTGTACTCTGGGCAAGTCACTTACCCCCAATTGCTCACTAAAAAAAATATAAAGAAGGATGAATACTGAGGAAAGAAAGAGTCATCAAGACTAGGCAATTAAGCAGTTATTAGTAATTTTGAAGAAGGCAATTTCAGTTGAATAATGAGATTGGCAGTCAGACTGCAGCGTGTATAGAAGAGAGTGAGAGGAAAGGAAGTCAAGCCATCCATTGTAGACAGCCTTATTGAGGTGATTCAACTATAAAAGGGAAAATAGATACAGAACAATAGCAGGCAGAGATGGCTAGATCATGTGTGGCCCCTGGTCAAAGTTATTTAACCTCTGAATGATTACAGGCAACTCTCTAAGACGATAAATTGCAAAGAAGATGCCATTTGTATTGAAAGAGGGAATTTTTTCCTCTGAGAGTTCTCAATACCAATAAATTAATGAGTCTGGTTTTTATCCTTTCTCTCTAACATACCCATGTTCTTCAGGGAGGTTCCTGGTACTACTATAAATATGGAGGTCATGCAATGTAATGTCAATACAAGAATTATAACTCAACATTGCAAAGGAAGGGCATAAGTAACAAAACAACAACAACAACAACAATAGGTAGTATAGCTCCTGCTATATGTGCCAGGCACCATACTAAGCACTATTAATTATAATAATAGCTAACATTTATACAGCACTAATATGTGTCAGGCACTATGCTAATCACTTTACAAATATCTCATCTGATCTTCAAAACACCCTGGAAGGGAGGTGTTATTATTTCCCACATATTGTAGTTGAGGAGACTGAGGAGGTAGCAGTTAATGACTTGCCAAGGTCACATAGCTAACAACGTGACTGAGGCCAGATTCGAATCATGTCTTCCTGACTTCAGCTTCAGTGTTCTATTCATTGATTTGCCTAGCTGCTTCTAACTTTGTCATTTTAAGTAGCATTACAAAATTGAGAGTCTGGCATGGCTGCCATTATAGAAAGAACCTAGATTTAGAGTCAGATGTTTAGGGTTCTAGTTCTAGCTTTTTATTCACTATTTGGTGGAACCTTAGAGATATCTCTCCAGGTCTCATTTACTTTTATGTAATGTTGATCGTTTTAAGTAAAAAAAAAATTATTTTAAAAAAGAGGGTGAGCATTGAAAAGACAATCTCTAAGATCTTTTTCAGCAGTGAATCCTATGACCCTTCACCTCTTTTAAGATCAAATGCTATTGACATCCTTGACCTCAAGAAGGCTTGTTGGTCCCAGTGTATCCCTGAATTCCAGGGGCATCATATATATCAACACACGTAGCATATCAATCCATGCTGTTAATCTCACTTCCTGGAACCAGACTCTCTCCTTTTGTCTCAGTCAAATTTTCTAGTACAAAGTCTTCCACCTGGTTCTCTCCTACCTCTGATCATTCTTACAAAACAGATATGATCTCTTCTTTTCAAATCAAGTCCTGGTCATGTCTATACTCTTCACAAAAAGCTTCACACTGACTATTCTATTTGCTCACCAATAATTTCCACTCACCCCCAAATTGGCATCAAAATCTGCACAATTGAGCAAGAGATTCTATATTCAGACTTATCTCATATCTCACATCTCTACTGTATTCATTTCCCACTCTATCCAAATTGAAAGATGTGTACTTTCTCACCTCCATTTTTTTTCATGCCTGTAAAGTACCCCCAGTCCTCTTTTACTCTGAATTCCAATCTATTCATTAAAGTCCAACTGAAATGCATGTTATTTCTAGTGCTCTAATGTACTTGTCATGTATTATTGCACATTATACTTATCTGTGTTGGTGTCTTATCTACCTACTAGACTGAGAACTCTGAAAGGGCACAGTTAGTATATTATCTAAAAGTTGCATCTGTGTTAAGACATAAGCATAAAAATACATTACTTTCAAATGTAGCTATATTCTAATGTCATCACGGGTCCAGATGGCTCCTATCACTATGCCCTGAAGGAAATTTAAGTTCCTAGTATCTTAGAATCATGGATTTAGAAGTGAAAGGGATTATAAAGGGCTTTGAGTCCAACTAGTTGTTTTACACATGAGAAAATTGAGTCATGGAGAGAGAAACCTCTGAATAAGAATGTTTTTCCTAGCATGCCACATTCTTGCTTGAGCTTCCCCTTTGGGATATAGTAGGTTGGGTCAAGAAGCATATAGGGCTGGGGAGTATTTAAACCTGTGGCAACCCTGCTATAAGGAACATGTGATTATATTTGTGTAGTTATATTTTTCCCTTTGGTGGAATGTGATTTCTCTCTGACGGCTACTTTCCAAAAAAAGCAAATATGTCCCATTTTCAATGAAGTGTGAGGCAGGCCTCTTCTCCTCAGCACTAATGGTTTTCTCAGATGAGAGGAGCTGTACATGCAGTGACTGAAGGGGAGGAAAACCAAACAATGAATGCGCCATATACATTGTTCCTTCTGTGGCTTAATATTTGAGTTTCCGTGTTTGTATCTGTGGGGGAAATCCTATACTCAGATAGATAATAGTTATGACTATGGAGAATACTAAGGCAGAGTTTGTGTGTGTGTGTGTGTGTGTGTGTGTGTGTGTGTGTGTGTTCAAATGGAACTACAACTAAGTGAAATCTTGGCATTTATAGTTTAAAAAAAATTTTTAGAGGAAGCTCTGTGCTACATACCATCATGTGAGGGAGGAAGGGATGCCTGGCACTTCAACCACCTCTGGGATTCAGGCCTCTCAGCAGAAGAGCCAGTCCAAGCAGTATCTCACATGGCCTTCTGGGGCAGTGTTTGAAGGCCATCCTGCTTTCCTTTGGGGGAAAAATCAAATTAGACAAGAACTATAATTATGTTTACAAATTATCTTCAAATGAGTTA
The DNA here is from genome assembly GCF_019393635.1 of Dromiciops gliroides. Lineage (NCBI taxonomy): Eukaryota > Metazoa > Chordata > Mammalia > Microbiotheria > Microbiotheriidae > Dromiciops > Dromiciops gliroides. Next base: position 367,065,914 of record NC_057862.1, read on the forward strand.
CTAGGTGAAAATTACTTCTGTAAGAAACTTAATTTAACGAGCAACAATATAGAATGTTGCCTAGAGGGTTGGGCCTTGCAGTCAGGAAGATCCAGATTCAAGTTATGTCTGTGACAGAGAGATACAATTGGCGTGGTCCAAATGGTGCCATTTTGATGTTCAGTGAGATGCCCGTCTTTTCTTCAGTTTCCACTATGCCTAGTGGACACTCCTCTGATCTGATAAACCCCATCCCATAGCCTTAACCTTATTCTACTGTTTGCATTAAAGTGAAATAATTCTGAACTATGGCTCTGCCCTGACACATATTGACTGTGTGACTGTAGACTATTCACTTTACCTCTCAAGGACCCAGACAAACCTCTAAAATGATGGATTGCCTTTCTGCATTGGTGGTAAGAGTGAATGTACTGGGAGTTCTGCTGTGCCGATGAAGTCACAGGTCCAGATTTCTCCTGATCTCTCTAAAAATATCCATTTAAAAGATTACATTTAAATTCCATTTAAATATTCCATTTAAAAGATAAGGAAATGGACTCAGAGAAGTAAAATACCTTGCTGAGAGTCACTCAGGAGGTAGAAAGGAGTCCAGAGTTTAGGGCTAGAAGGGACCTTAGGCATCATCTAGATGGCTGAGTAGATAGAGTGCAGGGTCAAGAGTCAAGAAGCCTCGTTTGCCTGGATACAAAGCTGGTTTCAGACACTTACTAGCTGTATGACACTGGACAAGTCACTTAACCATTTTTGCCTCAGTTTCATTATCTGTAAATGATTTTGGAGAAAGAAATGGCAAAACCACTCCAGTATCTTTGCAAAGAAAACCTCAGATGAGGTCATGAAAAGTTAGACAAGACTGAACAATGACTACCAAACCTCCCCCGCCAAAAAAAAAAACCTAACAGTGGATTAATTTAACTGGAATACAGAATTCATGAAAGGCAACAAACATGCAGCTAAACTGGAAAGATAGAATAGAGCCAGATTATAAAGGATTTTAAGTGCCAAAGAAAGGAATTTGAATTTTATTCTATAGTCATTAGGGAGTCATGGAAGTTTCTTGAGGAGAAGAGCGGTATGGTCACACCTGTACTTTAACAATACCAATTTGGCAGTTTGTCAAGGATGGATTGGAGAGATGGACTTGAGACAGGAATACCAATCAGGAGACAATGTAATAAATGTATAGATAAAAAAGTGATGAGCTTCTAAAATAGGGCAGTAGTTGTGCTCTTGAAAAGAGAATGGATGCAAGGGAAGTTAATATTGCCCAAGGTCAAATAGGTAGTAAATAGCAGAGTCATAATTTCAACCCAGATCCTCTTACTTTTAATTCAGTGCTTCTTCCTCTATACCCCACTGTCTTCCATAATATTAAATTGCAGCTAAATTTCCATTAAGAGTGAAAATTATAGAACCATTTAAAACACCCAAAAAGTTCAACTTGATCAGTGCAAATTTGGTCCCTGAACAAGGAAATTTAGTGTTGAATTTGGCTCAAACTGATATGACAAAGAATTTCTTCCATTCTCTTGGGAGATACAACCTAATAGGCCTTTAATTAGATTGAATTTAATAGACATTACATTTTATGTTAAATAACTGTCCACTCCTAAAGTCCAATTTAAGGCCAAAGTAGTGTCTCAAAAGAAATCCATCAGTCATTATTTTAGAACGTGCTTATGATAAGTTACTGATCTTCTGGCATCTAGGTACAGTGGAAAGAATACCAGGCCTAGAATTAGCAAGACCTGTGTTCAGATTTGGCCTCAGACACTTACTAGCTGTGTGACCCTGGGCAAGTCACTTAACCCTATTTGCCTTGATTTTCTTATCTGTAAAATAAGCTGGAGCAAGGATATGGCAAACTACTCCAGTATTGTTTCCAAGAAAACCTCAAATGAGGTCAAGAAGACTGAAAAATGACTGAACAACCTCAAACCAACCCTCTATATCTGAGGACACCTTACAACAAAGGTTGGGGCAGCTAGATGTCACAGTGGCTAGATCACTGGCCCTGAAGTCAGGAGGACCTGAGTTCAAATATGACCTCAAACACTTACTAGCTATGTAACCCTAGGCAAGTCACAACCCCAATTGCTTTAAACATCTGGAGCCATTTCCAGTCATCCAGATAGATAGATAGATAGATAGATAGACAGACAGACAGACATAGACATGGACATGGACATGGACATGGACATGGATATGGATATGGATGTAGATATAAATATAGATAAAGATATAGGTATAGATGCTATAGATATAGATATTATATAGATATGGATATAGATATATAGATGCTATAGATATAGATATAGATATCAATATAGATATGGATATATCTATATAGTTATGGATATAGATATAGATATAATGACATAGTTAGGGTTAGGGATATACAGACAGAGATAGAGAGATAGAGATAGAGATAGAGATAGAGATAGAGATAGAGATAGAGATAGAGATAGAGATAGAGATAGAGATAGAGATAGAGATAGAGATAGAGATAGAGATAGAGTTATCTTGCCACTGGACCTAGAAGGCTGCGGAGGAGTGAGGTTGGTGACCTTTCAGAGCCCTCCCTCACTTAAATCTAATTCACTGCAAGTCATGACATCACCTCCTGATGTCATGGTCCTCTTTGAGTATGAAGGACAAACAACAACAACAAAGGTTCAATGTAGTATTTGAAATCCATTGTTTCCTATTTAGAATCACCCCATGGCTCTAAGCAGTCAATATATGGAAGCTTGGAGTTTAGGTCACTTCTAGGATAGAAGTTCCTTTTTAGTTATGGTATAGGTCGTGTTCTGCTGAAGCTTCATTAAGACAGATAGTTTATGTTGTCTTGTGGATAATAGCCTTATCTCCTTGCACCTTTGTTTGCAAAGTCCTGTCCCAAGTGTTTGTTAGAGAGGGATGGAATTTCATTCCAAATTCCCTAATAAGAGTCATCTCTCTGGTGCAATGGAAAGAATTCTGAAGATAGATCCTATGAGTTCAAATCCTACTTCTGACATTTTCTGTGTGACCGCAGATTAGTCATTTACCCTATCTCAGCCTCAATTTCCTCATCTGTAAAATAAAAGGGAGGGGGTGTGACCTTTGAGGTCCCTTCCAGCTCTGGATTTATGATTCTGTGACACAGGCACTCACATGGGTGTATATAGGTGCACCAACACACCCAGCCCATGTTTTATACATGCCTATGAGGGTGTAATGAATAGAAAATCAAGTATAGTATCAGGAAGAACGGAAGATAAATTTTTCTCCTGACAGATTGTCTGTGTGACACTAGACTAGAGGTCACTTAACTTCTACATGCAGCAAGTAAGTAAGTAAGTAAGTAAGTAAAGAAGTAAGTCCCTAGGACTTATCACCAAAGTCATGGGGAGTGGGATCTGCTTCAATGGACGAAGTTGCCATCCATGGAATTCATGGATCCTTGGTGCATTCATTCTCTAAAACCTATCATTTATAGCCTTGGATTTAGGATCAGGAGACTTGGATTCAAATACTGAGTCTACTATTTAATACCTAGTTAACTTTGAGAAAGTCATTTAATGGCACTGTGCCTGCTCCCTGGTGTGGGAAATGAGGGATTGATGATATGATAATAATCATGAATGACATTGCTGTCACTTTCAGGTTTACAAAACACTTTATACACATTTTCGCATTAGAGCCTCATAACAACACATAACAACTCCTAACAACAAAACAGTTGAAGTTATTATCTCCACCTTACACCTGAGAAAATTGTAACTCTAGGAAACCAAATTACTTGCCCAAATCAGAAATAGGCATCGAATCCAAAGTATATAGAATTCAAGTCCTACATTCTATGACCTGGGCCGAGCCCCTATTACCTCTAGAATGGAGTAATCATCCTAAAAGACATTGTACCTTTAAATCCAATGCTCCTGTTCACAGAAATAACTCTCCTAACAGCCTCAGGGAGGGATTTCAAGAAGTACTGATGTTTCTCCCCTTTCTGTCCACATCCTTGGGTTTTTGAAGATGGCATTTGAACCCTGGCTCTGCCACATAGGAACTAAATGATCTTGGCTTAAACTTATTTGTGGGAAGGAGGTAAACCAGATTCTTAGGAGAAGGTTTTGTATTAATTGTCTTTACAATGTTATCTGAGAGTAGTAGTATCTTCCCTCTGGGGACATAACCTGCCAATTCAAACAGAAGTTGGGAAATGCTGCTATTATTTCTCCCCCTCCTCCTCCTCCTCCTTCTTCATTTTTTTCTTAAGCTGGGACAATTTACTTTTGTGCTCTGCATTTTTTATTTTTATTCTTGAAATCTAGCACTGAAAAACAGGCTTCTAAAACAGTCCATTATGTTTTAAATGGAGCTACTTGACTGTGCCTTGCAACCCAAATCATTCTGGCTTTCATTGAATGGTCAATAGTAGTCCCAGCCTAAACTTCTATAGCTCATTATTTAGGTCTGATGGCTTAGAATGAGTGTAAATAGCAATTGTTTCCTCTTCTAGCCAGAAACTCTTGAGGGTCCTCCCCTTCCAGATTGATTTCTTTGGGATGGTAAATTGGGCTATCTTTTGTCTCAATCCTTACCCAGCCCTTAGTCATTGATTGGGTGTGGCCTCAAACAGAGACCTGGGAAAGACAATTTAGAAAGGCCAAGGTCACCCACTGCATCCTGGGTCATTGCCAGTCATCCTGACATTTGTCTTGCCACTGGACTTCAATGACTCTGGAGGAGAGAGTGAGGTGTTGATGATTTGTGCAGCTCTGTCCCACTCATATTGATTCACATGCAAGTCAAGACATCACCCCTTGTGATGTCATTGTTTCTTCTTTGAGAATGAAGGAATAAACAGCATGATCTTGGCTAAATCATTCAAACTTTTTGAGCCTCATAAGATGGAATAATACTTGTACTACCTATCTCCTGGGGTCATTGTGAGGAAAAGCATTTTGCAAACTTTCAAGTACTATTTAAGAAGAAAGAAGAAAAAAAACATAAATGACCTATGAGTTGAAAGAATATTGGATTCACAGGGAAAGGATGTAGATTCATTTCTTACACACTTATTACTACCTGTGTGACTCTAGGGAAATCACTATCCTTCTCTGGGCCTTGGTTTTATTCACTGTCAAATGAGGGTGTTGGATCAGATGATCTCTAAGGGCTCTTCTGTGCTAAAGCAGATGATACAACAAAACCAATCCTGTGTCCCATTAACAGAATCTTGGCCCCCTGTCTGAATGTTGGCATACCTGTATCATAAGAAGAGGAAGGGAGGGAGGAAGGAAGGAAGAAAAGAAGGAAGGAATGAAAAGTGGAAGGGAGAAAGGAAGGAAGGAAGAGAAGGAGGGAGGGAAGAAGGGAAGAAGGAAGGAGAAAGGGATGGAGGGAGGAAGGAAGGATAGAAGGAAGGAAGTGTTGTGGAGAAATTGGGTGGGGGGTTGGAAAGGGGTAGGGTTTGGGGTTCTTAGGAATTCCTCTTTTAAAAAACTACACTGTCTTGCAACACAAATTCAATAGAATAAGATAATAGTTTATTTAGGGGGTGGGGAAAGGAAACCAAGAGAGAAATCCTTGGACTTCTCATAGGGAGAAGGCATGGCACAGAGCATTGCTCTGAGATAACAATCTCCTAGAACAGAAGACAGGCAGATACTTTTATAGAGGACTAATGGGGGTAATCATCTGACTTTGGAAAGTTCCTTTATTGAGGGAGAATGATCCCCCACTGGTGGTGGCTGGGGGAATTGGGTGAGGGGTGGCTGGGGATCACTCCAGCCATCTTCTCTTTAGGCCACAAAGGCAACAGCCACACCTAATCTTATCTCCCCAGGGGTGGGGGAAACAGGAATGAAGGGTGATGATCCCCAAGCTAGCTCAGTCCTGATCAGGTTCCACTTATCTCTTTAGATATGTCTGTCTTTTGGTTTAGTTTCTCAAGAAGGTTCTTTGTTGTACCCCAGAGAACTTCTTGGGTGGTCTTGGCCCATAACAGAAGGGTGGGAGGCAGGGAGAAAGAAAAGAAGGAAGGAATGAAAAGTGGGAGGGAGAAAGTAAGGAAAGAAGGAAGGAAGGAAGGAAGGAAGGAAGGAAGGAAGGAAGGAAGGAAGGAAGGAAGGAAGGAAGGAAGGAAGGAAGGAAGGAAGGAAGGAAGGAAGGAAGGAAGGAAAAAAAGGAAGTGTCATGGGGTACAGAGCACCCCAGAGTTCCTCTGGGACACATCAAGGAACCTTCTCCTTGAGAAACTAAACCAGAGGACAGATTATGCCTGGAGAGATAAACTGAACCAAATCCTAGCTTCGGATTTCCTACCCTTATCTCTGGTCTCCCCTTACCCTGGGGAGATAAATTTGGGTGTGGCTGAGGCCTTGGTGTTCTGAAGAGGAGATTGGTAGCCACCCCTCACCCAATTCCCCCAGCTACCACCAGTGGGGGATGGTCCTCCTCTCACTAAAGGAACTTTTCACGGGCAGATGGTCCACCCCCATCAGCCTCTATAAAAGTACCTTCCAGTCTCCTGTTTCGAGAAGATTTGGTACCTCCTGAGCCATGTGTTTTATGCCAATCTCCCCATGAAAAGTCCAAGGATCTTCTTTCATGGTTTCCCTCCCCCCACCCTTCCCTTCCCTTGCTCCTAAATAAACTATCATCATATTCTAACTATTTTTGTGTGCAAGAGGGTGTAATTCTTTAAAGAGGAATTCCTAAGAACCCCAACTCCCATCAACCCATACCCCATTTTCCCCCATATCAGAAGGAAGGAAGGAAAGAAAGAAGGAAAGAAAGATAATGCTCACCTTTTTTTTTTCTTAATGTGAATCAAGTGCAAAGGACTTCCTGATTTTGTTTAGCTGAGGGTCACATCTTTTTGTTGCATGTCTGACTCTCCTAGACCCTGATAGTGAGCAGCACTGTCAGTAAGGGCCTAGGGAACTTGTATCTTTAATCACTGGCAGGATGGAAGGAGGAGGGGCCAAGCGAAGAAAGAAGCAGCAAAGAAAAGAGCAAAGCTGACGGAGATTGATCACATCATTTGAGTCAGGCCTGTAGCCTGCACACCTCAATCCAGTGCCGACACTAAGTAATGGGCAAAGCCAAGATTATCGATAGGCAGTGGAGTGCAGGGTCTGGAGATGGACTTTATCAGCAAGAGCCCTGTAGATTAACCTCTTGGCCTCCTAATCGTGAGTGTTCTAGTCTTGCCATTTATTACCTTGAAAGTCCAGAGGGAGAGTAGGGCTGTCAGAAAAGCTGAAAAGGCTTCTGAGGTGCTGTGTTTATCCTGCCCACGGCCTGCAATACATGAAACATGTGTCCTCCTTTTCACAGTCTATAAGATGCAAAAACTTATTTGGGCAGATTTTTCTAATTGCATTCCTGTTTGTGTCCAAAGGAAGTTGTGTTACCCTTTGCTAGAATTCTCTGCATTTCAGGGACTTGGTGATGCTGCTTAGGAAGTTGTATGAGTAGGGGAGCTTAATTTAGGTCAGGATTGTGCTCCACAGCTCTCCATCTTCTTATTAAGTGGAATCTTAATCATGGTGGTGCCCCTCTGAGCTTCCTCCTCTGCCTCCCTCTCTAACAACCTGAATCTGGCACACTTCCTTTCCCCTTTAAACCCTGCAGAGCTAAAAAATAATATCCTCTCAGAATGAGCCAAAAAGAGTGAGTTGAAGGTGTTTAATTAGCAGGAGTGAGGAGGAGACAGAACCAGCCATCCCATTTTGCAGCTTTTCTCTGGGGAGTCAGAGCCAAACACCATTTGAACAAAATCCCAGGTTTCTTGCCTAGAAGATAGAGAATTCTGACTTACAGCAAAGGCCTGCCTGGTGACAATGATGGAAGTCAGCTGCTGGAGCTCTGAGAGAAGGAATACTCTAGAAGCTCAGATGACAGAGGGATGTCTTATTGCTTCCCACAGGACCATAGTTGTTAAGCTGTAAGGGAACTTACAGCTTATGTCATGACTTACAGTCATTTAGCCTAACCTCCCTCATTTCACAGATGAGGAAATAAGCCATAGGCTTATAGGGAGGTTAAATCAGTTCAAGGTCACACAGGTGGTGAGTATCAGAGGTAGGATTTGAACCCAGGTCTTCTGACTCCAGGATCAATGTTCTTTCTATTTTACCACACTGCCTCCATTTCCTTGTGTTCTCTCTCATAGTTACTACACCTTGATTTGTATGACAAGTAGCTGGCATTTATATAGTGCTCTGTAAGTTTATAATGGGGGTTCTTAACCTTCTTTTTTCATGGATTCTTTTGGCCCTCCAGTGACAACTATTGTCAAATCATATTTTTTATTTTCTTTTAAAAATTCATAATTGAACTAAATGATAAATTTCAGTTGCAGGCTAGTGAAAAAAATACACACAGATGTATGTGTGTGTGTGTGTGTGTGTGTGTGTGTGTGTGTGTGTGTGTGTATATATATATATATATATATATATATATATTCATCCAAGTTCATCCGAAATCTATCTACTGTGCTAGTCTGTACTCTCAATGAGGTTGGGGAGAAAAAACACGTAGCCAGATACATGCAAAAGTAATTATTAATACTAAGAAGAATAAGCATTTATTTAGCACTTTCAAGTGTATAAATCTCTTCACAAATATCTACCTGCTAACTGAATTTTCACATAATTCTGTGGCATCTGGGTATGTCTATACAGAGGATTCTCAAGTATATACATAAATTGAAACCTGGAAGAGTCCTTAGACTCTAGGTACCCCAACTCTCTTTTTATAGCTAAGAATACTGATTTATAAAATCAAGAATACTGAGGCCCAGACTGGAGAAGTTAATTGCCCGAGATTACACAACTAGTAAACAGCAGAAATGAGACATGAATTCAGCTTTTCTGGTTCTTTTTTTTTTGGGGGGGGGGGCGAGGCAATGGGGGTTAAGTGACTTGCCCAGGGTCACAACAGCTAGTAAGTGTCAAGTGTCTGAGGCCAGATTTGAACTCAGGTTACTCCCTGAATCCAAGGGCCGGTGCTCTATCCACTGCGCCACCTAGCTGTCCCCAAAGTAATATACTTAAAACACAGGTATGACTATGTCACTTTGCCTAAGAATCTTCAGTGGCTCCCCATTTCCTTGAGGTGAAAAAAGAAATTCCTATTTTTCATTTAAAGCCCTTTGCAAAACTGCCTCCAGCCTGTCTACCCATTACTCCCCCAAAAGCATTCTAAGATCCCATCAAACTGCCCTTACAAGTCTCTTCTTCCTAGAATCCCTCCTGGATTATGCCTGCCCTCCTGTTGAGGAGTGTTTCATCTTCCCTAATAAGCCCGAGCCTAGGGTTGTATTTCTTCAGCTCTTTCCTCTTCTTCTCAAGCAGGGGAACCAGCTGGCGTTGACAGTGAGGAAGAAGGAAGAGGAGCCAGTCAAATGAACCAAGGAAGACGTGTGCTGAACCAGTTTTCTGTGTGTAGACATAGCCTTATTGGCCTTGTTTCCTAGCAGAGCCAGAAAATGAGGTTCCTCTGTCGGTCCCCTTCCCTTTGTTTTCCAATCTTTGAACTTGGCATTGTAGTCGAAAAAACTCCTTGTATGTGTTTGGCCCTTAGGGATGAACCATTAATACATGGTTGCACTTGAAACATTAAAACCTCTAATCCCCTCTGACAAGGAGCCCAACCTCCCAAGTTCATTATCAACTATTTTCAAGCCCGCAGTGTCAAAAAGCAGCAAAGGATGAGGGACTTTAAAGTAGTTAACTTTGTGCATTTCAAAACAATCTCAAAGGAAATCACACGTATTAAAAATCAGTTCATTATTCATTGTCTGTAAGTATGACCATAAGACAAGCTAAGGCTGTGCTGGGGAGAAGGGAGGGGAGGGAGGCTGGCTTCTTCGCCATAATGATCCCCACATCAAACAAAAAAGCGCCTGCTACTCAGGGGAAGCAGCAGGCACCTGGGGCCCTGGGAATGAAGCAAGAGGTGTTCCTTGTTGTGCACATCCGACATCTAGCCCGTTTCTGCATGGACTAATATATGGAGCCTATAACCGGATGCTTTCTGGTGTGTGTGTTTGTGTGTGTGTGTGTGTGTGTGTGTGTGTGTGTGTGTGTGTGTATGAGAGACAGAGAGAGAGACAGAGAGACAAAGACAGCGACAGAGAGACAGAGTTTGGGGGGAAAGAAAGGGAGGAAGGCAGGGAAAAGATTATAAAAGGGGATAGTGGAAGAAGCCAGTAGGGGAATGGGATGACATCAGTTGTTTATTGAAAATCTTAGTGCTGTGTTGGGCAGTATCAGAAAGTAGGGCCAAAGATATTCTCTCTGTGGTTTTCTGTCTTTGTCTCTGTCTCTGTCTCTGTCTCTGTCTCTGTCTCTTCTGGGCAAAGTGAGTTCTAATGTCATCTCAATGTGTGGCTATGGATACTACATTTACATGAGTGTTAAGTTGGTTTCATGGCAGGAACATTGAACTTGGCATTAAGAAAACTGATTTTGAATCCCAATGTTGTCTTTTTCTAACTTGTGATTTAGACACATCAAGTCACTTAACCTCACTGGAGGCTCAGTATTCTCATAGAAGGCATTACATAAATGTTAGTTTTAATTATTCTGTTGTCATTGTTGTTGTTACTATTATTTCTTTTATCTGAGAATCAGATAATGTGGCTAAAATACATCACAGTTTTTTTGGGTGGTCCTAGTTCAACTACATTTGCATAAAGAATGCTGATTTTGGAACTAGAAGACCTGGGTTCAAATCTCAGTGTTGCTATTCTATCTTCAGCTCTAATCAATTCAATTCAACTAATATTTATTAAGTATCTACTATATGCCAGACACCGTGCTGAACTTCCTTATTGCGGTAGGGAAGGAAAGAAGAGGAAGGATGGGTTGAATTAAATGAACACTAAAGTCCAGGGCTATAATTAGGAATAGCTGCACCAATTTGGAGTTGGGCATGGTATAGAGGACAGTGAAACCATTAGTATAGTCTGACCTTTGCTCCCCTAAAGGTTGGAGGAATAATAGCTGTGCCACAGTCATACAAACCAGAAGACATGCAGGGGTATGATTGTTAGAGGGTGGAAGCATGCCTCTCTTATGTTGCTGCACTGTTTTCCATCTTCATGCTCCTGCTCTGTTAAAGCCTCTTTCAGTTCCATATGAAATGAGCTCTTTCTCTACAACACCTCCCAGTACAGCTGTGCACAGGGTGACTTCCAGCTTCTAGACTTCAGCACCCAGTACAAGGGCTACAGGCTCCTTATGAACAAGCCTCTTTATTTCAGGAGCTTAAACTGAGAAAAATACCCTGCAGGTCTGCTATGTTTTGGTTTGGTTCAATAGCTTTCAGAAGATGTATAATAAAGAAAATAGTATCTCTCTATAGTACTCCATGGGTTACAAAGAGGCAGGTGTGGCTTAGTGGAAATACTCTGGATCTGGAGTCCAATTTTGTTTTGTTTTGTTTTGTTTTTGCAGGACAATGGGGGTTAAGTGACTTGCCCAGGGTCACACAGCTAGTAAGTGTTAAGTGTCTGAGGCCAGATTCGAACTCAGGTACTCCTGACTCCAGAGCCGGTGCTTTAACCACTGTGCCATCTAGCTGCCCCACAGGAGTCCAATTTTGGCTTTGAGTACTGGCTGTGTTGATCCTGGGCAAGTCACTTAACTTCTGAGTGCTCCCAGTCAATTCTCTAAAGGTAAGTGACAGAGTAGCTACCAGCCTATGCCGATAGAGGTACTTCTTCCCTAAGGGCCCCTCACAGAGATGAAATCACAGGTTTTATTATACAGACACACAAACACATACACAGTTTAAAATTGCATTGAGACTTTTGGAACATGCTGTCTACAAAATATACCTACATAAATTTGTATACAGATATACAAACACTTGTATCAACTAATCAATTCAACAAACACTTATTAAGCAAGTACTGTGGTAAGTCCTAGGGAAAATAGTCCCTGCACTCAAAGAAATCAATCAAGCAATTAACATTTTTTAAGCACCTACTATGTGCCAGCTGCTGTTCTAAGTGCTTGGAATACAAAAAGAGGCAAAAGACAGTTCCTGTGCTGAAGGAGCTCAGGGAAGACCACATGGAAACAAATATGTACAAAGTAATCTATATACAGAATGAACTGGAAATAATTAATAGACAGAAATAAATTAAGACAGGTTGGGAAAAGCTTCCTATAGAATATGGGATTTTAGGTGAGACTTAAAGGAAATCAGGGAAGATAGTATGGAGATGTGAGGAAGGCAAACATTTGGGGAGTGTTAGCTAGGTGGCTCGCTACAATATTGGGGCAAGGAAGGAGACCAGCAGCCTCCCTCAAAACAGAGCAGGATTTATTTAATAAGAACGAACTTAAAAAAACACAAACAGGATCAGTAGGATCAAGGAAAAGGGAATAAAATGGGGAAAGGGAACAACCTGAACAACACCACTGCCCAAGAATCAGCTGAGAACACACAACAGCGTCCTGTCCCTTTCCAGCTTCACACTAGAATGGCGAAAAACATCCCTCCTTCCCAGCAGACCCCAGCCTGACCACACACAGCCCCCAACCAATTGGCTGGCGACTCTGACAGTCACATGACTGCCCTCACTAGGCTTCCAATCATTATAATTTTGCCAGGCCCATGTAGCCATCAGCGAGTGGTGATGACGTGAGGTGCCAGCGCCATGGCGACTACAACCAGTGGGTGGAGCACTGTTCAGTTTGCAGAGCCCACGCTAGTGAGCGCCAAGGTGTTTTTTTTTTTTTAACTCTTGCCAAAAGATGGGGTCATAAAAACCTCAAATAATAATTAATTCTTTACAGTCACTGAATGGAAGAGCACACAGGGGTAACAAAGAAGATCATGGCAGAAGGCATTGGAGTGATAGTAGATGAGGAAAAAGGGAGAAAAGGGAGTTCTTGACAAATCACCTCTTTTTTTCCCTGTAAAAAATGAGAGGTTCTCAGCTCAGAGAATAGTAGGAGGAGGAGCCATAGGAGAGGTGAAAAGGTTTGGAAAAGCTGCTATGGAGGGTATGATAGTGAGGGCATAAGGTAGTATAACATTTGCATGATTTTCTCCACTTTTGTTCAGCAGCAAGTATATAGAATTGAGGACAGTGAATAGGGGGAATGATACAGGGCTGAGGTTTAGCAGAGTATAATTAATTATTTGATAAAGGGTCTGGAGAATCAAGAGAGGAAGACTGGATAGAATTGTATTGGTTCACCAATGAGTCAAGATAGGGAAGAGAAGAGAAAGTGACTGGTACAGATGAGATATGCTGGGAGAGAATTGATGGTCATGGTATGAATGATGGGTAGGGTTTTGTAAGCAAAGGCAGAAGAATAGTTGAAAAGGCAAGAGGTTATTGTTGGATAAGGGAATTCCGGAATTCTTGATTTCATCTGTGAGTGGCAAGATCAAAGTTATGACCATCTTTGTGTTTGGCTGAGATGGAATGAAGGAATAGCTCATGAAAAGTGAGTAGTTTGAGGAACTGAGTGGTTTTAGTGTTTAAGGGAGTGTTAATATATATGTTGACATGTTCTAGTATGTATGCAGTAGTTGGAGAGAAGAGAGAAATTGTGAGGCATATACTAAACTCATTGAGAAAGGAAGGGAAAGGTCTGGAAGTCTGCAAATAACAACTACCAGAATTTTGATTGGGTGGTAGAGATGAATATCATGAACCTCAAAGGAAGAGAGTTTGTTGAGGGATAGTAGAGAAACTGGAAATGGCAATGGGGAGCAAGAAGTATTCCAACTCCCCCACTTTAACCAGTGAGCTGAGGGTAGTAAGTGAAGGTGTAATCAGTACTAGAAATAACCAAGGAAGTTATGTCACCAGGGGAGAGCCAGGTTTCAGTAATAGCTAGAAGATGGAAGTAGTAGGAGAGGAAAAAACGTAAAATGAAGGGAAGTTTGTTTTCAATGGAAGAGGCATTCCACAGGGCATAGCGGAAAGGCTGGGTGTTATTCAGTTGAAACTTTAGGATGGGGAGGTAAGAGGATGGGAATGAGGAATCAATTTAGTTGGGGTGGGGAATAGGGTCCAGATGATGATCTACAGGAGTTTGGAGTCACTGAGATATGAAGGAGATGACCAGAAGCACAAATGTTCATCATTGAGGAGAGGGTGTCATTCCTTATTCCACAGGAAGTTGGAAATCGGGTTGGACACAATTGCGAAATAAAGTGGGAACACACAGTCAGATGGTCAGAAGGGAAGCCTCATTTCACTACTCCTCTTCCCACCGAAGACTGGAGGTTAGGCTGGAAGGGGTGAATCAAATGATGGAAGTTCAACTTGCACAACCAGAGAAAGAAGTCCCATTTCTCTACAAACTTCTCTTCCTCTTTCCTCAAAGTAAAGACAGTAGGAGATGAGAGAAAAGCTGAGGTCAAATGAAAGGTTTCTCTACATACTTGTCAGTAGATGGCAATAACAGTGGGAGGTGGAAGTTGACCAGTGCTGGCAATGATGAAGGTCATTGATTTGGGTCAGATGGTAGATGCCCAGCCACATTCCTAGTTAACTTGCCTCAGGGGACATGCACCCAGCAGATGGAAGGCACAAGGTCAGAAGAGATTTGGTGCCTCCTCTCACCTGAGGAGGCTGGAGATGAGGTAGCAGCAGGGAATTATATTCTAAACATTATTGTTCCTTTTTTGAAGTCCTCTTTTGATGCCTTATTGTGCTATGGAGGTAAGTTTAGAACCTCAAACTCTGTGCCAAAGGGAACCTGCTTTAGCAGTTATTGGGTTGGAATGGTTAGTAGGGATCTAGGTCACCTACTGTATGTCTATCATCTTTCTATCAGAGCTCAAATGTAAAGAGGATTATTTCTCAAAGGCTGGCCAATCAGTTGATGGTTTTTGAGATTTTTTATTTTTTGTTTTTGCTTTGTTTTGTTCTGTTTTGGCTAAAACAACCAATAAAGATTCACTAAGGTTTGGAAGGGTTTAATGTATGTTGGTGTTGGGAGTACTTTCATTGGCAAAATCAGTTTTATTGATATTAGAAGAATGTTTATGGGGCGGCTAGGTGGCGAAGTGGATAAAGCACTGGCCCTGGATTCAGGAGTTCCTGAGTTCAAATCCAGCCTCAGACACTTAACACTTACTAGCTGTGTGACCCTGGGCAAGTCACTTAACCTCATTGCCCCGTAAAAAAAAAAAAAAGAAATTAAAAAAAAAAAAAGAAGAATGTTTACCTGTTGAGGGCAGGGATGTCTTCTCACTTTTGTATGTGCTTCACAAGAGCCTAGCACAGAGCCCTGTATTTGGTAGTAACTTAATAAATATTTGATTGATTGATTATTAGAAATGTAGAGAAGTAATTGATTAGAGTATTACAGTTGTAATGGATGCCTGAGGTATAGTGTGTGGGCTGGGAGAGAGCAGATAAAAGAGTTATTCCTAAGGTATAATCAATAGTTCTCAATGACTGACTGAATGTTGGGGTGAAAGAAAAGGAAGAGTTAAAGTCTGTGGTAAAAAAAATATGAAAGTTTTTTTAACAGTCAGTTAGGATAAATGAAAGATGCCAGTTTTTTGAAGGACCACCCTTTTGGGGAGGAGACCAATGGCATGAGCTACGCACGCCAGTGTGCCTGCTGCGCATGTCAAACTGCCTGCTACGCACTCGACTTCCGGGGTGCGAGCTTAAAAGACAAGGAGAGAACGGAAGTGGAGTTTTTTCCTGCTCTGCTGGTCTCCTGACTGCGCTGCACAGATGGTCTCTCTCTCTCCAAAGGTGGCCTTCGGTTTTGGTGAGTTTTTATAAGAAATATAGACTAAACTTAGACTTAAGACGATTTGTATTGTGTTTCTACTTTCCTATCCTTCTAATCAACATCACCTTGTGACTACCATAACAATGAAAGGTCTATCTAGAAAACCAAAAGCTTCTTCCATTTACTAGTCTGGGAGATAAATTAAGGGAAAGGTTAAGTAGGGGAGATTTATGATCTAATATCCAATTTTAAATCTCACAGTTCAAACCAAGAATTTAAGCCTGGGCTGCAGAGAGAAGCATAATGCCATTAACAGGAACAAGGAGACAAGGAAGAGGTCCCCTTTGGAGCTGAGGGATGGTGCTAAAATCAGCTGTGAACATTCTGAGTTTGACTTGCTAGAGGAACATTTTGGGACATATCTAATCATCTCTTGGAAATGACTTGGGGCATAAATTGTAGCCCTGGAGCAGCTAGGGTCCTACAGCAGCCGGCCCAATAACCATTCCTGCCTTCCAGTCCCTCATTTCCCCATCAACCTCTGCTCAAGGGCACTCACTGTTATCCAGGAAGAAAACCGATCCAAATGTGCTTTGGGGCCCGCAGGGTGTGAGGAGATGTTGTGCAGATACAGTTTCAACTAGTAGCATCTCGGTATTTCTAGAAATGCAATATGCCTGGTGCCATTGCAACAACCTGGCTGCCCCATTGCCTTCAGAATAAGAAAACTGAAGTATATTTTTAAAGACTTGGACAGGTGTCCCAAAAGGGTCACTGTTCTGGCCCTTCACCTTCCAGGCCTTCATGCCAAGGGGCAGGGGCAGATTCCATGAGCAGACACTGCCTCCTATTGGCTACCTCATTTCCCTGGTCGTCCTATCTCATGACAAAGGAGTTAAGGGGGAATTTGCAGGCTTGCTTGTGAAATGCAGCTCTGAAAATCCATTGAATAGATAGATAATTTTGATCTTCTACTGGCTTCTTTCTAAAGCTATGAATTATCCACATAGTTACCTCAACACCCCATCCCTTTGCTGGCATGTTCTTGTTATTATTCAGTCTTGTCTGACTTTTTGTGACCTCATTTGGGGTTTTCTTGATAGAGATAATGAAATGGTTTGCCATTTCCTTCTCCAGCTCATTTTACAGATGAGAAAACTGAGCCAAACAGGGTTAAGTGACTTGTCCAGGGTCACAAAGCTAGCAAGTTTCTGTGCCTGGATTTTGAACTCAAGTCTTCTTGATTCCAGGCCCAGCATTCCATCCATTGTATCACCTAGCTGCTTCCCTTTGTTAGCATAGACAGGGTCTTTTACTTCTACCTTATTAAGGATAACTCAATCAACAGAGTCAGATTTTCTTGGTGGGAATCTCTGCCTTTCCATTTATTCTCTTCATTTCATTTTTGTTATGAGACCATGGGTAAGAAAAGTATTATACACAATTGGAGTCCACATGTACCTAAAATAGGTAAAAAAAAAAAAAGAGGGGGGTGGGGCAGTGAGTAAGGGAAAGCATGAAGAAGGAAGGGAAGGGGAAGTTCAGACAGGAAGCAACAGAGATGCACAGAGAAAGAGGTAATGAAGGGAGAGACAGAAGACCAACATAGGAAAAAGAAAGAGGAAGGTAAAGAAAGGGAGAGAAAGAGAAGTAGAAGGGAATGAAAAAAAGAGAGGCAGAGACAAACACTGATGCAGATAGGCAAACAGAGAAAGGTTGTGTCTGAGAGGGAGATAGAGGCAGAAGAAAAGAGAGACAGTCTGAGACAGAAGCAGACATACGCACACACACACACACAGAACAAGGAAGAGGAAAGGAAGGAGGAGAGAGGGAGAAGGAAATGGGAAGAGGACAAGGAGAAAAGTTAGGGAAAGGGAGAAAGGGAGAAAGAGGGGGTGGAAAGAAAGAGGAGAGTTAAGTAGAGGGAGCAAGAGAGGAGGGTGTTGTCTCACTCTGATCATACAGTCATACACCTATCGTACAACTGTCAACAGCATCTTTCTGTGTGCATTTGGCATGTGGTCTGAAGTACAGGCATGATACTCACTTGATGACCACAGAGTAAGCCTCCTTTCACCAACTACAGGATGACTTCAGATAGGGGAGTGGGTCGATGCATGCAGTAGATCACAAATTAACTGCTGATTGATGTGCATTCCACTGGAAACAGGCTAGAATAGTGATAATGACAATGCTATCCTCAACTGAGCTTGATCATTCTGTCCAGTGACACACACACACACATACAACATATACACACACATACTTTTGTTGTTCAGTCATGTCTGACTCTTCATGATCCCATGGACCATAGCTCACCAGGCCCTTCTATCCTCCACTATCTCACAGAGTCTGTCAAGCTCATTTTTATTGTTCCCACAACACTATCCATCTCATCCTCTGCTATTCCTTTCTCCTTTTGCCTTCAGTCTTTCCCAACATTAGGGTCTTTTCCATTAAGTCTTGTGTTTTCATTATGTGGCCAAAGTATTTAAACTTTAGCTTCCATATTTGACCTTCCAATGAACAGTCTGAATGGGTTTCTTTAAGTATTAATTTATTTGATCTCCTTGCTGTCCGAGGGATTCTCAAACATCTTCTCCAGCACCATAATTCAAAAGTGTTCATTCTGTGACACTTAGCTTTCCTATTTATAGTCCAACTCTCACAGTCATACAACACACATACACCTATACACAAATATATATTCCTTATTTTTTTTACCTATTCTTCTTCCCTACATGTCATTAGATAAGTTGTTTCAAACATTTATTTGTATTCCTCCATCCCTCCCTCTTTCCTTCCTTCCTCCCTCACTCCCTTCCTTCTTAACCTTTCTTTTCTTCCTTCTTCCTCTCTGTCTCTGTCTCTTTCAGTCTCTTTCTGTCTCTCTCTATCCATCTCCTTATCTGTCTCTTTCCTCCCTCTGTCAGATTCCGTCCCCACATTTTGAATCTGTTTAAATAGTCCCCCTCCAAATGTACATCTGCAGAACCTCTCAGAAGCAGTCACTACTTCCCTGTACCTTTGTGTGCCTGTCACACTTAGCTAATTGAGTGAAAATCATAGCCAGATTCAAGGCCTCTGTGCTCCACCCTGCTCTTCCTGTAAACTGATGTGTATTCTGAACACCTTCACTTATACATAGAGCTTTAAGTCTCTATCCCGAAGTCTTTGACCTTCTTGTAGACTTAAACCCAGTTCCACCTGCTTGACCAGAAATCCTGGATGTAGAAACCTGGTCATTTGCCCACATATTCTTCCTGGCCTTCACTGAACCCTGGGCCTTTGTTGCAAGATCACTGATAACTACTTCTGAGTCTTTCCCTATTCTTTCAGCAATGCTTCTTTTTTCTTTTTTTTTTCTTTTTCTTTCTTTCTTTCTTTCTTTTTTTTTTTTGCAGGACAATGAGGGTTAAATGACTTGTCCAGGGTCACACAGCTAGTACGTGTCAAGTGTCTGAGGCCAGGTTTGAACTCAGGTCCTCCTGAATCCAGGGTCAATGCTTTATCCACTGTGCCACCTAACTGTCCCCCAGGAATTCTTCTAACAGAAATTATGAGACCCTTGCAGTCAGTAGCCACTGGATCTTGATAATAGCAATCCATTAAACAAATAACATCAACAAGAACTTTTAAAGATTGGCAAAGAAGTAAATTGTGGTTATGTTTACTTTGTTGACCCCAAGGCTAATTCTCAGTTTCTAAAATCTCTTTTTGATGTATAACTAATGAGGGCATTTAAACAAACAAGACCTTGCCTCCAGGATAGAAATATCAACAGAAGCAATAATCCTCGAGTTTCCTGACTTTTGATGGGCATTAGCTGGTTGATGGATATTAGCCAGAATACATATAACCAAGGAATGAAAAAAAAAAGGGAGGAAATACTTCAAATCCTAGAAAATGTTAGTGCTGGAGAGGGGGAGGGGAGGCTTAAGAGATCATCTAATCCAAGTTTTTCCTTTTTGTAAACTGAGGCTGGGGATATAGAGGTATCATTTACCTCCTACCTCAGGGGGAAAAAATGTATTGGGCTTTTTTTCTTTGTTTTTTTTTTCTAGATGAAACCAAAGACTCCTACCAGCCTAATAATTCAGTAATTGTTGACATTACAAAATAAAAATAAAAATTGCCAGTAAGATCCAGACTATAAATTCCAAAGTGGGGAAAAGGAGGGGAAGGGAAGCCACATCACCTGGCATAGGAGGGCCTTGCACAGGGAAGGTTGACAAAACTTGTGTATGCTTTCCTGAAATTTCTAGCTTGCTATCCACTTTGCCCCATGTTATATTAGGGGGTCTTGGGTGGGTGTATGAGAAATACATTCCAGCGACCTTGACTCCAACCCTTCCTCCAAAGCCTTGCTCCATCCCAGTGCAGATCCAGAATTCAGCTCTGCCCAATTTGATTATCCAGAGCTAAAAAAAAGTGAGTGCTGGGCCATCAGGGACCATAGTGCAGGCCATGCCTACTCCAGCCTCCCATCATCAAACACGAACACCTTATTTTCCATAGCTTCAAAGGGCCACTTAAGGGGTACCTTCATTTTTCCAACAAGCCGCCAGCTGAAGGGAAAGTGTTGTTAAACTCCCAGGCTGGCAGAGCTGAGTTTACACAGATGGAACAGTTAGCACAGACCACAAATACCAGCAACCAACCGGTTTCACACTTCTGAAGACAGAGAGGAGGGAATAACAGGGGCCGGCCAAAGAAAACAGACTATGGAAAGCTGCAAGCTGCTGCCTGAAATTTCAGCTGTTACTGTTCTTTTCCCACTCGTTTTGGGAGAGATAGATAGCCCTCCTCAGCATAGTGAAAGAAGTCCAGGGCTCTCATGCCCAGTGATTTCACCCTCCTTGGGGAAGGGGGAGGACGAGGGCACTCAGTGTCCAACCACAGAGCATACATTGTTTGCAGCTCCATAAATTTGGTTTCTGTGAAGACTGTGTTTCAGAGGGGGACAGGGAGGAGGAGCTTCCTCTCCTCCCTCAAATGCTGTGCAATTGCATTTCCCACACTGTGACTTCTATGGCATTGGGTGTGCCCTTTCTTTTGCTCTGCCCCAATTCTTCCAGGAAGAAATAGATTTCACTATTCCATGAAAAGGATGAAAGCCGTCTCTTCTGCCATCCCGAAACCCCTCCATCCACCCACACTCTTCAACTCAAGGTGAAGGTGATCAAAACAAGCCTTAATGTCCTAATGCCAAAAGAGTTGTTGCTGTCCAGGGATGGGTGACATTTCTGGCTCTGGCCACATCAGGGCTGAAAACAATGTTTGGAAACAAGACTTAAATAGGTCCCCAGCCCAGTGTGGTTAGGGCATGGCTAGTATCCACCTCCAGTGTGGACACACTTCATGGACAGTAGGGGTGAAGACATTTTCCTGTGGGTTAACACAGGAGTATACCATGTCAAGGTTTCAGTTACCCTTCTGTAATTTAAGGGGAAGAAAAAATCCATAGGCATGAGTGAGACATATCATCCTATAATCATCTCTACACACTCTGGGTTGGGAAAAGATTGTCATAAGTAACTTCTTGGTTTTACTAAGTCCCCAATCCAGTTTATCACAGTGTCTGAATGTGTAGATATAAGGAAACTCTTGGTAATTCAGCCAGCAAAAAGGGTGCTTTTCTTTTTCAAATGTTTAAAATCTTGAGTGGGGAGAGGGGAGACCTCTTTTAAAATCAATTCCACACCAATGAAGCATTCATCTAACAAAAGAGGAATGAGCCAGAAGGAGAATGCTGGGGTAACAGTTTTTGCTTAAAAACATTCTCTTCTTCTGTTTAAAATGAGATTCATGTCATACTTTATGCCTCTCTCCTTATCTCCTCCCCTCATTTTATTTTGCCTCTTCAAATAACTAGGGCCAGAAAGAGAAGAGAATGTCATAGGATTTTCTTATCTATCACTGGGAAAGATCTAAGAGAACATCTAATTCAAATCTTCCATTTAAGAAATGAGGAAACTGAGGCCCACAGAAGGTTAAGAAGGTTTCTATGCAGTTAAAATACAGTTTTGAGAGAGTAAAGAACAGGAGTATAGGGACTGAGACACCTGGTTTCTGATTAAAGGTGAGAATCAGGAGACACAAGGTGAAGAGAGGAGTAGTTTTGTGACTTTCCTTGAGTCGGGTAATGTAACTTCTCCAAAATCTGGTGATTTACACACAGCACGCAGCTGAAACTTATGGTGGAAAAGACAAAATGGAGTCATTAATGCTATTTTTTTGGTGAGGCAATTGGGATTAAGTGACTTGCACATAGCTAGTAAGTGTTAAGTGTCTGAGGTCAGATTTGAACTCAGGTCTTTCTGACTCCAGGGCCAGTGCTCTATCCACTGCGTCACCTAACTGCCCCCATTTAATGCTATTTTTTAATGTTATATTCCCCTCTTTGGGCCTGGGGTACTCAACTTCCAGGAGCACTTATTTAAAAGCTTTATCTATTAGGTATTTCTGGACATACTTTAAAGAGAATCAAAACAGAGTATAAGCAGAGGCATAATCTTATATATCCCCTAAGGAGACAAACTTTATTTAATAGATTCTATAGGTAAACTAAGTCAAAATACAGATCAAACTACTTCAAGGGCTAACCATAGACTATTTTTAGAAGGGAAATTTATATGTCATGAAAGTTACCCAGAAAATTCAGCAAACAAATACCATGAAACAAAAAAATCAAAGTAATACAATAATCAACATTAATCATCATCATCATCAATATTATATCACATCATCTCCTTGTAATCTGGTAACCCGCTCCCAATGTCCACTGAATTGGCACATTTCATCTTGAACCCAGATGTCCCATGTAGTCATCTGTTCCTAGAAACATCTCTTCTTGGACATTCTGTAAGAGGCTTCCTTCTCAGGACGGGACTCCTCCTAATACATCTGCTTCTCTGGTTCCAAGTCTCTTGCAGAGATTCCTAGGTAATTCTACTAAAATCTGCCAGTAACAAGACTCAAATTTAGTACAGCCTCCTAAATTTGGTTTTCCAATAATTAGTTCATATCCTGAAAAGCAGTATAGTTATGATTCTAATCATATTAACAATAGAACTGTAAGAATAACATCAAATTAAAAACCTATAATTCACCTGAAACTTCAGAAAATTTCAGTTTTTATATGTCACTAGCTGTTTCTATCTTTACCCAAACCCTGTACCTGACATGGAAAGTGATTGCACTGATTCAACAGACTGAAGGAAGAATCTACAAAACAAAACAAAACAA
Source organism: Dromiciops gliroides (assembly GCF_019393635.1). Classification (NCBI taxonomy): domain Eukaryota; kingdom Metazoa; phylum Chordata; class Mammalia; order Microbiotheria; family Microbiotheriidae; genus Dromiciops; species Dromiciops gliroides. The sequence goes on from NC_057862.1 coordinate 367,088,887, forward strand.
AACAAACAAAACACAAGGGCCTATCTTGAAAAAAAAAAGAGCCCTTCTATCTCTTAAAATGATCAGAGACTTCAAAATAGAAACATAATTTCACTTTCTTCACAATTATCAATTCTAAACCCAATTTTATACATAAAACCCTTAATTCAATTTTGAAAACTTGTTACTAAAACCTACTCAAGACCTGTATATCCTATTGGAAACATGAATCAGGTGTATCCTAATTCTTAGAGAAATTAGTCTTGTCTTGTTGTTTTCTTGAAATTTATTACTGCATTTATTTAGAACACCTTTATATCTTTGTCTCATTTTTATGTATTTATTTGATTTCCCCCCTTCTGAGCATATGATTCCCAAATGTCCTTGAAAGAATGAGATGCTTCAAATACCTACTCTTATACATGAATATATAACTATTAGTAAGTGGATGACAAGTTCAAGAATTCATTTTCTTAGTTGTACAGGATAGGGAATTGACTACAAATTCAGGTTGAAAGAGTAGGATTTTTTCATACTTGCATTCTTTTATAGTTACTCAGAGATGTTTTAGTATTACAGTGATAAAACTTCCACTGTTCATCTGCCATGTTATAGAATGTTATCTGCCATGTTATAAAATTTTTAAAAAGGGAGGACATGGTTATGATGATATCAAGACTATCCCCGCAAGGGCACACACTGACCTGATATAAGCCATAGCAGAGAAAAAACTCCCTTAGCTCTGTTTGATTCCAAGCAAGAGTCATAGTTAACAGACAATGATGCTTCAAAGTTCTACATTATTCGCAGTGTATCAAAGCCAGACTCAGAATTCACCAGGTGGGAAATTTTTTTGTTCAGAAAGGAAATAGCCCAATGGGAAACTGAGTTAAAAGGATCCTACCTTTCATGTGTACATGTACACATGTACACACCTTCCAAGACACAGATATACACTTGTAGTGATTTTCAGACTAAATATGGCATTCCCCTTGGATGCTGGACTAACAGCTTCATGACAATTCAGATAAGAATACTTGAAATCAAAACTTAGAACACTATCAATTATAGTCTCATGAGATTTTACCTCAAATAGCAAATTTTGCTAATCACAGCTTAGGGCTAGGATATTATTATTCTCATGTCACAGCAACAGTTAATAATGAGTAATATAAAGACATTTCATTTATTTTTATTTATAAACCAAGAATAAGCACATTTTGGAGTTTTTATACATATAGTGAATAACTGATAGTTGACTCAAAATCCCAGAAAAATGCTGGCTATAGTAAGCTCCCAATCTGTATTGCCTAATTACCTTTAAGGCAATATTGAAATATTTGAATCTAAGGTCTCTTGTTGCTAAATTAGCTCAAATGTGTAACTGAAATATATACTATTTATTAATGGACAATTTCAACATTTTAATAAGTTATGTCCAAATGACCTATAGAAGAAAACTCATCTTTTAATATAAACAAAGTTGCAAATTTCCTCACTTTGACTGGGAGAGGTCCTAGTACTACAGAATTTTATCAAGCGCTGCCCAAATAGAAAGTGCCAAGGAACCTTACAGATGAGGACAACTTAAGAGATCTTTGCTATTTTTTTTTCTTAAACAGTGTAAATCAAGTAACGTGATCTCTTAATGGAATTTAGATCTCTCTTTCCCAAAGGAAAAGACAGGAGAACATAATAACCAAATCTCCAGAGAATGCAAGATTTATATCCCTTTTTTCCTAAAAGGGAAGGAAACCAGAGAAAGACAATGCCTGTAAAAATTAAAAGGTTTTCTTAAGCAGGGAAGACAATCTAACATGATCATGGGCACTATTCAGCCTTTTGTGGAGTAGGACACCATGAGATATATTGAAAGCTTAAACAAAGACAGATAAAGAATTTGGAGGAAAGGTGGGTTTAGAAAGGCCCAGTTACAAAGGGAAGATGGTGTGTGTAAGGAATTCCAGGGGAGAAGGATGTGGCCTTTGATAAACAAATCAGAAGGCATTCTTGGTAATAGGAAATTCAGTTCAAGGTCTTGATGAGATTTCTTCAAAAAGAAAGGAGATTATTTCAAAGTTAGGGAATAGCTGAAGATAAGGTCCATAGTCACATATCTAGCAGTCAGATAAGTGTTTGATCGACTTCAGAGTTACTGATTCCCTGCATGTCCAGCTAGGTTTACTCTTGGTCATGCAAAGAATTGTTGGTGAAGACATCTGTTCTGGTTATCTGGATAATGGGGGAAGTGGGGCTCAAACAAATCAAAGTTTTCACAATAAGTAAAGTTATTGTTATCTACTTTAAAACAATTATACTCTATTAAATATTTATATTTCTAAACTTTTTAACCACATTTTTAACAACTCAGTTTATAATCTAACACCATCTAAAGAAAAGAGAAGTTACCTTTCTAATAGTATTTCTGATACAATGGTTTCCCAAATTTCACAATATAAGAAAAACATTAGAAACACAATAGTAATAAACACAATATTATACATTTAAAATATGAAACAAAACTTACTGTCAGGTGGCAATCAGTCTAATGCATTTCCAAAGTATCTTATGTAGGAAATCATTCATTTTTATCACTTTTATTATTCTCTACTGATTGTGTTCAAGACCAATATGGAGTAGTTATGTTTACTAACATTTGTATAGTGTTTGCCATGTGCCAGGCACTGTGCTAAGCACTTTACAATCATGTGACCCTCACAGCATCTCTGGGAGGTGGGTCCTATTATCTATACCCTTTAAAGATTAGGAAACTGAGGTAAATAAAGGTGAAATAACTTCCTAAAGGTCACACAACTAATACATTTCTGAAATTGGATTTTAATTTAATTTAATTTCCTGATCGATGCATTTTTCATCATATTGCTAAATAGCAAATGTATTTTGCATTAATTTGTAATTTACTACAGTTTTCCTAGTAGGAGAAGGCATCTCACCATAAATAAGACAACATAATTTGATTTGAGGACAAAACTTCAAGATAATCAGATTTGGTTTACAATCTCAAAGGCTAATATGTAGAACTCCCATTTTCATAAGGACCATTTACTGTTAGCATTTCAAATTTCACTGTTTTCAGTTAGTTCATTTTTATTTTTATTTTGTGGTGGCTTTTTGTTTCACTTTCTTTAAAACCATCCAATGAATCAAATAATTCCTTTTGTTTTCTTAATCTAGCCCCGCCTGATACTTTAAAGGGAAATATGGGGCAGCTAGGTAGCACAGTGGGAAGACCACAGGCCCTGAAGTTGGGAGGATCTGAGTTCAAATCTCACCTCAGAAACTAGCTGTGTTACCCTGGGCAAGTCAGTGGTATATGAATGTAATGGAACACTATTGTGTTGTAAGAAATGTTAAACAGATGTATTTCAGAAAAACCTGGAAAGACTTACATGAATTGATTCTGAGTGAAATGAGCAAAACCAAGAGAACATTGTACATAGTATCAGCAATATTTTGTGATGATCACTGTGATAAATTTAACTCTTCTCAGCAATACAATGATCCAAGACCCATTTCCATTTGTCCTGATTTCTCTTTCTTTCTTTCTTTCTTTCTTTCTTTCTTTCTTTCTTTCTTTCTTTCTTTCTTTCTTTCTTCCTTCCTTCCTTCCTTCCTTTCTTTCTTTCTTTCTTTCTTTCTTTCTTTCTTTTCTTTCTTTCTTTCTTTTCTTTCTTTCTTCTTTCTTTCTTTCTTTCTTTCTTCCTCCCTTCCTCCCTCCCTCCCTCCCTTCCTTCCTTCCTTCCTTCCTTCCTTCCTTCCTTCCTTCCTTCCTTCCTTCCTTCCTTCCTTCCTTCCTTCCTTTCTTTCTTCCTTCCTTTCTTTATTTCTTTCTTTCTTTCTTTCACCACTGGACCCAGATGGCTCTGAAGGAGTGAGGTTGGTATCCTTGCACAGTCCTCTGTCACTTAAATCCAATTCACTGCAAGTCATAGCATCACCCTGATGTACTGGTCCTCTTCAAGTATGAAGGACAAATAACAACAACCAGAGGATAGTTAAAGGGCACATCTCCCTCACCCTGAGGCTTTCCAGCTATAACCTAGGAAAAACTACTTATTTTTCATTTTTTGTAAATTTTATTGCTCTCTTTTATTTTACTCACATTTCCCAACATACCCTTCATGATCTGAGAGCATTTTTATCATTCAACACATTTGTACAACATCTCTGAACAAATATATTGAATGATAAAAAGACTCAAATATCCCAGTGGTTTTTTTTCTTAATAGTATTTTATTTTTTTCCAGTTACATGTAAAGTTAGTTTTCCACATTCATTTTTGCAAGGCTTTGAGTTGCAATTTTTTCTTCCTCCCTACCTGTCCTGCTCCCCAAGACAGAAAGCAATCTCATATAGGTTATGTGAGGGAAAACAATTCTCTTCTCAATAATTCTTGGGAATTCAGCAATGATGTGACAAATGCTCTTTTATTTCCTTCTCATGAAGAGACACCCTAATGTGCAGCTAATGGGTGCAAAGAAAGGGGGCTCACAGGCTGTTTTATACCCTAGTCCCTAATGTGAATGGACCTTCCCCTTTTCATCATTGGTCCCATTACTCAAGGGTTATAATCTACACTCAAAAACTAGCTAATTGGAACGTAGTATTCACACCCCTCTTCCTTATATGGGTATAACTCACGAGTGGACCTTATTCTTCCCTATATGGACACAACTCCAGAGCAGATTTTATTGAGATTAAGGCTCCTTGAACCATGTGATTTTGTTAGCCAGAGGGGGAGGAGGGGATCTGAGACCTTTGTCCTACAAACAGGTCAAGAGGAATATGATTGACTGGTATATCCTCATTGAGAGGAGACAACTGCCCATTTTCTCACAGGTTATATATGCACACTCATCTTAAACCTATTTCCACATTATTAATGTTGTAAAAGAAGAGTCAGAACAAAAGGGGAAAAACCCACAAAAGAAGAAAAAAAAACAACAAAAAAATGAAAATAGTATCTTTACATATGCATTCAGACTCCATAGCTCTCTTACTGGATATGGAGACCATTTTCCATAATGAGTCTTATTCTTATTCTTATTTTTTTTTTACAAAGACTTTTATAGTATAATTATTTACACCAGACCAAAGAAAGTAATGCCTTCTTTACCAGTTACTTAATCAGCATTTTTTGTGAGATTTAAGTTCTTACTAAGTGTCTTATTAGATAGAATAAAGGGGAGAAGGAGTTCCTGAAACTATTCAAAGTCCCAGGACTTTTCTTTTGTAAACTTAAATTGATTGGGACAAGGGATTTACTAAAGAAGAAATTTAGAACTTGTCAAAAAGACATTTTTTTAAGAAAAAATTAATTTCCCAAATCTTTTCAAACTTCAAATCCTTCCCTTCAAATTAAACTCCACTCACATGCTTCCTCCTTTCTTTAGCATTGTACCTATTCTTCTTTCATCCCTACTTGTTTAAACTTTCTCTCTTTCTTTTATATCCATTCAGTGGTCTTTTATACTCTAATTTCTTTACTTCTATTTACCTTCACTACTTTCTTAAGTCCATTTTATCTTACCTTTTAACCATATTCTAGAATAACATTCCCCTGAATCTCTCCTGTACAGATTTCATTATACAATATCAGGCTGTTTTTTGTTTGTTTGCTTGTGGTTTTTTTTAAGCAATGGGGTTAAGTGACTTGCCCAAGGTCACACAGCTAGTATAAGTGTCAAGTGTCTGAGGCCAGATTTGAACTCAGGTTCTCCTAACTCCAAGGCCAGTGCTCTATCCCACTGCATCAACTAGCTGCCCTTTATAATACCAGTTTAACTGTTAAAGTTTTACAAAATTTGAAACAAATTCTGAAGTGTGGTACCCCAAAACTCACTAAGATATATCAGCATTTATTAAAAAAAAACAAACCTTTCAAACCACAATTTGGAAATATTCAGTAGAGAAATTTTATTTCAGTTACAAATTTAGTCTCTAGTTTACATTGCCACAATTTCCTGCAGACTAGGAGGAAAAGATTTACTTTTTCTTACCTGTGTTGTCTCTTGTTTACCAGAGTAAAAAGGGGGGGAAGGAGAAAGAGAGAGAGAGAGAGAGAGATCCTTTCTGAAGATTATGAAAAGTTTTCATTTTTTACACTCTTTTTCCCTTGGTTGATCGGGCCATAGGAAAAAGTTAGTTTACCTTACACAAAACACAGATTATATGACAAGACAGACCTAGAGAAACAGAAAAGTCAGTGTGCACAATTTTCTAAAAGTAATTTTAAAGCCTTTAATTAAAAGTCCTTTATTCAGACCAAATTTGGGATCCATCAAAATTTTTTATATATCTTAGACCAATCTTTGCATAATTTAAAAAGTCTATTTTTAGTCATCTCCTTCTGAATAGGAAGTTTCTCCTGTTCCTAGGCCAATAAGAACTTCCCCAAGGGGTACCCATCAGCTTACTAGAATCATCCCCCATGGCACCCTTGTCAGGGACCACTCAGCCCTAAGTTGGTTTTTCTATATATGGTTCAGGAGGATATGGTGGTCCAGGGATGGGCAGTCCTTGACCAAGTCCAATGGTAGAAATAGCACCTTATTTTATTTTTTCAGCAAAGATCTGGCTATCACATAGAAACACTTGCTCTCTAAGTCCCTTCAGTGGCTCACAGAACTGTTACAGTCAAATAAAAAAAGAAACTGATTAGTTACATCCAGGCAACAATTTATTTAATAATATATGCAGTTGCTGAAATAAACGATTATCAAGTCTCTCTGTAGCCAAAGACCCAGAACCTTGGTTTCTATACAGTTAATATACAATTCAGAGGGAGTACAATTCAGGAAAAACAGTATTATAGGGATTGAGACACCTGGTTTCTGATTGGTGGAGGGAAGCAGTAGACACTGAGGTCAGAGAAGGGTAATTTTGTGACATTACTTAAGTCAGGTGACCTTTGGGAGGAGTGATATTGTGACTTCTCCAAAATCAGGTAACTCACATGCAGATGAAACTTAGCTTCACAAAATGATGGATAAAAGCAAAATGCAGTAACCTGTTTTAAGATGTTGCCTGACCTATGATATGCCCATACCCTAATGTGTTGCAAGGTTTTAATCATCATATCCACTGAGACTTGGTACCTCTAACATCATATTAGTTAGCATTTAATAATAGGCTTTGAACTCCCTTATCTGATGTCCTAGAACCCATTCCTATGCTATATATAAAATGTCTACTACTAATAGTTGGTAGCATTTTATATGGCATGTTAAAATTTGCAAAATACTTTACATGTATTATGTCATTATCATCATTGTTAGCATTATCATCATGGCCATTTTCTAGATAAGAAAACTGAAGCAGAAAGATGATGTGATTTTTGCAGGATTCCATAGTTAGTGTCTAAAACAGGATTTGAACCCAGATTTTCTTGACTCTAAGTCCAGCACTTTATTCACTATGCTACCTACCTGTTTTACTAGAGTATAAACTCCATGAGCATAAGGGCCATGTATTATTTATCTTTATATCTCACCCAGGTGCCTGGGATTAGACCTGGGATATTGAAAGCATTCAATAAATGTTTGTTGTATTTTATTTTTATCTCTAGTAAGGAAATCTCTGTCAAAGAAGTGTGTTTTATGATTGGACTTCATTAAGGAAACTGGCAAAGAAAATATTTTCGGTTGCCTTCTCTTTCATTTGTATCATCATCAACCTTGGAGAATGGTCTCTAGTACAATGCCCCAGGGATATGTTCTGTTCAATCTTTTTTTGTCAATGACTTGGAAGAAAACATAGATGGATGTTTATTAAATTTGCCAAGTATTCAAAGCTGGGAGGGATCATTAATATGTTATATGACAGAGTCAGATTTCCTAGAGATCTGGGCAGGCAAGAATGAAGGACAGAATCTAACAAGATGACATGTATTGAAGGTATATAAATTGTAGTAATAATGACAAGAACAATAGTTCATATTTATATAGTCCTTTATGGTTTGCAAAGTAATTTTTAGACATTATCTCATTGGAGTCTCACAACCAATCTGTAAAGTAGATTCTATTCTTAGACCCTTTTTACAGATAAGAAAACTGAGGTGGAGAGACTAAATGAGCACATCACACAACTTGTAAATCTAGACTCAGATCATCCTCACTCTAAAGCTAATGCTTTATCCACAACATCACTTAACAGCCTCAGCTCTGACATAGTAGATAGAGAGTTGGCTTTGGAGTCAGAAGTCCTGAATTCAAGTCCTGTGTTTAACATATATTAGCTGTGTGACCCTGGGCAAGTCACTTAATCTCTCAAAGTCCCAGGCAACTCTGCAAGATTAAGTGGAAGAGCTGTTGTCAATTTGCATTGTTAGAAGAAGTTTCCTCATTTAATAGTCTTTTTACCAGTGAAATAGAAGATTTACCATCTACTACCCACCCCCCCCAAAAAAAAAGTTTTTAAAAGTCAGTAAACTTTAGTTAAAAATAAATCAGGAAGTGAAGCTAGGTGATGCAGTGGATAGAGCACTGGCCCTGGAGTCAGGAGGACCTGAGTTCAAATCCAGCTTCAGACTCTTAACACTTACTAGCTGTGTAACCCTGGGCAAGTCACTTAACCCCAATTGCCTCACAAAAAAAAATCAGGATAGGTAAAACAGATCTGGGGAGCAATTCATATGAAGATTTGGGAGTGGGGGTGGGATATAAATGGACTTTGAGCTAAAGATGAGCTAAGGGTGTGTCATTGCAAACCATCAAATGTACAAAAAAACCTAATAAAAGCTCCAACTTCATTGAAAGAAATTGGGGCACATGGCATGATCAGACTACCTATGAAGCTTTTGTTAAATTCTGGTCACTGTCTTTTAGACAGAATGTTAACAAGATGTAAAATGTCCATGGGAGGGCAACTTTGGAAACAACCCCTCCAACACTGACTATTCTCATCTTTTGAAAGGCTATAGACCAAGGCATGCAAGAATTAGTGAAAGGAATAGAAGATAGTGAGCTTGGATAAGAAAATATAAATTTGATTGGGGTGGAAAAGGGGGGTAATAAGCAGTCTTTAATCATTTCAAGGGGTAAGGGTTGGTTTTGTCCTGCTTGGCTTAAGAAAGGTTAAAAAAAAGACTTTTTTGTGACATAAAGAAAAACTTCAACTAGAGTTCAGATAAGTAAATATTGAGGGATTCTATGCTGGGTTTTTATTCAATTATAATGTGGAGCAAACTCTATGTATGGTCCCATACCAAATCTTTAAATCTGTGATTTTGTAGCCAAGGTCTAAGTTCAGTCAATTTCTTCTAGTAATCAGGGGTTAAAGTTTCTCAAATTGGTCAAATTTCTTTCTACAATCAGCTATGTTTTTTATTGATATCTTTTGTTTTTACTTCATCTATATTTTCTTCAACATCCCTCTCCTCTCCCCTTTTAGAGAGCTATCTATGCCTTATGACAAAATAATTATTAAAGAAAAAAATTAGGAAGAGGGAAAAATCAGCAAAACCAATCAGTGCTTTAATAATTCTGACAATACATACAATATTCTTCAATGATGGTTTCCCCACCATTGTAAAGAGTAGAGTAAGCAAAGATGTTTTCTCACATCTCTTCTTTGTGACCAATCTTATTCTTCATAATGTAGCATTCATTTTCAAATTCTTTGTGGTTACAATTCTCTACATTTACATTATTGTAGTCATTGTTTATGTTGTTTTCTTGGCTCTGTTCACTTTACATAAGTACATGTCTGTGTCTTTTTTTATCCATCATATTTATAACTTTTTACAGCATGATAATATCATTACATTCATGTACAATAATATTTGTTATATTAATGTGCCACAATTGGTTTAGCGACTCCTTAATCAGTGGGCTATTTAGGTATATTCTGGTATCATAAATCATCTTTTTGGGATATGTATTTAGCAGTACAATCTCTGGGTCAAAGAGTAGGGGCATTTTAGCCACTTTATTTGCATCATTCTTGATTTTTTTTTCCAGAATAGTTGTACTGATTCGCAGCTACACCAGTTATCTGTGTGCCTGTTTTTCCACAACCCCTCCAACACTGACTGTTCCCATCTTTTGTTATCTTTGCCAATTTGTTGGGTATGAGATGAAACCTCAGTCTTGTTTTGGCTTGCAGTCTATGGTCCTTTCACTCCCTGTCCCTCTAGACTTGTTCTCTATCATTCTCAGCTTCCTTCCCTCTGTTGTAATAATCTCCTTTATACCTTTCATCTTCTAGGATTGTCTCATCCTCATCAAGATAACATTTTAAAAAATGTTATTGAACTTATCATAATGCCCACATGGGATTTCAAACCAGGAAGGTACTTTAATGATCAAATGAGTTTTTATAAAACTTGGCACAATGCCTGACACATAGTAGGCACTTGATACTTATTGGTTCCCTCCTTCCCTCTTTTAGTTCAACTCCTTCACTTTGTAGCAATGGACACTAGTCCAGAAAGGGGGAGGGGCTTTTTTGGAGGTTAGAGAGTTAGTAAACAGCAGAGTTGGGATTTGAACCCAGATTTAGCTGCTAACATTTTAGTCCTTTCTGCAGTAGAATGCCATCACTCTGCAACTATTTGTATTACATACCTGCTCTGTAACACTTAAAGGCCTCTGGGAGTATTGGTGCTTAGGGGAGGATTCCTTACACATGAGGAGTACATTGGTAAAATATTGTTAGAGTTCTTACCCTTGTACTCAAGAAGAACTCACGTTTGCTCTGAGGGTGAAGATTTTACCCATCTCATAGACTGCTCCAGTTTGGGTAAATTAACTTCTTTTTCCCCCTGTCTTTCTGCTATGAACTAGCCACTGAAAACATTATTTTTAGTAGCTTTGCTGAGCTGTTTGCAGCTCTGTATATATGGCTCTGCTCTCTGGGGATGTCATAAATACATAGACCAATGTCCTGACTATGACTGAGAGTGGTGAGAAAGATGTGTGAAGTTAGGGTGTGATTTCCTGGTGATGTTTGCTAAATGAGATCATTTGCAAGTGGTCCCTGCTGCTCATTGTGGAATATGCTTACCCTCCTAATGGATGTGTCTTAGTTTCATTAACATTAATTAATACTGGGTGTGAATGGTGGTGTCCAGAGGTGTCTGTAGAAGGGCTGCCCACATCTGGCTCAGATTCACTGTCTTTCTGGCTCCCTTGCTTCCTCCCCCTCCCCTGCTTTTAAATGGCCAGGAGCATGTCCTAATACCCAGGCTCCTTTATGACAGTAGTTTTATTCTTTCTCCTTGAAAGTCACTGCCAAGGGCAGATCCTGGGAATAAAACAAACACTCTCCCCAAATTATATGTGGATTTGAGTGGAATTCCATCTGACTGATTACAGTGCTCAAAAAATTTCCACATACATTATCTCATTTAAAGTGCCATACAAATGTAAGCCATTATTAGGAATTATATTATTAGGACTTAGGAGAAATCAGAGTGAAAAGGTGGGCTTTACATAAGTTAATGTTTAAATTAAATGATTGAGAGATTGTCTAGTGAACAAGTCAGTTTCAGAATGTGGGATCTGGGCAAAGGTAGGAGAAGGCATGGATGTGCTAAGTTCAGTAAGTCACTGCGTTGCGAAGGAATGTAGTACCTATTTTTGGAGAAACTAGATCACCCTACAGGAGGCTCAGGCTCTCCCTCTTACCTAGAATGGCTTCTCTCTGTCCTTCAATCTTCCCATCCCCAGATTTCTATTCTCTAAAGTTATCTCCAAAGGAGGGAAGCCCCCAATTCACCTCCATTTACTGCAAGGCCTATGTAGATCTGTATACTGTAGCACCTTGGCTGTCAGAGCAGCTAAAGATTTGCCTGCCTGGGTCATAAAAGCATAGAATCTGGGATTCAGAATTGGAACTGATCTTGGAGAGCAGTTCTTCTAGGGTTTTCATTTGACAGATGAAGAAACTGAAGCTCAGGGTCTCATGACTGCTAGTTCTGCTGAGTATGAGAGAGTAGGGCAGGGCTCCGATGATACTGTGAGAGACACAGTGTCACTGACCTAGTGACATACTATTATCACTGAGGGACTTTGTGGCTATGCTCATTCTGAAGACTTCTAGCAGCTTACAAGGTGAACCTCCCCTTCATTTTACAGATAAGACCCAAACAGGGTCACAATAGAAGTTCACATTAGAAGAAACACTCTGGGATTCTTTGCTTTACACCATGCTACCTATTCTATTCATCTAGAATAAAATTTCCTTCCTTCTCCTTCCAAACAGAGGTGTTGAATCAGCCTTTCTGCTTCCCTCTCTTTCTTCCTTTCTCTTTCAGGTTATCCTTGTGGTTTCCTCTTGAACTGTTGCTCATCAGAGCTTTAAAGCTCCTGAATGTCTGATCTTCTCGGGTTATAATGTCATAATGAACAGTTCCTTGTTGTTGTTGTTGTTGTAATTCAGTCGTATCCGATTTTTCATGACCCCATTTGGTGTTTTCTTAGCAAAAGTACTGGAGTGGTTTGCTGCTTCCTTCACCAGTCCATTTTACAGATGAGGAACTGAGGCAAATAGGGTTGTGACTTGCCCACGGTCACATAGTTAATATGTATGAAGCCAGATTTGAACTCATGAAGGTAGATGATTCTTCTTAATTCCAAACCCAGTGCTCTATGCACTGCACCACTTACTGCCCTAGGTAAGAGCTAATGTCATTGACAGAAGGACAGACCTTTGCCAACAAGGCTTTAATTTAGCCATCACACTGGACCCTGGCATCTTGAGTCTTTTGGTTTAATCCAGTGCTTGCTCCCCTGGCCTTGCCTCCCTCCATCTCTAATTGAAATATGAAGTGTTGCCTGAAGTCCCCAGTAAATGTCAACAATTCACATTAAAATTCAGTGGGTATTCTTTAAGGGTATAATGATTAACTCTAATCAGACAGTGTGATAAGGCCACCCTATCTAGCTACTCTACTCTCTGCAAAGCTGAGGAGAGGCAGAGTGCTGTTTTAGGACAAACTATTTTCAGACAAAAACAGTAAGGAACAGGAAGTATCCCAGTATTGTATCATAACGTATGGTGTCTGAGTGTCTTCCATTGCAAGTCAACACTACAAGTACATGCTAGAGAAGGTGCCAAGCACTGTGTGTTAGATGAATTAAACACCACCAAGTAAACATGCATAATTAATGAGTCTAGTTTTCCCAATATCTCAGCTATTCCTTGATTGCAAGTTAGGTATATTTAGTTAGGCTCCTGGGAAAATATACTGTTCTTACTGCTTGGGGTGAGTGCCTTTCATGAAATTTTGTCTGTAGAAGCTCCATGAATGTTTGAGGACTGTCTTTTTCACCTATCCTCTTCTTTCTGCTAGGTGGTACAGTGGATGTGTCCTTGGGCCTGGAGTGGGGAAGATCTGAATTCAAATCCAGTCTTAGAAGCTTGTTAGCTGCATGACCCTGGGCAAGTCATTTAACCTCTGTTTGCCTCAATTTCCTCAGTTGTAAAGAGGAGATAATAATAGCACCTAACTTGCAGGGTTATTATGAGGATCAAATGAGAAAATATTTGTAAAGCTCTTCTCACAGTGCTCAGCACATAGTAGGCACTTAAATGCTCATTCCTTTCCTTCCCCTTCCCTTCTACTCACAGTGGCACCAGATTAGCTGAGGTGCTCCTCACCTCTTATGCAGGTTGCAAGGGTTCTCCCCTTCATATATTGGGGGGCTGGGTGTCATTATATGGCTCGAAGAGAGATTAACATAGACATCTTTAGCTTCCCCCCCTAACATTCTCTAAGGGTGATTTTAATTCCTGCCAGGAGAAGAAGCAGGAGGTTGAGGCCAGAAGTTTGGCCCCTTGGAGAGAGGGTGTACTGGGCTAAGATTATACCAACCTGCAATTAGTCTGGAGAATATGGTTTTCACCTTCAAGCTAACTTCTGATTGCTTTTCATTTGATAGGAGAAAGAGCAGCACCTCAAACTTTATATCCAAGATTATTCCTTTCTCCCCAAATACCAGTTACACAATGAATCCACCCAGCAATAAGCCAAGAGACTCATTTATCTTATTCATTCATTTGTTGTTCCCCCTTCATTTTCATTTTTTGTTTGTTTTGTTTTGTTTTGGCAGGGTGGTGAGGGTTAAGTGACTTGCCCAAGGTCACACAGCTAGTAAGTGTCAAGTTTCTGAAGCCAGATTTGAACTCAGGTCCTCCTGAATCCTGGGTGGGGACTCTTTCCACTGTGCCACCTAGCTGACCCATCCTCCTTCATTTTCAAAGAGGACCCTTGACATCATGGGTGATATCTTGAACTGTGTATAAAGTGGATTTAAGTGAGTCAGAGTTGTGCAAAGTCATTAGCCTCATGCTTTCTTCCTGAGTCATAGAAGTCCAGTGGCAGGACAAATGTCGAGACAACTGATATAAATTAGTAGCAAACATAAGTTAGAGGAAGTATACATAGGAGACTATATACCAGACATACAGAGTGAAGGAACTCTCCCATTGGGAGTCAGGTAACTCATTTCAATCAAAAGAGGATCCCAGATCTCATGCAAAAAGGAAGTTCCCCAAAGTCTCTTTTCTATCAAACTGAGGATAGGGATTTATGATGGAGACTACCAGCTCTTCTAGTGTTGTCTTGTTCCCAGAGTCTTTTCCTTCAGCAACCTGAAGTGGGGCTGGCTTCTTCCATATTTTCTCTCAAAGTTGGAAGCGAGAAGTACCTGAAGTACCTGGAGAATTTAAAGAGACCCTTCAGGTCAAAGAGAAATTGAGACTTAAAGAAAGCTCAAAGAAGACCACAGAGACTGAAGCTTGCTCCCTTCCCCTCTAGCTCTCCCCACCTCTCACATTGGCATGGGTTTTGATCTTCACCAATAAGGAAAGAGTCCCAAACCAAATGGGTTTTAAAACTGAGGTTGCACCAGGACTACTGCAATACTTCCTATCCATTCCTTCCTGCATCCATCCTCTCCATATATTGCCCAGCTACCAATTTGATATTCTTAAAACACAGATCTGAATTTGTCAGTCCCCTGCTCAAAAATCTTTGATGATTCCATATTGTCTTTAGGATGAAATACACTGTTTTTACCTTCCACAGTCTGGCTACAGTTTATCTTTCTAGATTGATTCTACCTTACTTTGTATCCCCAGCTTCTCCATGGGCTCTGGGTCCAAATCGAAGTCTATTTGCTATTTCCCTTACACAACATTTCATCTACTTTCTCAATGCCTTTGTATAAGCTACCTTCCATTTGCTGGAGTGCTCTCCCTCCTGAACCCCTCCTCTTAAAATTCCCAGTTCCATTCAAGGATTGGTTCAAATGCCACTTCCTTCACAACCTCTTTCCTGATTCCCTTCTGTTGTCAGAACTGCCATTCCCATCATCTGTTGGGGAGGAGGCATAAAAGTGTACTTTATTTTAAGAAACCTCAAAGGTGCCTTCCATCTCTAACACTCCATGAATCTATGATACTATAGGCATATTCTCATTTTACATGATGCAAACATTCCTGAAAAGATGTATATTCATTTAAATTTTATTTTACTTTTCTGTGTATATTTTGTACATTTTGTATATTTTACATATTATTTATTTATATTGACTTTTAAATGAATTTTATTTATTTAGATTTGATATTTATTTATACTTATAAATGGTGTTGAATATAAACTCCTTAAGGATCAGGGCTGTTTCATTTTTCATCTTTGTATACTCAGTGCCTAAAATATAGTAGGCACTCATATATAGCATTGAAGAAAAGTCTGAATATCCACATAGTTTATTTGAGCTGTTGTTCTCCCCTCCCCACCACCACCACCAGAAGAAGGGATGAATGACTCTGAGCTATTCACACTCTCTCTTCCCTATAGAAACAATGATATGCAGTCAGGGATAACATTAGGAACATAATTTGTGTCCATGGAAAAGGTTTTTCTTTGAAAGCTAAATGAGCAGGGTAAATATCAGGCATGGGACTTCTGCTTCATTATCATCCTTTTCTAACCAGCTGAATTGACCAGACCAGATGGAAGCTGCAGAAAACTCTTTGAAATAACTAGGACACTATTTAACACTTGGTGCGGCGGAGAACCCACTTTGCAGTTTGTCTTCCTGTCCCCTGGACATTCATTCTTTCCACAGCATCAGAGAGTATTATTCTCTGTGCTGTTTTTTTTATCCCCTTACTAAACAGTTTGCTTCATGAGGACAGGGTCTGGGTCTCATCTAAACCTTTTCTTTTCCCCAGCCCTGAGCACAAACTTTGTACACAGCAGGCACTTAATAAAACTTCATTATTGTTGTGAGTCAATCACTCTGGTCATCCTATCATAGTGCTATTTGGAAATGTGGTCAGACAGAATTTCATGTGAGAAATTGTGTAAACTTCCTCTGAGTCAACATTTTTATGTGGGAGCCTCAGGGTTAATGAGATTTTAGGTTAGATGTCTAGAATGAGGGAATTGTCAGGACCCCCATGGTCCTTGTCCCAATTACTTCTTACCCAGAATGTCACATTCAGCTTGTCCACCATATTTCCGGGTTGTCATTGACTGAGAGTTCCAGAGTAGGGTAACCAGGAAGGGGTAGCTATTGAATATGATTGAATATGAGAATCAATTCAACAAAGTTAGGGTACATAGCAAAGAGAAGAGAATGGGGGACTGTGGAGGAAGGAACATGATATCTTTCTTCAAATATTTAAAGGACTATCATATCTCTCATGTTTTGCTTGTTTCTAGAGAATAAAATGAGGATTGATGGGAAGTTCGAGGGAGGTGAATTTTGGCTCCAGACAAGGAAGAACTTGCTGAGAATTTCAACTGCTCAAAACTAAAATTGGAAATAACAATAATAGCTAGCATTTATATAGTGCTTTAAGGTTTGCAAAGCTCTTTTTAAAATGTTTTCTCATTTGCCCCTCACCATAACCGTGAGAAGTAGGTGCTATCATTATCCCCATTTTATGAGATAAGGAAACAGAGGCTAAGTCAGGGTCACACAGCTAGCAAGTGTCTGAGGCAGGGACTGAATGCAAATCTTCCTCACTACAGGTCCAGCATTCTATTCACTAGGCCAGCTGGCTACCTTATAGAGAGTTCTCCATCACTAGAAGTTTTCCTAATAAATGGCCATCTGTCTTTTTTTGTTTTTTTTTTTTTGTTTTTGTTTTTTAGTGAGGCAATTGGGGTTAAGTGACTTGCCCAGGGTCACACAGCTAGTAAGTGTTAAGTGTCTGAGGCCGGATTTGAACTCAGGTACTCCTGACTCCAGGGCCGGTGCTCTATCCACTGCGCCACCTAGCCGCCCCATAAATGGCCATCTGTCAAAGAAGACATTGTTTTATTGAAAAGGAAGTTGGACTAGATATTATCAAAGGTCAATTCCATCTCTAAAACCCATGGCATCTATGGTATTATGGCTATATGCCTACTTTGCACTATCTATATATTGCTGAAAAAGGTTTATATTAATATGAATTTTTGTAATTTTATTCTTATGTCCTAGAAATCTATCTTTGAAATAATAACATCTCATGTATTTGAAAGACAAGATGGGAATGATGATAAGATCAATGAACTAGAAGCCAGGAGAACTGAATTTGAATCCTGGCTTAGTATTTATGTAACCTTGGGTAAATCATTCAATCTTTCTAAAACTGTTTCTTAATCTATAAAATGGAAATGAGAACCCTTTTACTACTTCCCTCCCTCTAACAGTTATTATAAAGTTGAAATGAGAGCATGTATATGAAGACTCTATACAAATTGTAGTATATGATATAAATGCTGATCGTCATTGCCATATTTTAAACTGTTTTCAATGTTTTACATCAGTGCTCCAGATCACAGTAATGTTTGCAGTACATAAGATGAGTCTGCTGATGTGGGCATTCACAATTCTTCCCATAAAGTAAAACAAAATAATTGATTTTGAATAATGTTTCCATTTCCCCCTCAGGCACCCTGTGCAATTTCTACCTAAGCTGATGCTTTGCCTTACTTCAACATGGTGTGTGGGGGCCATCTCCAGTCATCCTGATAATGTATTTTGCCACTGGCCCCAGATGGCTCTGGAGGAGAGCGTGAGGCTCCACAGCTCTCCCTCACTGAAATCCAATTCATTGCAAGTCATGATATCTGTCATGATACTCTTCAAAAATGAAGGACAAACGACAACAGCAACGACAATATGGAGTGTGGAGCAAGAACAACTTTCTTGTATATGAGCTTCTTTCTGGCTCATACCTTCCATGAGAATGAAGAATTAAACTCCTATAGCAGATACTAGCATCAGTGAAACATGGAAAATAAGACTGGTCTTGGATAAGCCAAAGTGAGGATGATCTGCCTGCACGTAATTGATGTTAACTGTAGCGAAAGGGGAAAGCACACACACACACATACACAAAATTACTATATTTACTAAAGTGCTAATGGAATAGTACTACAATTATGGAATTGACTTAGTGCCTTCTACTTTATCTTTTAATCACAGCATTTCAATAAACATTCAGCTGTGCCTTTCTAGGTTGTTATATCATCCACTCTCCCAGGCTACAGAAGGTCAGGTCTGGTCAGTACTTGGAAAGGAGACACAGCCTTCACAAAAAATCCAGATGTTACAGTTAGTGGGGTTGGCAGAAGCATCCCACTTAGTCATCAGAAGTTGGTAATTTAGCAGATGGTTCCCTTCCTTGTTAGTCAAGAAAGAACTCAAGCCACACACTGGGATGAGGGATCCTGGGATATTCAAAGAGATAGAACCCCCTCAGACACTTTGCAAAGCCCACATCTTGGTTCCTTACTGACATTTCTGGAGTCACAGAGTTCTGCTGTGTGCAAGGGTGGCCACTTGGCCGTGGGAGCCAAACTCCATCCAGAATAGACCCTGTGGGCTTCATGCTGACTGACACTCTCATTCCCCATTCTAAATTGTTCTGTGCCCATTAAACAGCTGTCATGTGGAATATATATATATATATATATATACACAGGGCTTCCTTTTAGCCCTGGAAAAATGATTCCTACTTTGGGAGAGTCTGTTCTGGAATCTCTGTGGAATTCTCAGAATTATCTGGAGTGTTCTGTTATGCTAACTTTTAAAAAGTGCTTCTGGAAAGTTCCATGGGTTAATTTATGACACTCTAAGTTGCTAGAGAGTATTTCAGGAGATAAATTGTTATGCAAGTGTTCAAATAATAATAATAACAACAACAATAATAATAATAAAATAATAATTTCATTTCTGAAACCTCTCTGGAAAAAGTTAAGTAATTTAAAGAAATCCCTTCTACTTTAAGTGCATTCAGCAGTTTCCCTCCCTAAGAAATGACTTGTAAGTTTGTGCTTTTAATTATTATCATTCTCCCCTGAAATTACAGGCAAAAGCTCTCAGTGATATTTGAAACAGAAATTACTGGCCTGCAGCCTTACGCTACTGTTTCTCCAGCTTGCTGCCAGGGCTGCAAATCAATTTTCTGCGTTTCTTTCAGATTTTCTGAACAAAATTGTGGAAAATCGCTGTTGGCACATGGCATTTTTCCACCATGGTTAGAGTTATTGAATTGTGCAGTTATGTGCTGCTGCAAGAAGGCCGTCCAACTTGAAATGCCAACCTCAAAAGGATCAGGACACTTTCTCAATCTGGGTTTCATAAATTTTCCACAGGAAAAGCAAAATGATCTGCTCTGGCTATGCATATGGCTCCTTGTTCAAGTTGTTTTTTTTTTTTTAAGTATGTGATTGCTTTGATTCTTTATTTTTATTTCTTCTCTTCCTTTGGCTTTTCTGGTCAAGTTCCTGTTCCAGTTTTCAGAGAAGGCTCTCACCCTATGTGACCACTGCTTCTGTAGCTTTCTAATCCATCACCATGTGGGTAGATTCAAAATGTGCTCTAAGGAAGGCCGAGATTCTGTTTGACGGCCTCTCTAAAGGGTTTGTGAATTCATCCATAGCCGCCATTTTTAGTGTCAGTGTCCTCCATCACCAGCAGGACATAAGCACTGTAGAAGGTAGTGAAACTCCAAGGCAGCAGATTAGTGAAGAAGAGACAGACAACCCTAAAGAGTTGAGGATTATAGTACTGTAGACTTAGTGCTGGAAGACTCCTGAATTGTCATCTAGTACATTTCCTTCTTCTTTTTTGTAAATAGTATTTTATTTTTTCCAATTACATGTAAAGATAAATTCCCTCATTTAAAAAATGAGGAAATGGAGACTGAGGAAGACTAAAGGACACATAACCAACAAATGGCAGGGCTGAGCCCTGAGGACACATTCTCTAATTCCAAATACCACAATCTTCCTACTGCCTCACCAGCCTTGCTTTTAAGGAATTAATAACTTGTTGGAGAAGCTTGCATTGTGCTTACAAACATTTTAAAAGCTATCTCACCCTCAGAGAATTTAGAAATTTGCTACCAAGAATATTGATTTTTTAAAATATGTATTTAAAAATTTTTATTTTCAACTCCAAATTCTCCCCCTCTCTCATGGAGAAGGCAAGAAATGTGATACCCACTAAGCATATAAAGGTATGCAAAACATGTAGCACTCACCATCTCTATAGCTTTTGCACCTAAGTGCTTACCATGGTGTTTGGTTTACAATAAATGCTTTTGTTTTTTGTTTTGTTTTGTTTTGTTTTAGTGAGGCAATTGGGGTTAAGTGACTTGCCCAGGGTCACACAGCTAGTAAGTGTTAAGTGTCTGAGGCCGGATTTGAACTCAGGTACTCCTGACTCCAGGGCCGGTGCTCTATCCACTGTGCCACCTAGCTGCCCCACAATAAGTGCTTAATAAAATATTTTGTTTTGGTTGTCATTAATTCCTTCATTCTCTGCTTAACTTCAGGACCAAGCCAAGTCAATGTTTCAGAGAGAACAACTGCTTAACTTTGGTTTCCCTGGTATTCCCCTGACCCTTTCTCTCACATGTACCACAAGATGCACTTATAGACTTTCATAGCTCCAGATGATATATTTTGGATCTTCTTCATTGTTCCATAGAATCACTGGACATTTATCAAGGCTAATGGTATAAAGAGAATGGTTCTCTGTGCTAAGAAAGATTGTTGTTGATCCTTTATTCTTGAAGAGAACCAATAACATCAGGACAGTGATGTCTTGACTTGCAAGTGAATTGGATTGAAGTGAGGCAGAGATGTCATCAACCTCACTCTCTCCTCCAGGGTCATTGGAGTCCAGTGGTCAGACATAGGTTAGGATGACTTCTGATGGCCCTGGATGCAGTGGAAGACCTTGACCATTTTATTTTATTTTATTTTATTTATCTATTCATTCATTCATTTATCTATCTGTCTATTTATTTGTCTATTTTTCATTTATTTATTTACTTGTCTGTTTTTAGCAAAACCTTGTCATTTTTAAGCTAAGGTCTTTCCCAGGTCTCAGTTTGTCTGAGGTAACAACCATTCAGTGAATAAAGGCTAGGCAAGAATTGAGGCAAAAGATGGACTAGTTTGCTTTCACAAAATAATCGGTCTAGGAGGGAAAGACCCTCAGAGCTAAGAGAGATACAAAGTTTGGAAAACATATTACCCCATCCTCCCTCATATAGCTGACAGTCTAGTAGGCAAGCAAGAAAACATCAAAGATAACTAAAACAAAAGACATCTGTGATTTCTTTTTTCTTTTTTGTTTTGGTGAGGCAATTGGAGTTGTGACTTGCCCAGGGTCACACAGGTAGTAAGTGTCAAGTGTCTGAGGCCAGATTTGAACTCAGGTTCTTCTGACTCCCAGGCCGGTGCTCTGTCCACTGCGTCACCTCGCTGCCCCAATTTCTTTTTTTAAAGAGACAGTTTAGCACCATATCCTTCCCTCTCAGACTTCATCCTGGAATTTTGCACATTAGAAAGTTACCAAACAAAGTCCTATATAAGGTTTCAGAGAGGTCATTACTAACTAAAGGTTTTAGTGTCACTTGAGCTGGACTTTAAAGAATGAAGTTCATTGGGTGAAAATGAATTGGGAGGTTATAGGGAACAGTCTGAGCCAAGATGCAGAGGAGAGAGGAGTCAGTGTCATTCAGGTACAAAGGGTTGACTGACTACCCTGATAAAAATGTAAACTATTTGAAAACAAATTTTTTGTAGTCCTTGTATCCCTAAAACCTAGCACAGTATATATCATATAACAGGGACTTAATAAATGTTTGTTAATTGATTGATTGATGGACTCTTTACTTTGGGTCAACATTTAATCATAATGATTAATCAATGTTATTTTGGTCTTTCTGTTATTTCTGTTTACATTGTTGCTGTCTGTATTGCCTTTCTCAGATATGTACACTATTGGGGAAGCTCTATAGGGTATCCATTTAGATGCATGTTGAAATTTAGAAAATTATAGACATTCTTCATCCATTTGATTTTTTTTTATGTGGATGAATAGGCTGAAGTATTTTGAATGATTATAAATATCTTCCAGGTGGTTCTGCAGTGTCATGAGGTTCAATGTAATCATTGCAATATCTTGCACAAACAGGAGCATATATATGATCTCACTATCTTTTGGGAAGCCCTCTTCAACTTGAGCTCTTTGCTCAATAGCCTTCATCTCAGTGGTGATTAAATTTTCAGTGTGAGCATTTAGACCTTGGAAATCAGCAAATACTACAGATAAGCACTCAAGTGTTTTGTTGATTTGTAGACTTAAGAAAGTGATTGAGAAGATGTTAATATTGTAGATTAATCTTATGAGTGTCTCCTACATATATCCCCCCCAAAAGCTGTGTTTTAAACATTTACCAACATCCCACTGCTTATATAAAAACAAAATATATACCAATTAAACACAAAGTTACTTGTGGAGGAATCACCAAAAATCAGGGTGAACAGGAAAAGTCTCATGTAAAACATGGTCTTGAGCTGAATTCATGATAATATGCAGTATAACAGGAGAAGCACGTTAGAGAGGTGGTTTAAACATAGTGATATAGGATCTCTGAAAGGGATCAAGAACGGCTTCATGGAAGAAGGAGGTGGTATTTCAATTGGGCTTTTATAGGTGAATGGGGTGGGGGAGGCATCTAGGTGGTGCGATGGATAAAGCACCGGCCTTGGATTCAGAAGGACCTGAATTCAAATCCGGACTCAGATACTTGACACTTACTAGCTGTGTGACCCTCATTGCCCAGGAAAAAATAAAATAAAATAGGTGAATGTGGAGAGAGTCCAGCCACCTATCCCAGCCAATAAAAAAATGTTTGGTCTAGCTCTGAAGCCACTTAACCTTCACAGGCCTTTAAAAAGGACGAATGTATTTTCTCAGGATGTTTCAAAGTAGCTCCTCAAGCAATCTTCTTTCCCCTTCCCTGATCAAAAGGGGAAAAAAGGAAACCTCTAAGCTAGTCTCCAAGGGGAAAAAAAGGAATAGGAAACATAAATGGGAAGTATTCTCTGTGACAGATCCATTTTTTGAAAATTGTTTGGTGACTATTAGAGGTAGTTTTAGACCTTCCTAATCAATAAAGCCAAACATAGAAGATATATTAGAATATATATATATATATATATATATATATATATATTAGTGAGGAAATAGAGATTAAGTGACTTGCCCAGGGCCACACAGCTAGTAAGTGTTAAGTGTCTGAGGTTGGATTTGAACTCAGGTCCTCCTGACTCCAGGGCCATTGCTCTATCCACTGCACCATCTAGCTGCCCCTGAGATATATATTTTTTTAACTCCAGTAGAATGTAAGCTCCTTGAGGGTAGGGACTGCTGCATTTTTGCCTTTTGTATTCCCAGTGGGTTTGGCAAAGGCTTGGTAAATGGAATCTAATTGAATCTTCAAAATAACCATCCAGCAGAACAATAAAATGAAACCGAATGCTGTATAATTATAAAGACCACACCCCTCCTCAGAGAAGAAACGAGAAACTGTACCTTCCTTCCTTTCATCAGAGAAGGAGGGAATAGGGAATGCTGCATATATAATCTAATATAGTCAGCATATTGGTTGGTTTCACCCAGTTTCCCACAGACACCCTTAAATCATTTTTTTTTGTCCTGCTGGGGAAGGGTAGGAGTCAGGTATACAGCTAGAAATAAATGAAATGCAAAACCAAAATGGATGAATAAAACAAAACAACACCAATAAACACTTACCCCAAATCTACCATGTCTGGTCCTGGCAATCTCATCACCTTCCTTCCTTCACTTCTCTGTTAGTCTGAGTTGAGCAGCCTCACAAAGATCTGCTGCCTTGGGACATTTTAGCTCACTGCTGCCTTTGGGAAGAGTTGACCTTGACTGTGGGCCACCATTTCTCCATTCTCTGCCTTTCTTGAGTTCTCAAAGCAAGTGATTCATTCTGGTTCCATATAACAAATATTGATTAATTGCCAATTAGACACTTCCTATTCTCTGTCCAGGAGGACACGAGGACAAAAATCTAATGGTCCTCTCCCTTAAGGAATTTCACAAACCTAAAATCAACATTTGTTTCAATTCAACAAATATTTGTTCGGTGCCTACTATGCGTGGGGGTATAACACATATTTTTTTTTCCCTCTAGTCATTTCCTTTTAGAAATTCAGCTCAAGTTCCATTAGCCAGAATAAATGATGACTGTTTGCAACCAGGAATACCTTATTAGGATGCCCCTTACAATCACTATTACTAAAAAGTTAACTCCCTATATGCCTAGTTTGGGATATACAAGCAGAAAAAAAGTACGTATACATAGCATCATAAGATCTAGGTTTTTGTTGTTGTTGTTGTTTTTGTTTTTGTTTTTTGCAGGGCAATGAGGGTTAAGTGACTTGCCCAGGGTCACACAGCTAGTAAGTGTCAAGTTTCTGAGGCTGGATTTGAACTCAGGTCCTCCTGAATCCAAGGCCGGTACTTTATACACTGCGCCACCTAGCTGCCGCCAGATATAGTTTTAAGGTACTTAGTGGCCATCTAGTCCAATCTCATTAAATAGGTGTGGAAACTGAGGCCCAGGGAGACACAACAACTTCCCAATATTCCTCAAGTATTTAATAGTAGAACCTAGATTCAAGCCCAGGTTCTTTGACTGTAAATCCAGTTCTCTTTCCCTTAGCTATGCTACCTAGTTCTGTTATTCCCTAAGGTGGAATTGCTTCTCTCCTTCCCTTTTTTAAGATGAAGAATAAAATATAACTAAAATATTCCATAGAGGAACACTAAAGTCATATACTATTTCCCTTTGATGTTACTTTATCTTCAAAGTTAACCTCCAATTCCACATTCCTAATCACGGACTGACAATGTTTCTATAGAGCTCTTCATCTAACTGATTATGCTGTATATGGGAGGCTATTATTTGACCTGCTCTGTATATAGTAATTATACTCTATAGTCTAGATTGCTCTAAGCATCCTCATTTAATGTCTGTGCAACCTCAGGCACAGAGTTAGATTCCTCCCTCCTTTTTGGATGTTGGCATGTGTGTGTGTTTGGGAGAGGAGAGGAAAAGGCTGGCTATAAGCCACACAAAAGGCCAAAGCTAGACAAAGAGCAAGGGCTAGGAAACTGAGCCATGCTCTAGTGCACATGGGAACCAAAACCGCACCATATGCAGTAAGTATCCTCATGGCTGTGTTGGATCCCAGACCACCCTAAGTAGGTACAGCTTGCAATATATGCAATGAAGTCCCAGATTAAAGAAAGATAGAGTTCATGCTGACAAGACCTTTGTATGCCCCCATGGGGGAGAAGTGATAATCAGTCCACCATGTGCTTAGTTGTGCTCAGGAGGGAAAATAAGAAGGTGAAAAAAGGGAGGCATCCCCTGTGTATTGGAAAGAATCTAAGATCTGAAGTTTGAAGACCTGGGCTCTAATTCTGACTCTCACACTTACAACCCATATGACCTTTGGCAAACGATGTCACCTCCCTGAGACTCAGTAAAATGAAGGGAAGTAAAATCTGTAAACGACAAAGGGAAGGAGCAGCTAGGTGGGGCAGTGGATAAAGCATTGGCCCTGAATTCAGGAGGACCTGAGTTCAAATCTGGCCTCAGACACTTGACACTTATTAGCTGTGTGACCCTGGGCAAGTCCTTTAACCCTCATTGCCCTGCATAAAAATAAATAAACAAATGAATAAATATTTTTTTTAAAATGAAGGGAAGGGGGGAGACTAGATGGTCCTGCCCAAACTTAAATTTTATGTTCCTAAGATCCCCCTTCCCTCTTTCCAGATTCACAGAGCCCTGCTTCTGTATGTAACCAACTTCATAGTCAGGGTGGCTTGGGAGCCAAGTCTATCTTTGGTCCTTTCCCCATTCCTGGTCCCCAGATACCTTCCTTACACTCATTTGGCTATTAACTAATCCTATAGTACAAAATAATAATGAATGAAAATGTTACTCTTTCCTGGGGCATTTGAATGCAGAGGGTGATGGAAAGAAATAAGGACATGCTTTGTTACTGGTAAAAGCAAGTCAAGGGTCCTTAGCCTCTTCAGCCTTCTCCAGTCAGCCCTGCCTTATATTTTG
Source organism: Dromiciops gliroides (assembly GCF_019393635.1). Classification (NCBI taxonomy): domain Eukaryota; kingdom Metazoa; phylum Chordata; class Mammalia; order Microbiotheria; family Microbiotheriidae; genus Dromiciops; species Dromiciops gliroides. The sequence continues at coordinate 367,115,311 of NC_057862.1, forward strand.
CATAAATGGTGGTCAGAGTATTAGGTGGCTCAGAATATAGAAGGAGAGTTGAAGACTAGTGGGTAGCAAAAGTGAGTCTGTTAACAAGCATTTGTTAAGTATCTACAATCTGTCAGGGATTATGCAAAATGCTAGGGATACAAAGAAAGGCAAAATTAGTCTTTACTTTCAAAGATCTTAGGTCCTAATGGGGGAGACAACATGCATGCATCTTCCAATAAAAGAAAAGAGCAATGTCATCACTAGAAGTTTTAGACAAGTAGCAGCTAGTTGGCATGGTGGATAAAGCACTGGCCCTAGATTCAGGAAGACCTGAGTTCAAATTTGGCCTTAAACACTTGATACTTACTAGCTATGTGACCCTGGGCAAGTCACTTAACCCTCATTGCCCTGCAAGAGAAAAAGAAAAGTTGTAGACAGCTCTGCATTATGAGATGCTTGAGTTGGCTGTTACCCATGTTCCCTGGATACATGAGTTTCCTATCTGTGCATTCCTCTACACCAGTTCCCTGGCCTTTTATATTTCTTATATGTGACTCACAGATAATTCTTATGCATGTCTGCTCTTCCCACTTGGATAATTTGTATCTGTGGGAAAGTGAACTCCAAGTTTATAGGAATAAGGTACTGTTGTTATCGTATGAGATGTCAGGATCAGACATTTAGAGCTTGAAAGGACCTTAGAAGTCATTGAATTCAACCACCTCATTTTACAGGGGAAGGAATTGATTCTCAGAGAGGTTAAATGAATTTCCTCCAGTTAGATATCTGGTAACTATCTGAATCAAGATTTGAACTCAGATCTTCTTAACTCCAAGTCCAACGCTCTATCCATTGCACCACCTACATTATGATGCCGTTTTGTAAAATTCCTTTGAGCTAAGTTTGTTCTCTGACTAGTAGAAGTACACATCTTGAGGGAGCTTAAAAACTAGAGTTAGAAGATTCTGACCCATAAAGTACATATAACATGGGATGATAGCCCACAGGAAGGGGAGGACTTGAGCGCTAAATGCAAATGACTCCAGAAAATTGAAAAGTCCTTAAGACACAAAATAATAGATCTCTAATGGTGCAATTTCAAGCATTAGGACTAGGCTAATGGAAGAGCTAGTTGGTTGGTTGGTTGGGAAGCTTTTTAGTCCTTTTAGTTACTACCACTGTGTCTATAGCTACAGAACCTGCCTCACCAAGTCCTAATACTGGTCTGGAACAGTGGACAAAGTATTGGATTTAATGTTAGTGAACATGGAATTGAATTCCCCCTCTGCCACTTACTACCTGTAGGATTGTGAGAGAGACATTTGACCTTTTTAAGTCTTGGTTTCTTCATTTGTAAACTGTGTGGGTTAGATCAAATGATCTCAAGGTCTTTTCCAACTCTAGATTTAATGATCTCTGATGACACGATCTCTAATGGTCTTAGAGCTTTAAATCCTAGGAGCTTGGGACAAGGGAGGCCTTCCACATCAGGAGCTCCTTTTGACAGCATGGTGCTACTAGAGTCCATTAAGGAGTTGGGGATCTTTAGAGCTAACCAGTTTTATTTAGGGAGTCTGTTCCCCCAGTGGGGGTGGAGGGGAGCAGGGTTCTCCTTGAGGCATCTTGATTCTCACTTCTGCCTACTCAATGAAAAGGAAGCCTAGCTTTCTTTCTGCAGAAGTCATAAAAGCTTGAGGTGAGGCAACATCATTTTACCTCTGCCTAAAGAGATGGCTTTTTTCTTCTTTTCTGTCAAGCCCCAGTGTGACCGTTTGAAGGATTCACGGAGCCCTGCTTCTGTATGCTTAGCACTGTGCTGCAGTTCATAATATTCAAATTATTAGCAAATAAAGATCATTATAAATTATTAACTGTTTGTAAGTGGAATGATTTGCATATTTTAAGACATCCTACTTAGATTAAAGCTTTTGAACCTCCTTTTCTGGGAGAATAGTGAAGGACTGATCAAGATGATAACTTTTACATAGTGTTTTTTTTTAATTACATTCTTTAAAAAAAATAAATAAAGGCAGAAACTCCACAGCTCCATTCAACAAATATTTCTCCCTATTGAATGTGAACTCCTAGAGGGCAGGGACTGTTTTCATTATCTTTGTACTCCCAGCATCTAGCATAGTACCTAGGAGAGAGTGGAACTGAATAAGTACTTGCTAAATTTAATTTAGTATTATATACCAACTGTTTACAGGACTTTGTACCGGTAGTTGGGGGAAATACACAATTTAAATAAGACATGGCCCCCACCCTCCTGGAATTTAAAGTCTTGTGTGTGCATGTGCATGCACAGGTATGTGCACGTGTGTGTGTGTGTGTGTGTGTGTGTGTGTGGAGTGAGTGTGACAAGGGTTGGAGAGTCAAATTGACTTACTCAGGGTCACAAACTTAGAACATTTAGACAAGGTAGATATTTTGACATCTCAGATCATTGCTCTGATCATTATATCAAGTTGCAATTTTTATTCTTGACATCTTTTAGTCCCAACTTTTGCTTTTACTGTTAATGCAGATAGATAACTGCTCAAAATCTAGTCTTAGAGAGTCACATAGACTCTGCACTGCATAGGTGATGAATGGGCCTAGTCACACAGCCACTATATTTTGGAGACGGGCCTTAAACCTATGACTTCCTGACTCGGGAGGCCAGCTCTTTTATTCATTATACCATGCTGCATCTCCATTTTATACACTACCCCTTTTATAATCTTTTCTTTAGAGACTTCCTGCATGACATATAAGGCCCCTAAGTGAGAAAGCAAGCTGGATACAGGAGCCTTACTTTGTCTGGAGTCTAGCCCTGAATGTCATGTGGCCTTGGGCTCAGCCTTCACTCCTGCTTTACTTGGGCCCACACATTTCCTTTCCTCAGGGATGAGTTGTGAGTGGAATCATTCTAGACCAGTATTAGATAAGGAGTAGACTGCCTGGCTGCTGGAATACTTCCCCACTTCATGTGTACAGAAGCCCTTGCGTTCTGGGCGACCTCAAGCCAGAGACAATTGGCACAGAAGCAATGTGGCCTGGAATGGGAGGGCTTCTGGGTGAAGAGAAGAAGGAGCCAGGCAGACTGAGAAGAAATTGAAGCCCTGGCACCAAGGGTAAAAGGAAGGAATTTCACCCTTATGTCATAGAATTACTAAATCCAAAGTTCCAGAGTCAGAACTGGATCTCTGTTTCCCTTTATCCTATGGGTAAGATGCCTAGACTGGCATCCAAAGACAGCCGTCATCAGCATCATTGCAGCCTAAATGTTTTCATGAAGCAAACAGGGGCAATCACTGGATCACCTTGCATGTCCTTACAACTGTTGGCCTTGATCTATATGGAGTCCAAAGGGTTGAATAGGCTGGGTACTTGCTTGCTTAGTAGCCTCTCTCTAAAAAGAAAATTTATTTGGGTTGGTCCCTGTCTGAACGTTTAAGGAACAAGGTCATAGCCAGCATTTTTGCCCCTAAAAAGGAATTGCTCCTTCAAAACCCCAGAGGAAAGCAGTGTCTGGGTTTTTGATTATACGTTTCATTGCAAGGCAATGATGTAATGTCATACATGATCAAACCAGGGAGCTGGGCTTGAACTGAAGTCAATTGAAGCTTACAGGCTTAATCCAGGTTTGGGGGATTTCAAATTTGTCCAGCCATGATGTTTGGGTTCAGCATTTGAGGTTAGAATATCTTATGGGTGACATAGGCTGTCGGCTGGTTTAGTCTTGAAGCACAGAAGCTGCTAAAAAGGAAAGTGCTGTCATTTGGTTTTCTGCATGTTCCACCCATCTCTAAGGGAAAACTGAGCTAACCTCCTTCCACCATGGTGAGATAACATGTTTAGTAGAGATCATAAGGTTTTAGATTCGGAGAGGGACCCTTGAGGTCATCCAGGTCAACCTTCCTCACTTGGTAGAAAATTTGAGGACCTGTGTTCCAATCCTGGCTCCACTAATCCTTAACAGAGGGCATTTGGGGCAAGTTGTTTAACCTTTCTCAGGCTTAGAGCCTCAATCCCAGGCTTTTCTCACTCTAACCCTCTGTGCCTCTTTAGACTCATTTGGTCTCATCAGTAAGTGACAAACAGCTCAGAGACCATCCAGCAGATTTTAATGGGGTTGACAAGCTTGTTTGTAACTCTAGGCTATTGGTAATCCCTGGGTTTATTTAACGGTGTGATTCTGGGTCAGGGAGCAGTGGACAGAAGCGCACCCAGACGTGTACACAAAGGACAATTAGCTGGGCCCCAGGATTACTGGGAACAGATGGCTGTCTATTTGATGGCCCCCTCCAACCCTCAATCTATGATCCGATGAAATGTTGGCTGTAGCAGACTGGTGTTTTCCTTATGACAAATCTCTCCTTTACATTTTTGACTTAAAACAAAAAGATATTCACATCCAATGTGAATTGAATTCACATTTACACATTCAATCACATTCAATGGACAGGTCCGACGATTCGATTCTACATAGATTGGTTATGTACTTACTACGTTCTAAGCACTGTATGAGATTTTAGTGATTTAAAAAAAAAAGACAAAATGAAATAGGTCTTGTCCTTAAGGAGTTTATACTCTTTTATGTGGCTAAGGAGTAGCTACATAGTAGGCAAGTACAGTCTCTTGGAAAGGATGTTCTTTTGAGGAGTGGGTGTGGCAGACTAGGTTTGGGAGTCAAGAGACCTGGATTCTAATTTTGGCTCTGCTCCTTACTTCCTGTGTGAACTGGGACAAATCATTTACCCCATCTGGGCTCCAACTTCCTCATCTCTAAAATGAGTGCACGATGACATGATCTCTTGATTTCTTTTGGGGGAAGGTGGGAAATGGAAACTATATTCAAGCAAACCTCTGACTTAAACAAACCAGGGAGGAGACATTGTGCAACAGGAGGAATATTCGATTTGAGGAACAAGAACCGGGAGGATCTGAGTCTAAATCATCATTCTACCACATACTGTCTGTGTGACTCAGGGGAAGTCACTTAATTTTTCTGGGCCTCAGTTTTCTCCCCTGTAAAATGGGGTGAGGGGTGGGATTGGACTAGATGATCTCTGAGGTCCCATTTGAGATTTATATCTATGAGTTTGTGAAATGTGGATGTTTGAGTTAGGCTCTCATCTGCTTGGAAGTAGGGGATTAGATTGAATAACCAATAGACTAATGACTACATTAAATCATGGAGTATATGAAAGAAAAATATTGAAGCAGATAAAAGAAGATTTTGTTTCAGTGGTTGTCCTGATGAATGGACCTTGTTCTGGGCTGTTATTGTTATTAGCTTCCCCCAACTTGAGCTATGATGAGCTAGTTCCACCAGAGCCTGAAGGCCTTTAGCATAAAATTCAGGTAGAAGGTTTTTACCTTGGATAGCACCCAAAGGGAATTAGGATATAATTGCTATTTCTGAAATAAAACATTGCTCTAGTCCGCCTGGAGTTTCAATCTTTGTATAACAATGAGCAAAGAATAATACCTGGCTCTAGGGGCTACATCCCTTTCATCTGATCAGGAGTCCTTCATTGTCCCAGACCATGTGATCTGCCTATTTACACAATAACCTCTGATCTAGACCAGGGCAGGGAACCTACACAGAAGCTCTCTTTCTCGAGGGGCTGGTTCAATATCCAGTTTCACCTTGAATCCCTTTAGCTTTACTGTTCCCCACCTAGTTGATCCCTAGTGTTTCTGTATCTGGGTACCATGTCATTTTCCCTCTCTCTTTCGTTCCAGCTAGAAATAGCCAGCATTTATGTAGCCCTTTAAGATTTTTAAGTGCTTTACCTATATTATTTCATCTATTCTCACAACCATCCTATAAGTAGGATGCTATTGTTATTTTTCTTTTGCAGATGAGGAAATTGAGGCTAGGATATCTTAAGCGATTTTCCCAGGATCACACAGCTAGTCAGTATCTGACTAAACTCAGATATTCCCGACTCAAGCTCAGAGCTCTATTCACTACACCTGCGACTTGTCTCTATTCAGTTACTCTATCCAAGTTGCTCTGCAATAAATTCTTTGAGAATGAGTCTGGGACATGATTGCTGAGCAGCCACCATACTGCACTGAGATAACAATCCCCATTTTTTGTCTCTAGGTCTGACCTCGCAAGATCCTTTCTTGGCACAGGGTCCTGCACAAGGGGAAATTACACACACAGAGACACACACATACCTGTGTGCTCAGGTGGAAATATATAGGAGATGGCTTCCGTGGCTTGTCTTGAGGCCTCTGAGAAGCTAGAATACCTCTTGTGATATTTTCCATTCTAGCTCAGCTGTTCAGCCGCCTCACCCCGCCCAGTCTCCCTTTGGCTCGCTGTTCCCTTCAATTATAACCTGGATTGAGTCATAAGTTACAGCTACTGGTGGTTAGAACTTAAAGTCTACTTTAATAGCTACTTAGTTTTCATTGCAAGGAACAAAAATGGTTGGTTATAATGTAAGGAGCCAACTCTTTCCCCTGGGTTTAGGTCACTCCCAGGGTAGATATTAGGGAAACTCAAGCTCTGAGTTTTACACTATTAGGGGACTACTCATAGCCACCTCTCAGTTATCCCAAAGTACAAATAACTTTTACAGATTCATATTGAGAAATTAACCAGAGTAGGTTACAAAGCTATTTGTTAATACTATTCACTCTCTCATTTATTATTCTCACTCAAATCGTCCTAGGCCAGTATTCTAGAACATTCTATAACACCTCCAAACATCTCCCCAACCTCAAACACACACAGAGGGAAGATGTGTTAAACTGAGTACAACCTTTAAATACAAGAGCCTAGGCAGAGATCAAGACTCGACATTCACCTGAAAGGTGATGTTGCCTGCTTACAGCCTGGAGTGAGTTAGAGAAAGAATTTTGAAGGAAGGATGATTTAGGAAGTTGGATAAATTTTGTAGGAACATTGGAATTGCCACCCTACTCCATTGCCATGGTCCCTCCCATTTAGGATCCAGTTGCCAATTGAAGCTCCAAGATTATAACATGAATAGGCTTTGTTGTCTCTCTTGGCATTAACCTTAAATGCCTTATAAGAGAATTTGATATATAATTGACCTTTAACTGGCTGAAATTCATACATTCGAGGAGTATTTATCAATGTGTGGGGCAAAGGGCTGAACACTATGGAAACTACAGTGGTTTGTATCAGGTTCTTCTTCCTATTAAAGATGTTTACAATTGAGTGTGAAAAATAAGACATGAATTACTGATACCATGTAGAATATATGAAGTGGTATGAGAAAGGCACCGACCAAATGTTCTAGGGCTTCCTAAGAGAAACATGGCACATCTAGCTGAGCTGATAAGAGAAGACTCCATAGAGGAGGTTGCACTTGAGTTAAGTCTTCAATCACATGATTTTAATAATTGGAAAATGGAATGGTAAGTCTTTTCAGGAGAAGGGAATGGCAGAGACAAGACTCAGAGGCAGGAAACAGCAGCATGGATTCAGCAACAGGGAGGAATCTAGTTTGGATTGCTCATAAGGCACACCAAGGTGTGGAGTAGGAGATCAAACTGGGAAGAATGGGTTGGAACCAGATTGTGGAGGAATTTGAATGCCAAAGCTAAAGAGTTTGGACTATATTCTATGGGTAATGGGGAAACACTAAAGAAATGCAGCTTAATAGAATTAGGACTGGTTTCAAAGCAAGGAGAGACCAGGGTTTGAATACAGCCTCTCTCACTAGCTAGCTGCGTAAGTCGCTTTACTTGTCTGAGCCTCATTTCCTCCTCTGGAAAGCAATGATAATAATCCCCATAGTATCTACCTCATGGAGCTGTTTGGAGGATCAAATGGGATTAGGTAAATCACTTTACCAACCTTAAAGTATGCTGTAGATGCCAGCTGTTATTATAACCAGAGCTGGACTTTAAGATCAGCCTGACAGTAGTGAGTAGAATGGATTAGAAAGGTGGGGACTAGAGATGGGGAGACCAATTAGGAAGCTATTGCAATAGCCCAGGTGTGGTCACTGGATGACATTTTTTTCCCAAACCCATTTTTTAAAAATCCAATTATATTCTTGTCCAGTAAGGAGTTCCATACATTTATTAGCCTCTGCATGAAGTAGCATTTATTTTGTGTGTATATAGGAATCCTCAGCTTGTATCTTTCATGTTTGTTGAGTTATTATTGTAACTCCTTCCTACAGTATAAAACCCTTACTCTTCCATCAAAGCTTAACTCAAGTACCACCATCTCTAGGAAGAGATATTACCTGAACTCCCCACCAACCACTATGGTCCTTTCCCCTTCTACTAATTACCTTGTATTTATTATCTTTATCTTTATATTGTATATACATATATATTATATATATTATATGAGATATATGTTTATATAAATATATCTTCAAATGTCTGGCTATTCATCCATCCATCATCCATCCATCCATCCATCTATCTATCTATCTATCTATCTATCTATCTATCTATCTATCTATCTATCTCTCATCTTACTTATAAATTCCTCTGTCAGACGGTAAGACCCTTGTGAGTAAAGATTGTTTCATTCTTTGCCCCTGTATCTACAATGCCTAGAACAGTGTTTGGTATACAGTAGGTACTTAATAATAAATGTTTATTGCTTTCCAAGGGGCCCTTTATTCAAATATGCTAGGATCTGCTGACCAAGTCCACATTCACCCTTTCCATATGTTTTATCATGTTTAGAGGCTTGAAATATGCTTCTTCTTAGTCATTACCTTTCTGGGCACAACAGTTTTGCTCTGTTTTCATAAAGTTACCTCTTCACCCTTTTATTTTCTAATTTTATTTTAGTTGCCTTTCTCTTGTAATGTTGGAGGGGGTGGGATAGTGAGAGAAAAGAGAAGAACTTCAACTTAGAGTTAAAAGACCTTGTTCCAAGCCTTGAACCCAACCAACATTTTCTAGTGTGGAACCTCAGACCAGTCCCTTTTCCTCTCTGGGCCACAGTCTCCTAATATAAAATGATGCTGTGTTAAACAATATTTTTGTTTCCTGCCTGCTCGAGCTTTCTGTGGTTCTCTAGCTCCTTGAGAGTTTTCTTATCTGTAGCTGCTGGGTGGTAGAGTGGATAGAACACTGGATGTAGTGTCTCAAAAGGACCCAGTTCAAATCCATCCTCAGATTCTGTATGACCCTGGGAAAATTACATAAGCCCTCTCTATCTCAGTTTTTTTTAATCTATAAAATGTGAATAATGATAGCACCTACCTCCCAGGGTTGTTGTGAAGGTAAAATTAGATGGTATTTGTAGAGCATTTTGCAACCATTAAAATATTCTCGTTCTTATGCTGGAATTGGAGGGAAAACCTTACAGAGTGGTCCATAGGGGCTCACCATTCTTATGAGGGGTGGATCCTGTTCTTTATTTGGCCATCCTTAAGAAGGAGCTTGAAGACTAATTACACACCTGCCAATATTATGTTTTCTGCCACACTCTGAACCTCTCCCCAAATGTCCTGCTTCCAGGTCTCAGGTTCCTAACATATTCCATATCAGTTTTATTAACTTGAAATGTTTGGTTTGCATTTGGGAGCTTCAGTGGACATCTTTGTGTGTGTGTGTGTGTGTGTGTGTGTGTGTGTGTGTGAGAGGTAATTGGGGTTAAGTGACTTGTCCAGGGTCACACAGCTAGTAAAAGTGTTAAGTGTCTGAGGCTGGATTTGAACTCAGGTCTTCCTGAATCCAGGGCCTGTGCTCTATCCACTGCACCACCTAGCTGCCCCTCCAATGGAGGTCTAAAGAGGACACACTAATGCAGTAAGTCCAAATGATCCACAGTTATTTATCAACAATGTAGTTCCACAGAGAATGGCACTCAGGCAGCACCTTCACTGCACAGGTTTAAGGTCATCTGAGATGTGATATCCTCCTCTGGACAGGAATAGATGCATTATCCAGACAAGAGGCTATCAAAGATTTAGAACTAGAATAATGCTTAGAGGTTATTTAGTCCAATTGTTTTAGAGGTAGAACCTGGAAGCCCAGAGAGATCCACAGCCACACAGGAAGTAAATGGCCCACTGTGCCTCCCCATCTTCCCTGCTACTATATCTGACCCATGTTCCAATCACTGAGTCTATCCTGTAATGATCCTCCTCTGTATTGTCTCTTTGTTTGATTGGGGTTTGTTTTGTTTTGTTTTGTTTTGCTTTTTGGTTTTGTTTTGTTTTGTTTTGTTTTGTTTTGTGGGGCAATGAGGGTTAAGTGACTTGCCCAGGGTCACACAACTAGTAAGTGTGAAGTGTCTGAGGCCAAATTTGAACTCCTGAATCCAGAACCAGTGCTTTATCTACTGCTCTACCTAGCTGCCCCACTCTGTATTGTCTCTTGCATTTAAACTGTGAGCATGAGTTCTGGAAATGTCTTGCTTTCTTTTTGAGTTCCTAGTGCTTAGCTGAGTGCTTGGAACATAGTGTTTAATAAATAATCCTTCCTTCCTTCCTTCCTTCCTTCCTTCCTTCCTTCCTTCCTTCCTTCCTTCCTTCCTTCCTTCCTTCCTTCCTTCCTTCCTTCCTTCCTTCCTTCCTTCCTTCCTTCCTTCCTCCCTTCCTTCCTCCCTCCCTCCCTCCCTCCTTCCCTCTCTCCTTTCCTTTCTCTCTCTCTCTCTCTCTCTCTCTCTCTCTCTCTCTCTCTCTCTCTCTCTCTCTCTCTCTCTCTCTCTCCCTCCCTCTCTCTCTCTCCCTTCCTTCCTTCCCTCCCTTTATTCCTTCTTTGTCAGGATTTGAATTTGAAACTATTGACTCCCAGTTCAATATTCTTTCAACTATACCACATTACCTCTCACGTTAACACGTTAAACAAATTAGAAAGGAGTTAGTTACTTTAAAGAGAGGTCACTGACAAACTAGAGCCCATTCAGAGGAGGGGAAGTAGGAAGGGGAAGGGATTAGAGACTATGTCCTACTATGATTGCTTGAAGGAACTGAGATTATTCAAGTAGAGAAGACAATTCTTAACCCTAGAGAGGTTAAATAACTTGGTGAAGATCACACGGGCAGTCACACTTTGAATCCTATTCCTCTGACCCCTAATCTGGTGGTCTTTCTATGGTATCATGCTTCTTCAATTAGAAACTGTCCTCCTTAGTAGAATATAAGCTCTTTAAGGACACAGATTGTTTGTTATTTTGTCTTTGTACACCCAAGGCCAGCCACAGTGTTGTAAAATAGTTCAATAAATGTTGAATTGAATTGACAGCTTGAAGGGCTGTCCCATGGATAAGGGATTTGTCCATTCTATCTTTTACTGGAGGGTAAGTCTAGGACCATTGCAGCAGAATTTGCAGTCAGTTCTGGCTGCTCAAGGACAAATAGGTCTTGAGAGATAGTGAGTTCTCTGCCTCAAGCAGAGGCTACCTGACTGAATACTTGTTGAGAACATGGTCAAATGAATTCCTGCTGATATATAGGTTTCATTAGACAATTAGAGGCCCTGGCATTCAGTAATTCTCTATTCTTTTTCCCTACAGATTTCTTCTTATATGAGGCTCAGTGGATAGAGCACTGGGGTCTGGAGTCAGGAAGATCCAAGTTAAAATGTGACCTCAGCCACTTACTAGTTGTGTGGCCCTGAGCGAGTTATTTAACCTCTGCCACCATCTGTTTCCCCATCTGCAAAATGGGGGTAAGAATAGCCCCTACCTCCCAGAGCTCTTGTGAGGATCAAAAAGATAATATTTGTAAAACACTTTGGGAAACCTTAAATCTCTATGTAAATGCCAACTATTACTGGATTACTTCTGGTGTTCTTTTTAACTCTCTAAGAATCCATCCTATGAAATATAGACTTCAGTACTAGAAGTCCTGAAAAGTAACAAGGGCATAGGAAATGTGGGATGAGATATAAGGCCATTTGGGTTTTGACTGATACATTTATATCTTAGGTTGGCAATAATCCTTTGAAACCATTTTTTTTTTCAGTTTAGAGTTTGAAAAGAGTATAACAGGTGTGTCCATTAATCATTGAGTCTCCCACTACAGCTGCAGAAACCTGCTTGTGCATGCAGATTGGGTAATTGCAAACCTAAGTACCTGTTTGTACCTGCAAATTACCTGATCTGGATATGTAAATATCCGTTTTGCATGAGTAAATGGAAGCCTTCTGGGAAGTCAGACTGACACCTCACCCCCTTGAAAATGTGGTTCTCTTTCTGATGTCTAGGGCTATGGAGTGAATAAAGGAATAGATGCAACTGAACAGGTTGATACCTCCTCAAAAATCAGAGGGGTGCAGTAAGGGGTGAATAGTTGTGAGAGTGGGTGGTGATATTTCAGACTATTTGAGGTCCTTGTTGGTGTACCTTGATGTCCAGTTGTGCAAACATATCTGATGACAATATTTGCTGCAGGGCTAGATGGTGTGTGTCCAATGCAAACCAAGTGTGTGGGCCCAAGGACTCGCTCAGCAAACAAGCTGAGCTTACCCCAGAACAACCATGATGCATGGCCTTCAAGTCTCATTTAGATACTGTAAATCACTGAAAACAAATTTCCTCAAATTTTCTGAGAGAAAACAGACACACATAGAGCAACACAAAACCTCTGGCATTTACATTTTTTCTTTTTTCAGTTCATGAAAACTCTATTTAAAAAATATCATCTAGAAACATCAGACTCCTACACGAAGAAATATTGTGTGAGTGTGAAAGCTGGAGAGTGAAATTCTCCAGTTTCATTTTACTATCCAAGCTGTGAACTGCAAAAATAACAAGTCATTATAAAAGTGAAACAGACATTCTTCTCCATTTCCCCCATTTTAATCAGCTTAAAGGCTTCCATGCTTTTCAACAACTCAGGCCCCATCTGTTCTTTAACCTGGATGCTTGATGAATTTTAAATATTTTACGGACACTAGAAGTATAGGCATCACCACACTGGGGCAGCCCTCTGGTGCCAGTGTTCTGTCTCTGATAAAAGTCTCAAGGGCATTGATTGAACAAAGTTTAGGGAGGTAGCCTAGTCTATTGAGGGGAAAAAAGAAACAAACAAATACAAATCTAGTTGTGAACTTGAGAGGACAGGATTTTAAATGCTTTCTCTGACACTCATTAAGTGTGTGAATAGGGCCTAAAGTTGTTTAACATGTTGATCCTCCTTTGCTCATCTGTAAAATGGGAATAATAAACTTTAACACTGGATCTACTGGGATAGAGGTGAAAACACACTTCCCAGCAGAAGAAACATTCCTGAGCATGGCCTGAACCAGATTACAATGTAATTGGGAAATATTTACCAAAATAAATAAAAATACAATATGCCATTGGCAGGGAAAACTTATGTATGGATTAATGGTATTGTTTCTATTTTTTCTTTTTTTTTCTTTCTTTCTTTCTTTCTTTTTTTTTTGTGTGGCAATGGGGGTTAAGTGACTTGCCCAGAGTCACACAGCTAGTAAGTGTCAAGTGTCTGAGGTCAGATTTGAACTCAGGTCCTCCTGAATCAAGGGCTGGTACTTTATCCACTAGCCACGTAGCTGCCCCAGTGGTCTTGTTTCTTTTTTTTTTTTTTTTTTTTAGTGAGGCAATTGGGGTTAAGTGACTTGCCCAGGGTCACACAGCTAGTAAGTGTCAAGTGTTTGAGGCCAGATTTGAACTCAGGTACTCCTGACTCCAGGGCTGGTGCTCTATCTACTGTGCCACCTAGCTGCCCCTAGTGGTCTTGTTTCTATTTGATTTGACATCACTGTCTGATGGCTGTTGTGAGTAACAGTACATTTTTTTTTTGCCTTTTGTCTTTAAAAGGCAAGGTATTGATGTTTATTATTAATTTTTATTATTATTGCTAGAACAAAGCTGTTATTTCATTTATAAAGGGAGCTCATGGTAAGAAACTTCATTTTACCAATACTGATTGCATCTCTTCAACTTCTATTCTAAAAGGAGGTCCCTGATAATTTAAGTGATTTAAGAAGGTTGTGTATGTCTTTTGTCTTTCTTTGTTCATCCCCCTTAGCACAATGCCTGACACTCATTGATTAACTGATGCTGGGGTGGGCTTGTCCATGCTGCCTCTGATCATTATCACTGTCTTTATCATTATTAAAGTTGCCATCCAGAAGGATTAGGGATATCCCCAAACTTCCTCATTTACCTTAAGAGCACATTCTGATTCTGATATCTATGAATTTGTCCTAATAATTTGAGTCTCTACAGTGTTTCAACAAGCCTATGCCATTGCTAGTGTGAGCATTGTCTTCATGTTACAGATGAGTAAGCTGGGGTTCAGAGAGGTTGGGAGGCTTCCCTAGAGACATGGGACTAATTAGAGGCTGAGTGAGGTGCCTAACCTAGATCTTTTTTCAGACTTCAAGCCAAATTTTCTCTCTACTATATCACCATTTGGCACTCTCTTAAATCTAGCTACATTTTTAGCCTGCACAGCCTTTCCGGCCTATGATAGACACAGTTCTATAACCTTGAAACTGTATTTCATATCAGTTAAGCAGATCCCTAAGTAGGAATTTGGTGGCAAGATGGAGGCATCATGAACAACAACTTGGGCAAGTGGCCCAGGGACTCACTAGGGGGAGGATCATTACCTCCCTGAAGGCAGAAAGAGACCTATGCTCTACTCTGTGGGTAGAGACCCCTGGACAAAATAAAACTGCTGCATCCATGTAGGGTGAACAATCCTACTTTTTTTTGTTTGTTTTGTTTTGGTAAGGCAGTTGGGGTTAAGTGACTTGCCCAGGGTCACACAGCTAGGAAGTGTCAAGTGTCTGAGGCCAGATTTGAACTCAGGTCCTCCTGACTCCAGGGCCAGTGCTTTATCCGCTGTACCACCTAGCTGCCCCAACAATTCTACTTTTGACAAGGTCTCCCAAAGCCCTACTACATTGGCTCCAGTCATCAGGAAAGGCTGAGAAATTCAGAAAAGAAAAACCTGATGGGAAAGAAAAGCTGCTTCGATTTGGAGAGGTAGAGGACGCTGTCTCCTGTCCCAGGCCTTGCTTCAACACAGAATGTCATTTCTTACCTCCACCCAATGCTTCGACTGGGTAAACTGTGCCCAGTAGATACTATGAGAACTAGCCCTAACAGGTACTCATCACCATGGGCAGATTGTGAACAAGAAACTTCTCTTTCTTAGTCTGCCAGATGTGCTATCTCTTCATTTCTTCATTTTTCCATCAGGATAAACTCCTCTGGACTTCATCGTGCCCCTGGCCAGGTACTTTTAACTTTTGTGTGTTGTTTACTCCTTTAGAATATAAACTCCTTGAGGGAAGGGACTATCTTTTTTTCTGGTCTGTATTTTTATTTCCAATGCTTTCTATGCTGCCTGTCACACAATAAGTACTAAATAAATGCTTGTTAGCTGACTGACTGGCTGCCCCTGAGCAGACAAGTGCTTTCCACATAGAAGGACAAAATCACCTATTTCTGGTTGATTCAAGGATTTTCAAAGGTAACTTTGAGAAGCACATGAATTGCCTGACTTCTTTCTATATCAAATACACTTCTTAGTTTGGTACTATAGCAACATATACCCTTATTAAAAAGCTAAATAACACATTTAAAAAAAAATCATTCACAGTTGCTATCCATTGCTCCCTTCCCAAGATGATAGTGAAGGCCAGGCTACCAAACAAGAATGAGAGTAGGGGAGAGGAGCTCGTCAACTGGCTCCACTGAGAATCTGAAATGAGTTATTTAAGTGAATGGCTAATAATCCTGAAAATGAAAAAGTCGTCTTGCTCACAATGAAAACCTCTTAGCTTAATTTGGGGTGGATGGGGATCAATCACTTGAGATTGGTCACTCTCTCAAGTGATCAGGAATGCCAAGTCATGATTTGTTCTAGCAGTAGTTTTATGTGATTCTGCCTCTTCCAAATTTTGTAGAATATTCAAACCTTTTTCTTTTAGCAGCTCAATAAAACTTGGCTCTGCTTTGCAAGTTGGGGGAGTAGGGTCATTCCAACTTAGTTCTCCACTGATTTACTCACCCCTGACTGCCCCCAACCCCTCAAAAGTTCTGAAAAAACTTGAGATATAGGGGGGAAATTCCTGTTGATTTACTGAGACATTTCTTTTTTAAAAAAAGAAAAGAAAAAAACACCTATGAAAGTTCTGAAAGGTAATATAGTATTCACAGGTGAAACTATATTTACACTGTGAAAATAACATTTCTTTGGTATCTGCCAAAACTATGTGAATGTTCTCATTTATTCCCCACCAAGGAGGAAACCTGCTTCATGAAGTGGGTATCACCTTTGACTAAAAACATCAGAAATTTCAGCTTTTGGCTGAGTGAAAGCTGATACTTTTCTCATAGCTCCTTCAGCAAACTAGGAGAAGTGACTAATCAACCATCAACTGGGCCACCTGATTTCTTTCCCTAGATGGAGCTGAGGTTGGAGGTAGAGGTAATGGTGGGGGTAATGGGACTGGTTGAACAGGTAGAATTCTCTTCTTCCATCTTGCCCTTACTAGCTCTACCCAGCATTTGCTGTACTCTGGCACACTGAGGCAGCAAACTCACTTTGGAATCTGTTGTGGATAGACATGAAATAGTGGAAAGAATCCCCGATAATAGAATCAGAAGACTTGGGCTGGAATCCTGACTCCACCACTTACCACTTGTCTGACCCTTTCAATGACAATAATGCAAACAGCACAATGAGCCAGCCTCAGAAGCAGAAAGGCATGAGTTTAAATTCTTCTGCTGACATATCTTGGCTATGTGATCCTGGACAAGTCACTTTAAGCAGATAGAACTAAACATTACAGAAATTTAAGGTTTATAAAGAATCCTCCCCACAACAATTCTGGGTTGTTCATAAGTCATATTATCTGAGGTTTTTAGAGAGGTAAATAAAATTAATTGCTCAGTTTCTTCAAATGGGACTGCTAAAGAATATATGTATTCTGGGGGCAGCTAGGTGGTGTAGTAGATAAAGCACTGGTCCTGGATTCAGGAGGACCTGAGTTCAAATCTGACCTCAGGCACTTGACACTTACTAACTGTGTGACCCTGGGCAAGTCACTTAACCCTCATTGCCTGGCAAAATAAATAAATAAGAATAAATGTATCCCTGAGCATCATATGAAACTTTTACAAAAATCAACCATATATCAGGGCACAAAAATATTGCCAACAAATGTAAAAGGCAGAAATAGTAAATACATTCATTAGAAAACAGAACACAATAAAATCAGTAATCAGTCCAGGGACCATAAACAAAAGACAGATTCAGATGAAGAACTTAACAATTAACTAAATAATGAGTAGGTCAAAGAACACAAATCTTAGACAATTAATAATTACATGAAAGAAATGATAATGATGAAACAACCTAATAAAATTTCAGGGAGGCAGTTAAAGCAGTATTGAGGAGAAAAATCATATCTCTATAAACATATACAAACAAATAGAAAATGAATATGCATTTAAAATTGAAAAGCCAACAAATAAGTCTAAAAAATAAGCACAGTAGAGGAGATATTAAAAAATTAGAGGAGAAATAGATAAACCAGGACCCAAAAATGACTTACTCAGGATCAGCATCAAGCCTCAAGGTCAGCATGCTTTTGGTAGCACTACAAGGTCTATCAAGTCACGTGAACTTTAGGGGGCCTCAGTTGCTTCATCTATAAATTGGTTGGGGGCAGGGGAGGGTTAGACGAGGTCATCTTTAAGGCATTTCCTAACACTTAAATCCCATATTTCTATGATGTTATATAAAGCAAAGATCTAGATATCTGTCATCTTCTTAGGGACCTCAGTAGAAACTGAGAGACCATATATATCTCTTCTTAAAATAATCAATAAAAGCAGTATTCATACCATTCCATTAAATTAATTACAGGAGGAGAGGGAATGGGCCAATGATTTTACTGGTATAGGGTATTTTGAGTTAATGAAATTCTTACCACCAATGCAGGTCTACAATTTAATAGTCTCAGAGAATTGCCTAGGATACTGAGAAAGCCAAATGATTTGCCCAAAGTCACACTGCTAGTATATGTTGGAAGTAGGATCTGAAGTCAGGTTTTCCTATCCATCTGTCTGTCCCCTATACCATACTGCCTTTCTAAATATAACATATGTTTAGGGAAAAAATCATGAGATGTGTGCAATAGAGGTTCATAAGTCTGTCTTTACATATAGAAATGTTTATGGTTCCTGAAATTTCTCAAGTTCATAAAAAATTAGGAAAAAGAATAAGAAATAGCTACAAACCACAAAAATGTGGCCTTTCTTGTTCTACTGGTATATAGTGATAGAGACCTGATCCAACTTTGATATTTCTACAAGAAAGAGACTTATTGGAGATGTACTTGAAATGCTTAGATAATTCTTTTCAAAAATCCTAGTGAGAAATTCCACTTAACATAAAGGCAGACAGTATAAAATAGTTGGGAGTCTACCTGTCAAGACAAACCCAGGAACTATAGGAATACAGTTATAAAACACTTTTCACACATAAAAAGATAGATCTATGGATAAAGCACTGGCTCTGGATTCAGGAGGACCTGAGTTCAAAGCCAGCCTCAGACACTTGACACTTACTAGCTGTGTGACCCTGGGCAAGTCACTTAACCCTCATTGCCGTGCAAAAAAAAAGAAAAAAAGAAAGATCTAAACAGTTGGAGAAATATTAATTGCCCACTTATTGGCTGAGCCAATAAATAAAAAATTCTACCTAAATTTACTTATTCAATGTCATACAAACTAACAAAAATCTTTTATTTTTATTATTATTAAATTTTTTTTGCAGGGCTATAAAACTGTGCATGCCCTATGACCCAGCAATACCACCACTAGATGTATTCCAAAGAGATCAAAGAAAAAGAGAAAAGATCTATATGTACAAAGCTATTTATAGTAGCTCTTTTTGTGGTAGCATAGAATTGGAAATTTAGGGGACACTCATCAATTGGAGAATGGCTGAAAAAATTGTGGTATGAGCTTGTGATGGAATACTATTGTTCTATAAAAAATGATGAGCAGGATGGTTTCAGAAAGACCTTACATGACTTAGTTGAAGGAAGACTTATATGAACTGGTACAAAGTGAAATGAGCAGAACCAGGAAAAAATTACACACATGAACAACAATACTATAACGTGATCAACTGTGAAAGACTTGGCTATTCTGATCAATGCAATGATACAAAACAATTCCAAAAGACTTATGGTGAAAAATGCTATCCACTTCCAGAGAAAGAATTGATGGAATCTGCATGCAAATTGAAGTATTTTTTTTCTTTACTTCTTCTTGCTTTTCTCCCCAACATGGCTAATATGGAAATGTTTTGCATGACTTTACATGTATAATTGATATCACATTTCTTGCCTTCTCAATGGGTGTGGGAGGGCTGAGAGGAAGGGAGAGAATTTGGAATTCAATTTTTTTAAAAAAGTATTTCAAATAAATAAATAATATTTTTTAAAAGAAATTCTAGTGGGAAAAAAAACAACTTTGGGGTTATTATGAAGACTTACACCAGGCTAACATAGTTTCCTTCTGGCTATAAGACCCTGCAGATAGTGAAAATGTCAACCACATAGACTCACAATCCTGTCATATATCTCTGAAGGTCTGCTCAGGACATTATATTGCCTTCCATTTCAAATCATGTTTGAGTTCAAAATAAAGTTGTGAAACACCCCTCTTGGAAATTTACACCTCTCTGGAGAGGCTTCCAGTCCAAAACAAATTCACATAATACCCCATGGGTGTGAAGCTTGAGAACAGGTCCTCTAGGCTAGGGCAATTTCATGATTCTTCATATTCATTTGGCACAGTGTGACCTCTTAGTTTTCCCATCATAGTTTGTGAAAATTGTGCAGCCAGGGCTGTTGAAGAGGATTCCCTAAAACAGACCAAAGATCTCCAAATGAAACTCTGTTTAAACATAGGTATCTCTTTGTCCTTTTTAATGATTTCTCTGAGCTACTAAATTTTTTTATAAAATCTAATTTGTGAAGAAAGTAAGTGTAAGCAAATGTCATGTGGGTCCCAAATCTTTTCTAGATACTTATCCAAGTTATTTTTTCTTTATAATAGTAGGAGAACTAATAATTCAGGCATTATGGTGATAAAGCCTCTCCTCCTAAATTTATGGTCAAGAGCACCGATTGTACTTTTTTTTGGCTGGGGGGGGCGGGGCAATGAGGGTTAAGTGACTTGCCCAGGGTCACACAGCTAGTAAGTGTCAAGTGTCTGAGGTCAGATTTGGACTCAGGTCCTCCTGAATCCAGGACTGGTGCCTTATCCACTGCATCCCCTAGCTGCCACACCAATTGTACTTTTACAGGGTCTCCTCAGTGAGATCCATGGCACTTCCAAAGAGGTAAGCATAGCAATCCAAGCAGGAAAAACCAAGTGAAACAAGAATGTTTATTTTCCAGATTCTACCTTGCAGATAAGATAAAACCCACTGAAGTTTGAAAGGCAGCATAGGGCATGGGATTGGAATTAGGAAGACACAGGTTTAAATTCTACTTGAAATATTTATTTAATCTCTCTGTGCACCAGTTTCCTCATCTGCAAAACTGGGGAGAGTAGAGTCAATAGCTTCTGAGGTCTCTTCTAGCTTTAAATCTATGATCCTATAAGATGAATGATCAGAACATGCAGCTTAGATGGATCTTCCAGGTAGAAAAGGAACTGGTCCTAGAAATGAAGAGCATGAAGTTGAATTGCATTTGGGCAATTATGATGTGCTTTCTCTCATCTCAAGTTGCTTTCTACTGCCAAAAAACCCAAACCCAAACAAACCCCAAACAAACAAACAAACAAACAAACTTTGGTTTTGATTTTTGTTGGTAAACACCAATATCTTCCCAGTGATACTAAATAATTGAAAATCATGAAACATCATGATGTAAGAAATATTCAAATTACAGGTCGTGTAAAGGTCAATAAAAATGATGCATGGTAGCCAGTGCTGGAGTGGTTGTAGGAAAATTGGCTAACTAATAAGCTGTGGGTGGAGCAAGCAATTAGTTCAATCATTCTGGAAAACAATTGAGAATGCAAGAAAAGTCACTCATTGATTTCAACCTTTTGCCACAGTGATTCCCACTACTAGGTATAGTTACACAAGTAGGTCAATGACAGAAAGTTCTTATACCTGCTGAAATATTCATAGAAACATTCTTTAGAGTGGCAGAAGACTGGAAACATAGTAGCTGCCCATTGATTGGGAAATGATTGAACAAACTATGATTTATGAATGCAGTGGAATAACACTATGCCATAAGATAGGTTGGCCAAAAGGAATTCTGGGAAATGTGGGAAGACTTGTAGGAAATGATGAAGAGCAGAACCAGGAGAGTAATATACATATATCTGTATATATGTTTATATACAGATATATGTACATATGAGTACACTAATGTAAATGAAAATGACACTAAAGGCATCAGAATTCAGATTCCTCACAATATTTAATCTTAGTCCCATAGAATTATTGGTGAAACATGTTTCTCTCCTCTCTGTTGAGAGGTGATAAAATACAGGTGTGGGTCATTGAATATGCACATACTGTCATATGGGTTGTTGTGTCTGTTTTTCTTAACTGTTCTTCATTGTTATAAGAGAGGAGTTCAAGGTATAGGTGTAGAGATAGTGATTGAGAAATAAAATTATTGTAAAAAACAAAAATGATCAACAAAATGTAAAAACAAAATCAAGATTCCCATTGTCTCTTTTCAGGCTACAATTGAGATGTCAACTCACAATTACTTATAGTGAAAGTGGAGAAAAGGACATTATAAATAACTTGTATGACTAGAAAAATATATAAAAAGTAGGCAAGTCATATGAAGAACTAGAAAAAGGCCTCTAACACATTGGGTTGATTTTCTATGCAGTACTTTTGATAGTACATAGAGAAGAACCAGAGTATATGACAAAGTGTGGAGGAGTTGTACCATGTACCAGTGGGGGGACTACCCACATCAAGGAAATCACCAACCCATCAAGTTATCATGGTATGTTGGTTTCAAACAAATTTGGGTCTAAAAGATGAGTGAAGGTGTCCTTGAAAAAGCACTCCCTTCTTGCAAAGTGCTAGAGTCACATGGAGGATCTATTTATAAGTAATCCCAAAATATAGAGAGAGGAAAATTGCTACTTATACAACTACAAAAAGGAAGATGAAAGCAAATGAGTGGCAAATAGACTTTGACTTTTGGCTACAGGGTCCTTAAAAGGCTGGGAAAGATAATACAGTAATTATTATACTCAAGATATTTATATAACATTCAAAGCCATTACATTCCAATAGGTAATAGCAACACAAATACTCATTTTGCAAATGGGATTTGGAATCTCTCTGTTGGAGTAATGGAAATGACTAGTGGGCAGGAGCTTGACTTCCTATACATAGTTCAAATTGGTTTAAATGTCCTTGACTATGCTTGTGAAATTTAACCTGAAGATTCAAGAAAACTTAAAAAAAATCCATATGTTCAGTTGCTTCTAAAGGTTTAGAGCTATGGGATTTCTAGAAAGTGTAAAGAATTAATTGTTATTCGAGGTTTTTATGACACTGTCTTCTGGCTAGAATTAAAAAAAAAAAAACCTCAGCATGCGCACTGGCCTCTGGGGCTCTGCAAATGGTACAGTGCTCCACCCACTGGTTGTAGCTGTTGCCATGGCACTGGCACTTCACATCATCACCACTCACTGATGCCTACATGGGCCTGGCAAAATTATAATGATTGGAAGCCTAGTGAGGGCAGTCATGTGACTGTCAGAGTGGCCAGCCAATTGGCTGGGGGCTGTGTGTGGTCAGCCTGGGGTCTGCTGGGAAGAAGGGAGGTTTATCCACCATTCTAGCTTGAAGCTGGAAGGCGACAGGATGCTGCTGTGTGTTCTCAGCTGATTTCTGGGCGGTGGTGTTATTCAAGTTGTATAATTTCCCTTTCCCCATTTTATTTCCTTTCCCTTAATCCTGCTGATTCTGTTTGTGTTTTGTTTTGTTTTTTTTTAAGTTTGTTCTTGTTAAATAAATCCTGCTCTTTTTTAAGGGAGGCTGTCTGTCTCCTTCCTTGACCCAATATTGTGGCGAGCTGCTTAGCTAACACTCCCCAATTAAAAATTGGTCCCCACAAAGGGATAGAAAATATTAGAAATCTCATTTCCAATACAAGCACCACTCAGATCTCATTCCTTTCTGAAAATAGAAAAGGCTTGAACTCTGGAATCCTACTAAGTTTCCAACCTGAGACAACATGTACCTACAAGAAAGGTCAGAGGTCTTGGGTTCACATTTTGGCTTTGGGCCCCAGTTCTTCAGCTGTAAAATAAAGAATTTGGATTTGATGGTCTCTTAGGCACTTTCCAGAGCAAAACTGATGATTTTCTGTCCCTGGATTGATGCAGCCAGTGACTTTTATGGCCTCAAAGAAACAATCTCCCTAATCCCTGGGCAGTGAGTGGGTTGAAACCTTGCTTTTCAGCTAAATTAAGGATTAAGTAGTCTTTAAGGGCTAGCCTGGGAATTTATTTCTATTCAGAATTCTTTGGTTTTCTGGTGAAGTATATTCAAGTTTAAAACCACCATTGTTATTACTACTGCAGCTTCTGCCTCTGTTGTCATTCCCTGACATTAAGTCATTTAGGGAAGAGCTAGTTGGAAAACTGGATATACTGCAGGACTTTAAGTCAGGAAGAAATGAGTTTGAATCCAGTCTCAGAAATTCACTAGTGGGTGCAGCAGCTAGGTGGCACAGTGGATAAAGTACTGGCCTCAGATTCAGGAGGACCTGAGTTAAAATCCAGGGCCAGACACTTGACACTAGCTGTGTGACCCTGGGCAAGTCACTTAACCCTCATTGTCCTGCAAAAAAAACCCAAAAAACAAACAAAAAAGAAATTCACTAGCTGTGTGACTCTGAGCAAGTCATTTAGCCTATATCAGTCTCAGTTTGCTCACTTGTAAATATCCAATGCTATTATCTTGAGGCCAGGGAGCACATACTCTGGCTATCATACTTAACCCAATCAAACTGGAACCTTGGCGTCTGTCTCTGAAAGGATGGGCTCAGGCTAGAGCATTTTTGCCTTAGTTTTCCCAGAACCAGGCCTTCAGGGTATTACCTAGTTCTCTTCATCCCATGTGCTTCCAGCCCTCCCCATTATGTTTAACATCCTCCATTAGAATGTAACTTCTAATGGGGCAGCTAGGTGGCACAGTGGATAAAGCACCCACCCTAGATTCAGGAGGACCTGAATTCAAATCCAGCCTCAGACACTTGACACTCACTAGCTGTAGGACCCTGGGCAAGTTACTTAACCCTCATTGCCTGCCCCCCCCCCCCAAAAAAAAAAATTATGACTTGTGATTTCCGTGAGGGCAGGGTCTTGTAAGATATAATGGGTTTTTTGTCTACACTCAAAGGCCCTAACCAAAGGAGATTAATTTAGACTGGTTTGATTGACTTTGCTGATTAGCCCAGTTAAAGAGTTCAATTAAAGCCACACCTGGCTGACTCCCAAGGGGAAGTGTTCTCAGAGGCTGTGGACTATGATATCAACACAAGACCACCCTCAAGTCCAGTGAATCAATGGATTTGGATGACTAACCAATCAGCTTGAAGCAATGTCTAAGGACTGCCTCTCTTCCAGACCCATAAAAAGCTTCCATACATAGTTACTTGGCAGTTTGTTGCTTGGGCAGGCTCATGGTGGAGGACTTGAAGAAAAACCAGACCAGGCTGGAGCTCTAGGCTAGATAGGCCTTTGCTTAACTTTTTGAACTCCATGTGTTCTCTTTCTACTAATACCTGGTATGCTTTAATAAATACTTAATGCCCAAAGACTGGTGCAAAAGCTTCTAATTTAAGGTGACCACACATTTAGTTTTAAACGTCACAGTCTATTGCTTACTTGTATTTGTATTCCTAGCACTTAGAACAATACTTAGACTATAGAATCCTTAATAAATACTCTTTCTAACTATTATCTATCTATTATTATTAGAAAACATTTATATCATCCTTTTATATTTATGAGGGGCTCTAATTGTATATGTGTATGTATGTGTAATATGTATATGCATATGCATATGCCTATGGACATGGATAGAGAAGTAGATATGTCAAAGGAATTCTGGAGTCAGCTCATGTAAGCTTGCAAGAACCAATTATTAAATTTTCAGTTTGAGCATGTACAACTAGGTAATCAGTAAACTCTACAAATCAGAGTTTGATTTATTATTTTGTTGATCATCTAGACTTAAGAAAGTGATGAATGATATGTTAATGCATATTATTAAACAAGAGAATGTTGTATACAGTAACAGCTATATTGTTTTCAGGACAACTTTGAGTGAATAAGTCATTTTGACTATTATAAATACCTAAATTAATTACAAAGGACATATGAAGGAAGACACTTGCATCCAGAGAAAGAACTGATAAATAGAAGTATATATAGAATGATGTTACATATATATGTATCCTGCACGCACACATACTTACACTGTGTCTAATGGTAGCCATCTCTAAGGCAGAAGGGGAAGGGAAAAAAAGAAATTTACATTGTAACTTTATTATATATTTAAAAGGAATAGCAAGTTGTACATAATAGATTTACAGTTTCATGTGCAATCATCTTTTTTATTATACTGTTATGAAAATGCTTGTTTTGTTCCATAAATTAAAAATAAAAATAAATTTTTAAAAATCATTCAGATTAAACTTAAAAGTGTGTTGTGTATACATTTTTTTTTGGAGAGCTGGTTGTCAAAAATTTACCAATAAACTGTTATGTATATGTGTACATATATGTATGTATACATTTATAAATATATTACATACAAGTTGTATATCTTATCATTATCACAAATATGCAATTAT
Organism: Dromiciops gliroides; assembly: GCF_019393635.1. NCBI lineage: Eukaryota > Metazoa > Chordata > Mammalia > Microbiotheria > Microbiotheriidae > Dromiciops > Dromiciops gliroides. The sequence continues at coordinate 367,141,108 of NC_057862.1, forward strand.
ATAAATATATACTTATATGAACATAATAGATTCTCTTTTACTATATTTGTCTACATGCATATATATATAGATACATACATACATACATACATGTGTATATATGTGAGTATATACCCATATTCCTTTAGTTCTCTCAATATTCTTCTGAGGTAGATGATATTTTTAAATACCATTTATCCCCATTTTAGAGATGAGGATATGGAGGCTGACAGAATTTAAACAGTTCGTCCAGGTCACTCAGCTAGCAAATAGTCGAGGCAGTATTTGAACTTCGTTATTTCTGTGGCTACAAGTCCAACCCTCTATCCACTAAGCCATGAACTTTTGGAAGATAAATTACTTCTAAATGATAAACTTCCTGCCCTTGATAAATAAAGCAAAAATGGGCAACCTGAAGCATTTTTTGAAAACGGACTTTAAACACCCAAGGGGACATGCAGCATCCTTGTGGTAAGATGTGCTTTAGAAATGATCAGTTGGGAAGTCTACCCAGGAACAGATTTGGGGGTCCATGGACAATAAGTTTGTAGTCTCTGTTCTCTGCTGAGGGATGGGGTCAAATCTACAAAGCCAGAATCTAAAGCGAAGCCTTCAGTATAGCTATCCAGACACTTATTCGGGCTTAGGCCTAGTGGTTGTGCTTGTTTGGTGATAGTGAAGGGTACTGAAAAGGCCCAAGGAATTAACACATTACAATTGTAGAGCCAATGGCCTGTGGTTCCCCCCAGATGATGGCTGCCTAATAGGAAAGTACTGACTCATCATACAGCAGAGAAGAATTCATGTTCAGGTAGCCTTTGAGTGTGACTACACTTCTATAGAAATACACATTCAGGAAGCCTGAAAAAAAGCTGAGGAAAGAAAGAATGTGAAATTTCTGCTACTTCTGAGAGACAGAAAATGAGTATTTTCTTTTCTGGTTGTTTGTGGAGAATAGAGCAGGTAAATACTCCATCCTCCACTGAAGTCCTTCTCTGAGGACATATTGCATGTAGTATGTGTGTGGCATAGAGGAATGAATACTGATCTTAGAATTAAAGCAGCCCTATAACTAGCTATGAATCCATGGCCAAGTCACTTCTTGCAAAGATTCAGTTTCTTCATCTGTAAAATGGACAAAATAACCTTTGTATGTTCTGCCTCAGAGAGTTGTTACAAAAAAAAGACTTTATAAACAAACAAACAAATGAACAAATAAATAGATAGATTGATAAATAAATAAATGCGGCATTGTATAAATGTGAGTTGTAATTATTTTTGTTGTGATTACATTCTCATCTCTTTCAATGAGGTTCAGGTAGAAATGGTCCTGGAACAAATCACAAACCTGCTGTTGATCTCTTATATTTAATCTTCTGATTTCATATATTCATCAAGTGACTGCTTTTTGAAATCAAAGGATTCAGATGTAAGTAAGCTCATTTTATACAACATCACTGAGTGTGCAATTGTGGTTACTAATAGGACAAAGAGAATGAAATGTACCTTATTCTGTTCCCAAATGATTCTGGTTTCTTTTGCTGGTTCTCTATATTTCAAAAGCTTTTCATTCCAGATTGGTAGAAGGTTATGAGCATTTGGTAAGGTGGCACCTATTAAAACTCAAGATTTTATGGGTCAATGCTATGTTGAGATAGATTGAAGGCAGTGCTGGGGAATGTTTAAGAGCCATCCAATTGGGGAAAAGTACAATTTAAAGTTTAATTTGCATTATGAATTTTTTCTTCATTACTTTCTTACTCCATACTATCAATAAAAAAATAAACAAATCCCTGATCTGTAGGATTTGCCAATTTCTGAGGAACAAATGATCACAGTGAAAATTTAACCATTGGCTTTTGTAAGCCGGTTTGAGCTGGTTCCAACATATCACAGATTGTTGGCAATTATTTAGTCTGTAAATGATGTTCCAGTAATAGTACAGTTTATTTTAATTATCCAGGATTCTTTGCTATTTCTATTTGTAGTATGGAGACATATTGTCTCTTGAATAATTTGGAACTATGCCTGAAGGGCTATAAATATGTATATACCCTTTGACCCAGCAATACCACTACTAGGTTTTGGATGCCAAAGATATTTTTTTAAAAAAAGGAAAAGGACCTATATGTACAAAAATATTTATAGCAGACCTTTTTAGCAAAGAATCAGAAATTGAGGAGATGGCCATCAATTGGGGAATGGATGAACAACTTGTGGTATATGAATGTGATGAAATGCTATTATACTATTTTACTGTAAGAAATGATAATTAGGATGCTTTCAGAAAACCTGAAAAAACTTATATGAACTGATGCAGAGTAATGTGAAAAGAAGCAGAACATTGTACACAGTAACAGCAATATTGTACAATGATTAACTGTGAATAAATGAGCTATTCTCACTAATACAATGATCCAAGATAATTCCAAAGGACTAATGATTTTAAAAAAAAAAAATACTATATACCTCAAGAGAAAGAATGGATGGAGTCTAAATGCAGAACAAGGCCTACTATTTTTCACTTTCTTGTGGGTGTATTTTTTTCTTTCACCACATGGTTAATATGGAAATGTGTTTTATCACTATCATAAATTGCTCCATTTCTTTAAATAGATCCATGTGTCATTTGTTCAACCCTTCTTAGCCAACTTGAGTATAGCCTTTTTTAACTGAGTTCACAGGAGGGCTTTTTGTTTCCAATATTGGTATCATTTTAAAAAAACTGATAACAAAAAATATCCTTAAATTTAAGACATGTAACTTGAAATAATTTTCAGGCAGGAGAACAATGATTTCTAATCTTGCAGTTATAACATTCTATGCTCTTATAATACAGTATTTGCAAATATTTGTTAAATGGTGACACCTATTGCTTAAATGTGGTATGGCACCTCAGCTCTATCAAACACTTCTATGTCCTCATAAAAAAGGAGGAGGGCAAAATGTACATTTAGGTTGACTAAGTTTAAAGAAAGAGAATCACTTGGAACTGAGAGGAGCAAGAGGCAATATCTTCATATCAGGAAAGTACTGACAAATGTAAAAAGAATACAGGGATAATAGGACAAAGCACTCCTAGTCTAATATCCAATATTATCAAAAGCTTAGTTTAAATTTTCAACTTTGCTTATTTACAGATTTTTTCCCTTCACAGAAACATATATCCAAGTTTAGAATAGGAGTTTTGAGAATTATAGGCTTTGCTTTATAGCTATCTGCCTTCTGGAATATAAGATGAGGGCTATATTTGCTATTCTCATAAGACTGTTGATCTTTTTAAATGAGAGTGATTGAGAACTGAGATAAGAGGTGTAAAAGTGCTTTGAAATTGTACAATTTGCAATCATGAGAACATTCTCTTTGATAAAGATGATAGAAGCAAAACACAATTCTTATATTTCTACTTTCTCTTTGTAGTTGGTTAATATTATATTATTCACCTCCAATTTGCTGGCCTATCCCTTTCTTGTTCTTCTTACTTTGAAAAAGCTTAAAATAGGCTATTTTTATTTTCTTTAGGCTAAGAAAAGTAGGGAATGAACCGAGAGTTTGGTAGAGAAAAAATGCTGACAAAGAATTACAGAATCTCAGAACCAGAAAAGTCCTGAGAAACCATCTAATCCAACCGATACTTGATTAGGGATTTTCTCTTCCATGTCCCTAGCAAATGGTCATTAAAACTTTGCTTGATAACCTCTAATGATGGCGAATTCCTTACCTCATGAGGCAGCCATTTCTACTTTTTGGTAGCTCTAATTATTAGAAAGTTTTACCTTGAATTGAGTTGAAATCTGCCTTTCTATGACTTCCAACCATTGCTAACCATAACCATAACCATAGTTCCTGCTCCCTGTGGCAGAAGAAAAAGTCTAATTCTCTCTTCCACATGACAGTCCTTTAAATATTTGAATACTATAATCATCCCTACACTTAAAATAAGTCTATTGTGCGTTTATGGGTTTGTTGCATTTTTTTAAAAAATTGTCACTGTTGGTGTTTCCTTTCTTCTTTTGAACATTTCCTCTTGCAGCTTATATGAGAGCTCCTTGTGCAGCATCATGCATTTCTATGGATGCCTGCCATTTTTCTACATCATTAGACTTATCAATAATAGTGTCACTAGAATTACAATTTTAGAGTTCTGCATTTCCCTCTATTACAATCCCTTTTAGTCACTGTGCAATATATGATACCATTATTTTCTCTGAATATTTTGAAATCTGCTTACCTTAAATCTTGGGAACAGCTCATACCAAGCCCATTGTATTCTTACTTTGCTTTTGGGAATCTTGTGAGTAAATGGAATGCTATTTTAGAGTTCAAAGGAGTGGAATCTCCTTATTTGGAAAGACAAAAATCACCTGTAAATTGAGACTTAACAGAGTGAGAACTCCAGCATATGTCAGGGCAGTTGAAGTCCCCCATTTCTACTGTATCTTGCCTCTAGCCAGGTTTTGTAATCTGTATTTAGAGCAGAACAGGTCAACAGAGATCATCTAGCCCTACACCCTCATTTTATGGACTAGAAAAGTGAGGCCCAGGGAGATTAAGTGATTTACTCAAAGTTACCCTGGTAACTAATACATGAGATAGTTGCAGCCTTTGATGAAAAAAGCCAGGCCTTCTTCTGGGACCAGGATTCTGTCCAGTATAATAAGCTGTGTTTCAATTCAGATCAGTTTTTCTTTGCAAGAGAATAGTAAAATGACTTTTTTCCACAGTTTTATTTGCTTATTGTAATTGTTTACCATTATTATGATGAAAATAAAACTGATATTATTGTAATAGCAATAACTTTTGGCAAACTGATAGTAAGCTCAGAAAGAGCCCAGTGATTCTCACACCAAAATATTACTGATGATACTACATTAGTTGAACGAGGTTCAGGTTCCAAACAAAGAATACAAAACAAACAAAAGTACGCCCAGTCCCAGTCCCCTCTCTTTTTCCTGCTGAACACTTTATATTGGAAAAAGGACAAGCAGAGTTAATATGACTTTTGAGCCAGAGGAACTGGTTTCAAATCCCACCTCTGATATTTATTTCTAATGTGACTTTGGACAACTCATTTAAACTGTCTGTACCTCAGTTTCCTTATCTGTTAAATGATGGGGTTGACATCTTAGCTCCCTTTGCCCTCTAGATCATAGTGCCTATTTTCTTATGAAGGTAGGTGAAGTTTGCTGCTTGCTATTCTTAGCCTATCTCAGTTTCTCTTGCTCTAAAGTTGATGACAGGGAAAAAAAGACAAGCTTTGTCGGTGGCAAAGAATTGGAATTGGTGGCAAAGAATTGGAAATATAGGGAATATCCATCAATAGGGGAATGACTAAACAAATTGTGGTATAAGAATGTAATAGAATACTATTGTTCTGTAAGAAAGGATGAGCAAGAGGAGTTCAGAGAAACCTGGAAGGACTTATATGAACTGATGCTGACTGAGAGGAGCAGTAACAGCAACATTGTGGGATGAACAATGGGGATAGACTTGGCTCTTCTCAGCAGTGCAACAACCTAAAGCAGTTTCAAAGAACTCATGATAGAAAATATTCTCAACATCCATAAAAAAAGAACTGTAAATTATGAATGTAGATTGAATCACACTGTTTCTACTTTTGGACTGTTTTTTTCCTTTCTTGTTTGAGGTTTTTCCTTTGTGCTCTGATTCTTCTTTCACAAGATGATTAATGAAGAAATATGTTTGATGTGACTGTATATATACAACCTATATCAGACTGCTTTCTGTCTTGGGGAGGAGGGGGAGGAGGGAGGAGGGGAGAAAAGAAAAGTTTAGAACTAAAAATCCAGTGTAAACAAATGTTGAAAACTATCCTTATATGTAATATGTAACTGGAAAATAATAAAATTAAATTTAAAGAAAGACAAACTTTGTAAAGGAGTCATAATTCCCTAGGGCAGGGTCCTCCCATAAAGCATCAGATCTATATTCCTTGCCACACCTACCTAGAAACTGCAGTATCATTGTCCCTAAGTGTCAGCTTAGTCTTCTTGAGAGTTGCCAACACTTCTCTCTTGCACAAAGGACCCTTCTTGGGGCTAATTCTTGAGACTCCCCAGAGCAAACTAACTAATGAGAGAAAATCATCTGAATCATCCTCTGGGAGGTGGGTGGTATGTTTACATGGCAAGGAAAAGGAAATCATCTCTGGCAAAAACAAAACACAAACTGATTTTTACCACTGTCCCCAAAGCCCCCAGTGCTATTACTAGCATCGTGGCTGTTTAGAAAGATGTTCTATCTTGGCAGAAAGTAAAGAAATGAGAAACTTCCACTTAAGCAATAGCCCTGTCCTGGGCAGCCAGCCTCCATCAGCTAATTAATCAACAACTTGAGTAGTATTAAAAAAAAAACACCACAAAATAAATCAAAAGGGAAATACCACAGTGAGTATACAGCAAAGCCAATACACTATAGTACAGACAAATGGACCTGGCATTTGCTAGCACATGGCTCTAGTGACAAAAACCGTGTCTAAAGACCTGGAGGTATCAACATAGGTACATGAAGCTCCATCCTTGTCCCTGCACCCCAGATTTTTTTATACTCTCTACATGGGGTAGATAAGATGGAATAAGCAGCTGTTTATATATGATATGATATGAGAGATTCCGTGAAATCTACCTCTCTCCCTCACTATGTGTGAAATCTACCATCAGAGAATTATGACTATAAGGTAAAGCATCTATGTTATAACTATTATTAACTATTAATACTGTAGTTTAGATTAATTGACCAGATTAGTCCTAGAATCATATGTTTTAGAGCTAGAAAGGACTTCATATATCATCTAGTCATGTCCAACCAATTTATTTTACAGATGAGGAGAATAAGTAAATTGGAGACTTTTAATAATAAGGAAATTTCAAGTAATTTAGTCAATACTATATAAGCTCTTTAGGAACAAGAACTATTTCTTCCTATTGTCTTTCTATCCCCAGAACCTAGCACAGTGCCTTGAACATAATAGGCAATTAGCAGATGTGTAAGAATTGAATTACCCAAGATCATGGAGGAGGAAAGGAAGGAAGGAAGGAAGGAAGGAAGGAAGGAAGGAAGGAAGGAAGGAAGGAAGGAAGGAAGGAAGGAAGGAAGGAAGGAAGGAAGGAAGGAAGGAAGGAGGGAAGGAAGGAGGGAAGGAAGGAAGGAAGGAAGGAAGGAAGGAAGGAAGGAAGGAAGGAAGGAAGGAAGGAAGGAAGGAAGGAAGGAAGGAAGGGAGGGAGGGAGGGAAGGGAAGACAAGGCAAGGGAAGACAAGGCAAGGGAAGACAAGGCAAGGGAAGGCAAGGCAAGGCAAGACAAGGCAAGGCAAGGCAAGGCAAAGCAAGGCAAGGCAAGGCAAGGCAAGGAAAGGCAAGGCAAAGCTAGGGAAGGGAAGGGAAGGAAAAGGAGTATCAGAAGTCATATAGGTAGTAAGTGTCTGATTTGAACTTGGTTCTTCTTGACTCCAGACCTAGAGCTTTATCCATTTCATCAACCTAGCTGCCTTCTGTGCCTTTTAGTGCCAGAATCTAACCCTAGATCTGAATCTAATATTATTCTCAGTATAATATATCTCTTTCTTCTACTCACAATATATTAAAATCTTGGAAGGAGGAGACAGAAAGCTGAGAAAGTTTGATGAGGGTCCTTCCTGCCAAGAAGCAGGGGCTCCATATCTGAGCTGAGAACATGGGCTATTTTGCTTGCTGCAAGAATGAGGTCAATCCAGGCCCACTAGAACTGTCTTATTACACTTAATCCTCCCTCCATAAGAAGCAGGCCCACAGACTCCATAGGAATTCCAGAAAACCTAGACAAACCACCTTAGTAGAAGGTAAGGAAGCAGAAAGCGGAATCATTCTCTAAATTCTGACAAGTTTGATTTTACTTTCATGTGCTTCAGGCTCTTCATTTGAAAATGGGAACAAAACAAAAGCCTTGAAAATGTTGGGGGAATTCATTAATGCCTATAAAACAGGTGTCGTACCATGACAAGAATCCTAGAGCTGAAGATAGAATTCATGAATTTGAACCCCACTTTCTTGCTTTGTGACCTTGCTCTGTGCCTCAGTTTCCTTCTCTGTAAATTGAAAAAGTTGGGCTAGATGGCCTTTAAGGTGCCTATTAACTCCAAAACCCTGTTGTCCTCAAGTTTTGAGGAACATGTATAAGTGAAAAAAGAAAGGTTGAATGTCAAAATTAATTACTACATGCCACAGTGAAATAATGCCTGTCCCCCAATGGCATCCAAATGGGAGAAATGCCACATCCTTTTGTCAGTATATACAGTGTATTTACAAAATATAAGGTACTTGGGGGAAGAAGGCGAGTTGGGGGATCAGGAAAGGTTTCCTGTAGAAGGGTGTTACTGTGAAGTCCCACAAGTGGCTCTTTATCCAGAAGCACAACACTGTCTTACAAAAAACACAATAACAACAACAATTACAAAAACATGAAAGAGTTAAATCTCTAGTGTGAAGACTTTGATTCCACTTGCATTTCTCATTCCTTAATAGAGAACTTCCATTTGTCCTGTCCCTTTGGAATGAGGCATCCACATGGAGGGTTTTTTCTGCCTAGATAGAAGTTCAGGGTTCACCTCTCCCAGGCTCAACAGTGGGTGGGAAGTGGGGTTGGTTGCTTTTATTTCTGTTACTACACAACGAGCAAGTCATCCTTCATCTTTTATCAAGGAAGGAAGGCACAAGGACAAGCAAACAGAATGGCTGCCTGCATTTACCTCTGATTAAAAAATTATGACTATTTATATGTAAATTAGGTACAGGCCCTGAGAGTTGCAAGTTTGGGTGTGTCTTTCTTGCCAGTGGCTATTGCTGAATTGGCACTGGTGGCTACTGCAGCATTGGCACGGGGAGGGGAAAGATGGGCAGAAATGGTGGTTTCACTGCACCCCACTTGGGAAAAGGGTAAGTAAAAGCCTTAAACTCTGGCTTATGTTTAAACAAATGTCATTTGTTACGTTGGTGAACATACTTTTTAGAGGTTAGGGGTTTTTTGTTTTGTTTTGTTTTCTTTGTTTTGTTTCTCAATCTAATAAATACCTTCTCTCCAGTTGAAGTCTCTCCCTTCCTTTGAGAGCAGATTTAGAGGTTTGCTTCTGCGTGACCCCTTCCTTGGACCTCCCCACTTCTGCCCAGGTGAAAGTGATTTCTGCCATTCCTCTGATGTTGTTGCTCAGTCCTGTCCTTCATGACCCCATTTGGGGTTTTCTTGGTAAATATACTGGATTAGTTTGCTGATTTCCTTCTCTAGCTCATTTTTACAGATGAGGAAACTAAGGCAAACAGGGTGAAGTGGCTTGCCCGGGGTCACACAGCCAGTAAGTGTCTGAGGCCAGATTTGAAGTCAGTAAGATGAATCCTCCTGACTTCAGGACCAGCACTCTATCCAGTGCACCCTCTAACTGTCCTTTCCTCATATAGTAATACTTCAAGTCTCATTGATCTAGACCTGGAAAGGACCTCAGAGGTCATCTGGTCCAGCACCCCAATTTCAGAGATAGGGAAATTGAAACCTAGGGAGAATCAGAGGTAGTATTTAAACCCAAGGCTTCTGATTCTCTAACCCCTATTCTTTCCACTGTATGTCAGTTTGCCATCATACTTACTTATGTACCTGCCATATCCGCCTCCTTGGTATCCATTTGTCCATCCTTCTCCCCACACCCCAGCTCTCCACTGAATTGTAAGGTCCATGAAGGCAAGAACTCTGCCCCTCTCCTACATATCTCAAGTGCCCAGAACAGTGCTTTGCACATAGTGCGTACTTAATAAATGTTTACTGATCAAATGGAATCAACCAATGCTACATGTCTATGATGTAGAGAGGGCAAAAGGAGACTAAGGGGGAATGGAGTAAGTATTTATATATGATGTACTGCAAGCCAGGCTCTGTCCTAAGTGCTTTTGAACAAATATTATCTCATTTGATCCTCACAGCAAACTTGAAAGTTAGGTGCTTATTATTATGATTATCTCCATTGTACTGTTGAAACTAAGGCAGACAGAAGTTAAGTGGTCTTCCTGATTCCAGGTCCAACATTCTATCCAGTGCACCATCAGCTTCTGTGAAAAAGGAGAATTTAAGTTGTTTGATTCTTCTGAGGTCACAGACGGAAGCAGTCGTCCAACTGGGAGCAGAATGTGACTCTTTCTCCAGCTGTCCCCTACACATGCAAGCTTGTATATGCAGCTTTCTGAACAATTGCAGGCACTCATGCACAGGGAGATATCTATGCTGCACAAATTACCTCTGGCATTGGATTCAAACATGACTTGATCACAAGTCTCAACTTGTGGGCTTGAACCAGATCATGCTGTCATCCCTTTCCCCCCTCCCAGCCCCAACTTTGCAGAAGCTCTGGTTGTCTCTCCCCCATACTTGCACCTTCTCCATTCCAGCAGGTTATTAAAGCTCTATTAGTTCAATGGTTCTTTGTAGAGAGGTCACACAGAGTTTGGATGGTTATTGGGACCTCTTTTGCTGGGAAATATTTGGTAGTAATTGCTATACTTTCCATAGGATTTCAGTGTTTAGTTATAGGTCCCTAGGAATGAATGACACTAAGGATGGTACTTCCTGCTTTTTTAAAGTTCAAGATAAAACTGCTGCAGACAGTCGCTACTGCTGGCCAGAACTGAGAAGATTTAGGTTTTAATTCTCGCTCAGTCATTTACCTTGGACCACTCAGTTCAATTCAATATTTATTAACTGCCTACTATGTGCAAGGCATTGGGCATGCAAAGACAAGAAGTAAACAATCCCAGCCTTCAAAGAACTTACTTACTATTGGGGGTGGGATGTATCACATAGAAAATTGAAACTATCAAAGTAATTCTAAGTGGGGGGGGGAGCCTTGGGAAGATCAGGGAAGGCTTCCTGTAGGAGGTGGCACCTGGACTGAGTACATTGTCATTCAGTCTCCTGGGGCTTCAGTTTCTTCTTTTGTAAAATGAGGGGGTTGGCTTGTGTGACCACTGAGATCCCTTCTACACCTGGATCCTCTGGTTCTGTGAGTTGCTCCCATTAGACTTCAAGCTCTTTGAGGGCAGGGACTATGTTTTGCCTCTTTTTATATCCTCAGCACTTAGCCCCATTCCTGGAATACAGTAGATGCTTAATAAATGTTTATCAATTGACTGATTGATCTTCCTTTTGTATCCCTCCTTTTCTATTCCACAATAGGACCTGTGTTCTGTGTGAACTGTTCAGAAACTTGAATTGTTTCCTGGGGAGGCTATGGAGGAGAATCAATGCCACCAAGGTGAGAATACCAGAAAAAAAGAGACACATTCCTGGATATTGTCCTGTGTCCAAGCCATCCATCCACCTATCAGTCAGGAGCAGTTCTGTCTCTGGGCCAGTCTCAGAGCTCTCTCTTCTCTCAGCATCTACAGCTGGAGCAGGGACTTCTCTTGGCAAGCTCCTTTCCCTGGGTGTGACATTGCTGGAGGCCAAAGCTGAGTTTCTGTTGTATGCTGGCCAGTGTACACAACTCCGGCAGGCTGTGGCCCGAGGAAGGAGGCTGTCATTCGCCCAGGCCCTGTTTAGAAATGATAACTGTTTGACAGAGGATCAGGGAAGGGGCAAAGAGGAGCTCAAAGCAGCCCAGAGAAACAAGCAATGTCTAGGACTGTGGAACAGAGAGCTGGAACGGGAACCTAGAGACCACTGGGGCCAACACCCTCATTTTACAGATGAGAAAACTGAGGCCCGGGGATTTGCCCAAGATCACGTTGCTAGTCAATAGCAAAATGAGAATTCAACCCATGTCTTCCCACCACAGATGTAGAATTCTTTCTATTCTAAATGGCTGACTTCGAGACCAATAGGTAACAAATTGCTTTTCCTTTCAGTTTTGTCCACTTTAGAGAAAGACCAAAAGAACCTGATCCTGCTGCTCTTCTTTGCCTGGCTTGAAAGAAGGTTTCCATTTTAGGAAAGGAAAACAAACAAACAAACAACCTAATTTCTTCTGGTGTGTGTGTGTGTGTGTGTGTGTGTGTGTGTGTGTGTGTGTGTGTGTGCAGAGAGGGCAGTGGCCAGAGGGGCCCAGAAACCCAGTGTTTTGACTCATTTCATGTTCTAGAAGAACAGCAGAGTCAAGAAATATGCTGCATCTTGGACCTGGATGGGAGCTCACTCTTTTTGTTGTTGTGGTTTGGTTTGGTTTGGTTTGGTTGGTTGGGTTTTTTTTTTGTTGTTGTGGGGCAATGAGGGTTAAGTGATTTGTCCAGGGTGACACAGCTAGTAAGTATCAAGTGTCTGAGGCTGGATTTGAATTCAGGTCCTCCTGAATATAGGGCCAGTGCTTTATCCACTGTGCCACTGTGCCCCATGGGAGCTTATTCTTGAGTAGCAGATGGCAGAGGCCCAAATCTGAGAAAGGGAGCACAGAATACAGAGGAAAGGAACCAGTTCTGAACGGAAATTGGGTCTGGTACTGCACTCATGGGTGATGATGCTCTCTCTTGCCCCTGGTCCCTGGGCTACCCTGACTTTTTTTCACCTTCTTCCTTTCTTGGTGCTCCTATGATGAGGCAAGCTTTCTTTCAAAGCAGGCAACTGGCAGTTAGTCAACCAGGACAAAGCAGCCACAGATTTACACAGCAATGAGTCTGAACAGCTGGTTTCACCAGGCATTTAGGAATGTGTGTGTGTGTGTGTGTGTGTGTGTATACACATACATGCATGCATATGTGTATATGTGTGTATGTATACAAATAGAGAGAGAGAGAAAGAGATGGAGAGGGAGGGAGAGGATAGAAGTAAAGAAGGAAGGAAGGAAGGAAGGAAGGAAGGAAGGAAGGAAGGAAGGAAGGAAGGAAGGAAGGAAGGAAGGAAGGAAGGAAGGAAGAAAAGAGCAAAGAGCAACTTTCTTAACATCATAATCCAGGTTTAGGATTGTTGTTGGGGAAATAGAGCACTGACTTTCAAATCAGGTGACCTGGGTTCAAATCCTAGTTCTGCTTATAATCTTGAGTTTCTTCATCTGTAAAATGTGTGTATATTCATGTATGTGTGTGTGTGTGTATGTATATGTGTGTGTATAGTGACTAGTTGATTTATAATACTTTTCCCCGGGTTTTCTTCTAACTCTATGACCACTCATCTCTTTCTTTATCTATTCACTCATTCATTTCTTCATTCATTCATTCATTTATTTTTACATTTTAAAATTTAGTTCTAAATTGTTTCCCTCCCTCATTCATTGAGAAGTCAAGCAATACGAATAATATATAATCAATACAATATTTTCATGTCATCCATGTTGTTAAAAAAAAGGAAGTTTAAAAATCATACTCCAATTTACATTGGAAGTGGATAACATTTTTCTGCCAGTGTCCTTTGGAATTTTCTTTGACCATTGTCATTTAATCAGTGTATCTAAGTTCTCAGTTGATCATTGTTACAATATTGTTGGCACTGTGTGCAATGATCTCCTGGTTCTGTTCCTTTCACTCTATATTAATTCATACAATTAAAATAATATAATTATGGTCTTCCCAGTGTTTTCTGAACCCATCCCCCTCATCATCACATATACCGCAACTTGTTCAGCCAGTACCCAATGGATGGGCATCTCTTCAATGTCCAATTCTTTGCCATCAAAAAAAGAGCTGTGATACATATTTTTGGACATAGAGGTCCCTTTTTCAGTTCTTTGATCTCTTTGGGGTTTAGATCTAGTAGTGGTATTGCTGGGTCAAAGGGCATGCACAGTTTTATAGCCCTTTGAGAATAGTTCCAAATTGTTCTCCAGAGTGGCTGGACCAGTTCACAAGACCACCAAGAGTACATTAGTGTCCTCTCTTTTGATGGATCCTTTTCCTTTTGCAGGTTTTGAACCCAGTCTCTCAGACTCAAAGTTGACTGTGCTTTCTTCTCCCTGGGCTGTCTCCATCATCCTAGCCCCAGGTACTATGATTCTTTGCTTTAAATTTCCAAGGTCTGGTTCTATAAATTCAGCTTTGTAATAATACATTAAAATAGATCAGAATATCTAGGAAAGAACCATAATATCTAGTAAGAATATCTAGGGGGCAGAGGCAGCTAGGTGGTGCAGTGGATAAAGAACAAGCCCTGGATTCAGGAGGACCTGAGTTCAAATCCAGCCTCAGACACTTGACACTTACTAGCTGTGTGACCTTGGGCAAATCACTTAACCCTCATTGCCCCTCAAATATAAATATATATATGTGTGTGTGTGTGTGTATTATATATATATGTGTGTGTGTATTATATATATATGTATATATATATATATATATATATATAGAGAGAGAGAGAGAGAGAGAGAGAGAGAGAGAGAGAGAGAAGGAACCTCAAAGGTCCCTTCAAAGGGCTTCCACTTTCTTTCTCCCCATGGAGATTCCACCTTTGATTTCCCTGTCCAACCCTTCTCCACATGTGATCTCTGTCAGTGTCAGAAGAAGACAGTAAGCCAGACATTTTCATTATTTTGTTCCAGATAGGGGGCACAGATGTTTACCTTGCAGCCAGTCTCTCTTTGTGGGGTGTGGGCAAGAGAAGATCTGGTCCATAGCTGTGGCCTTAAGGCAGCCAGAGTGAAGACACCTCCTAAAGCAGATCTACCTTGACTTGAAGCACAAAAACCAGCTCTGCAAGCTGTCAAGTGACAATTTCCACAAATCCGTCAGGCAGAGTACAAACTCATTTCCATAGGCCCTTCTACCAAAGGGAAGGGACAAGAAAGCTGTAGTTTCAAAAATGCAGTGGGAAGGTGGCTCCAGGCACCCTTAGAGCCAGGGGATGAGGGGTGCATTATGAGGAGCTTTCCAAGAAGGTATAGAGAGTATTTGGCAACTAACATTATCCTATGAGCAGGAATTGATACCTTTTATTGTATTTCTTATATATGTGGTAGACTCTAGAAGCTATTTCCTATCCTATTGAAATAGTGGTATGGGAAGGTTTAGTGAAAGTCAAGGAGTCTGCAGACCAGAAAATATTGGGAACCCCTACCCTACCCTAAAGATGCAAGTGAATGTGAGAGAAGAGAAGAGGACATTCAGAAAGGAGTCATATTCTCTCCCTTGGGCTCAGGCTGGAGTCAGCAATATACCATCCTGGGCAAGGACTGAGGTGAGATTTCTATCCTCTCCTATTCTTCATCATCATCCTTTTCTGAGAATTCTCTACCTTCTCATCTGTCTACCCCCCTCCCCTTTAGGCTTTTATCCAATTACAAAACAATGGCTCATAACAATGAATGTTTGAAGTTTTGTAATGATTTAAGGTGTGTGTTTTATTTACAATAACTCTAGAAGTATTTTCAGACTTATTTAGCAAATGGGGGAAACTGAGGTTCATATAACTAGTCAGAGTGAGAGTAGGGATTTGAATTCAAGTCTCTTAAATCTTCAGTCTGAGGTTCTGCAATTGCTTCAACCACATGCTAGGGTGGGTGGGAGAATTCCCAGGAGAAAGAAAGCTGGGGACTAGAGGAAGGGCAGAGCACTCATGGAAGCAGAGACAGGCATATCCCTGGGGGCAGCTGGTGTTCCCACAGATACATGTCAACCACACCATTTCTGAGGTACAAAGGGGAGTTACCACCATTCTCTAATACCTTCCCAGAGCATGTGCCTCCAGGCATTTCCCATTTCTCCTCAAACTGTTCTGACTCTTAATACTGCCTGGGTGGGGGGCCCAAGACACATATCTTATAAAGGACTATTGGGACCTCCACCTGGCCCAGGTGTCCAGAGGAGCACTGAAATATGGAGCAATACTTGGGTGGTTCCCGGTGGGGGGGTGGAGGGGAGGGAAGGGAAGCACAACTTGTTCTGAGACAGAGCCAAGATAAGGATGGGGGAGGCTTTGAAGTCAATGACAAGAGACTTAGAACAATGGAGAGGAATAGTAACCACAGGAAATTTAGAGAGAAAACATGTCAAATGGGTATAATTCATCTTCATTGGGTTCTTCCTCACCAACTTGCTTTCCTTGATGCTATGGTAACTAGTGTAGACTGCTTAACTGATAACTATCCCAGCAACAGAATCTCACTATCATGACTTCACCTGTGACAGGTGGCCCCCTTTGCTCCCAAAGAGCCTCCCGCTCTGTCCTTTTTTCATTACTTATTCAACAATGAAGTTTTTATTGAGGACCCATTGTATGCACAGAATTGTTCTAGGGATGTGAAAAAAAAATGTCATTTTTGCCCTCAATGGATTTACTATGTAGACCATACAAATGAAACCATAAGAGAACAAGACAAGATGGTAGAAAATTGGCCCCACACCATGGACACTTAATCCAAATGTTGTAGCATTTTAAAGGCGAAAGTGATCAGATCAGACAAGGATACTTGGAGATTATGGAACTTGAACCGGGCTGTGAATGATGGGAAGGGGTTAGCTTGGTAGAGTAGAAAGAGTATACAACAGTCTTGGGGGAGGTAACAGGTTGAGTAAATATGAGGAGGTGGCAATGGAATAGTTTGCTTGAGAGACAGTGGGGAGGTTATTAGATAAAGCCCTTATGGTGCCTTCGAGTTGTAAGGAAGTCACCAACAAAGGTCATTATTGTGGGGTCTTGTCAGAAGTGAAGCCCAGGACCTTTCTTCATCAGTGTAGTGAAAAGATTGCTCAAGAGACACTTAGAAGACCTGTGTGACATCTTTGCTCTGACACTAACCAGTTATGTCCTTTGGGAAAGCCCCTTTTTCACTCTGGGCCTCAGTTATCTATAAAGGGAGGGAATTTATGATCTTGAATTCTCAGATTCTTTCCAGCCCTGAACCTTTTGTGCTTCCGTTAAATTCTTTTGAAAATGTTCCCCGGGGCAGCTAGGTGGCGCAGTGGATAGAGCACCGGCCCTGGAATCAGGAGTACCTGAGTTCAAATCCAGCCTCAGACACTTGACACTTACTAGCTGTGTGACCCTGGGCAAGTCACTTAACCCCCATTGCCCCACAAAAAAAAAAAATTAATTTGAACCTGAAAACTGTATCTGCTAATAATATTTAAGGGAACTGATCAATAGAATTCTTGCCTGATATGCCCTCCATCTGAGGAGAATAGAATGGCCTCTGGCTTTCTGCTTCCCCCCTGGCAGGAATTATGTCTCCTTTGGAGAAGGGCAGAGAGAAGAGCCTAGAGATATCTATTCTTTTCTCCCTGTAAGCCACATGATAATACCCTATGCTACATCTGGGGGACAGCCCACGTTTTAATAGGAAGATATATCAAAAGCTTATTTGGTTCGAAATCCTCCCTCATTTTTCAACCAATAAAAAAGCATTTATGAAATGCCTACTATGTGCCAGGCACTTTGTTAAGCATGGGGAAGGCAAAGACAGAAGTGAAACAACTCCTGCCTTCAAGGACCTTACATTCTAATAGAGGTACATGGATAAAATATAAACAAAATACATACATACATTTATTGTATATATATATACATATACATACACATATACATATACATATACATGTACATATACATATACATATACATATACATATACATATACACACACAAAATGAATTCAAGGTAGTTTGGTGAGGGAGGACAGTAGTAGCTGGGGATGGGAGGAATCTGGAAAAAGGCTTCACTTTGAGCTCAGATTGAAGGAAATGAGGAATTCTAAAAGACAGAGTTGAAGAAGCAACGTATCACAGGCACGGGGGCAGAGGGGCAGACATGGAACTAATACGAATGCACGCAGGTGGGAGATTTAGGCTAGACGAGGAGACCAAGGCCTGGAGAAGTTCAGTGACTTGCACAGGGTGACCTAGTTAACAAGTGTCACAGACCAGATTGGAACTAAGATCTGCTCATTCCAGAGCTGGCAAATGTTCCTCTCAGGGAGATACAATCACAATCCCAAACAAAATCTCCCCTCTCCACAAGCCCAACAAACTGATGAAAGAATGCTCCCCATCGACCCCCTCTACCCCATAGGGGTTGCAAGTCCTCTGACCTCTCTCAGTCTTAGTTTTCTCCTCAATAAAATGAGGGGGTTGAATGAGATGCCCTCTAAAGTTCCTTCCAGTTCTAAGTTCTAAGTTGTCTCCCTTAAAATCTGAAGTCTGGAATGGGGACTCATCAAAGCTACATCTTCCTTCTGCAGGCTCAGGGACCACACCCTTGCATAGCACTGACCCACTGATATTTTCCATCATCTCTGAGGTGACAGAGGGCCACTCAAAGGCAGCCTGAAGTCTGGGGAGTGACCTCATAGCCCTGGCTGGAAGTCACAGATTGATTAACTGATGGAGTGTGTGATGGAATTCCAAGAAACAGAGCTTAACGCACTTCTGGGAATGAGGAAAAGTCCTGGCCAGACCTAACCTCGCAGTGCTCAACCCGTTAAGGGATGTGGCTTCTGCCCTCTGGACCATGACACCACTCCAGTCTTGAAGGAGTTTCCATTTAAACTGCTCAGTGTTATTTTTCAGCTTCTAGAATGGACAACAGGATCATGGATTTAGAGTCAAAGGGTGCTGTAGAGGACACTGAGTCTGATCCCTTTATTGTACAGAGCTGAGGCCCTCAGAGGCAAAGCAACAGGGATGTGGTTTCAGGAAAATTTAGGGACAAATTCTGCCTCTGATACTTGCTACTCGCATGACCTTAGGCAGATCACTTAAGATCTCTGTGCCTCAGTTTCCAGAGAGCAGGACCCAATGGTTTCTAAAAATCTGCTCTAGCTCTAAATCAAGGATTCTAGAATCCTATGGTCTATGACTTACCCAAGTTCACATAAGGAATTAGTAGCAGAGCTAGGATTTGAATTAGGTCTTTGAGTCCCAATCTGTTGCTATTTCCACTATGTGAATCCTTCATAACTGGACCTGTACTCATATAGTCCCTGTTAAAATATTGAATGCACATCACAGTGTCTGCTCTCTCCAAGCCCATGGCCCTTAGTAAAGAAAACCAAGGTGGAGATGGTATTTTAAGAGGCAAGGGTATCTATTTGAAATGTTCCATCACGCTGATGCTCTCTGAGCAATGGCTAACTGGTTCACTAATGTGCCTGTTATTCCTTAGTCAGCATTTTTACAGGTCCTCCTAATGTACCACATTTCTGTGGGAATCTTGCCCAAGTGCCATCTTGATTCTCAGCAATGTTTACACAGATGCCTGGCTAAGGGCTTGGCCTCAAATCCCCATTCTGCTCCTAGCTAGCAGTATGACCGCAAGGAGGGCAGCTAGGTGGGACAGTGGATAGAGAGCTGTGCCTGGAGTCAGGAAGATTCAATTTCTTGAGTTCAAATCTAGCCTCAGACACTTACTAGCTGTGTGACCCTGGGTGTGTCACTTAACTTTGTTTACCTCAGTTTCTTCATCCATAAAATGAGCTGGAGGGGGAAATGCCAAACCACTCCAGTATCTCTGCTAAGAAAACCCCAAAAGGGGTCATGAAGAGTTGGGCATGACTAAACAACAATAACAAATGACCATGAACAAGTCACTTCTTAGGCCTCTCCACGGCCCTCAATCTTCTCCTCTGTAAAATGAGAATGTTGGATTAGTGTCTAAATTCCATCAGAATCACACAATTCTGAGATTCTTTGATTAAGGTGACACTTGGGGGGCAGCTAGGTGGTACAGTGGATAGAGCGCTGGCCCTGGATTCAGGAGGAGCTGAGTTCAAATCAGGCCTCAGACACTTAACACTTACTAGCTATGTGACCCTGGGCAAGTCACTTAACCCCAATTGCCTCACCAAAAAAAAGAAGAAAGATGACACTTGGGCTAATTTGTTGACCTTATAATGTAGAATTCCTCCAAGGATGATGGTCTGGGTTAGCTGTGGTAGTTTTTAGGGTAAGGGATCTTCTCTTTTGTCTATTTATTACTGAATCTGAATCATCATTTTGTATCACCATCCCCTAGAGATATAATCCTACCCTTCCATTCTCTTGTTTTTCTTTGTGTGTCTCTCCTCTTTCTTTCTTTTTTTCTTTCTTTCTTTCTTTCTTTCTTCCCTCCCTCCTTCCTTCCTTCCTTCCTTCCTTCCTTCCTTCCTTCCTTCCTTCCTTCCTTCCTTCCTTCCTTCCTTCCTTCCTTCCTTCCTTCCTTCTTTCCTGTCTCTGTCTCTCTGTCTCTGTCTCTCTCTGTCTCTCTCTCTCTATCTCTCTCTGTCTCTCTGTTTCTCTGTCTCTCTCTGTCTCTCTCTTTGTCTCTCACACACTCCATCTCCCTCTCTCTTTTTTTTACTTAGTATTGAAGTTTCTGGAACAGGAATATTGCCCTATACACCTTAGAAAAAATTGATCAAACAAAGGCAAGGGGTGGTGGAAATGAAGCCCCCAAAACTGATGCATCAGAAATTTTTTATGTATAGAAAAATGTTCTATTACTTGTTGAGAAACAATGATGTAAACATTGTCAATCTCTCTGCCTAGTTAATAAAGTAGATCATAAAGACAGACAGAAAAAGAGAGGCATAATGTTGAAACTCCAGCAGGTTTCATCTGCAACCTTCAGGCCCTCAGGCTCAACACATCTGAGTCATCTCTGACTTCTCCCTCTCCTCCCCTCCATACATCCAGTCAATCACCAAGTCTTAGTGATTCTTCCTACAAGAGATTTCCCACATCTCTCACCTGTCTTCCATTCCCACTGCCCCAACCCTAGTTTAGAACTTTTTCATCTCACACTTGGCCTATGTGAACAGCTTCCTAACCAGTCTACTCACCCTCTGTCTCTTCTCCTGTCCTCTACATCAAGAGTTATTCATCTTTCTGTGGATTTAGGTCATGGATCTCTTTGGCATCTGGTGAGATCCACGAACCTCTTCTCAGAATGTTTTTTAAATGCATTAAAATAATGCACATAAGTTATCAAAAGAAACCAAAGTTTTATGAAAATAAAGATACATTTTTTTTCATATCCACGTTCATGGACTCTCCTGAAATCTATTCATGGTGACAAGGGAGATTCTATGGACCTTAGGTTCAGAATCTGTGCTCTTAATGGGACCAGAACAATCTCCCAACCACCCTTTACATCGTGGTGCTGTTTTACTCCAAAACTCCCAATATCTCTCTATAGTCTAATCAGATAAAAGCCAAGTTCCTAGCCTAGAACTCAAGTTCTGACTCCAAACTACTTCTTTGTTTTTGTTTTTGTTTTTTTTAGTTAGGCAATTGGGGTTAAGTGACTTGCCCAGGGTCACACAGCTAGTAAGTGCTAAGTGTCTGAGGCCGGATTTAAACTCAGGTACTCCTGACTCCAGGGCCAGTGCCCTATCCACTACACCACCTAGCTGCCCCAAACTACTTCCTTATATTCTGTTTTCCCTCTATTGCCCTCTATAAATGCTGAGAGGTTGTGCATTAGACAGGTCTATGCACTTTTCTTCAAGTCCTGCATACCCATTCCCACCTCGGTGTATTTTCTCATTATCATTTTCCAGATTGGATTTCATGGCACTTACTGGCCTTGCTTCAAAGCTTACACTTAACAATACTAGGCAGAATTTGCATTTCTTTTTTTTTTGCATTTCTTTTTATTTGTGCTTACATCCCATGTTATTTCCACAAATAGAATGTAAGTTCTTCCAAGACAAGGACTTCCTTTTTTTATTTCTATGTCTCTAACACAAACATGGAGCTATGCAAATAACAGGTACTCAGAAACATTTAGCAGTGGTATGGATAATGGAGAAAATATCTCCTGGTAGAAGATCAAACAAGATAATATTGGTAAAGTGCTTAGCATAGGGCAGAGCACATAGTAGGCACTTAATAAAAGCTTCTTTTTCTCCCTTCTTCCTCTTTCCCCCCTCCACACCCAGGACTATGCTGAAGCATTGGTGACTGAAGGCTCAATATAATCTCATTAAGGCACTGGTCTGTTTATTTCACTCCCCTTTCTTAAAAGCCTTTAGTGACTCACAATTGCCCACAGGATTAAGAAGCAATCTCCTTAGTTTGTCATTCAAAGCCTTCTATAATCTGACTCCATTCTACCTTCTAAGATCCTTTCAGTTCCAGGTGAATCTTCCCCTTTGAATATCTGGAGTTACTCCATCTGATTTCTCCTACGCAGTCAATCCTATTCTAGTTCATATTATGACTGTTGAAACTCATATCTAGATTTGGATTCAAAAGACCTAGGTTTGAATTCTGCCTTGGCTTGCCCATGTGACCTTGATTAATTCTCTTCTAAAATTAGGGCCTTAGTTTCTTCATCTTTAAAGGGAGATTCATAGAACTAGATGATCTCTAAGGTCCTTTTCAGTTGTAAGTTCCATATTCCCCTTACTAAATTTTAAATTCTTTGAGAGAAGAGATCATGTCATACTTTGCTTTTGTATCCTGAGTGCATGGGTTGCCCCTCCCGAGCACATAGTAGGTACTCAATAAAATGTTTTTTAACCTGAATTGAATGTACTCCACCCGGCCCCCAGATCCATTTGCATTTTAACAGAGACTGTCTAATAGCAGAAGAATGGATTTTTCAAGCATTAGTACAAGGGATTTGAAGAGTTAGTGGTAGTCAGAGATAGTAGTAGGTTCAGCGATCAACCAATCAATCAGCAAGGCTAAATTAAGCACCTACTATGTGCCAGCACATGGTTCTATGCACAGAGTATTCAAAGACAAAAGACAAAAGCGTCCCTGTACCCAAGAAGCTTAAGTGTGTCAGCTGAGGTAACATCTACACTTTCAACTATGTACAAAATAGATCCAAGAGGAGATGCAAGTGACTAAGGTCCCATAAGTAGCAAAGCTGGCATTCAAACCCTGTTGCCCTGGTCCCCAGTCCAGTGTACCAAGCTGACTTCTATCATGGCATGAAGCCCTGTTCCTAACATCCTCCATGTTATGACTTCCATGGAAAATAATTCTAGCCCCATGGCCCCTCCCCCATTTCTCCACCCCCTCCTCCTAATTCTGTGTATTAAATGGGTACCTTCTGCCGGCTTGGCAGGGGAGGGGGAGCTGAGCAGAAGGGAGAGAAGGCACTCAGATCCTTTTCCTACGCAAGAGAAATCAGTCAGGAATTATTTTTCTTGTTAGCCTTTTTGTAGGAAGACAGACAGCCCTTTCAGCCCAAATACAATATTGTAATTGCTCATATTCAGCTGACAGAGGTTCCCAGATGAGCTTCACTGAGGCGTCTTTTAGGAATCTGTCATGTCCCATAGCACCCGGCCCAGAGCGCTGTAAAAGTGTCTTCTCCTCTCTAAGTTATTTATATAGTTGGCTGAAAGCGCTTTGCTTGTACAAACTAGAAACTATTAGATTAGACCAGCGGAGACAGCCAGAGGCAATCTTTTTAACAAAGTGAGTGGGATTCAAAGTAGGCATGGAAAGCAAATATTATTTCACTGGAAGTCTATTAGAGGGAGCTCCCTGGATAACAAATAAGTGCTTTGTTAGTTTAGCTGGGGAGAAATGCACTGGCCAGGTTGGCACCAGCTGGGTTTAAAGGTAAACGGCTTGAGAGCAAATGATAATTCAATGATAGGTGGGATGCATCAGCCAATTTGGCCTTTCCCCCTCCCCCGTTTACTTATTTAAAGTACATGTCAGAGCTTAGCAGCTGAGTATTTCTCCGTTTGTTTTTAAATTTCTCATTTTAATTCATGCAAACATTTTATAAACCCAATGGGTCAGAAAGCAAATACTGAGTGTGAGTAAGGATGTCCATTAAATGTAGTGGCTAGTGCCTGGGGCCAGAGAGGGGGAGCTGGGTGAGGAAAAGAGTGGACAATGGGGATGGAGGAGAGGGGAAGGACTTAGATCTTTTTTATGGGATCATAAACTTATCTAGATTTAGAGCCAGAGGGACCTTACCGCTCCTCTAGACCAACTCCCACATTTTACAGATGAGAAAACTGAGTCCCAGAAAGGACAAATAATTTGATCCAGCTCACAAAATTGATAGGTGGCTGAGCCAGGATGTCGTTAATTCAGACTCTGACTGCAAATCCTGCGTGCTTCTAGAGATTTTTAGATTTAGAACAAGAAGAGACCTGAGTGTCTATCTAGTACAATCTCATCCTTTGACAGATCAGGAAACTGAGGTCCAGGGAGATCACAGAATCACAGATTCAGAGTTGGAAGGCACCTTAGAGGTTATTAGATCCAACCCTCTCATTTTACATATGAGGAACCTGAAGTTGTAGAGTTTAAATGGCTTTTCCGTGATCACACAAGGCTGGTGTCATTGTGGGAATTTGAACTCAGGTCTTCTCATTCTAGAGTCATCAATCTTCCCACTGTGCCATGCTATCAATGGATTTGGAGGCAGAGGAGGGCTACATGCCCATCAATCTCAGGCCTGCCATCTTGCAAGATCATTAATAGCTCTGTCGCTTCTCTGACTAAGAGGCCTTCCCAAGAATTCCTTACTTGAAAATGAGAAGAGCCTCCTTGTCCTTGGGCACCTATCTCTGACTACAGTTTTGTAGGGAGAAAACATCTCTTTTCATAATGTGCATGGGAGACTGAGACATTGCAGAGAGCAGAGTCCTGACAGTCAATTGGCCCTGCTGCAATTCTCAGCTTTTCATGATCTTAGGGAAGCAGCTTCCCTTCCTTAGCTCTTAATTTCCCCACCTGTATATTCATGTGATATTGGGCGGGGGGAGGGGCGAGGATAAAATTCTTTATAGTCGGGTTTCTTAGATTCCATGAACTTGGGGCAGCTAGGTGGCGCAGTGGATAGAGCACTAGTCCTGGAGTCAGGAGTACCTGAGTTCGAATCTGGCCTCAGACACTTAACACTTACTAGCTGTGTGACCCTGGGCAAGTCACTTAACCCCAATTGCCTCACTAAAAAAAAAAAAAGATTCCATGAACTTAAAAAAAAATATTTTGTTAGCTATATTTAATAGAATTGTTTTCTTTTGTAATTCTATGTACTTGTTTAATGTACTAAAATTTTATTCTGAGAAGGAATCTATACACTACACAAGACTGTCAGAGGGGTCCAGAATATACCAAAAAAGGTTATATCCCTGAACTCCTTCTCTATAGGGTTGATATATGTGAACTGGGAGCTCTGAGTCAGGAACTGGCAGCTTTGGCCCAGCTATAGCAGTGTCTGACCTGTTCCCAGTAGCTCTTGGTGGTGTTGGCACTAGGAAGTACCCAGGCGGAATTTTTTTCAACATCAAGCATAGCTCATAATCCCTTCAAAGTACATTTGGGTCGTGTTCCTGTCTGTGAGTAAGAAGAACCTGACTAAATACACAGGCTTATTATGTTAAGGAAAAATGCTTGGCTAGATTCTGCCTGCTTCATCCTTCAGCTAAGGCTCACTGGGTGGAGCTGATTAGAAATCACCATTTAGAAACACACCTCTCTCCTCTCAGCCTAGAGGCAGGGGATGATGGTAGAAGAAGGTTGTATATGTTAGCTATGCCCGTTTTTGTCCAAATGTTTTGTTTTGTTTTGATGTGATGTGATGGAGGATTTAATTCCAAGAGGCAATGGGCAGGAAGGAATGGGGGAATGTTATATCTAGAAATTAATGTGATGCAAAAAAGGGGGAAAAATCATCACTTAGATTCCTAACAGTAAGCAAGCATATTCTTAATCCAATCAACCAACCAATGAAAAGGATGGTGGTGATGATAGCTAGCATTTATATAATGCTATAAAGTTTTCAAATAGCTTTACATGTTACCTCATTTGAGTTTCATAACAATCCTGGGAGGGAGATGCTATTATTATCCTCATTTTACAAATGAGGAAATTAAAGTGAACAGAGGTTAAGTGGTCTTACAGCTACTGAGCGCCTGAGGCAGGATTTGAACTCAGGTCTTGCCACCTTCTTTCCAGCATACCACATAGCTGCCCAATCAATCAACAACCAACAACACTAATAACAATAACTAGCATTTGTATAGCATTATAAAGTTTGCAAAGTGTTTTACAAATATTTCACCTGATCCTCATCACAACCCTGGGAGCTAGGTACTAATGGCATCCCTATTTTATCAGTGAGAAAATGAAGGTAGTCAGGTATCCCTGAATCTCGCTCCAGCACTCTATCCTTTGTGCCACCTGACTGTCTCTATGTACCAGACTTTGCACTAGGTACTTGAGATAGAAAGATAAACATTAAACGGCTTCTGTTTTAAGAGTTTCCATTTGTTAAATGTTTCTTCTTTTGTTGAGTACTATGCATAGTAAGATCTCAATAAATGATGAAAATATCTAGAAGTATTGCTAATGTTGAGAATAATGATGACAGCTTTTTCAAAGTCAGTATCTTCACATATTAATGGCCTCTGTAAGTTAGTCATATACACATACACACATGTGTGTGCATGGGTATATGTATATACATACATATATGTACACGTGCACACAAGTATATGCATGCATGTATATGCGTATATGCATGTGTACATGTATAGAACACATATATATGCATATGTGTGTATGTATATATAAATATGATGGAAAGAGGCATTAATGACTTCTTTCCCACCCCTAGAACCTCCAGGATTCTTTGAGTCTATATCTTCTAAGAACTCTTAGTTTTCCAAATTTCCTTAATAAGATCCCCAAAGAATAAGAAGTTACATATTATGGTGGTAGAAGAAGGTAGGCTAGATTCAGTCAGAATCCTAGAAGCCAAGATCTAGAAAGGATCCCAAAGAGCATTCGATCCAGTCCTCTAATTGTACAAATGGGGGAAGTGAGGCCCAGAAATGTGACGTAATTTTGCTAAGTCTGTACAGAGTTGGGAATGTGGTTTTTGTTTAGCATTCAGTTACGTCTGATTCTTTGTGACCCCATTTTGGGGGTTTTCTTGGCAAAGATCCTAGAGTGGTTTATCATTTCCTTCTCTGGCTTATTTTATAGATGAGGAAACTGGGGCAAACAGGGTGAAGTGACTTGCTCAGGATCATACAGCTAGTGAATGTGTGAGGCTGTATTTGAACTCAGGTCTTCCTGATTCCAGACCAGGCCCTCTATCTGCTATGCCACCTACCTATCCTTTGTGGTGATACTCAAAGAAGAAAGTATTGAAAGAGTTTTGTGAACTTGAAAGTGTTTTCCAAATGTCAGCTTCATTGTCATTGATGTTGTGTCATTCTTCTCTTTTCAGTGTAGTTCAGATAGAAATACACAGGCAGTGGTTGAAGAAAATGAGGATGCTTAAATAGGAGAAAAGAAGACCCAGGGAGACACGGTAGGTAGTTTCAAATATTTGAAGTGTCATATGAAAGAGTGACTAGACTCATCTCATTTGGCCCCAGAGACTTGAAATGAGAGCATCCTTTGGCTGGAAATCACAAAGAGGTAAATATAGAGCTGATGTAAGGAACAATTTCATAACAATTAGAGCTTCCTGAAAGTGTAATGGTCTGCCTGGGGAGGTAAGGGGGTCCCCCTCCTTGGGGATCTTCAAGCAGAAGCTGGACATGTCAGATCTCTCTCTCTCTCTTTTTTTTTTTAGGGAGGCAATTGGGGTTAAGTGACTTGCCCAGAGTCACTTAAGTGTTAAGTGTCTGAGGTCAGATTTGAACTCAGGTGCTCTTGACTCCAGGGCTGGTGCTCTATCCACTGCACCACCTAGCCACCCCTATGTCAGATCTTTTGAGGCAGCTAGGTGGTGCAGTGGACAAAGCACTGGGCTGGAAGTCAGGAAGGCTTGAGTTCAAAT